>NC_141254.1:9873018-10473018 GCF_054856555.1 Leptonotus elevatus
CACCTCTTGCTTTGTTTGAGATCCTGAAGCCAGCCGTGCGTTGCATTCTGGGATGTGCTCGGATACACACCCCGACCACAATTGTGAAGTAAATAAGAACTGGGCAGTCAAAAGATTGGCTAGCTTTGGGGTATTTGTAAAGTGGCTACAATGTTTATCAGTGCTGTGATAATAGTTGCTAACCAAATCAGCAGCTCAGAAGTAGGTCCATCAATTTGTGAAGATTTTTTGGGCGGACTCGCTCCACAATGTTCTGTGTGTAATTATTCCTGTTCTGGGGCAACTTCTCCAGAGTCGTCCTTTTTATTTCGCTTGACATATAAAATATTGTTTAATATTGTACTGTTGTGTAAATAAATACCTCCAGTTGATATATAGAATATTGCTCAATATCACAATGTTCCTGTCAAGGGAACGATGATAATCCTTTAATAGACAACAGCAATTAAAAAACACAAAAAGAAAACACTAAACACAACAGCAAATCAAAAACCTTATATTTGAAACTGGGTCATTCTCACAATAATTCAGTTTTGCTTCCGGCCTTTAAGCTTAGCAATTGAAACCTTATAAATTATTGGGTATTTATTGTGTATAAATAAGTATTTTAGCTTTTTCACTTCCCATCCCAGTGATACTGAGGCAAATGTGCTGTGTCACGTGTGTGACCTTACGTGTGTTTGTGAGTCACATGCAACAGGATTGTTGCGAGAATGTCACACACGTGACTGGGAGAATGGCTCATCTGGATGAGATCCCGTGCTTACTGTCACCCAAAAATAAACGGTCTATGCGCAGAGCAATTACAGCTCCCATGAAGTTGCTTCTATTAATAAGTGCGACAGGTGAAGTAAGTCGAGACGTTTATGTGTTTCAAGAAGCAGACGCAAACGTCAATTAATCAAGACGCGCCGTCAATTGCAGTGGGTACCGCTGTTTGAGTAAATACCGTATTCGCTGGATTGTGTCTGCTCAAGGCTAGCGTGGGTTATCTTCATTTTCAAGTGATTACATTTTGAGGTCAAGTAGCGCTAGCCCCGCACCTCGCTTTGGCAGGCGCCACCAACACAAAGAAGAGGCGACAAAGCTGCGCTCGCCCGATGCACTCATCAAAAGCGTTCACGAAACGCGCACCTGCGACCTCACCACAGCGAAGCTCCCGACCGCGAAGAAGAAGAAGCGCAGCGACTGTCTCGGAAGTATTTTTAGCCGCGCACTCGGAAGATTGATTTTTCTCTCGGTGTCAATAAAAGGCGTCTGACTCAAGTCATTGCAGGACGCTTTTCTCTTTCAGCGGATTACTTGGACATTGTGAGAAGATAAGTTGAAGGGTTTTCTTTAACAGGTCTTTGTTAAAGGAAGTGTTTTATTGCACTTCTTATCACAGCTACAAAAACACAGGCAAGTGGACAGTATAATAATTTAGGGGTAGGAATCGAGTAGAAACGGCTGATGGTTACGAATCACTGGTATAGGATACTTGCCATTGAGGCTCATTTGAGCGAATTCCCTCATAAGAGTCTGTCAAAGAATTCACCAAAATGGCTGATTTTCTGTTCAACTCCGTGCAAAGGCTCTTGAAACTTTTTCATACGTCCTGTTATGACAGTTGTCCACCAAATTTTTCTTCTCACCGTTTAGCGGGCGCTACTGACTGGATTTGGACATTGACAACAACGTTAACATTCAACCCAGCTGTATGGATAACGATTAAGTGATAATTTCACAAAGGCTTGCTCGAGGCACCTCTCTTTAGTGAGTGACGTATGCATATTGCACAATGAATTCTGATCCAGGGTCTGATATAAGAAATCCCGCTGAGCCGGCCCTATGTCGGCACGTCACACAAGCAGGTGGGAGTCTATTTTGCCTCTCGGCGGGAGATTCGTGGGAACGCATCCCAAGAGCTCCCGCTACGATATCGGCACAATGAGATGCGGATGTTTCTCGAGCGAGTCGTCCTGATGCTCCTGTTATGAGCTGATTTGAAAACAGGAGTGTAAAACCTACAGTTAGTGATCTGCGTACGTCCCGTGGGAGCATTTGATTGGGCTCAGCAGGCAATTCTAAAAAATAAACACATAAAACCTCAAAGGAACTGTTAGAAAAAGCCGTAAAAAGTAACCCATAAATGCAAATCATATATTTTCATAAATTTAGTACGGACGCCTGAGAGAGCAAACTACTCAGTGAATGTTCGCTCCCTGTTAACGTAGATGCTGCATGGAAAAACCACTAAACCTTGGCGGACTGTTTGCTTTTCCAGGTTGGAGGTAGATACAAAGAAAACATCGTATCCATTTCGTACCCTCGCGTAGATACCGTGAACCCCCTGCAAGACAATCCCGCTGATTACATCTGCACAGCTAAAGACAACAAAAACAATTGCAAGGCGGTGTGAGAAGAATTGCTTTTCCCTGAGCCTTTTTCTCACCCCGCGTCCTCGAAATAGCCACTTTCTCTCTGCCACTGAGGAACAAAGTGGGGTCGCCGAGGCTTGTGTGTCAAACGCGTGTGAGACTTTTGCGAAAAAAGCCAAGAAAGACGAAAGATGATCGCCCGCAGTGCTTTCCCTCCCACAGGTACTGTTAACTCACTTCCATCACCTCGCACGACCCCACAAAAGTAAGACGGCATGCTGTTTAACTTGATCAAAATTGAGCCCTGAAAAACAAAATAAACAATTATTTAGCGATATGGGAACAATTGTCTGATTGGTTATCACCAAAATTATTTATGGTGAAAAATAGCACAATTTCAAAATTTCAAAAAATTCTTCAAAAAAGAGATTCCGATTTTGGTCCATGTTGAGATCTCAACTGCTGTTACAAACATTCAAAATTTGAACGTGATCCGAAGTTGAATGGGCAACTCCCAATCCATCCCATTAGATTCCATTAAGCTAAATATGCTACAGTTTTACACTGATACAAAATAACATAGGTTTGTAACAATTTTTTTAATTTTTTGTTTATTTAAAAGATGTGAATGTATCGAACCGAAACGTTTCACTTTGAAATATACCGAGACACCTATCGATTCGTCTTTTATTGGACAGCTTTATTATAGAAGGAAATTGCTCCCAAAAACGTATAAAACGTTCTATTTTAAATATTGCCATGGTCCTAAAAACGTATTTATACGGTAATTGTTTTTTTATGCTAGAGCATACAGAAGGCTTTGATGCAGCCTCTGACCTGAAGAGGTCGCTTAAAGTAATGGTAGTTACTACAAAAAACGGCCAGCAGGTGGCAGCAGAGTATAAGAGATCAACTCTTTTTCCCAGTGTTTTGAACAGGTTTGTGAATAATGATGAAACTTAAGCTATATTCTAATACTAATTGCTGCAAAACGGAAACAGATACAAATATACTTTTTTCCCTGAAGAAAGAAGAGACTCTAAACTTTCTTTTGGTAGGTTCCATGTTTTTATAGCAACAGAGCACAATATTCTGTTGGCCTTTTAATATCAGTCAAAATCCAGTAAAACAGCTGGGAGTGAAGGGGGTTGCTTCAGTGAAAATGGCTGGGAGTGAATGAGTTAACAGGACTGAAAAATTCCCAAAAGAAAATGTATCAAACCCTCTCAAACTGAGCCAGACCCTCTCGAATTGAATTGTAATCCCACTGAGTCGAACTAAATCGAATTGTTCCACTTTCAAATCAAACCGTCTTTGAATTGTTTTACACCCCATGTATGGAAAACCATGACGAGATGCTCACCCCTAAAAATAAGTTTGCATCAGGAAAACCATTGAGTAAAGAGTGCTGGCTAGTCTCCTTTGGAGAAGATTACGGACTACATTAAACAGGTATGGAGGCACATTCCAGAGCATAAGTATTTATAAGGACCTCATTAATGTAACAGTGGGTGCATGAAGCAAACAGGAAGTGGTCGGAAATGAGTCGACTGGTCCAAACTTTCGTTGCTGTCGCGCATCAGGAGGGTTTGCATGCTTAATTGGCATTTGGCTGTCAGCGCAGACTGGCTCTGACACAAGGAGGCTACAAGTCACCTAGCGGTGCTTAGCATGCAAGGGGTGCGAGAGAGAGCAAACACTCTCTGCAGGGCATTGCAGACATCATTGTGAATGTGCCAGACTGCGACGATTGGACTCAGTTCACGTACGCTTGGAACACAACTGCCTCTGGATGTACAGCTGGGGAAAAAATAAAAATGTTTTTGTTTGTTTGTGTTTGAGCTTCAATTTTTGTTGTTTTCTACAGCGCTACCACTTTGAATTTGCCAAGACCAATTGTCGAAAGACTTGAGTAAAAAGCCCTGACTACCTAACCAACTAGCTGACCAAACAACAGACCGAATCAGCTCGCTAAGTAACAGACACGCAAGCTGATGTCAGCATTCAGATGTGGAATGGGATTAATTAACACATCTTCATGCTATCCTACCCCTGAAAAAGCCTATAAAATCTAAACTGGGATTTGAAAAACTACCCAAAATGTATGGTTTTCATCCTCATTAAATATGACGAGCAAACGCTTCCACTGGTGCTTCACCAAAGTTCACAACCTCTCAAACATGCTTGACTGCTAAAAGGGACATGATCCAAGGTTGTTCTGATCTATTCAATATGTGTGAGGTTGTATCAGGCGGGTGCGAAAGTAAGCGCAACTCTGAGCAATATCTATTCACGAATCCCTCTGGGATTCTCCTTAATGAAAGCATTCACCTCACATGCTCCGTAATGAAGGGGATGAAAGTGGAGCTTGAAGTGAAGGTGGCTCGCACTCAACCCCAGAGACCAGAAAATGATTGTGGACCGGCGCACTAGTATTCTTGTCTGATCTGTTCTAATCTTTGGGGCCTTCATTTTGGGTCCAGAGTTCCATTTACATAAATCTTCCAGCTAGCTGTGATCGCTGCTTCAAAGTGTTTGCGTGTGTTTTCCACTTTATGTTTTGATGCTTCAGGTGCAGCGACAAACTGTCAAGAAACACTACAAAGGAACCTATTTGCAAATGGACGGACAAGCTGACTCACTGGCAAACTGACTGATGACCATCCAACAGAGTAACTGACTGACTGACACTGACTGAATGGTCAATCAGCCAATTAACTCACTGGTTGACTAAACAATAAATGAACTAATTTATTGTCTGTCTAACCACACAATCAACTATGTAAATAACTGACTAACAAACAAACTGACCGACTGCCTAACCTACTGACTGATTGACTAACCAAAAAACCCAACTAATTGATCAACTAACTGACCAACTGTCAAATGAATGACTAACAGACCAACCGATTGATTAAATAACCATTAAACTGATGGATTTAACCAAACAACAGGCCAACTGACTATTAATTGACAGAGTAATCAACTAAATTAACCAACCGACTGCATACTTAAATAACTGATTGACTAGCCAAACAACTGACCGGACCGACCAACTAACGAACTGACGGATTAACCGACCAGCTGCTTAACCAACTGATCAATTGACTAACTACCCTACTCACGGACAAAACAAAAATGATCTAACAAACTAACTGATTATTTGACAACAACAACAATAAACCAAAGCAACCATCTGATTGACTGACTAACCAAAAACTACACTACCAACTACTGTCTGAGCGTTGAGGACCAACGGATTTAATTCACTGAACGATGGATGCTGAATAACCAACCTAATGACGAACCAATTCAGACAAACCAATCAACCGATTGCCTACCTGTCTAACACACTGAGTGATTTATTAACGAACTAACTGATTATCTAACTAACTCATTAACTCACTGACTCACTGATTAACTGAACAGCCAACTGTCTGCCTACCCAACAGACTCTCTGATAGGCAGACAAACTACTAGACCAGCTAAGAACTACCTAGTTAACTGACTCATCCATAAGGACCTGACTTTGGGAGAGAAAAAGAGCAATTGATTCTTACGGAATATGGAAGGTGGAGGTTGGACTGCTTGCTGAAGAGATGCTAAATTGCTTCCTGTTTAGCTAATGGTTGGTGTACAAACGTAGATCAGGATTCGGTCTATAATCCATGGTCACCTTTTCACATGCATATATTTAAAAAATATTTAAAATACAAAAGAGGGCCCAACAGCAACATTTGCAATTACTGGTAAGAACCAATAACAAATGCTCAGTTATTTGACGAAGTGTTATACTAAATATTTATTCGAAATGGATGTCATTGGAAAAAAATGTAAGAGGCTTCATTTGGCCAACGCACGTTTCAATCTAGACCTTGAAAGCTTCATAATAAAGGCTCAATATTCTTGGCCAAAAATGCCTGAAAGCCTGCCCTCTGTGAATTTTTTAGATCTACTCATGCTACTAAAAACAATTTCAAAGCCTTCTTGGCTGACCGCCCGTGTGTCATCAGTTGAAAAATGGTTGAAAGGCACACCCTGAGCTATTTTGTCTCTCTTTTAACAGCTTAAGTGAACTGAGCCATGACATTCGGAGCCATGAGTGACAGCAGAGTGAATGTTGGCCGCCCGAGCATACGTCTTATATATGTCAAGCCTCACAGTACAATTTATATTACAGGTCGTCTTCCTTAATCACATGACAAGATATAGTGTGGCAGAGACTCCATTTTCTACTAGGTTGGACTGACACAATTTTTCTCCCAAGTGGCCAAATTTCAATTTGTGTCATGGCAGAGCACACAATTTAGTGGTTTACAAAGTAGTAGTTGTGTTATGAGTAACTCACATAGATTGAACCTGGCAACCTGCAATATTTCATCAGTCAGGCTTTCTATGGCATTAATAACCCTGTGACATCAAGCAATTAGGACTATTCTGGAGACTTGCAAGTGGAAAAATGCAGATAGCATTTTTCTTTGATTATTCAGCCCTCCAACTAGCACAGAGAATGATGCCTACACAATTTGTGTTGCCGGTGTGAAATAAATGAGCCTTTCAGAACACATCCTAAAGCTGTCTCCACCACTTATCATTAACCTGCTGTACTCGGAGACGAAGCACAAAGCGCTAAGCAGCCTTTTCCACACGCTGTGTGCGGGTGGCGGCCGCCTTAATCAAATCGACACAGGCGCGTCGGCTCCTAAGCTCCCCGAACTCTTCGCAGCCTTCAGTCATACGGCAGTCGCGGCTTTGTAGGGATTACAGCTGTTGCCATCACTCCCCAAACCTTACGACCTTGTTACTTGTCATTTGGAAGTATTACAAGTGGGGGGGGGACGCAAAGGTCTCCAGCAAAAATCAACAGTTTAGGATGATTTATCTTTAACCCCTTCAGTATCTTCCCTAATTTGGTATTCAACGAATTGTCTCGACCTGTCTTGATGGAAAGTTACTGGACTCCATGTTGACGCAAAACGGTTTTAGATCCTAAAAACTGAAAAAAATTTGAAAATGAATTTCAAAGGGTGTGACCTCACACAGGTTTATGCTATTTCGGCTATGAGTAGTATGCTAACTAGTTTAATCATGTGTTTCCTGTGAATGTGAAGTCGAGTAGTAGTGCTAATTTTTATTTTCAACCTAAAGAACTATTGACACCAGTGACGGACTTAGGGACGGTCCGTCAATATTGATGGAATGCCCATCTTTATCGGTTGGTTCTAATATAGCGGTGACGAAGTGACAACGGAAGCGACGAACCGACGATTACAGGTTGGTTCAGCTTGAAGAAAAAAAAGGCGAACTGACTATGACGGAAGTGGCCGTTAGATGCTGACAAATGACCAATGATGGACCATCAAAAATATGTAAAACGCGTAGAATGAGATTAGGTCTTCAGAAGTGACTTTCACCTTTTCTCTGTCAGGGATCAACACAGCCAGTCACTCATATCATTTGTATGCCTTTCCTGACGGCAAGCTTAGAACCGGCATTGGTTGCGTAGTGACCGCGAATCGAACCCATGCCGCCTGCGTGAAAAAAAGCATCAGCAGTAGAGCAAAAGGCATTGCAACACGCTCAACAGCTCAAGAGATTACGTCCTGTATGGAGGTTGACTTTGCTGAATGTGATTTTCCGGTAAAGCAACACAACTGTTGGCATTGTTTGCCCTGAAAATGCTGCTGAACGTGTGAAGATTCATTGCAGCGCCGCGATATACCAACCACTTGTTTGCACAGATGGTCATCATCATAAGTGAGTTTAACAACTCTGTTTCATAGTACATTATTGAGATTCCGGGGCATTTACAGTTATTGTTCTCGGCAGCTTTCCAACATGGCTGACTCGCTCGTAAAGCCCCATCAAGCCCCATCATCGCTTTGCGAGCCAAAATCAAGATCTGACCTGACCTGAATGCGCCTTCCAATTAAAGTTTATCACAAGGTCACAGAGACTCTTGAAGTGAGGTCGGGTTATCATCGAGAAAATGTAAATAGGTCCCGTAAAAGAGAAGGCTCGCAGGTCTTTTTTGAAGGATCAATTATCACGTTTGAGTAATTAACATGTAACCTTCATTCTGGTCATTATGCAGACACTACTCTATAAGTAGATGCTTAATCCAAACAAGATGTCAATTTGCTTTAACTGTCACACAATCAACAATTGAAATCAACCACTAATGTAAAGTAAAACATCAAACATGACTCAATTGACTCCAACCTTTTTGCCACAAGCGACACGAACATGAAGGAGTGCAAGAGGCTAGTGCAGCCAGCAGTGTACCTCTTCCCTCAGTGCTGCTACAGAGATCAGACAGGACTCGAAATCAAAAGCTTTCGGCTGATTCATGCCGTCTACGGTTGAGAGTCCTCTTGAGTCAACAAGAATGGGAACAAAAAACAGGAAGTACTAACCTCCGAAAACAAAATCCCTGATAAACATAGCTTAAACACGTCAACGCTCATAAATAACAGTTAATCTGTCGATTGTGGTTGACATGAGATTACTAGATTCACGGGCGCGATACGATGATGTCATGTATGATGGCGGTTCTAACTATTTTTTTACTCAAATTCCTAATTGTACAACTTTTGGGCCAAACTTCAAGGTACTGCTATGTCATTGCGTAAGAAGATCTGATCATTTTTCAGTATCTGATACTTTGTATAGTACAATTCCACCACAGTAGTAGTAGTAGTTTTCAAAATAGGAAAGCTTTTATAACTGATCATGACCTCCATTAGAGTCCCTCAAAGAGGCTGTCTTTGACTTTGACATTTAAAAAGCTACTTTAAAAAATACCAGCGAGTCACTAGCTACTGTTGGGCCCATTTCTGATATACATACATTTCATATTCCCTTTCAAGTTTTCTGTTTTTGGGCCGACCCGGCACACGGCGATCGCTCACGTATTCTGCTCGCGCAAAAAGGCCAAAGTGAGTGTGATTGCCAGTATGCGCCGTAATTAACTAACGAGGCCAAAAGAGCGAAAGCCACCCTCTTCCTTTGACCTGGAGGTGGGGCCTGCATCTCAACACCCTGATAATCACTGTGGAGCGTCTGGATGATGCCGGGAATACTAATGGAGGGAAATCCAATATCTACAGCCCACCCACAAACACCTTATCTGGAGTCAGTCCCCGTTTCCTTTGAATAATTAAAGGGAACATATTACAGACTTTTTCACAATTTAAAACAATTCCAAGGTGTCTATTACAGTACATGCTTTCATAAAAATATCCCAGATATGAAGAATTGTAATAGACTTTTCACCCAAATTCTCATCCAGACCAGGTAAAAGAGAATAAACGTAAACCAACACAAACGCAAGCATTTCACTTTATCACCAACCACCAAATAAAAGCTGTCAAAAAGTCTACACAACAAATTTGCTAATGCAAATGACGGTATTAGCTAAAGGTTTAGAGGATCTTCATCCAAGTCATGGGCAGAGAAACTCACGTACACATGAACTGGGAAACTCACCAAAAAGTCACTTGCTTGTGCAATTTTGCACCTGATTGGTGAGCAGGCGCTTGCAAGAAATTCAAGTCAATTTTCCTTAACATGTTACCATTAATGCCTCCTCGTTAAGGCTAACCAATCTTAGGAAGTTATGGAACCATTGTGTCTTGGCAATGTTCTTGAAGTTAATAACTTCCAACGTACCACTGAACACGGTCACCGCAATTAAGCCGCAATGGGGTCGTGCTACAAAGTCAAAGGCATGTTTACGGCGTAGCACCGAGCGTATTTCAGCACTTTTACCCCTTAATGCACCCTGTTTACAGCCCTGCCACCGGTGGATACTGTGGTACCTTTTGCGACCACCATCGATCCCCGGGCCACTGGTAGACCTCCTTACCGAGGTAAATACAAGTCCACACACGCTGTGGGAACACAGAAAACACGATCTCCCGTTTTTATCTGTACTCCTAACAAATGTAACACGCCCAATGAGTCAATGTTTTGTCTCCCTGCTAACTCCCGAGAACATTTGTCCTTTTATAGCCGCCGGACTTTTGTAACCAACGACTGCAGCTATAGTGTCTATTGAAAAGAGCTAGTTGTTATATCTTAACAGCACTGATGGCTGCGGATCTTTTAGGACATTGCAGCACAATCGAAAAAAAAAAACAAGCTGACAGTAGCAGGGGGAAAAAAAGCTGCAACTAAGGTACTTGTGACATCTGTCAGGGTGATACATTTACATTCATCTCTTCTTCGGTCCGGGGTCACAAGGATGTCATATCCCGCCTGACTTGGGGCAAGCTGCGGGGTTGCGCCTTGGGCCAGTCACCTGTCAATCACGGGAATGACACATGGAGGCACAGCAGTCTTCAAAGAACTGAGCAAATACGATTTTGAGCAGTCAGAGAAGAGATTTGTTTTAGATTCTAAACATATCCTACTTGAGTTGAAGCAGGAGAGCCAATTAAATCCTGGAATGTCACTGATTGATCAGATAAACAGTTCAATATGTGAAGGTCCTAATACTGTATGTGAAACTGTTGCAGATATCAATTGAGAAGGGGGCCGTTCAAAACAGGCTAAATTCATTTTAGGCTCAAACAAGATTAACAGAGTAATTGTGATGATATCTCCTTTAAACAAATCATTGTCATTGTATAGAAATGAGGAAGCAGGTCCACGAAATAGCGCAACCAAAGTTATGTGCAGTGGAAAAGAATATGGATGAATAGATATTTGATACCCGTAACAATTAGGACATGACCCCATGTGATTATTCCAAGTTGAATTGCTCCCTCACACTATGAACTAAAATCATTGCTAGTATAAGCAAGGAACGTATCCACAGTCTGGAGTGTTGACAGTGACCAAGCGACCCCAGTGGTGTTTTTTGGCAGCGAGCAGTACGAAACTCAGTGAAGTGAGGAATCAGTCAGCACCTTCCCTCCCACTTACCTCCCCACCCCGCGGGCATCTCAGATATTCCCCTGACTCACAAGTCAAGTGGTTATCGCCCACTTCTTCTTCCAAAAGGCAATTCCATCCAGACACGAGTCTGGTATGCTTTTGCGCACAGGTGGACAGGCACTCGACAAATGTGGATTCAATTTCACCCGGCTATCTTTAAGAACAGATACAGCCGATACAATGAACTCAATCTGAGAGGCTGTGGAATGCTTCTTCCTTTAAGGCCTTAAGCATCTCTCCATCAAAGAGTTTTAAAACTGAAAATCTGCATCACAATCGGATGTTGGGAAGGGAGAGTTAAAAAGTGATGAGCCTATTGTCAGTCGAACACACTTTCTTTGAATGCTGGTCTTGTCGCTGTAGGAATAGTTTTTAAATTGGGGATAGGTGACCATTTACCACACACCGCATCAGAGAATGTTGTTAATAGAGCCTGGAAAACAGAAAATAAGAAACACTGAGTACTTCAGCTCCCTTGTCATGATGACAAGTGCAAAAAAAAAAAAATCGTGAACAAAATATCAACCGACAGTAGACTTGCCGCCGCTTTGGCAGCTTTTAAATCACTTCTTAATAACCAACCCGTCTCATTGGCATTACCCGAACATGCATAATTGCCAGCTTTGTGATTTATTTATCCGTTGACACCTTAGAGTCTCCAATTACCTTAAGAAATGTATTTCTTAATATGGTATTCCGTGTTGTATTGGTTTTACATTAAGTTTAATTGTCTTCATCTTAGTCACTGATGGTGTAGTGTTACACTCGCATAACTTTGGTGCAGGCAGCGGCGTGGTCCAGTTCCCACTCACTGACCTTGTACTTTTGAGTCCCAATGAATGTCTATCTCTAATGTCCTCTGTCTGGAGAGCAGTCTAAGGTAATAATGGGTGGAGAGAATACATAGGCGGTTCTTTTTAGCTTCTGTAAGGTCAACCATGTCCACTCTAAGGCCCAATCCCTTATGCCTCGTCCCTAAGCCTTAGGAATGTGCGTTCACGAAGACCAAGAAGTTTCCCAATTCTCTGTTAACTGTAGGGGGTGGACAAACAAGGGTTGCAGGTCCCTAAAGCATGGACACCGACCCGTACCTCCCTAATACATCAAAATTAGACTAACTTTGGTCTGCTAGATCATTAACCAAAATGCTAACATTCAAGGTGAGGGAATAGGAATAAATCGAGACTAGTCAAGGTAGCACTGTATTGTAAAAAACATCAACAAAAGGAAAACTACCTTACATTAGATTCAAATACTGAATAGCAATTGTTGCTTGACTTTATCCAGAGCTAAGAAAAGCTTTAATCAGTTGTGACTTCTTTCACAACTTAAACAGATCAGGCGTTTCCGGTTTGCCCCATGACATATGGGATGTGTCGGAGGCAACGGGTGCTCAGCTGACAAGGTCCAGCGAATCAACCTGAGCCCGCAGACAGGATTGGACACGGCACAGAGGCTACCCTTAAATCCATCCGAATCTTATTTTCCTCCACGCAATCGTTTTTATAGCCTGCGGCCGGTTTTGTGCTTATTTCTCACACTGGCTCCGGCAGGATAGGAGGCACCTTCGGGTTTGCCCTCCACTACACACAAACACCCCGCACTGGAAATGCCACTCGCACATCAGCGGAAGAGCCAAGGTGGATGTCGGTAAATTGCAAGGACGCAGACACCCTCCAAATAAATTTGAGATTGGCTTGTTATGAGCCTTCTCAGTAATGCTGTGGGTGAAAATAGACCAGTTATTATCCTTCATTTCTGCTGTTGTCACACTGCTGCATAATTAACATCCAATTTTTTCTGTAAAAAGTCCATTCCAGACAGAGGCAGGGAGAAGTGTGTGAAGTATGCCTTTGAAGGCCATATCCACTGTATCAAACAAGGACAACAAATTAAGCTGGTATTAAGCTAATGCTGATGATGATAATACTAGTGTAAGACGCGACGCCGACTCGTAATTCCCGTTGTATATCTACCATGGCATCACTGTACGACACGCTATAATAGCCCTATACAAAAATTACAACTGGTTGCTGGCCTTGCTGGGTAAGTTTGCAAGCACCACTGATTGCATCTAGTCATAGCATAATCTCACCATTTTAGCGAGTAAAAAACAACAACATACCATTATTTTATGGATAATACTAGTATAGGGACAGCTTTGGTTTATTACAGTAATGAATACATCTCAAGATCTCACTCTCATAGCAAAAGAATACATGGTCATGCAACACAAAAATGCAGTTGTGGCTGCAATTACTGGTTTTCTTTTGGTAGTTTTATGTTTATATCATAGAAGAGTTCATATTCACTAATTTGCATTTTTTTCTTTCCTGTGGCCACAATATCGAGTTTTTGGCTGCATTAGCGTAGGTTAGTACGGCGCGATGCGACTTAGCATCGGTACAAATTTCGGTTACATTGCTGCCGTTGGAATGGAACTTTGAGCTTTTATTTAGAATTTTTGTATTTCATCTGGCTTTTATTGTCTTCCAGAGTCTGCATGTACAGAATCGAGGTTGATTTAACCAAACTCCTCAACAGTAGTGACCCTTTAAAACACTTAAATATATTGAAAAATCTATCAAAAATCATCCAATTCTGCTAGGAAAGTTGTCAGACCGGATTGGCCAGTCAGGTGAATTGCATTCATTACATTATCAAAACAACTGAGGTTTGGTTTTAAGAATGAAGTCGATAAAACAAAGACGATAACAATATTATTCGTCGCACACATGACATTTACCTATCAGTCTGATAACATCTTCCTCCTGTCAGTGATAAAGCATACATCATTCGTTAGTCAGCCAACCCCCAGCCCAAGTATCCTTCGTCTGGTATCGACTGATTAGGCCTAACTCGGAATTATCTCAGAGCCCCCGCGCAGCGTCCGTGGCCGCCTACAAGCGGGCCACCTGCGGAGAACGGCAACACTTGCATACAGTTTAGGCAGCAACCGCATGCAGACATCAGACAACATCCTCTCCCTAAACGTTCACTGACATCAATCATTCTCATATCACATCACTTGAATTGTTGCGCATTGTCAGGCATCAATAAAAAGGGGATGTGCAATCCAGGTAGTCAGGGATGGGAAGTCCCCCAGTGGGTTGCCTGCTTAAATATTCAATAAAAAGTGTCACATCCTGCTTTCTTTATTAAAGGCTTTGTTAACTTGGAGGATTGCCGCCATGGCTTCTTGTTTTTCCTGAGCGAATTCATGTTCTGTGCTGCTCGCAGCGGTGCAGCGGGATCAGGCGAGCTTTAATAATGTGCTGGTGAGACACTAATCTCGAGGAAAATTTCTCTTTTTCAACAGCCCCTGCTCCACAGGAGAGTCAGAGTTGTACTCCTCTCTCTTGCACAGCGGTGATTGCTGATCGGCTCCAGGAGGTTTCAGATGAAGGGGGCACCCGTCCAACATCTGTCAACATAAAGGGGTACCCCAGGACTCGTCCCACTTAAACGGGGCAACTGTCAGGACTGCACCAAGAAAAACAGTGAAAAACAATAGAAAAGTGTTGTATCCAGAAAAGTTAACTTTGCAAAGGTTATGCCAGGTCATTAAAAACAACTCGATTCGACTATCCTTGTGTCTTTCCAAGGAAATGTCATGTAACACGCATGACTACGTGAAAGCTCTTACAAAGCAACAGAGAACAGTCTTAACGTAACCTTTGTTCTCAAGTCCTAAACCCACTAACCTCAACCACTGACCCTAACCCTAACCTCAATCCCTCAAACCCGGGAACCTCAACACTCATCTTAAAAAGTTTAACCAGTCAACCATCTTCACTATTTTCCTGCAAATAAAAAAAAAACATTATGGAGGGATAAATATCATGCGGTGCACATATTCAAGTGGTCTTATCTGCGTACGAAAAATTGCATTTGATACGTTTAAAGCAGTTTTAAAGGTTATGCATTTCATTCCCAATTTAAAACAGATCCCAGGCGTCTTAGATGATAATCCACTATCAAGGAGAGAGAACATGGTCTACTTCCTTATTTTCTCACAAAAAAAACATTATATGAGTTACAATTTACATCACGTATTTCTAAGTTATAAGCACAAAGAAATCCATTTTTCACACCATGACGACTCAGGGTGCAGCTTGGGTGTGGGGACTTGTTGAGCCCCGAGTCTAAAAATATTAAGCGCACACTGCGAAGTGCTACATTAAAAGCTTGTATTTTCACTGGTGGAGGCAGCACTTCATCACGAGGACACCTTATTCCACATATGGCTAATCCTCACACAATTCCGAATGGCTTGTTTACAGACACGTTTATGGAAACAGGCAGCTCACAAAAAATTTACTCGGTTGTGCAATTTCACACTTGACGGGTGGACACAAGCACTCCAGAGACTCAACTATTTGTATACAAGCCATTTAAAAGTCAATTGTCCATTATATGTCCCCTTTAAGGTGTTTTCTTGATGGTTACACTGCATTAAAAGGCTTCCTTCTACAGCTTTACGAATTTTCTCCACAAATATCCTTCAATGTAAGACAATATACAGTACAGATTTGTATGGAACATTTCCTTTTAAATCTCAGGTATTCTTCAAGCTTCCATCCGGGCAGTCACAATCATTACGTTCAAATGGCCCGCAGAGTTTTCATCCAGGACACATTTTTATCGCTTTATCTTCCGTGGATTCCTCCTGCTTTGTATTCCTCCTCCTTCCTCGTCATTTTTGTTGCCTGAATGGAGATTCATGGTCAAAATGGAAATAAAAAGCTGCACGTAAAGAATTGCTGAGCCACCGTGGTGCAGTTATAACTAGCAAGACCGGATACGGTTGGGTGAGGTCAATAGTTTATTGTTGTATTTATGATAGAAACGAGAGAAAAAAATGGTCACGCTTGTGCTGTACTTAAAACTACTTGCATTTTTGGGGGCCTCAACATGCTCCAAAACCTTGATGAATTATGGGTAGGGAATTTTCCTCAAGGAGATCCCAGTCAGAAGCAAGTATCAAAGACAGACGGGCGAACATAAATTATGCCGATAGAGTTCAATGATAACTTCAAGGATTCGCTAAAAGTTGTAAAAAAATGGATACATTATTCATGCACTCACACGTTCACACGGTGGTGGCGGTAAGCTACTTAAGTAGCCATAGCTGCCCTGGGGCAGGCTGATGGAAGCGTGGCTGCCAGTGTGCGCCTACGGCCTCTCCGACCACCACCAAACATTCGCACCTTCCATACACCAAAGTGCCTTGCTCAAGGACACAACGACGCATGACTTGGGGAGAGCGGGGATCGAACAGCCGACCTTCAGGTTACTGAACGACCTTCTCTACACCCTGCGCCACGGCCGCCACACTCTGCTGCCACCTGCTGGCTGTTTTTGTATAACTACCGTTGCTTCAAACGCTCTCTTCAGTTCAGAGACTGCATCAAAGCCTTCTGTATGCTCTAGCATAGAAAAAATAAAATAAAACAAACGTATAAATACATTTTGGGGACCATGGTAACATTTAAAATAGAACGTATTTATATGTTTTTAGGAGCAAATGAGTTAATGAACCCAAATGAGCCCAAATCAGAAGCACATAGCCAAGACAGATGGACAATCCTCGTCGCCGCGCAATCAGAGCGGCGGCACCGTTTTAAGATTATCGTTAGTACTCCAGGAAATCCTCCCCGGCATGCCTTAACCTCAGCCGTAAACTCTCACCCACAGTGACGACATAGGAGCGTGTGCGTTCGCCGTGAAATATATGCTAAGTAATTCACGAATGGCTTAATAGGTATTACAGGGCATTTTTTTTCTTTGCAGCAGCTTGCTCGACTCTCCTTTCTGCCTCACCGCCGCCCCATGAACGCGATTAGGAAGACGGGAAAAAGGATAACGCCTACGCCTGGTGGGGCACGTTCTTCATCTGAAGAACGACTGCTGCAGAATGGATGGTCGGGAAGCGTTATCAGGCCGGTCGGAGACATAAAGGGCGGGGAAGCGGGCGCTTTCGCCGGATCTCGTTTCCGACAGATTCAATTTGAACTGGACTACTTTCCGCCCCTTGCAGAAATTTATCTTGCTTAGGAGGATGCCTGTCGCAACACTTGTCTCCATCTACAAAGGCCAGATGAGCATCAGTGAAGTGGACTCACACAGTGCTTAAAATGGGGTTCGCATTTTCTGACCGGGCCAAATTTCAGCATTTGGCCTCCCTTGCGATCAAAGTCATCAAAGGCTCAACTGTCGAATATCTTGAAAAGATTATCCTGAGTAATGATCTTGCGGTTTGGGTTGTTTAGAATGATTTTTCCACCTTGATCTGATCTCTACTATGGACCGCCAAATATTCGTAGTTTAACATTTGCAGATTCACCAATTAGCTGATCCCCCCCCCCCAAAAAAAAACAACAAAAAAAAACATTCGATCAATGATATGTAGAAGCTAATCTTATGGTCATTACTAGGGACGCACTGGGGGCTAATATTCGGCCTGGGAATTTGAGGCAGTGTGGACGGTACTTATTTTGAGGCGGCCATTCACGGAAAAGTATCCGACACAGTTAAACCTTTTTGTCGTCGAAGGGCCGATAAACGACTACCTTGGTTGACCGCAGCTGGCCAACAGTGTTCTCTTCCGCTGCCACCTTTGGCTCGTTGTGCGGCCGATACGCATGTTTTTCGGCCAGAAATGGACCGAACCCGAACAAACAGTCACAGTAATGAAAGAAAGACTCCCCATTGGCCCAGCAGTATCTGGGTTGTGAAAAATGGGCTGCTAGAACAAAAATAGAGCGTACACTGTGTCCTATTCTAGATTCTTTGAGTATTTCAACAGAAACATGTCACTAGTATGTTATTTAGATACCTTGGAATTATTTAAAATGGTGAAAAAAATGCATCATGTGTCTTCTTTAAACACAAAAAGCCGGACGGCAGGACACTCCATTAATTCACGACAGTATCCATCTAAATGTGAAGCTTCGCATCCATTCTACACTGTCTTGTTTTCACTGCAAAATTCAATCTTTCAGTGGAGGACGTTTTTCCAGTGACACACTTGGCATACTGATGATCCCTATCTTGCGCACCCCCTCCCAGCTCTTCCGCAACCCACCCCCCCTTCCCCCCGCAACCACCAGTAGACGCTCGTGCATATATTATTTAACCACCTGAACGGGATGTGGTAAAAAAAAACAACAACATCCCTGTCGCCCGGCTTCATGCTGGGACTTCATCGCTGTAGCATTTTTTCCACCTGACCCCTTTTCTCAAAAGCTTCAATAATGTATGGACGAACATATGACTGCATATAGAGCAGGATTGGAATAGACAGCACAGGAGGAGGAAGCGGTGACTGCGGCACACTGCTACTGCTGGATTCTGAGAGGGGGGTGGGCATGGGGGGACAACAGAGAGAAAGTTTGCCCTTGGAAAAAAAATGAGGACAAGCTGTCAGAACTAGGCTGAATACAATTCCCGTGTGAATGTACAGTATACGTATGGTACAGATGCTGAATGCAGAAAATGACAAAGCTGCTTCATTGTTAAAGGAGGTCACTGAGAAGGCAATAGAAACAAATTTTAAGATTGTTCTGGCAGTGTCAATAAAAGATAATTATATTGTGTTTTTATATATATTAGAGTAGCTACGACCTCCAAAACCAATGGAAATGTAAAAAAAAAAAATCTGTTTATGCCTTAAAAATTGTCGGCTGTAATGATACTACTTTTTTTTTAGGTGCTGAAAAAAAAGTTTGAGAACCACAATGCTAGGCTAACAATAGAAGGCAAATAAAATAAGCCATCAAAAAGGTGGCTTAGAAAGCCATTTACGCGCCTGTCCAATGATATATGCGTTAAATACACACACACACCCCCGAGCCGGATTGAAGGCCTGGAGCAACAATTTTTTTTTAATGGAAAACCCTTCTGCGCTTCATCTTCTCAATCGCGGGTTCGCAGCCCAGGCTGACCTCGACCGTCTCAGCTGAGCGGCCGTTATCAACAAAGACGCAAGCGGCTTCGCTGTCGTGGCCGCGCCATGCAGATAAATCCATGTTTGGAGTTTTTAATTATTCTTTTACTTTGCTTTTCTTGCATCCAACCGAGATGATGAGGTAGACATGATATTTTCGATTTTTTGTTAGACAGGTTGCAAGCAAATAATTTCATGTGTTTTCCAAGGTGAAAGCAGATGTTTGCAAATACGTTTATTTACTTTCAATACAAAGATAATCCGGCTGATTACATGAAAGACTGCAGAAATCGGAGAAATTTACTTGAGAGGCTGAAATTTCTGAGGATTTGAACAGATTTCAGTAAACAAGGTCTTTAGATAAAATTAATTGTCGATTAATTCGCAAATCTTTATTTATATATATATATATATATATATATATATATATATATATATTTGAGGTGTAACGAATAATCAATGACAGTAAACCACAACTATTTATTATTATTTTGATAGCTAATTCATCGCCATTTTTTAAGCTAAAATTGTCCAAATCCTGAATTATAACTTTTAAACATTGAATATTTTCAGATTTGTGATGAAATCAAAATAAAACATTTTCTTTTACTTGGGAAAATGATGATCAATTTTTTTTCCCATTTTCTGACATGTTCCAGACCAAAACCAGTAACTAAATAAATTGTGCATTTCCTACACTGTCAACATAATTATGTCCTGTTCCGATTCATTGATTGACAGATAAATTTGAATATTAAAATAGTTGAAGCATACAGTATCTGAACTATGTACTAGTCCAGTACTATTATTGCCCCCTACTCGAGGACTACCTAGCAATTTAATGTCGGCACAATCAGAATTCAATAATGATACTCTAATGCGAAAGAAAATAAGCTCCCAGTTGCCTTTGAGTTTTCTTTCAAATTGCTGCCCACCATCATACATTCAACTGAAGTAAAAGAAACTTCAGCACTTAGCAGTCAACTTCTGATTAATGATTGGCTTCTTTGTCTAACCGTGGGCACGTCTCAGTTGTGCTGCAGAAAAAAAAAGTTTTCTTTTGAAGCAGGAAAGTGGGAAAAAAGCGACAGCAGCTTATTTTCACTATTCAAACTATACAACATTTGCACAAAAGACACTTTGAAAATGTCATAGGAGAAAAAAGCAGAACAAAGGAAACACGGTGTGGAACTTACAGAATGCTCCCTATGTGTCACTTTACCCGACGTTGGCGGCGCGCTACAGAATAGCTCGCGCCGCTTTGAACCCATGTTCCCACACCGCCATTGTTGTGTTGGACTTGGGGTGATTTAGACGTTGGCGGACAAGCGTTGCTGTCCACAGATTGGACCTCACATTTCGGCACGGTCAATAAAGGCCTTTCTTTGCCAGCCGGCTGTTGTCTTTGCACGGCTGCAGACAGACAGGAGGCTTCCCTTGGGGGTCATGATGTACACAAGCCGTGGCAGCCGCTGTTTGCTTAGGGGGGAGGTCTATATAAATTGTGGTCATCACCGTCTGGTGCTGAATTCGCCCCAAATGGCCTCAATCCCGACAACCTTCTCGTACAATGCAAATTATTTGTGACACCTACAAATATTACATCTTCTCAGTGATACTTTAAAAGGGACTGGAGATAAACCAATATGTTTTTTTCAGGGCTGATAACGATGCCGATTATTAGTCGTACAAATGCCAATCTTGACTTTGATGAAGTCTAATAGCATGAATGCTTATTGAGCAATTTCAAAATGTATCGGTTTTTTATTTTTATTTAAATCTTAGACTTCATTAAATACTTCATTTTACATTTCTAAAAAAAAATGTTTAGGGAGCTCCCAAGGTTATCAGGACATCTTAAATAGTTTAATGGAAACTGGAACTTTGTTTTAACGTCGAACAAAAAAACTAAACAAAAAGAAAAAGAAACAAAGTTCAGAAGGTTCCCAGGGTCAGCAGCATCTCTTCGAAAGTTAACTGAAAATTAAAATAAATAGTTCTCTGAGTTTAAAATGGCTTTAGCTTTACCATTTACCGGCTGTCAGATAAAAAAAAAAAGAAGGCCTATGTCGATATTCGTCAAAATGCCCAATATTAGAAGGCCGATTATCGGTTTATCCCTAAAAGTGACATATTATGGAAAATCTACTTTTTATTTCTTTACTGTCAGTGGGGGTGAATTAAATATTTTTAAGATGAAAATGTTAATAATTTGTTCAATAAATTAATTAATTCAATGATTCAGAGGTACTGTCCCACGCTGTTGTAATATTTATGAATGAAATTGAATAACATCCATCAAACAAGCCTGCGGACCGCCAAAACGGTCTGCCTGCTAAATCAAATCCACCAAAATCGCATTAAACCACTTGCGCCAAATGTTAGACTTGGTTTTACTGGGTCTAAAATGTAATCTACTTCCTTTTTTTTTTTCTCAAACTGCCAGATGCGCCGAGGATGTGGCAGCCCTGTCTAAAAAATAGAATTAAGTGTTTGTGCGTACCACCACATTTTGAGAATCCCGGGCTTCTTTTACAGCGCAATCTATGATATGAAAGCTATTTTACAACATTATCC
Organism: Leptonotus elevatus; assembly: GCF_054856555.1. NCBI lineage: Eukaryota > Metazoa > Chordata > Actinopteri > Syngnathiformes > Syngnathidae > Leptonotus > Leptonotus elevatus. The sequence continues at coordinate 9,894,844 of NC_141254.1, forward strand.
TTAAAGATAAATATCATACAGATGAGATGATTAATAAAAAAGGGAGAAAAAAAAAGCACAATCAATACGGTGCCATTTTGTTGCCAATGAACTAGGTTGACATGAGGGGAGGAGCTTCAGTTAGACTGGTCAAAGCCCAGTCTAATAAAGAAGTAGTGGAATTTGTTGGTGTCTAACCTGCCATAATGGGGGGGGGGGCATTGGATACAACATTATAATTATAAAGTTGTTATGATGGGAAACCGACATGTGTGCCAAAGTTCATCCATTTCCATGAATGTCACATCCACACTAACATGCTTCTATTTTGGTGCAACCATCAGGACAACGTGATTGCCTGATTAAGAAAGCTCAAAGTGGAGCGTCATCTTTAAGACTGAATATCTTATCGGCATCTCGCACCCCGTCAACATCCCAGCGGCAGGCGCTCCATTTTCAGCCACCCATGCCCGTTTCGTGGCCCCCCGCTTATTCGGAGGGTGGCTAAATTTAGCTCAGTTCCTCGCGTACGCCGAGCGCGCCCCCAATTCCCAAAGCCATTTATTTCCACTGCCACAGCTGACAGGAATTAATCTGAGTTATAGCGCTTTTTCCGCGCCGACCCTCTCTATACCAATTATGCGTGTATGCAAAGAAAGACAAAAGGGAAATGAACACGTTGACTCCCTCCAGGCTCGCGTACGTGCGCCTGCCTTTTCCAAAATATATATTTTCAAGGTTTCCATTTCAAAGCTGAGAAGGAAATTAAAAGCATCCAAAACACACTTTGATGGCTTATTCAGTTTGGTTGGCTGTGAAGGATGCCGGCGTCTCTGCGGTTTGCCGTTCTTTGGTCTTGCGGCTCGAAAACATTTTGCCGCCCAAAGCTAAAGCTTTTTCTCTTTGATCGGCGTGCAGCATTGGCTTTAAGCTGCAACGTTTTGGAAGGGAGGCGAAAGGATGTAAATAAAACCACCATCTCGCTTACAAGTGGCTCCTGTGATAACAAAACTAATCCAGTTAAGGGCTTGTAAAGTCTCATCGAGTCGAAAATGAAGACGCAGTGCCAACAGGTGGACAGTAATAAGGTCGGAACGGCACGGTTTGCATTTCAGAAGATTAAACACAACATAAGGAGAACGTGAAAAGTGAAGTCAAAGTTTGAGGAACACACTTTAAAACCTTTTTAACAATAGTTTTTGACAATTATCGCATCTATGATTAAAGTCCCTTGAGGTTTTGGGATTTTTGGAAGTTGGAATTTGACAGGGAAAGATACTAGGTTGGGTTTCCATCCACCCATTTTCATTTGAATTTTCAAGAAATACGAAAATAAAACTAAATGGAAACGCCAGAAACTTGAAAAAGGGCCCAAAACTAGCAAAAAAGTGTTTACGCTTGGAGGAGGTGGATTTTGAAGCGTATTTAAACAAGTTTTGCGAATAAACACTGACAAGACCAGATACACATCGCACGTTTTGACCGGATATTACGTCACACGAACATTTGTAGTCACAAAGCAGTGGCGGACGATAAATGATTGTCTGTTTGGGGGGGATGATGAAATATTTTGGTAATTAATTTAGGAAGCGAATATTAATGCAAAGAAACGCTACGGTTTATCAAGAATTCCAAAAGAAAACTTATACGACATCACACGGCACAGTCGCTTCCTTTTTTTCTTCTTCTTCTCTTAAATTACTGGTGGATCACATCTGTATTGTGTATAACGCCGCCTACAGCGGCGGAGTCCACTCTCAATGTTTGCAAAAGAAGAACAGATGGAAATGGACACAAGTCGCATGTCCGTTTTGTGCATTTTCAGTAAATTCGCAAAAAAAAAAAAAATCAAAACAATTGGATGGAAAGCCCACTACTCTATGTCTTTAAAGAAGCATAAAACTTCAGCCTCTAAAATCATAAGTTGAATTTCAAGTTGTACGACTTCTGAGGCTCCACCCAAAATTGAAGACTTGTTGACGATAATTATTTTATTTATACCAATGGGATTTCAACAAAGAAACATTTTGAGCAGTCTTTTTTTTTTTTTTAAATACATTGGAACCTCCAAAACTGGATAAACGTTGAGGTTGTCCCTTTGAAATTCATTGGGGAGAACTAAACCTCTAAAGTGGCACAAGCAAATTTAAAGTTCAAATTGTCCAAAAGTGTCGGCCGAAATACCAAATTCCAAATGATACGACGTCAGAGGCAGTCAACGTCAGATGTTACTTTTTAAATCTGAATCTGCTAACAGTATCCAGGTAACACATAATTCCTCTGAGCATGTACTATCTCAAATGTAAAAACAAAAACAAAAAAACACAATCATTATCATCATTCCAATTCATGTCATGTGTTGATTAATAATTAGTACCTTTAGGATCTGTGAAAAAAACAACATCTCATTTATAGTTGACACACATTTGAACGTTATCGCTGCCTAACGATCCAGCTTCCAATTAACGGCTCCGCTGAGAGCAGCCACTTCTAGCGCTAACGTTCTACTTGGCGATTTCACAAGCTTGCCGTGCGCTGTGAGAATATGAAAATGCACGCCACGCGCCTCCGCAACACAACGAGGCGTTACAAGCGTTCCCCCATAATGAGCACTCTTTTGTGCATGACGCGGCAACAAGGTCCTACGGTAATTAAAAAAAGACACAGGTGGCAGGCCTTTGTTCATTCTCCGTAAATATGTTTGAATACAAACAGCTGACAACAAGATTGGACAAACAATCGGACAAAGGTTGCCTTCTCCGAGCACGACGACAGCGCAAATCGATTGCTTACGGCAAAAACATTACGAAGGTTATACGCGGGAAAATGCAGTTCAGTGACACGATGGCTTGTTGATTGCACCTTGTTTTAGATCCTTGCGCAATTACCCAGATGTCCTTTAAATGACACAGTTGCAGGAAGTGCAACCAATGCCTTTTACATGACAGCATCTGAATTGCACTGGATACTTTATTAAATAAACCTGTGCGAGCAAAGATATTTCCAGATAGCCTGCGGCTCACAGCTAACACTCTTCATATTCAAATGCGCAAGCGAACTGTAAGGACTTAAAGCAACTGTCAATCACCAAGCAACAGTCAGTCCTGCGGCTAAAAACATGCGCCTAAAGGCACCGAAGTTACAGATATGCTAACGTCACCAGCCTGCAGAACCTCAGTTCATTCATCCAGTTCAACTTTATTTGTAAAGCCCCATTCATACTCAATGTGAATCCACAGTGCTTTACAGAGGCCAAGAAATGAGGGTTAAAAATCTAGATTCAATAAAAAGATGAAAACTAATAAATGATAAATGGAAAGATAACTAAAAATCACAAATAATATCCATTCATTTTCTTAACCGTTTATTCCTCGCAAGGGCCGCAGGGGTACTGGAGCCTATCCCAGCTGGCTTCAGGCAGTAGGTGGGGCACACCCAGAACTGGTTGCCAGCCAATGGCAGAGTGAAATAATAGTAATACTTAAAATAACACTAAATAGGATTTGAACCTTCAATTCATATTTTCATAATTCTGCTGATGAAACCATTGACTTACAGCTAGATTAATGAAACCTTTGTCATGGCATGTATTATATTTACTGGCACTAAACAACTTTGTGTCCTTTTCCCAGTCGATCCAGACGGAAATCGAGTCAAACGTCTACGTGCGATTACTGTTATGCTATGTTAGCTAGCTTCCCTCCCCAAAAAACTAGTTCGCCAACTGTTTTATTTTGAAATATACCGGATCTACCTTGATGCCGACGCCTGACTTCCTGTCCGGCTCGTGTAATTTCTTCAGCTTCATGAAAATCCGCATGTGGAATCCGGACAAAAAGTCTACTGCAAGTATTGATCCTTGGGGTAGTTTCATGAAATCATATGTCAATCCAGCTGTTTCAAATTATGCGTAATATACTGTACATTTGGACAATTTTCTAGGGCAGCCCATCAGTCTGAATTTCCAAGGTGGGATTGCTCCAGAGTGTCGTAGATGTGAATCTTTAATCTGAATTCCAGATGATTGAGAACAATCAAAGAATCTCGAGTATCCCGCCGACATGTCGAGTTACGAAGCTTCCTTACATGAAAGTTCTAACGCAGCACGACGGGATCCTGTTACAAGTTCAGATCAGAGGAGCTTCTCATTGGAGAGGGGCTGAGCTACAAAACTCAGCGCCAACCGCCGAGGCCCTGAGGGACGCCAGCTCTAAAACTCACTCGCTCACACCCCACCGCCCACTTTCATGCATACAGAAACACAAACCGAGGCAGCTGACGATGAGGGAGAACATCCTCGAAATTTTTCAAGATGAAGCGGAAATGGAATTATTCATCAGAACAATCTCACGGAACGTGCAGAAGATCCCAAACGGAAAGCCGTAGGGGGGAATTTAGGCTTTTGATTCTGTTTGGAAGCAAACCGATGAAAAGATGCCACACGGGTCTCATCATCTCAGCCGTCGGACTCACTTTTTTTTGCAGCAGGCTGGCTCCGTTGCTCAATGCGGAAAACCAATGGAACTCAAACCCAATGGATTTTGTAGAGCGCGTTTTTCTTTGATACCGCCTCCAGAGAGGTGACCGCTGGCAGAGTTTTGATTAAGATCCAAAGATATATCTCGAGAAAAAAAGCTCGGCTCTCAATTCTGAGCTATCCATTAGAAAATAAAAGTTCACAGTAAAGTGGCTCTTCTGTTGCATTATGAAAGTAGTTATTTCCTGGTCTAAACGGCACTTGGGTCACTTCAGGAAAATAAATGCCACAGAGTGCAGTCAATTGGGAGCGCGACTTTGTTGCTGCGTACATGGAGTCATGTTAGAAGAGAACAGATCTTCACCTAGGTCAAAAAAATCTGAACCAGCATCATTCAGCGTGTATCAAAAAAATATAAAAGACGAGAAAACAGCTCAGGTATGGTCTGGTTTCTGACCTACCCATAAAAAAGGAAAAGTTTAGAGGGAAGTGACTCTTCCCTTGCATTAAGAAAGGACAAAACCAAAGAACATCTTCAGGATACCTTAAAACTTAAGGACAATCATTTCTAGGCATTCTTTGGCCACTTCTAGAAAAACTATCACAAAAGGTTACAGTCATCTCTGGCCACGGAGATTGTGTCACCACGGAAGTCGGAAGTAGTGCAAGGACCTCCGCAAAAGTCAAACAATCTGAATTAGCATCAGCGAGTATCAAAAAATATATATAACAGACCATATTTCCACAAATAGACGTCACAAAGCCTGTCCCTCCACGCTCGATGGGGATGTCAAGGTGACTACTGATGGACTATTAATTAAGAGCCAAAAGGTACACCACGAGTCTAGAAAATAGCTCAGGTCTGGCCACGTATCTAAACTACCCATAAGAAGGGATACGCTCAGGGGCAAGTGACTCTTCTCTTGCATTATGAAAAGACAAAAACAAAGAACATCTTCAGGATAATTATCTCTGGCCACGGAAACTGTCACCAACAACGTTGGAAGTCGGCGGTAGTGCAAGGACCTCCGCAACAGTCGAACAATCTGAATTAGAAAAAGGCGTGCATCATTTACGGAAAATGCAACACACCAAATTATTCTTCACGCAGTATAGAATAAAAATGAATGGATGGATTTATATCATTAGTATGAAATAGACAAAGAGGACTATGACTGAGAAATGCAGAGAATCGGGTCAAATACGTTATGACTCCAGCGGCTGTTTGACATGCTTTGCTGCTGTTTTAGTTAGCAACAAATAAGCGCTGCAGCGTTTATGAGCAAAGATCATTACATTCATTACAGTTCATTCGCGGTCCTCAGTCATCGATTACCGTTCATGCTAAAACGTTTACAATGGAATGATGTCTTCCGTTTCCGCTAATTCACACTGCACTTTATTCGGGGGCGGGCTCGGGATCGTCTCGGCCTGGCACTCTCGTGTCTCTCAGACACCTACACATGCACTCAGAAGACGCATTAGCAGCCACCAGGCCCTTCTCGCGCAGTCCACTCGCTGCAGTTGCCATGGTAACGCCTGCCTCTCCTCCAATAGGACGCGAGGAGCAGAGAGCTTCAGGAGGGAATGGGGGAGGAGGAGAGGGGGGTACGGCTGGGGGTGGGGGGTGGGGGGGGGGCTATAATATGGAGACAGGTGGAGACGCTGACAAGGACACTTGACTGTTGTTTTGCAGAGCGATGCGGGGCCTCGTTTGGCGCTGTGGAGTGTTTTGACTACGTGACGCGCTACGTGCCACAAGCACAAACAGTAAATTATATACACGGCAAAAACGAAAAGGAATACTTATTTAGTCTCTTAAAACGTAAATGGCAGTGTTGCAAAAGGGCGTGATTCATGAACAACAAACTTTATAGTGTACTAAAACGAAAAAAAAATAGGGCAGTTTACACCGTTGCCCGCGGGCCGGATACATATTGATTCTGTAATACTTACACATATATTTTTGGGCAGTTCTGCTGATGTGCCATAACATCTTTCAGGTTTATGAATCACAGAGAAACGATCTTATAGCCATGTATGCAGCTATTTCTTAATAATCAATATGTTGGTGGGAGGAGGGCCTTGATGAGAGAGCCCACTATGGATGTAACTTGTACAAACACTGCAGCAGTGTTGTTATCTGACGTGGCTGTAAAAAGATAATGAGATGACATATCACGGCTGCAAGGTTTGTTTACAGTCACTGTTATATATTTAAGCAGACCGCCACATTGACTGAAGATAAAAACGAAATATGCAGGAGGAAGAAAGTATTTTACAGACTTATAATTGCATTGATTGATTATCATTCAAGTGTAGGTCAACCCAAAAAAATTTTTGGGGCAACAATATGTTCTACGCTGCCCCACTAGTCTAAATATGATATTCTGGTTAATATAATATGAGTTAAGCGGCCATTTTGGCACTTGCTGTTAACTGAAGATGACATCAATGTTCCTCAGGTCTCAGGTAACAACCAATCTTCAGTCGACAGCAAGTGGCAAAATGGCCGCCCCGAGATGGATAAAAAGAGCTGGATTTTGCTTCAAAACTCGTATTCCATAAATGTAATATTAATCAGAATGTTATGTTTAGACTAGTGAGGTCACATATAACATATTATTGTCAAGAAATGTTTAAGGTTGACTTTCATTTTAATGGATTAATACAAAACTAAAAGCAAAATGAGAATAGTATGTATTTCCACAAATTTCTCATTCGAGCCCAAACCCAAAAACAAATTTTGCTACTAACGCTACACCGACCCATATTTTACAACTAACCCTAACCCCAAACTTTACCCCAGCACTAAGTGGTCTTGACTACTGCTATTCCAGTTGTATTCCTGTTTTGCAGAAATTTTCTATGACTGGTGCCGCAAGAGATATATTACCAAACCACGAGTTTACCCCTTCAATGTAGGCCAGGCGATCAATCAACTTTCCTTCTGATACGACCCTACTTTAAGTAGTTTCGCTTGTGTACGTACAGTTTAAGTCATTTTCATTGAAGCAACCCCCTTCGCTCCCGGTTGTTTTACTGGATTTTGACTGATTTTGCGAGGCCCACAGAATATTGTGTTCCACTGCTATAAAAACATGGAACCTACCAAAAGAAAGATTAGAGTCTCTTCTTTCATCAGGAAAATAAGTATATTTGTATCTGTTTCTGTTTGCAGCAATTAGCATTACAATATAGCTAAGTTTCATCATTATTCACAAACCTGTTGAAAAAACTGGGGAAAAGAGCTTGTTGCAACAAATCTCTGGTTGATCTCTTATACTCTGCTGCCACTGCTGCTGGCCATTTTTTGTAGTAATTACCATTGCTTTAAGTGACCTCTTCAAGTCAGAGGCTGCATCAAAGCCTTCTGTATGCTCTAGCATACATTTTTATTTATATATTTTTTTAAACATATAAATACGTTTTTGGGACCACGGCAATATTTAAAATAGAATGTTTTATACGTTTCTGGATAGCAAATGAGATCATATCCAAACTTCTTCATTCAGGAGTGTGAGGGAGAGGAGAGGAAAGTCCCTTAATGCCTGCCTCCTCCTGGCTCGCTCTCACAGTCGCGGTCAAATGTCAGACGGTGATGACGGCCACTTATCTACGCTGATAGGCAACACACACACATGCACACCGTACACTATCAGCACACACACTCACACACAGTTATTTTTAGCATGCTGACGCCATGGCCGCCACCCTGCTGAGCATCTGTTGGTCATCAAGGAAGACAGAAAAGATTTTCCTGAAGAAGTGTTGGGAACAAAAATAAATGTGACGCAGCAAGACAATTAACAACCCAAACTGCACCATTACCGTGAATGAACTGTGAGAACCTGTTGTTCATTGCAGCGGAAATAATTTGATAATATGAGTGATGAAACCTAGTGAAGTAAGGAAGCAATAAGAAATAGAATATAGGAACAAGGATAATTTTTCAGGGGATCGAGCCTCCATTATTCACTGACAAACTTGTCCATTTGCTTTTTGTGCGCTTGGAAATGCCCTAAGATGCAAAAGTTGCACATCTCGGTAACAGACAATTGTAAACTTTGAAATATTTTACTCACATTTTTTAAATTTATATTAATGGCAAGGATCGTCCCTATCGCCGCGAATAACGGAGGATTCCTGCATAAGGAAGGACCACATGAGTAGCCCGCTGGCCTGTTCTGAAAATTCACCAATGATGAGACATTGAGATTTTCTAGTAATGGTGTAGAAGTGACAATTTAGATAAACAACAGAAATAACTTATGAGCAGATTTCTTGAATTTGACTTTTCATAAATACACTAAATACTGTAGTTCATAGAAATGAAAAATAAAAAGTCACTTCTTTTTTTTTAAATTCAAGCCTATTTTTTAATTAATAAAATAATTTTTTCAAAATGGGAATTTAGCAGATTTGCTAATTCAGTCTAATCTATCTAGCTATTATAGTCTATATATCTATACAACTATTGCGATCTAAAGGAGCCAACACTTGTACAAAACAACCCACAAAGTTGGGTCAAATTGACCCAAGTAATGGGTCGGTCCAATTTTTGACCAAAATTGGGTTATTTTTCACCCAGCTGTTTTAAGAGTCTAATCTCTGAAAACAGGTGTGTCAAAAATAGATCCAAGTAGTAGATTGGTTCCTTTTTTTTTTTTTTTTTCGTTTTCAGAGAGTGCACTCTTAAAACTGCTTGGTCAAATATAACCCAATTTCAGTTTATTTTATTTGTATTTATAATTTTTTTCAAAGGGATTGATCCACTACCGGTACTTGGATCAATTTGACCCAACTTTATGGTTTGTTTTGCACAAAACAATTCCCCAAAAAATGGAGTCGTATTAAACTACCCCAAAATGTGAGCTTTTTTTGTACAAAACAACTTCATAAAAATTCTCCTAATCCTACTCAACAGATAAACTACAATGACAACAAACGGCCCTGGGGGAGGTAATGACTTTAAACAGCTCCAGACTGCATGCTGAGCGTATTGGCGTCGTGTAACTGAAACAATCTGCAGCCGCAGATTTCAAACTGTAACGTCTCATCGGGAACACAAAACATTCCAGCCCGCGTGGTCACCACCGCTGACTCGACACAAAGAAAGGCCAATTTGAAAAAATTGTAAAAAGTGGGAGGGGGAGGAAGGGTTTGACAAAGTTCCACATGGTGTTGCCACACACGTACGAGGAATGGCGATGAGCTGCGGGAAGCTTTCGGAACCGCAGCAGACGCTGCGCTTGGCTTGTTTACGCGCACAAAAGGCTGCTGCTGATATCAGGAGGACAAAATGACCTCAAATGCTGTTTTGTGTGTGTGCGACAGCGACAAGGATGCCAAATGACAGGCTTCTTAGAAAGTCAATACAAAGCTTTGTGCACGGATGCACTTTGATATTTGGCTGGAGCACGCGGGCCGTGTTTACGGCAATTGGCAGCGCCCCGTCCTCCCATTTTCTCTGCTTTAGGGTATAATCACAAAACATTTATTGAAACATTTCACAAAAAGAGGATGTTGTCAAAACAATCGACAGGTATGTGCGCGTAAACTATAAAAAATGGCTATAAAGGCTTTAATACAGTATGTACAGCAGATTTATGGCAAGGCGGCTTTATTTACTGTACATAGCACATTTCGTACACAAGCTAACTCAATGTGCTTCACAGTTACAAAATTAAAGGCAAATACAACAAAAAAGCGGACTAGAAAAATCTAAGTTGTTTACCAACATAACGAGACGAACGTACAGCACAAGAAAAAACTGATTGTAGAAATGCTCTAAAAGCCTTATTTAATTTGTGTGCAGCATAACAGCTAAATGCAGCTTCACCATGTTTGCTTTAAACTCTGGGCTCCATTAATCGACCCGAGTAGACCAGTCGCAAATTTTTTAAATCTAGAGTTGACTTTAGTTATCAATGTCCGACAAACAAATCTTCTAATTTCTTAGCCCAAATCCTATTTTAAATAGCACTAGTTGGATTATTTGTGGATCTAACATTTTCCCAAAAAATAAAAAATCTGTGTCATAATTGTCAAAGTTGTGGTGGTAAAAGAATAAATTTGCAATATTAGAAAAAGCTCAACAATTCTAACCATTTGTTAACCTTTTCATTTTGCAATCAGTCGTAAAGTTACAGAAATGACAAAATCTGCAAAATGAAGTCAGAACATGACCATTTTATTTCTCAAATAACTGACCATCAAATCTTACAAGAAAAACCTCAGAAAATTAAGTTGTACTTGTCACAATAAAGTTGCAATATCGTGAATAAAATCATCTTACCAATTAAACTTTTTTAAGTCAAAGTCACAATTTTGTCGTAATATTATGATTTATTTCATATCAAAATGTTATCTTATATATTTTTCATTTTATTTTATTTATTTTTTATTTTATTTCTTTTTTTCACTTTTAAAAGAGCTCAGTATTGTTAATTCGGTAATGTCATCATCATTGCTCTTTTTTTATTTGTATTTTTTTTAAATATATATATATATATATTTTTTTTTTTTTGTATGTGGGTGAGTATGTGTATGTGCGTGCGTGCGTGCGTGCGTGTATTTGTTAGCTCACCAAACACCTATTAGAAAATATATCAAAATGTTATCTGATACAATTAACATTTCCTCAGAAAATTGAAAATACTTTTTTGCTCTGATGCCAACAAATCACAAGATCACATTTTGTAATGTTATGCGACCGTGTGAACAAAATTGTATTAATCTTGTGTACGCGAGTGCACGTCAAAATGATAATGTTCCTCATGATTTTTTTCCATCATCAAATTAGGACTTTTCAAGCCTGTTTTTATCTTTTGGAAAGGTTGTGTAAATGCTTCTTGTCAAGGGAGAAAAAGATTACGAATTAGTTCACAAGAAAGAAACAGCATTTTGAGGATTAGGGCACATCATCCTCTCTAGAGGTGTGCCTACTTTCATCTAGGCCAGCTCATATAAACACACTTGAGTTACCATCTGCTTATGCAACAGGTGAACACATACAAATCCAGACATATAGCTTTGTCGCGCAACATACTGATAATACGATATCAGGGAGAGGAACCATGTCTGCTTTCTTTTCCTCACATTAAAAGAAAAGACAATAAAAACATGTTTTCCCTCAATATTTTCAAATGGTAGGATCTTTATTTGTCTGAATTTTTTTTATTTTTTCCTGGTTCAATTCTCCTTGGGCTGTATTTCCGAGAATTGGAGCTAAACGCGAGTGAGTCAGAAAGAGAAACGACGCTCACAAGGGAAAACAAAGCCTACACACACAAAAACAAAGAGCAGATTAGATGCTGTATTGCAGTGGAAGCTCTTGGGAGATAAGTCGCAAAGAAAATCGGGTTTTTTTACAACCCCTTTCTCCCTTTTTTCCACATCGCATTCTCGCATCTTCCTAATTGAATCTGCTTTGTTCCATAATAATAACAACAACTTGTGATGCAATCGCTGAGGGAGAACGCAAAAATGCGCTTGAAACCGGGATGAACTCTGCTGCGGTCGACTTTCCGCGTGTTCGCTTCGGCTCGGCGGAGGACGCGTCGGACTTGGCGGGGCTCGACGTGCTTCGATGATTTTGTTTATACCGCGCTACTGTTGGTCTCCGCCGCAAAACGGCACAGTTACGTTCACACGTAGTGGGAGGTCGCCTCGAAGGGTATGATGAGAAGTTTGTATGATACTCGATAGTCGGGCACAGAGAGAGAACATACGCGGAGGTAGGCAAAGCAAATGCTGACATGCACACACGTATAACTCAGCGGCTTGTTGATGAAGTGCTGCCTCCACAAGTGAAAATGCAACCTTTTTTTCTTGTTTTTTTTTTTACCATGGGGGCTTGTTCTAGTTCATTAGCATGTGACAGAACCGCCATCTTGAAAAGAGATATCGTGGCATGACTCCTTCTTGTGACCGGCTTCAATTTGAATGGGGTGCCTGGTTTGGGAAGTCTGGGAAGGACTGACGTGGTTGAGTCACAAATAAATATAAATGAATGAATGAATGAATGAATAAATACATTTGGGGTGTCGGGCAATGAACATTTTTAATCGTAATTAATTGCATGACTTCAATAGTTAACTCACAATTAATCACAAATGTTCTAAATGTACAACATAACATACCATACTTTTTTTCCCCAAGTTTTCATAATCTTGTTAACATGAATGAGGAAAACATTTTAAATTAATAGAAATATGGCTGCAACTTTTAGTCATACATACAGTAATTTCATAGTAATTCATAAATTTGAGTTAAATTTAAAAATATGTACTGTAACCCTATAAAATGAGTGTGATATTGATTTGTGATGAGGTTAGTCTTCTGCCACGAGATGGCATAATTGCATTTGTTGGACATTGGTGACAGCTCCGTGCATTTTTATTTTCATATTAAGAGCTCTCTAATCTTTAACATGAAGTAACTTGTGAAATTCTACACATTTTTAAAATTGTCAAATACAACTGGACCCCAGTCTCCACAAACATATTCATTATTATTCAATTTAAACTGCTAAATTTTGACGTGGCCGTGTCTGCTTTGTTGCAACGAGTTCCCCCAATACAGCCAAGTAATCATTAATCATCCCTTGAGAAAATGAATGGCGTTAAAGAAACTTTAAATGAACTCAAAATTAACACACTCATTTTGACACCCCTAAAAATAAATAAATAAGAAGAACTGTGCCAAAAGTTTGTAAAACAAACAAACAACTAACTTAATCATGCGAGAGTAAGCACCCTACTGTTTTCCAAAATGAGCCCCGGACGTCTTTTAGCATCTTTAGAGGACTCTTAGTCATGTGAGGGCTGATAACGCCGCACTCTGTCATTCCTTAATTGAATGGTGCGCCCATTAAGTCCTTATCTCCCAAACGCAAAGCGTATGAAAAGCGAGTACTGAGGAACATCAGACATCACACGAGCCCACTCCTGTCGATCTCAACCCCCTAAAACTGCAGCATCACAAGGATCAGCGATTCTGATACATTTATCTCGACACTTGGAGGGGGCGGGGGGGGGGGGGGGGTACGGCAGATAGAAGAGCCGCTTTGATTTGTTTCCAAAAGGAGGGCAGGCTGATCCCTATTGGTTGCCAGCATACTACTAGTCCAGAGTATTTGAGTAGGGTAAAGTTGTTTCTTTGGTGAGAACAAAACAGTAACGCCTTGAAATAAGAGCAAACATTTGGAAAAGAGAGACCACTTTTTCGAAAAGAGGCTTCAAGACGTTTGTTGCCACTCCCGCTGGGAAACTGCACGTTTTTCTAAAACATAACTCAGCCTTTCAGTCTGCTAGCTTAATGCTAATTAGCATCTAAGTTGTGGCGCAATAAATCATTTAAATAAACGTCTCAACAATCGTTGTTTTTCGGGAAGGCTGGAACGGGTTTCGAAATATATGGGCTAACCTTCCCCGGAAGGCTTATGTTTATTGTTGGGGAGTTGGACCCGATGCCAGCTGATTTGGGGCAATATTTGACGTAGGACTTTTTTTTGTTTTGTTAGATTGGGTTGGGGTAAAAATGATTGAGGCTATTTCCTGTACGGTTATTAAAGATTTTATGATCGGGACAGCTTGACCCAAGAACCGAATAATTCTCCTTCCATTTCTTCCATTGAGAAAAATGGAGGTAAACGCGAGCATTGCCGAGCAATAATGTTGATTTACACTTTACACCAACTTGTAGAATGAAAAGTCACATGGGTAGTGACATTTTTTTATAAGCGATCACACATGTGCGTGTGGTTTCGTCAACTGCCGCTGGAAGGGAAACGGGAAGACTGACAAGCGAGGAGTGTCGTTTTACGGCTATGCAGCTTATCTAAACGTGCTCCACCATTTTGTGTCCAAGTCATATAAAAACACAAGCGGCTTATGAAAGGCGAGTTTCTTACCTGAATGGAGATATGAAGAAGTCACAAAGGAACGGCGGTCAAACATGGAAGAAAGAGACAAAACAAGACTGTTAAAATCACAGCACAAAACTTTTGCGGGTGATCAACAAACGGCAGTTTGTTCTTTCAAAGCCGCAGAAGGGCAAAAGGTCCGATCTCCGAAGGAGTCCAGTAGTGATGTGCTCGTTTTAAAGGCTTTGTTTCTTTTCTCCCAACCAGATGCAACTCAAAGCAAAACAAACTGACGCGGATGAAAAACCACAAGAATAGTGAATCCAAAACGTCTTGTTTTGCCTGCACGAGCCAAAAACGAGGTCAGGCAGAGTCCTTGTATGGCTTAGTGGTTCCCAAACGTTTTACACCAACACACAGGCCTTATTCTTAAAAAGCATTAAAGATATGTTTATTTTTTAGGTCCGATGTCGATTATTAGTATTTGGAGCCGATTTTCATTTTCAGTAGAAAAGGGGGGGGGGGGGGGAATAATATTGGCGTCCAAGCTTAACTTTGTTGTAATGTCTTGAAGCATGATTACTGAACAATGTTTCAGACTTTTCAAAATGTATTTTTTTTTTTTTTAATCTTAGACAATAGACAATCCTTTTAAATTTCTAACAAAAAGTTAAAAGGAGCTCTCAAGGTTATCAGTATGTCTTAAAAAGTTAAATGGAAACTTAAACAATATCATAGCTCTCTGTAGTTTTCTACAGTAAATCGTTTTTTTCTCTCCAAAATTTAAAAATACCTTAAATCTTCAACTTTCACATTTCTTTTTTCACATTCCTATTTTTAAAAGTATACTCTGAAGGTATATTTTGATGACATCATTTTTTTTCTTGTACAATTAATAACTTTAAAACCAAATGTTTCCACTTGTTGTCAACTGAAGTAGGTAACGACCAATCATGGCTCACCTGTTTTCTGGGTTTGATGATTGGCCATGATTGGTCGTTACCCACTTCCTCAGCACAGGTGATGTCATCTTCAGTTGACAGCAAGTGGAAATGTTTTTATTTTAAGGTTTTAATTGTACATGAAAAATAATAATAATAAAGTCATCAAATTCATTCTGGACAAAATATGAACTTGTTGCTGCTGAAAATGGCTCAGTGAGTCAAGTATCCCTTTAATGCAAACCAAAACAAATGGTTCCGAAGGTTCCAGCAGGGTCAGCAGCATCTCTTATGAAGTTAACTCCATTTCAAATAAATTGTTCCCCGAGATTAAAATGGTTTTAGATTCATCTTTTGTCGGCCATCAGATTTTTTTTTAAAAGGCCGATACTGATATTCGTCCAAACGCCCAATATCGGCGATTATCGGTCTAATCCCTAAAAAGTATCGTCGATAAAGCCGCTGTAAAATTAAGCACCGACTAAAAGGAGAAATCATTATCTGTTACAAAAAGCAGACCAAGTTGTCTTCAGATAACTTCGACAACACGGAGATTATCTGGATAATGTTGAAAACGTGAAAGGTGGGGGTGGGGGGGGGGGGTGTAGTGGAGCAGGAAAAGCTCTGCAGGGAACCGCTGCAGCAAATCAGACGCTGATGAATTAGCTATTGTCAGCAGCCCCTCTTCGGGCTCGGGGCAGCCGTCGAGAATACAAAACATTTGCTATTTTAATGCCACTTAAGGCAGACGGCGAGCGAGGCAATCTAATCAGTATTCTTTGCCGCCGGATGGAATTCGAGCTGATTGGAAGGCGAACCAGGGGCCGGAGATTGCGCACGCTCGCATTAGCGAGAAGAACCGAAAGTCGCAGCGTTTTTTTTTGTCAAGAGCATATTCACTGAGTGAGTCATAGATTTGAACTATTGGGAAAAAGACCGATAAACAAGGAAGTGCTATTTGTACAAATGGCAAAGGTAAGGGAATTAAATGGCAAATGTTTCAAATCGGACATGAAAATGCCAGCCGGGCAAAGTATAACGTATCAGCAAGAAAGCAAACACAGATGCAGTCAAGGAAAAACAAATTCTAATGGCTTAAACAGCCACTCAAAGGCCAGACAAAGGTTTCAGCTCCTTTCACAAATGTTCAGTAGGGTTTAGATCAGGGATGATAGAACGATACTTCAGAATAGTGCTGGGCGATATGGAAAATTTCACGATGTAGGATATTTTACATCACGCTAACGATATGCCACGATATGTTTTCAGTTATTCTTTAAAAAAAAATTCTACAACACACTATGACTGTTTATGTTTTCTCATTATATGTTTAAGTGACATTAAACACTATCAAATGAGAATTGCTTCCATTAGTAGTGCTGCTATATAAAATTAGCAAATGCAAACAGAAGAGGCGCAGAGATATATTTTTCACAAAATGTATTCATCTAAATAAGAGGGACAAAAAAAAAGCTCAGAAGAAGAAATTGATTAAAAAATAAAAATGATGATGTCATTTTGAGAACATTTAATGTGTCGATTTCAAAAGTCAAAATCAAAACTCAGGACTGCGTTGTGAAAACAACATTTAGTGATATTAAATGTATTCACTTTATGTACCCATCCATTTTCTGAATCGCTTATCAATATTAACAAATGTTTAATCCTCCTCCCGGCCGACGTACGTGACGCCATAAAAATCACATCACTTCCTGTTTGCCGAAGTGTGTAGCATGAATTTGCTAAGTGTGTAGCATTAGTTTCTCTCTCCAGATACTCATTAAATTGCCTGCTATTTTGCTGTTCAAAGTTGGACACGCTCCACTTGAACGCGACTTTTGTGAAAAAGTGTAATCGACCACCCAAGCACTTAATGCTCCGTACATGATAACACTAGCCGGTTAGCATAGCAGTTAGCATGGCTTCTCCGTCTTTCTCGCTTGTTAATCACTCCTCGTAATCGCTTCCTGAGAATGTCGGTACTTGCAACTTTTATACGCCGCCATGGAGGCTATCATTATTGGAGCGAAAGCGCAACGTGTTTATGTGCAGTTTAGCCGACCGAAGCTCGTTGCTATGCTAATAGAACCGATCTCGTCTCGCCACCTCAGGACAGCTGTGTGAAATAAGCATGCAAATGAATGCTTTTGTCCGTCAAACAAGCGCTCTGTCGCTTACTTTGGACCTTGGAGACATGCTTACTAGAATTTTTTTTTTATCGTCTTCACGATAATATTGTCATATCGCCCAGCACAGGGTGGGTTTTTCAGTGTGTATGGGGTTTTTATCTTGCTGGAGGACCCATGACCTCGCTCGAACTGTTCCCGATTTGTTTATATAGATATATATATATATGCCACCCTGTTCCGGATGTAGCAAAGCAGCCCCAGAACATAAACGAAGCAGAAGCTTGTTTGCTTCATTTATATATTTCTATCTGTAAACGCAGATGCGACCAGCCATGAGTCACATCTGTTCAAATGACGTTCTTCCCAAAGCTTGGTTACCCCAAAAGCAAAAATAACAAACTGTGATGATTCATTTCTCCATCAGCCTTAAACATTTCAGCACAAGCTTGCAATGATTTTTTTATGAGGTTTTTTGGGGAGGAGGCAAACTTTTTACAGTCGGGGAGCTGGCTTTTTTTTATGTTCTCCAAAGGGAGTATCACTCTCCCAAAATGCCAACAACTTACAAAATCTTCCGAGTGAGCTTTTTTTTTTTTTTTTTTTTTTTCCGCTCAGAAGACAGCGCTGCTGCAAAAATGGATGTTGTGGGCATTTTAGAAGTCATTTTATTCCCACTGGAAATCATCTAGGAGGGTCAGGATGTCCCACGGAGCGCCGCAAGGATCGATATTCAACCCTCTTTATCTTAAATTTGAACTGCTGGTGACCGTGTGGAATATTGCTTTCGGGGATGACTTTCAAGCTGAGCTCTGTCACCATGAACAGCTGACTTGGCCTGACGAGCAGCGGATCACAACGGCCTGATGATTATGCGATATATTGAAATTGCTTCATCTGGAAACATGTCTTAAAACTCGTAACAGGGTTAAAACTAAGAACACAAACATTTGCAATCGGGATTATTTATTAGGTTCAACCTACTCGTGCTGGCAATTAATTATTCTATCAATTGCTCGATTAATCGGATAATCATATATTTTTATTTTGCATTCAAGTGTATTACAATTTTTTTTTTCCTGATTACTGCTTATTAATCAGTGATTGTTGTTTCTTTCGTATTTGTATAGTGATTTTTTAAAAAAAAAGGGGAATTGATGAAGTACTATGTTACCATTTTGGTCAGTGTGATAAAAACAAAAACAGATTAAACACAGAAGATAATCAGGCTTCTTTCATGAAGCACTACAGAAATCAGTGAACAATTACTGTTGATATGCTGAAATCAGAGGATTTGGACAATTAAAAAAAAAAAAAAGGCTCCAAACAATTACTCGATTTTTTAAATAGTTGTCAATTCATTTGACAATCGATTACTTGTCGTTTAATTGGTTCATTTTGGCAACTTGTAATCTACAGAAAATTGTTGCAGAAGATCAGGATAATCGTTTACGGACAATCCGGTGATCGGGTTTTTGCTGGTTTTCAGTGGATGGCAGTGGATCCTGCTTAAGACCCTCATTTTTTACATGCCTGAAACTCACTAAATTCAATTAACAAATTCAATTTTTGCACTGCTAAACTAAGACGATAACAATACAACACTTTCTATTAGAGGCCATTCACCAGTGTGAAGTCCCCTTGTCATATCGTACTCCAAACTGATTAATACTTTATGTAATGATATAATAACGTATGAGAATCACATTAGTGATTATCCACAAAGCGAGTCTGACACTAGAACGTCCGTGAGCTTCCGCTTTGTATGCTTTCTCTTCTTCTTCTTTTTACCGCAGAAAAGTGCTTTTGCAAGTAATTGATTTCTTTTCCCCAACTGACTGATGAATGGGAAGTTTGAATCACATACAGCTGCTCGTTATTTCAAGTCATAACTGCCTGAATTATTCAAATTAACGCCCTCTGATGAAAAATGTCTCCCTGAATAATTTAACTCCACGATTTCGCCAGTCTTCTTGATTGGCCTTTTAATCCGGTGCCCTCAACTCATATCACACATTCTTTCTTTTTCTTTTTTTAGGCAATAATTGGAGAGCCAATTCAGACATGCTTTGAATTAGCGGCTGCTGAACCTGATCAGCGAATGAGTCATCAGGCGTTTTCAGGATATAAGATAATAGCTCTATTTAGTTTTTTTTTTTCCCTCAATAAGCTCAGTTGCTGTTAGCCATTTATAGAATGGCAAAGCCGCTATTTCCACAAAATTCATGTCACGATAACAATGTAAGATGGTTATATATTTTCTAACAGAGACCAAATATTGATTGGCTGGATTTTCACATCAGGTCTAAGTGCCCAATTATGTATTTATTTTTGTCTATTTACACACTTTATGTGACCCATACGATTGTGATTAGGTGGTGTTTTGGTCTGGGGTGTGTCTCATCTTTTTACCCATCACTTTACCTTCTGTACATTACATATTTGGTTGAAATTGAACATCTGGTGTTTCACTTTTTTATTTTATTTGTTTGTTTATTGTTGTTGGTGTTTTTGTTGTTCAGCCCGCTATCATGCGTTAGAGAATCTCACAAACTGCCGTTTGCACAGAACTTGACAAGGCGGTCCCCTCTATGTTGCGTTTGCCTGACTTTTGTTGCATTTGTTATAAATGAAAATGTCAAAAACAACAAAACCACAATTGAAATGGACAGAAATACCATTAAAAGTTCATTCCAGCCTGCTTCAAGTTTATAAATTTTTATCTAAAACAGTTGGGTCAAAAATAACCCAACTATGGGTACAAAATTGACCAATTCTCTATTTGGGTCAATTTGACCCAACTTTGAATCAAGAAATTAGTCTTTTAGTGTAAAACAACTTTCTTTGCTTTATTTGGGTCATTTTGTATAAAACAACCCAGAAAGTTGGGTCAAATTGATCCATAAAGTGGATTTGTCCATTTTTTATCCATAACTGGGTTACTTTTGACCCAACTGTTTTGAGAGTGAGGTTTCAAAATGTTTATGAAAATTTACAATACTGACATAATTTCATGTTGTCACCTCCCTAATATAATGACTTTAGTCTCTTCCCCCCCCCCTTTTTTTCTCTCCAAAAACCCCCCAAAAAACGGAACCAAGTACTGATCATAAGTGAGGTAAAATCGGGATAGGACTAGATAAGCAGTTGCTTCATCCTATTCCATTTTGAACAATAAGTATTTTCTTTTGAAAATGAATTTCTTTGGAAATCATTATTATTATTTATGGAGAACGAAAACTGTTAAATTTCATCCTTGTTTTGTGGAATAACTTAAATGTCTCTGTTTGTTATTTGTTTTTGACACAATTGTGACATTATGCTCTTTTGTTTTGTCATTTTAAATGTTTGAAATAAAGGTGAGTTAAATATTGATTATATTTATTTATTTTATGGGTATGTTGATATTTTTTATTTTATTATTTTTATTTTTTACTTAGGCTATTTATTTATTTTTAATTGAAGATGTGTAGTTTTTGGCCCATTTTTGGCTTCAGTTCAATGGATATTGTGTTAACTGACAACAAAAAAAATAAAAATAAAATAAAATGTCTAGATGAAGAATTGTATCTCAATACATTTCTTTATTTCATAAAGAATATCTGTTACACGAATGTGTATTGCCTTCATCAAATATTAACATTAATTTTGAACGCAGCAACACGGACAATTAATGAACTTTGTTCCCTAATTTTTGCCCATTACAAGCAAGCAATTCCGTATCCTGGAGCGGACAACCTCCAATTGTGCATGCTCTCGTCTAATTGTGCGCTAGGAATGTTATAAATGGAGGCGGGAGGGCATACGCACAAGACAAAAAAAAACATGGGATAAGCCTCCCCATTGCCGCCCCTGTCTCCATCCCATTTAGCGGTAGTTTCTGCGTCAGCCCAAAAGCAGCCTGCACCACTGCGGGATGCCATCCAAACCTCCGCAGGGGGTGTGCGCTTCTTGAAAAATGAGCCAGAATAATGAGCTATCTCCTATGGTGATTTGTAATAGGACAGCTTATCAAGCTGATTTGGCAGAGGATCTCGCGGACGTAATTGTTGTAGGTAAGACGATTGCCTTGCACTGGCAGGACCGTGCTGACGAACTGCCCGAAA
The DNA here is from genome assembly GCF_054856555.1 of Leptonotus elevatus. Lineage (NCBI taxonomy): Eukaryota > Metazoa > Chordata > Actinopteri > Syngnathiformes > Syngnathidae > Leptonotus > Leptonotus elevatus. The sequence goes on from NC_141254.1 coordinate 9,916,341, forward strand.
CAAGTTTCTCATTTGTTGCTGTTGCAGGGAGAGTTTTGGGTTTAGGAAAGAGTTCTGTCTGGTTCGCAGCGTGCCGTTCGGAATGTTGAAATGTCGCCGCCCTCAAGGACCGCTGACAAAATGGACGAAACCTCTAGTAGCTAAGGCTGCGTGATTATGGAAAAATGAATCATCACATTTTGGCAGTAATTGAAATCACAATTATTTAACGGTTATAAGCGGTTATTTTTTGGGGGTACAAAATTAAATAAAAATAAATAGAAACACTATAGTTATGTAAGTTCCTTTTGGACCAAACAGAATTTATAATAATATATATTTATAATAATATATATTTACTTATTTATGTTGGCAAAAACTTGAAGTTTGAGTGCAGCATGTGCACTGTGCAGTCGGACGATCATTATTTTTTTGGTACAGTTACGTAAAAAAAACACAAAAAAAATATTGAGACAAATACAATTCTTTGAAATACTATAATTATGCAAGTATCTTTTGCATGAAACATTTATTAAATTAGTTATTTTAAAATGAAATAAAAGTGCAAATGTATAAATTTAGACAACACAATTTTTTTTATTAATAATCTTTTTTTTTTTTTTACGATGATGCTGATTTAGTAATTGTGGAGTGTAATAATTGAAATTGTAATTTAATTTCGATTAATTGCACAGCCCTACTAATAGCTACCGTAAAATTGCTCTTGTGCATTTTCAAGCATGATGATGGTACCAGATCAAACCGATCTCTCAATCCTCAGGTAAGCACCTTCCGGTGTACTACAAGGTACTGTTTTCAGCACAGAGTCAGTCTTAGTTCCAAGCGTACCAAGTATATGGCCTTCAATCTCATCTTGGACAAAAACTGTGGAAAACAAAACGGACTGCAAAATTGGAGATTCTCGTGTATTTTCAAGCATGATAATAGTACCAGTTAAACAGTTTCTGAGTTGGATTTTTCAATCCTCAGGTAAGCACCTTCCGGAGGCAGCCATGGTGTACCACCAGGTACTGTTTTGAGTACTCTGTGCGTCTCAGTTATAAAAATGCCAATTTGATATCAGTGCTCCGTAAGCTCCACTTCGCTGCTTGCTACAGCCGCCCGTTTTCTTCCTGCAAGAATCCAAACCTAAGTGCAAGATCAGGTTTTTTTCACGAAAGATGACGGTGCCAGTCAATCAGACACAAGGGTCGGATCCTTCCGTGGCAGCTGTGACGTTTAATTGGCAGGCGATCTTCAATGCAGAAGCAGCTTTGCGAAAGTTAATCTCCGGCTTAGCGCAACGCTGCGTTATAAGTACGGCGCTCCCCAAAATACAGTTGTTGACCTGTTCATTCTATTTCCTGAATTTTAACACCGTCTGTCTGAGTGGGTGTTCGTAACACTGGGGGATAGAGGGCGAGATGACATGTTGTCACAAGTTGAAGTGCAGGAAGGGAGCCCGGGTTCGACAAAGCCTCGCAGGAGGTTTGCAGCGCGCCACGCTCCCAGGAGCACTCCGAGGTCTCGCTCATGAATATGAATGACGCCTCGCGTCCCACGGGGGAGAGCCGCTGTGTCAGACACGCAAACAACCAATGCGGCATTGGCACATTTCCGCAGACGGAGCGGCAGCCAGCCGTGACACCGCCGTCTCCGGCACAGGTGATTGAGTCCGCCTTTTCGCTCTCAAATGTAGCCGGCTTCAATGATAAACAGAGGGGACGTGGCCAACAGTCCCTGAAATAGATACACAGGTCCATTACGGAGAAGCTCAACCCTTTCTGTTTATGGATCATTACTAAGCCATGCCGCTCGGGTTCGAATGGCTTGTGACAAAAGCACTCGTACCGCTTTCGTAGCCTTGTCGAGGGACGGCATGCAAATAATCAGTTCCCGCCATACATTTTCTATGACCATTCTTTTCATTAGGGTAGCAAGGAACTGCGGCCAACCCCAGCTGACTTTACAAGAGGCAGAGTATATCAATTACACTTGCAGTCAAACCAATGGGCAATTTAAAATGGAGGAGGGAGCCAAATATACAGTCATCTCATAGCGAATTGCGCCTGCCAATAGAACCAAACAACACGGAGTATCTCTAGCTGACTAAGCCTTACTGAGCACACCCATCCCGAATATTTTTGACGGGTCACACGCCAAAAAACACGGACTTATATACACGTATATATACAGTGTTTGCAGAGATACACACCGTGGCATTTTTGCCATAGAGATAGAAAATCTCATGACAACGCCGCAGAGAAATCAGTGTATTCAAATGAGGCGCGTTTAGCAAGAAGGACGATCACGGCGCCGCGCATAAGTCGTTCCTGTACTACAAAGACCAAGATTCCTGGCGAATAGAAGTGAAAAAAGAAGAAGAAAGCATGCACAGAAGGCAAACCAATGCCCCATTCAATTAAAGTACCTCAATATGCATTTATATTAACCAAGGTCTCTTATTTGGGGGTTTAAAAACCTAAATAAGAGCATATTTGAGTTTTTGCGCAATTACATGGCCTTCAAAATGTTGCCAATATTTAGGTTTTAAAAGGGTTTTTGACTGCATGTAAACATACTCAATGTTGACGTGGCTAACTTATCCAGCACGGAGAACCTCAATCAATCGGTTCACTTTGCACCATTTTTTAAAATAAAGGTAAAAAAGGTGAATCTTGTTCTCTGCTTTGAAACCCTCCATAAGAAGCAGCGGCGACCAAAGCAATGACATTTTAATTTCAACACCGGCCAGTTTAGAAATTGGGAATTAAGTAAATTGTAAAAATTGTGCAATTACTTACCAGAGAGTAAAATAAGAAACCACCGAGGGTGCAATAGAGCAGATAATACCCTGATGGAAAGAAATTGACTCTTACTGTAGCCTGGCGTAGGCATAATTGAGAATGCCTGCTGGGCACACATTGTACCTTTAAAATTGGAGTTTAATGGGTGTGGGGGGCAGAGAGAATGAGGAAGGACTATGACTACGTTTACATGCAGGCAATAACTTTTTCAAAACCCAAATATTGCCAATATTCTGGTTTTGTAAGGCCGTGTAAACATGCGCAATAACGCGAATATGGTCTTATTCGGGTTTTTAAAAACCCAAATAAGACCCCTGAGTTACCCCTTTCCTAATCTGAATTCTTGCACATATAAACGCATTCGGCACATTGTTTTTTGTTGTGCGCATGCTCGCTATTTTCTTGTCTTCTTTTCTTATTTCAATTTGCAAGGAATATTGGTCTTTGTAGTTACGACTTGTATGCTCACCTCCGTCCCACTCGCTAAAGGAGCTTTGCTTGAATACATTGATTTCACACTATTTCGTGCCTCTATGGCGAATATGCCACAGTTTGTGTCTATTATAAGTATGTTATAAGTATGTCCGTGCTTCTGGCATGTAAGCCAGCGAAAATACTCAAGCCGGTGTAAACAAACATGGCGCTCGCAGCAAAGAAGCACACTTCTGGAGCGAGGAGGAAACCGACTACTTTATTTTAGCGTGGTGAGTGACATAAATATGTCTTTTATTGAACGTATAGTAAGTCAAAAGCGGAAATGGCGTTATTTACGTAATTACTTTGTCCGCGCATTGCGGTTCGATTGGGATATTCCAATCAAACACAAATGACATGTAAACGTGAGTAACTCGGTCCACCTCAATTGTTTCACAAAACGGAATTCTGACTTGAACCCGAATATTGACGGCATGTACAGTCATTTCTGGACTACAAGCCGCTACTTTTTTCACTTGCATTCGACCCTGCGGCTAATACAAAGCTTATCCATCAGATCAGAATGGATAGCACAAGAGCGTCAGGCAGAGCAAAACAAACCAAGTGAGCCCAAATACAGTAAGAGAGACAGAAAGAGAGCGAGACAATTTGCGCCCTCATTATGGAAAAGAAAGTAACGGGAACCCGGTACGGTAACATTAAAACACCTGCGGCATACAGTCGGGTGCGGCTTATATGTGTAACAAGCTCGAGTATTCCCCAAATTTAGCTCGCGCGGCTTATAGTCAGGTGCGCCTTATAGTCCAGAAATGAATGTAAACGTAGTCTATGTATTATAATCCGCATGATGATTTACTTTCATTTGTGGATTAAACTGTTAATACAGTGACGCTTGTTTAATGACAGAGGGATGCGTTCCACACCCACTCTAGTTTTCAGATTATAGACAATGTACGGAATATTGCCGCTATCACCGACACGCCAGTCATCATCCTACACGAGTGTTGGACGGCCGGCTCGTTATTGGATCAGTGGCCAGCCTTCTTCCAGTTGAACGAAGAGATTCATTTCGTCGCCACCGCGCTGTCATCATGACATTTATCTGTGGGTGGCATTGTTCTCTCGTTCGTTCATATCCTCTCCGTCTCTTCATCCACTCTAGAAGATAATATAAAAGCTTTTGCTTTTTGTATGTGCCTCCTTCTTTGAAGGTGCCGTCTTTTTATTTTGGGATCAATACACAACTATGGCTTGGTTTATCTGTATGTGCGCCACAGAAAATGGGTGTAAAGCAGAATAATCTTGAGAGTACGTCAAACCGCTTTATTTGTTTTTGGTGTAATGTTTGTTTTGTGTGCGGCCATACTACTTTGAGAATGCCTGATCTCATCAGAACACGGATGCTAAGCAGAGTCAGGCCTGATTAGTACAAGAGTACGGGAGAGCAACTGCAAATATCAGATGCCATGAGTTCAACGAACCTCTGTGGGCTACAAGTCAGCCCCCAGATAAATAGAAAGGGCTGGAATTTAGAAGGGCATCCGTCCATATAAACCTTTACTAAAAGTTAATCGAAAACTCTAAATAGGGAAAAAGCTGGGAAGAAAAAATTCTGTCTAGCCCACCAAATGGAGATGTCTGGAGATTCTGAAAGTTTTTATATGTTGTTACTTACAGCCTGACAACTATGTTCAAGTGAGAGACAACCTAGGGCAAAAAATGGTGGAGGTACTTTTTCGAAAAAGACAACAGTCCCTAAAGGGAAGTTGCTTGTTGTAAAACGAGACTTTTCTTGTCACAGACCGTGCCTTTGGCGAAGGCTGGAGGACAAACTGTAATGTTTGGAGTACTGGCTGGAAAAAAATCATGCCGGTCTTCAAGACTTCTTGAATCTGTGACCGGTAGATCGGTGAGTGCCGTCATGGTAAATGGTGATACCTAATAAGGTAATTAATTGGTAGACCAGAGAAGCCTGTGATTCCTGGCACACTCATTTGTAGACCGGGTGATGCCCAACCTAAAGTTTTTCTTCTTGTGCATCATTCCATGAGTGAATGATGAAGAGATGCCATGTTTGCGATCTCGTTTTTTCTTGAATCTTGTGGATGAAGCTCAGCAATAGCCTACAGACCGGAACATTACTTAGTCAATTCAAAAGCGTTTCAGTCACGAGCCAAAAGCAGTTTCTCGTCAGCGTAATCGCACAAGGAAAATGCATTTTGCATGACAAAGTGTTGAATTGCGCATTTTATGACATCTCACGTATTAAAATTCCATGAATAGGACAGTCAATCTTGGATATCGCCAAGTTTCAAGACATCACATTTACATAATTATAAGAAGAAAAGTGCTTATTTAAAAAGAGGCAGTGATAGATTATTGTAAAGGCTTGTCCGAAAAGTAATACATTCTAAAGTTCACTGAACATGACGGACGGCAGAGAAAAAGTTTGTCTGGTTTGAAAAGTTGGGCCTAGACATTAGTTGAAGTTCTTCAAATAGTTGTCTGGGTGTGTATTTGCATAACTGCAGAAACTACCAGGTGTCTATTTAGTGTGGATATAGCTTCATCTATTTAGCCTCATTTGCATAAAGGCGCAATTTGTCAAAAATCAATTTCACTCAATCTACATCAATTCATTAATAAATGCTGAAAAACATTGGGACTGTTTATTCAATTACATATCGTAAAAAAAAAAATTCTCACTAGTTGACTAGTCAACTCCTACCGGTACTCCACAATAACTAGTCGCTAATTATTATTATTACTAAGTCCACTAATTTAATTTGGTTGGGGAAAAAAATCATAAAAATTAGCAAATTGGATGAAGATAATGAAACTTCTTTAACAACAATGATTTATTTCTGGCAGTTTTAACATCAGCTAATAAAATTTAATATGTATTATTGCAGACAAATGGCCACAGGCGTTGTGATCTCATCTACCTGATTAAAATCCAATTTGGTATTCTTATATTTTAAAAATATTTACAGACAAGAACAGTCGCCACTCGATAGCAAACCATCCCTCTCATTTGATTCTCACATTGTGTCACCGCCGCGTCGGACACGTCGGTCTGAATCAACTACTTGATGAATGTTTTGACATGCTAATCTGCAGGGTGAAAAATAATGAACTCCCGCTTGCGGAGTTGAAGCCAGCGTGTTCCGATGATGACTTATTGAGCGAGTCTTTTTACACGTGCGTGACGAAGAACATGATGTCAAACTGGCCAAATGATGAACGAGAAGCCATTTCCCGGTCAGATTGTTTTTCCTTTTTGCATCTGAGAACTGTGGCGCCATTTTGGGTGACCCGACAGGCTTCCCACTCTAACAACAGTACTCATAACTCAATTGCATTGACGGTGAAATTCTACTTTTACATCTTCCTCTTCAGTAAAGCAGTCACATTATTACAGCAGGAAGCAGCTAGGGACTAAATTTAGCTGGGAGGAAGCGAAGCGTCTCAAAATAAACTGGCTGCGAGTATTAGCAGGGATTTACGGTGCTGCCGAAGGTGTCGTGCATACCTTCTTCCCGGCGTAAACCGTAACCTGCCGCTCACGGTGTATTTACAAGGTGTAACAAAGCAGCTGCTTGGCAAGGAGTTGACAACATGGGCATATGTTCTTGCCACGCAGTGCTTACACACAACTGAAGCGTGGGAGGGTGAGGTATGCGAGAAACCGCGCTTTTTTCAAAGGGGTGAAGTCAATTTCAGACTGTCCGGTTGAATGGTTGACGCGGCGTTAAGATGTCTGATAAGCATCTGAAGGTTGGAGAGTCTATTTGATAGGACGGAGCCATATTTGGTAACATGAGCGAGGGGTTCAAACTGGTCCCTGATGTCTTACTGTAATCAATTTCACACCGGCCGTCAAAGACGGATATTTCCTTGTTTTTTTTCTAGTGGATGGGAGAAATGTGTGAAAAGGTACCTGCATGCAATATGGATGGGGCTGCAAAGGTCATATTAGGTCATATTATCTCGCTCTGCCAGCAATCTGGCATTTGAACAGGGGTGTGTTGACTTTTTATATTCACTCTAACTGTTTTAAAGGTCAGAAACAAATTCCCAAGACGAGGTCACCACAAATGTAATTATTAGAGCTGTCAAAATTAATCAACAAAGCATTTTTTTCAAATTCTCTGATTCTCTCAACAGTAATTGTTCACTGATTTCTGTAGTCCTTCATGAAAGAAGACTGATTATCTTCTGTGTTAAATCAAAATAAGACATTTGCAATCATCTGTTTGTTCTTTGGAAAACAATGACCAAACCGGTAACATAGTACCAAATCAATCCTCCTTTTTTTTTTTTTTAATCACGATACGAATATAAAGTACAAAATAAACACCAATCACTTGTTAATAAACAGTAACCAGGGAAAATGCTTTTGTAATACACTTTAATGCAAAATTATAATGAATCCGATTAGTCGATTAATTGATTCTAAAAATATTCAATAGTGACAGCACTAGTAATTTTTTGTCTGTGAACAAGCTACTTTACTGCGTTCTGTCTGAAAAGCAACGGTAAAAAAAAATTGAAGTGTAACGATGAATTGATAACTCATCGACAACTAACTCATTTTATGCCCTATAACGCTCTAAAAAGAGAATTGTTGAACCAATTTAAGATTCTAAATTGAATTGTTGACCAATTAAAAAAAAAAGTGGTAACACACGCTTGGATTAAGTTAGTCCAAAGTGAATATGTTAAATTGATATGATTATGAGTTCAACAATTCTCTTTTTAGAGTGTACAACGCTATAAACTGTTTGACGTCGTGTAAACATAAAACATCCTGATTGGTCCAACAAGCAGTGGATGCTAACTGAATCAGTCGCCGTTCGGGGGGGGGGGGGGGGGGGGGGCGTGCATCTTTGGACACGTCTCGCTTATTTCCACAAACAAAAGGCACCCGAGGCATCTTCCAGCTTCGATGCTACATTCCTGCGGCGGACGCCGGTGTCGCCCCGGTGAACCTACAGTACATGTCAACTCTTCGACCCTCGGCTGAGTTTTATCTCCTGCGCAGCTTTTTGTCCAGAGAAGAAGAAGAAAGAGAAGAAGCTGTAACGTGGGGGTGAATTATTGGGAAACCACGCCCACCCGAGCTCGTCAAACGGCTCTCTCAGGCACTCGTCCACAAAGCGCCATCTGGCTTTCTGCTTCTTTAGCCGTCCTAAGTCTAGTTGGACACGAGCTTTCCCCAATTCTCTGTCCATCAGGCTTTGAATCGGTGTAAACCCGACTTGTGTCAATATGACACAAACACATGACAGACAAATTTGCTAATTTTGACTGTTTTGACTGCTATAAACGCAGAAGGCTTTGATTTTAAGGGCTTCGCCAAGTTTAAAGACAAAAGCATTTTATTACATGAAGCACTGCTCTAGAAACTCCCCAACAATTGAATTGTAAAAAAAAGAAAAGAAAAAAAAGTAGATTGTTACAAGGAATTTGTTAAAGTAGGACTGTGGGAAATCAAGAAAATCAAAAACTGATGATTTTTGGGGAATGTTGATGCTCCCTGAATAAAAGGAGATTCAAGAGATTCAAAATTTGCAACCAATTGGAAAAACGAAAATAAAACGACATGCCATTGGTTCCAAACTGCGTTGCATTGTGATTGTTTTTGTTTGGAATGAAACCTTTTTATTTGATTTGATTTGTTTGTTTTAGCTATCTTACGCTAACTTGTTGATTTCTTGCGTTTTGTTAGAAACCAAAATCTGAGGCACAAACTAGCTTCAGTTACGCAACCGCTCGAGTGAAATGTAAAAAAAGGAGCAATTAAAGGTGCTTTGTGCCGTTTAAAAAGGTCACGTTAAAGCTTTTTCTATATCACGCATGCTCCACCAATGCCCAGATGAGTACGAAGAGCCCTGACTGTACGCTGACTGCACTTATCAGTTTTTATCTTCTCTATATAGTAGAGTGTACGGACCCGCACATTCCACAGTTTCTTTGGGGAGGGGAGAGGCGGAGTTTTTCTTACCTCATTTGAAAAAAAAAGTGACAAACTGCATAAAGATCCTTTAAAGTACTGTCATGCCCTCGCATGTGGGCAAGGAGAGCCAAGGTTGTCGTTGCAAACGGGCAACCACACAAATACAAAATGAGAACAATTCATGCCAATTCCTGACATCACTCATTAAGCCACGCCCCTTAAATTGTGACATTTAACCGATTAATGGCATTTCAATTAATTTGAATAAAGAATAAAGTCAAGGTAAGAATGTAGTCCATTATTACAACACCATAGCCAGGAAGTGGCTTGCATTAGCAAACCAATAAAAACAACAATATAACCTCCATGGCAGAGTTAATAATAACATGTAATAAAAATATTGATGTAGTCCAGTGAGATGAAATATTGCTCAATACAGAGGAGGAGGAAAATGCTATAAAGTTTTTTTATTTTGACCCTGTTCTGTTGCGACATTAATTACCATCAAACACGATTATTGAACAAGTTCCAATCTGGGCACGTCCCGCCGCTGTGTCACGAGCTTTCTGCCATCTTAATTGCTAATCAAACAATCTGCCATATTATCTGCTTTCGTTTGTCACAATAAGATTACATTCAATTACGGGCCAAAGACGCACGGGCAAGGCGGAAGGAGAAGCAAATTAGTGGATGAAATAATCATGCGCTATCAGAGAGAGACTCGCGGGGCCCAAAGTGTGCATATTAAACGGTTATCGCTCATTGGAAAAACCCAAACATGGGAGGGGAGGGGCGAGGGGGATTCCCTCAACATGTTGTGCTGAAGGGCTCTCACTATTCATCGAGAGTGTCCCGTTCACAAGCAGACACACTTTCTCAGAGTCGATTGAGATACTTGCGTAATAGACGGGAAATAAGCCAGGAGAGTTTAGGAGGTTAAAAGAATGATGCAAAGTTGTGGAATGTAAGCAGATAGGATTAGTCATGATAGTATGAATTTATTTTTATTTAACTGTTTTTCTCATTGTATTTTACCTTAAAAATCCTTTATTTATTTATTTATTTATTTTTTACTCTTCCAGTTAACAATTTTTACAAATTGTTACTTTAGGTATTTTTTATTTTATTTGGCATTTTTATTTTATTTTGAACGTCATTTTTGTTATTTAAATTAGTGGGATATTCGATGCTATTTCACTGAAGCAATCTCCTTCACTCCCGGCTGTTTTACTGGATTTTTACTGATTTTGCAAGACCAACAGAATATTGTGTTCTATTGCTATAAAAACATGGAACCTACCAAAAGAAAGTTTAGTCTCTTCTTTCATCAGGAAAAAAAAATATTTCTATCTGTTAGAATATAGCTACGTTTCATCATGATTCACAAATCTATTTTGAACTGTGGGTAAATGAGCTTTTTTAAACATGGTCCTGGTTGATCTCTTATACTCTGCTGCCACCTGCTAGCCGTTTGTGTAATAACTACCATTTCTTCAACCGTTCTGTGTAGTTGAGAGGCTGCATCAAAGCCTTCTGTATGTTCTAGCATTTAAAAAATATAAACATAAAAACGTATAAATACGTCTTTTGGACACTTAAAACATTTAAAATAGAATATATTTATATGTTTTTGGGAGCAAATGAGTTAATGAATTAATTAGTCTATTTAGTTTATCTATTTCTTAAGTTTTCAACTTTAATGTATTTTAGCTAGTCTAGGTTAAATGTATATCTACTTCTCTATATATTATTTCCATTGTTAGTATTTATTGGAATAATTAAAGGTTTACCCAACCAGGCAGGCATTGATAAGTTGGTCCCGAACAAGCCCAAAGACGACATTTTTATCCGTTGCCTTGATTGGTCAAAGATGCCGCATCGTCCAATCAGCTCGAAGTATTGTACAGCAAGTTCCTCCTTTCCCGATCGGATCTGAATTGAGTGAAGTTCCAGAATGATAATGTGAAGAACTCCCTTGAGTCAATCCCAATCTTCAATCTGGCTGGCAAGGTTAGTTGGTCCTCGTTTTGTGTGTCCAACAAAAGGCCTATTTTTGGGAGAACATTTTGTTTTCTCTATTTTAGCACATGATCCCTACCCTACCCTAACCCTAAGGTTGATTGGACCACTAGCCTCATACCCGACCAGGCAGTGCTAAGTTGGTCACTGTTTACGGAGTCCGACTAAAGTCTTCTTTGCTTCTCCTCGGGGGTGGGGCGAGGCGCAGCTGTTATTGTCTATTCTTTCCAAGAAGGAATATTTTGTTTTCAGCAGTCGTGCACTGTGCAGACTGATTGGACCACAAGCATCATACCCGTCTGTCAGTGTTTACAAAGTATAACTCACATATTTTTGGCTTCTCCTTTGAGGTGGAAAGCAGCAGCTGTCTTCCCCTATTGTTATGAAAACTGAATTGTTTTATGCCTTTCCACAATAGTAACCTGTTTAGGCCTCATACCTGTCGAGGTAGCCTTAAGCCTGTTAGTATTCAAGCAACACGGGCTTCATCTTTGGGGGAAAAGGCAGCAACTGTCTTCTTCTTAAGTCTCATACCCATCTAGGCAGGGCTACATGCCAGTGTTTATGGAGTCCAACTAAAACTTGGCTTCTCATTAAAAGCAAAAGCTTTCAATGGGATCATACCCGTCTGTCAGTATTCACCTAAGTACAAGTAAAGGTTTCTCTTTTTTTCCCTTGTTTTGAAGCAGGACTGCTTTTGTGCCTCATACCCGTCAGTTCCAGGGCGGCTGCAGGTGTAACACTCCGTCAGCAGCCCTCAAACTCATCCCCCTGATGTGACGTCGTCATGGTAACGCAGCGGGTAGCGCATCAGACAACGCGAGCGCCATAAAAGTGATGAACAACCGCGCGGGCGCAGATTGCAAACGGATACGGCGCACTTCCCCAAAAGGAAAACGACAGCACAGCAGCGGCAGATCGCCCGAGATGATTTAAATGGTGATTAAAACGAGCGGCACCGTATCATTTTTCATCCTCTTGCGTACAAATATAATATGTGTTTGTTTTGGCACAGAAATATCCTGCCTCTCCACTTCATCTTTCTACACAGACATGTCGGGATGTAGAAATCTGAAAATACTTCAGCAGAAGTAGGAACATATGCGCAAAGTAACGATAACAAAGATGGCACACAAACAAATTTGCTTTGTTTTCAGTATTTTTTTTTTACATAAAAAAAAAAAGCCTATTCTGTTATTCTTGTAGATAGAAGCCATTTTAAATTTGGCCACCTGGGGGCAGTATCCTACATAATACAAGGAGACGATCACAACTACTCAGTAAGCTACAGCGATTGTGGGTTTTTTTTTATAAAGAGAATAAAGAATGTATGCCTGAATATTGTTATACGTGTCTTTGTCTTTATTTATTTTTTCTAGCACATCAGGTTTTTGACGTATTTAAAAAAAAATGGTTTTCAAGTTTGAACTGTAACAGCCTGTGCAATACGGATTTTTTTTTAATTTATAGAAATAACATTTATGACAAAATTCCACTTGTTGCTGAACCTAATATAATATATTATTACAGTATTATTATTATTATTATTATTATTATGAAAGGCTGATATGTTAGAGGAAAACACCATGGCAGATTCTGTTTACTTGCATCTCTGATAAAAAAAAATATATATTAATTTGTTGAGCAGTGCTCACAAACCGTCTACACTACATGCTCAGTAACGATATCCAAATTCACGATACAATATCACGAAATGAGCCTCACCATACGATAATTATCACGATATTGTGGGAGCTCACAATACTGTATAAAAACTCATGATATTGTTTAAAAAAATATATATATAAAAATAGAAGTTAATATTGTGGGGAAAAAAGCACAATATTGTGTTCTTGTACATAATAACAGCAGTGACAAATAAATAGGCTTGGCCATGTCATGTGATGTCACTTGCATGTGCTCCTATTGGTTCAAAGTATCGGCTGAAGTGGGCTAAAAGTCATGTTTTTTTTTAACGTTGAAAGATGTTGAAAAATATTTGCCGATAAGACTGATTTATGGGAGCGATATACGCTGCAATGGACAAAACATGCATAATTCAAATCAGACAGCTTTATATAAACTAAGCACCAGGGGGTGCTAGAACTGCACGAATGGAGTATAACCTCACTTTTTTACCAGATGTTCTGCTTTTAATATTGTGACATGATGACGACGTTATCATGGCAATTATCACAATGATACTGTATATCATGACAACATGATATTGACGTTCTCGTTACATCCCTAATGCTCAGTCGTTTGGGTTCCAATATCTATCGCTTAAAGGGCTATTATGCCAATCATTAACCCGTCATTTTTGCATTGTTTGTTAGCATTACACTAACTTGACTTTCCTGAGGCAAAATACAGTATGCGGTTGTTTTAAATGGTCAATGGGAGAGGCAAGAAACAACGTGAAGCTTCTTTTTGGAAGAATTGTTGGCTGTTTGCTAACCTGCTGCTTGTATCTCTTGTAACAAAATAAATCACTGCTTGGTAAGGAAGTGCTGTGTACACGGGTGAAAAAAAACAACAATTGATGATTTTTTTTTTTTAACCCCTTTGAGGCTCATCATTTGTTAGTGGAACAAATTCCCATTGACTTGTAGTGAATAAAAAAAAATCTATCAAATGTACAAGCACAGGAAACTGCATAACGTAACGTCTCCTTGGAACATGAAACTGAATACGGCAAAAGCGTCACTTGTCTTCTTAGCACAATATTAATGTTTGACGCTTGACAAAATTCAAATCAAAACGACCCGAGTGAGTGATGAATTGGATCGAGGTTGTTTTTTTGTGGGGTTTTTTGGTATCCATTTGCCTCCACTAGCGCATGCCAGGGAATGCCACGTTCCATTTCCAGACTGCTAATACCAATTGGGCTTTCTCCAGCACATTTTGCTTATGCAAATGGCCCATCGCTGAATGATGAGAACTTTTGGACCGCTCGCCGTAAACCGCACGGCTCCTTTCGCCTGCTCGCTCTATGTCTGGAAAAGTCAACAGCGGACAAAAGGAAAATGGAAGATAAGGAATTTGCAGATATTGACTGCTCGGGAGGCCATATTCAAGTTTTTCATTGCTTGTCACGAAAGCAAATAAAATCAAGTCCGAATAGCGTTAGCGGGCTAAAGAGCTCGTCATTGTTCATGTCACGATTTGACCTCGGCGTGCTGGAGTTTAGTAAGGACAACAGCGCTCTTGCCAGTCATTTCCTGAGAGCTCATTCAGAAAGAAATTTGCAGTGGAGCCTTGGATAATCACTGTGGGAGCACGCAAGGTTACGTCCTCGTGAAAAATAAAATTACATTTCAAAAAAAAAAAGTTCCCTGACAATGGGAAGATGCGGTTAAGGATGCACTTGTGTCATCAGGATGGTTGTCACAGCGACCACTCGGACGGGGTGGGGGTGGGAGGAGGCGCTGAGTCAGCATTCCCACTGTAGCCGCCATAATGGGCCGTTAAGGAGAAATACTGTTACCCATCTTTTCGCCATGACTTTGCACTTTCTCCGGTTTGCAGTTCCGACCATCAAAGGGAGAAAAATGTACAAGCATGTGGAGACGAGCGGCCGTAAAAACAAATAATCAGCTGGGAGGGGCAGCATGGAAGCCTGCTGGACCAACAGTTGATAATATTTTGCTTTATTGTGAGTGATGCCCGTGAAAATCAGGACAACTTTCCTGGAATCTTACAACATTTCACTTTTTGCTATTTTTAGTAGTTGGCGCTGCAACAATAATTTTTTTTGATTCTTTCCAATTACTTTTCTTTTACTTTTATGTTTAGTTCCTGTTTTGTTTAACTCATCATGTAGGTCTGTTATTGTTCATTTAACCATTTAAAAATCATACTTCTCAACAACTCTTTTCCTTGACATCTTTTCCCCTTTTCCTTTCTATTTCGCTTTCAATGTATTTGTTTTTTATGTATTTTTTTTTATCTCATTGTATTTATATTTTCAATTTTATTTTATATTATTATTATTTTTTAAATATGATTTATTTTTTATTTTATGTAATGGGCAAACTTTGGTTGTAATAAAAAAAAAAATCAACTTGTTTTTTAATGAAATGGGGGAAAAAAACAAAAAAGTCTATTCCTGTCTATGTTTTTTCATCTTAATAAAAAAAAAAGGTCTAAATTGGTTACTCGTGTTTTGAAAATTGGTTGAAATCTTTCCAATTTTTCATCTCGCTTCAATGTACTCCTTTTTTATTTAAAAAGAAGAAGCAGCTGATTCATTTTTAGAAAAGACAATGAATAAATGTTTTTTTAAGTTTAAATAAAACATTTTTTTTGAGCACTCAAGAGCATTTGAATGTGCTTTTAAGTATGTGAAACAATATCTTCACTAAACGGAACAAAACTTTATTAATCAGTTTTAATGAGATGCTTTGGGGGCCCCGGAAATGTCGAGGCCCCTGGCAATTGCCCATGATGGTAAGTCCGCCCCTGGTGGAGGGTCTGGTCCAGGCCAAGACAAACATGGAAGGAGGCAACGAGTGACCATGAACCCTTGGTGGACTCCTGCAAATAAACGGCCGGCCAGCAGGAAACAAAGGCGATCCCTCCCACTATGAAAAATAAACGCCAAAGAGTGAAAGGCACACAAACGCAACACACCGCTAGCTTTTCCCAGCCTCGTTATTTTTGGTCTTCATTTTCTTCTCGACAGATTTGGCCAACTGCATGTTTCTAATTAAAGTCATGTTATTGTATTACGCGAGCGAAACGGCTTCAGATGGAGAAAAATATGTGCGAGGAGTGTATTTTAACAGATGGTTGTACGGATACCTTTTTGTCACATTTTGGGGAAAAGCAAAAGTGGAGCCTCGGGAAATCGGAAAGCACTGATGAGTGTAAAATACTTTCATATTTGCTCTGACTTGTGGGTTGACGTTTGTGTGCGGAGCTGACATCGTCATATGCTCTGTTTTTGGCCTTAAATCATGTTTTCTATTGGCTGATGAATACAATGCGTGTGTTGTAGCAGCTAGCGTCCGGCATATTTTTCCCACGACAAGCTCATCAAGCCAACATGAGAGGCACCATTTTTTTTTTCTTGGTCGTCAGCAAATGCCAGCACGCATTTGCATCAGCACACTGCCTCTGAAAAGACAGCGAAGCTTCTTTCTTGGCTTCCGCCGAGCGGCGTATCGGGGGGGAACGGGGTCGGGAATGAAATGGCACTACTATAAATGGCTCCTCAACCTCCTGCACCCAAAGTGCTAATTAAGCCTCACTTTGAAAAATCCCATTAATGTGACATACAGTGCGGAACCCGCGCTCACTGCCCACTGTGGCAGCATGCTCGCCAATTCGCACATACTCAGCGGGGTGGTACGCAATATTGAAATACAACGTATGCAGTTGGTTCTAGGATTGTGAGTTGGCAGATATGTGATGATGAACTTGTCAGTTGCTATGCCATTGCCATGTCTCTTATGATGATATCTGTAGTTCCTATGCAGTTGTGTATGTCCCTTATGATGACGATGATGTACTTTGTCACTTGTCTAGTCACTCTTATTTTGTAGTTGCTATGCAGTTTCTATGATTCTTGTGATTATGTTGTCAGTTGCTATGCAGTTGTTATGGCCCTTGTGATGATGATTTAATTTGTCACCTATTTTGTAGCTCCTGTACAGTTACTATGACTCTTGTGAGGACGAAGTTGCCAGTTACTATGCAGTCGATATATCCCTTGTGATATTTGTGGTTTCTATGCAATGGAATTTTTCTGTGATATGCTATGTCCCTTATAATGTACGTTGTCAATCTTATTTTGTCTAGTCACTCTTATTGTGTAGTTGCTATGCAGTTGCTATGACTCTTTTGGTGATAAAATTGTCAGTTGCTATGCCATTGCTATGTCCCCTGTGATATTTGTAGTTTCTATGCAGTTGCTATGACCCTTGTGATGATATTTGCAGTGACTATGTCCCTTATGATGTATGTTATCACTCTTGTCTAGTCACTCATTGTGTAATTAATATGCAGTTGCTATGACTCTTTTGTCAGTCGCTATGGAGTTATGCCCAGTAATTGTCATTCTTAGGTCCTGTGATTAGTTTGTGTATTTGTGACTTTTTGTGTATTTGTGACTTGTTTTGGCCTCTCCATTTGCATCAACAACAGGAGGGTGAATCAAGAACATCTTTCACAGGATGTTAATTCAACCTCAGTAACCTGTGACAGCTGTGAGGGTCGAAATTCCAAGATAGAAGGATTGGTCCACACAAGCCCCCTGCAGAGGAAGCCCCATTTCTGAGTCTTGTATCCACGATATAATTCAACAGCCATACAGGACCGGAGAGGTCTTGTGTGCCTAGCTGATAACATCCGCCGTCGTTTCCGTGCCGGAGGTTTCACTACATCTTATTAGCTGCCACTGAGAAAGATGAATGCACCGCTGTCCCGCTTTCCTCTGCGGCAGAGCCAAGCTCTCGAAAAAAATAAATAGCGTACCTGCAAGCGCTTATTAGACTCAGCAAACGGTATTATTTTGGTGTTCCAAGGAAGGGATACGTGAATGTGTAGTCGACTTCAGGTGGTTGTAAGATTTAGGGCTTCAATCGGGGTTGGTATTGAATTCATGCATGTGCTGCGCTAATCCATGTAGGCGTCCTTGACTCCTTTTGAAAGGCGCTATATAAATCCAAGTTATTAGGGCTACAGCAGCAGGCGGTGAGATGACTCTCTTGGTATTTCTGTTTATTATTTTTCTTCCGATGAATGGAGCGCCTCTTTAAAATTCACTCAATGTTTCGACTAGCTTTCCTGATCAACATGAAGTTTGGTAGTCAGAACAGGAAATATGTCATTTTGGTCATTTTAGGCCACCTTGACGAGCTACTAGAAGGGAATTCCGATTCTAGCCTAAGCTGTCATACATCCTATTTTTAGGCAGTTGCTGACCTGAAAGAGGCCAAATTTTAAAATGGCAAAACAATTATTTATCCCATCAAAAGTGCAATTTAAAGCAATTTCCGGTACTCAGATGTGCCCTGTGTGAAAAGGTTTTAGAGCAGCGCAAATTCTATTTTTTGGTAGCAACTGACCTGAAAATTGCTGAACTTTAAAAGAAAATGGCAACAACAAAAAGGTTCTCCTTTAAAAGTGTGATCTGAGGTTGAGGTCCAGTTTTTTTGTTCCCCAGTTTCAGGTATGAAAAGTTTCTGGACCTCAATAAGAGCCAGCTATTATTTTTAGGCACTTTAGGTACAATGGAGTCTTCCTCTTGACATTTCATGAATCACATTCCCAACCCAAAGATGCACCTCAGCCCACACTTTGGAGGGAGAATAATTCTCCTGCCATTTTCTTTCTTTCTTTCTTTTTTCTTTTCTTTTTTTAAGTTCAGCCATTTTTCAGGTCAGCGGCTGACCAGGAATAGAACATGTGGTGTCCTAAAACCTTCCAAACTTGAAGCAGGGGACAGCAGAACACCTGAAAAAAAAAAAAAAAAGAAGCTTAAAGTAGTGACTAACATCTTCTAAAGCGGGCGAACATTGAGCAGCCGAAAATGGCATCAAATCCTTTTTCCCTTTCAAGTCAATTTTCAGTTGTGTTTTTACTTCACCTTCTTAGTTTGCTTTGTCATTTTGTCGGTTTTAATCTCAAAAGGTACACCTCCAAGAACAAAATTACAAATGTGATTTTTGTTTAGTTTTTTGTTTTCCCCATCAAATTTAATTTCAATCGTCACAGACACAAAATGAGTAAAACCGTGGTAATATTTCACTTCTCGGGTTCTCTCAGAATCGGCAATTCAACTTTGATTACTTCCTCATTAAACCGTTCCAAGCTTCTTCTTCTTTTGCGGCAGAAACTGGAAATAGTTGCACTAATTACCAAAGTGGCTACGACAGCTTACTAATGTGAGCGTCCAGTCTCCAGGCTGTCACTAATGGAGGAAGATTGATTGTTCCATATTGCCAAAGAAAACAATAAAAGCGCGTGAAGTGGAGGTGGAGCTTCGATCGATACGGTGCGCATTGGTTTGCTTTGACGGCCTCGGGTATCGACGCGGTGTAGTAATTACTGCAAATTATATGGATGTTTACTCAACTGCGCAACGAACAGTTAACAGACGTCTTCAGATTTGAGTCACGTCTACAAAATGACTTCAATAAACATCTACATCTGTGGAACGGAAATTTACCACAACAGGATGTGATTAGGTAATGTCTTCGTGAAGCAGCATGTGGCTCACTGCCCAAGGTCATTTTGAAACTGTGTTGTAAAACTGTAAACAATTACTACGCTTGTGATCAAGAGGCTGCTTATTTTGTTGACTGTGATTGTGACGGTTGCTGCATTAGCCACTTTGTATGCTAATGCATACCGTTTTTTTCCTCACTATAAGTCGCTCCGGAGTATAAGTCGCACTAATGCTGTTCTGTTTTAAACTGTGGGGGAAACAGCTTGCAACATTGCCTGGTTGATCTCTTATACTCTGCTGCCACCATTGCTTTAACCGTTCTCTGCAGTTCAGAGGCTGCATCAAAGCCTTCTGTATGCTCTAGCATTAAAAAAAAAAAGTATAAATACGTCTTTGGGACACTGGTAATATTGAAAATAGAACGTATTAATACGTTTTTGGGATCAACTGAGTTAAGAAGTAAGATATATCGGTGCATAAGTCTAGAGTGCCCTCTTGTGGCTGTCTGCATTATATAACCTCCAACTTATAGTCTGGAAAATACGGTAAGTGCCAAAGTCAAAGAAATATCAAGTCAGTCTTTAAAAACGATTCCATTTATTCGGCTATGCTTTTTGCTGTAGTTTCCAATTTTACGACTTGTTGGTTCACGCGGAAGTCATATTGTTATCCGATTCAGATCCATCATTTGGAAGCGGTCTGATTCCAATCTGAGAATAACCCAAAATCTTTTTGTTAAAAGCAATATGTAACCACAGCAGCCACAACATGCTAGGATGACTCACTGTTTGAATTCCATTAAATGGGACGTACGCACCCGTTATTGTAAATCTGATGTGAATTTTCCACGTAAATAACACGCAGGCACACACGTCAGTCACGGACGTCAACCTTTCACCATTACGATGTAAAGCTGTATCATTTGGGTGTAAATATTCCGCTGCAGTAAGACCACCGTGAACGCCGATGATCACTTCCTCTTAAATAAAGTGATGCAATTAGCGTTGGACGTGCTCGGACGGGCTGTACACTTGCGCCTCAACACAATTTCATTTGCCAAATGGACTGTGTCCAGCTGAAGCGCCCTGTCTGGAACTAATGGCTGATAGTGACCCACTTAAGGGCTCCTTTGCCAGCCAACGGCAGCTCGGAGGGTGGGAAAAAAGCGTTTAATGTTCTACATATTTCTATCAGGAGGATGCGCGTGAAGCCGCAGGAGGGAGCATTGACGTGTTGCAATTGTGCGTGCCATTGGGAAAGCTTCTGTGGAGAAGTCAAACTAGTAAAGGTCAGAAAAGTCTGAGAGGCGGAATTTTTTGGGGGGAACTTCCGCAAATACTAGCAAAATTCAATTGATGAACATTCTTTCTGAATTTCATGAATTTCAGATCTAAACTTGAGTGATTTCAATTAAAATTCCAGATTTAAAAAATACTCATGACCTTCAACCAATAACTTTTGGACTTATTTAATTTAGCTATCAATTAATCGAACCAAAATTATATTCTCCAAATTAATTTTGGACCTACACTTCAATACTTAAATCTTACTACCAAATTGCACTGACTAATTTAGATCGGCATTTTCCAGCAAAACTCTTTCCTTGCTCAACTCCAACAACCAATGAATGTTGAACGTCAACTTTTGTAAAAATCAAATTCAAAAGACAATCTTGAATCCCAGAATTTCTTTCAGGATTAAATAATTAATCCTATCCTATCCTTAAACTATAAATGATTCTGAACTCGACAAATTAAGTGACAAACTGAGCTTCCATTTTGTGCTGTCACTATAATATAACTATAACTATGTCGAATATTTTTAGAATCAATCTATCCCTGGATTGGCCAGCTGGGATAGGCTCCAGCACCCCCGCGACCCTTGTGAGGAATAAGCAGTTAAGAAGATGGATTGATTAATCGACTAATCTGATTCATTTGAATTTTGCATTAAAGTGTATTAAAAAATATTTTTTCCAGCTGATTACTGTTCATTAACCAGTGATTGTGTTTATTTCATATAGTGATTTAAAAAAAGGGGGATTGATGTCGTACTATGTTACCGGTTCAAGTCATTGTTTTCCAAAACAGATATTTGCAAAATTCTTATTTTGATTAAACACAGAAGATAATCAGTCTTCTTTTATGAAGGACTTCAGAAATCAGTGAACAATTACTGTTGATATGCTGAAATCAGAGGATTTAGACAATTTTGAATGAAAAAAAATGGCTCCAAAACGATGACTCGATTATTAAAACAGCTGTCGATTAATTAGATAATTGATTACTTGTCGATTAATTGATTAATTTCGCCAGCTCTACTTCTGTTACAGCTTGTGACAGCAATTAGCGAAAATCTGCAATTGATGCCCATTGAAACGCACTAGGAAATTATTATTATTATTATTAATTTATAAATTTATTTATTTACAAACCCCCAAACATTCAAGCGGGAATAGGGTCAAAAAGCTCATAAAAAACATTTGAAGATATTTTAAGATACTGAGAAAAAAATATATATATATATATTTTTAAACTGGGAATACGTAAATGTGTAAATTTCTTGTACAAATGTATTTATCAAACGATCTGAATTAATTGTTGACATTTTTGACGACTGGATAATCACCTTTTGAAAAATGAATTTGAATATATACCACTGAGTATAAGGCTAATATTTTTCAGGTTAGTAAAAAAAAAAAAAAAAAAAACTTCACCCTGCAGATTCTGTCAGAACAATACTGCTCCGCAAAAAAAAACAAAAAAAC
Source organism: Leptonotus elevatus (assembly GCF_054856555.1). Lineage (NCBI taxonomy): Eukaryota > Metazoa > Chordata > Actinopteri > Syngnathiformes > Syngnathidae > Leptonotus > Leptonotus elevatus. Next base: position 9,938,480 of record NC_141254.1, read on the forward strand.
TCTTAGGTGGCAAGGGTTAGACAATCGTCAGGTTGCTTCTTAATTGGCTTTCATTTCGTTTTGTTTCTATTTCTATTCTACTATACAGAGGTTGGACCAGTTGGACCCTTAATAAGCACGGAGGTGAACAGGGCTGCACATTAAACACTAAAAGCCAGCGTAAAGGTCTTGATGGACACGTACTGGACATGACTTAGTCATCATCCCCTCGTAAAAACAGAAGTCGGCTCTCTTAACGTGTCTTGGCACTCGTGCAGTCCGACTATGGTGACGAACTGGCAGACAGTTTATGAATAACATCTGTTGCTTGCCGTCTTTCATAGCAAGTCCAGCTGACCTTCATTCAACCCCCGCTTGCACAAGCGAGATGACTGATATCCCCCAGACACATTAACCAATGAATAATGTCACACCGGCCAATCGACGGTATCGCTTCTGATTCTATCTGCCGCCGTCTTAACCCTCTCCCCATCTCTTATTTTTTATCTTACGCAAACAACAACACGCTCGTGAAGTGCGAAGAAGTCAGGTTGAGAGATTTGCCCAAAACGGGTTCTTGGACCTTTTCATCTTTTTTGGTGGCACATGCGCAGTCGTGTTCTAGCTGCACGTTACTATGACAACTAAGCCGCAATGTGTCAAATGTGCGCATATGTTGTGAATACATCGCATTCCGCTTTTTTGCCACAAATACCCAAGTGTTACGTTAGCTGATTATCAATAGAAGCACGCACAAATGCTACACTCACAACATCCAATCCCTTGTCAACGGACTGTGTGCAAACCAAAGCCTACAATCATAATAATTAGTCATGCCACTTTTAATTGTGCTTATTAATGATGATTTATGTGCCATGATACAGGACTCCAATTATAATCACCTCAAGTGTGTTTTCACCATGCACTTGATTAAAAAAGTGGCATTCAAATGAAACGTATAATCGTGTGTAATGGTTCTGAAGCTTTAATAAGGCTGCTATTGTTCCAAATAATCAACAGGAGTCCTCAATTTAAATATACCTGAGGTCAGCCTTTCAATTTCTTCTGGGGTTTTTCCTGTGTGCAAAATTCAGAGGCGGCCACCTCCAGCCTGAGTGACTGATAATGAATGAATGCTTTAACATGATAATAGTCATATTCTTATTGGAACTATTATTCGTATTATTGAAACATGGAATTATTATATGTTGCCTGTAAAAAAAAAAAAAGCAAGTCAATTGAATTTACAGAATACATGCACGTCATGTCGCATGATCAGGATTAAGGATGTTCAACACCACGTTTTTCCCGACCGATATGCAACTCTTGAGTAGTCACCGCTACCTGGTAATGGCACTGATACCGATCGGTAGTCACGTGCGATTCAAATTTTTTTAACTAATTAACCGCACAAATTTTCTGCTTCTGCTTTTTTCTTCAAAGCTTGTAACAGATATTTGATTTGTAAAATCTTAGAATTGATGTCAAATCATCAAAAATAACGTATATTTTGAAAATGTCTTATTTTGATTAAACACAGAAAATAATCAATCTGCTTTCATGAAGTACTACAAAAACAAAAATGGCATCGGCCATTTTGAAGAATCATACGGCCGATAATTTAAATCATAGGTGTCAGAGTCCGGTCCTCGAGGGCCCGAGTCCTGCATGTTTTCGAGGTTTCTCTATTCCAACACACCTGATTCAATGATCAAGATCTAGGGTCCGACCGATATGCATTTTTTGAGGCGGATGCCGATTTTTAACAGAAAGAAAATACTGATTATTCTGGAGAGTATTTAAAAAAAAATATATTTAATACATAAAATTGTGTTCCCACAGCATTTGTGTGTGAATGTTCGTTGTTTGAATGAAAAATACTCCCGAGGTCGATTTGAATGGGGTATTCCCTTCACTTTTAGCATTAGCGCTAGGCTAGCAATGTTTTAAAAAACGAAGCATATTTTGTATTTAAATATACAGTGGATGTAATTCTTATCGCCGTGTGTTTAGTTTTACTCCAACTGGGGTGTCATTAAACACCTTAGGGACAACAGAATAACATAAGCTACACACTTGCTAGTTGCTAATGCTACGCAAGCAAAATGGTGCATTCAGGGTACTTTTCACTGCGTCGGAAACTTTGGTTTTCTTCAATGATAACGTTTTAAGAGGAAAATAATCGGCCATTCGGCCCAATTGGCCGATTGTTTTGGCCCATGTTTGAAGGGCAATAATCAACCGGTCATAATCAGTGGTAGCATTAAGAATTAAAAAGTGATTCCAGGGTTTAAAGTCGAGAGCTGGGCAGCTAGACAGACTTACTTTTTAATACCGCTGTCAGCTGTTTTGTGTTCTGTATGCGTTTTCATCCGTATTTGTTTTGCATCATTTCCTTGTGTCACTTTGATAAGGTGGCTGTAAACACAGCTTCTGTCACAAATGTACTTTCCTTCCAAGAAAATATTACAGAAAGTGGACTGGATATTAACAGAATCTAAGTTATGATAGCATGTAGTTTCCTGTAATTATCCTGTCCTTTAAAAAAAAAAAAAAAGCACAGGATTCAATTTTCTGCCTGGGCTACAAAATGACATTGGAGCCGAGCCGATGTCCTTCTGCTTAACAGAGCAACACATTGCGTCAAGTCGGTGAGTGATGCGGAAGTCATGATTACGGTATTATTATTTTTTTTTAGCTTTCTAAAAGCAACAACGTGCATCATAACAACATAGTGCATTAGGATTGCATTCTGAGAGGGGAGAGCTTCACAGCGCCGTTTGGGAAAAAGCGCAAATGTCGGGGCCGATCGATACGGCCCATGATCGAGTTCCCCTTTGCAACCAATAATAAACCCCTTTTTACAACAGTGAGTGGGTGTGTGCGTGTTGTTCGAACGCTCACAAGCAAACTAGTTGAGAGTGAATTAACAGGGCCTCCATGTTGCATCAAGATTCCCTTTATCAACAATCCAATCAGAATTCTTAACCATCAATCAATGAATATGCCACAGAGGATCGTTCCTTTTTCTTTTTTTTTATTCTGACTCATTCCAGTCCTTTACACAAGTAAAACGGGTAAACTACTGCCTCTGAAATGTACTTGCTTCATCCATTATATACAATACCCTTTTGATAACTTGTGAAAAACATTCTCTGCACATGTCTCTCTCTCTTTTATTAACTTCCATTAGGCTCGTACTGAAAAGGGAAAAAAAAAAATCACTGGACACACTGTCAAGATATGTTCCCATAGCTGTACTTAGGTTGTGAACGGACTCAAAAAAATACAAATGAGCTCAACCAGTAGTTTTTAAGAGTGGGTTTGATCGAACCCCATGGCTTCTGTGAGTTAGTCCCAGGGTTTCGGCGGAAGTCAAGAGACATATTGATTGGCCATCATTGGCTGTTGGTGATCACGCTACATTGCTTGTCCGTTCTGTGCTGCAGGGAATTTGCTGCGCTCAGTAGTCGACTTCTGGCTGTTGTGATGGTACGTCGTGTGATTTCTTTATTATTGTAATCTATTCATACACTATGTTGAGCAAAAAAAAAAGAAAAGAAAAAAAAAGTGGTTGGAACCTATAACGGTACATATGGTGTTCCACAGGGTTCAATTCCGGAAGCTCTGCTGTTTTCATGATATGTCCTCGTTAGAGTTTTCTGTTTGGACTGAAATAGTGCTGTCACTGTCGAATACTTTTATAATCTATTAATCCATCGATTATTCAGTCGATAAATCGACTAACCGGATTCATTTGAATTTTGCATTCAATTCATACAAAAGCATTTTTTTTCCTGAATATTGTTTAACATTGATTGGTGTTTATTTCGTACTTTGTATTCGTATAGTGGTTAAAAAAAAAAGGGGGGATTGAAGTTGTACTATGTTATTGGTTCTGTCATTGTTTTCCAAAGTAAAAACAGAAATGTCTTATTTTGATTAAACACAGAAGATAATCAGTCTGCTTTCATGAAGGACGACAAAAATCAGTGAACAATTACTGTTGATATGCTAAAAATCAGAGGATTTGGAAGATTTTAAATAAAAAAATGGCTCCAAATGATTACTCTATTATTAAAATACCTATCGATTAATTTGATAATCGATTACTTGTGGATTAATCTTGACAGCTCTAGACTGAAGCCGGTGACTTTTAGGCTAACAGAAGACAACAAACAGGCCACAAATCAGATATGGAAACGGCCAAAAAAAAAAAAAAAAAGGTACTTTGTTCCAGCTCAACACTTCCAAAACTAAATGTATTCCTTGATTCAAGCATCAAACCACCGGAAACATTTCACGTGAATCAGGAGTGTAGACTTTGCATAATCCTGCTAACAAAGCAACACACCTCTCGTTTCATGTGATTATATCAATTTAGCAAAAGGCTTATTTGTGTTTTATTGTTGTTTGCAGTTTGCGCACAACATCACACTGTGAGCTGTTTCTCTCTAAATAAGGTAACCCAAAACGTCTCAGCGTGATACAGTGCAGACTAAGACCATAAAAGACAAGCTAAGCACCCTGGCAGGTCGGTGACTCAGCTCGATGCCTCTCGGTCCATTTTTTACAGACATTAACGGCTTATGAAATTGGTCTCGTATGGCGGCGCGGAATGAACGGATGCAAGGTCAGGAGGCGGAGGGGAACATCGGTTCATCTGATCCATGTTGCTTTGTGGCGACGTACATCGTATGCGCAAATATTGGTTTTATACGATTGTGCAGGCACAGCACCACGTTAAATCTAGTTTATTAAATTAAGATCAACAAAACTTTATTTGGTTATGTTTTTTTACTTTGGGTTGTTTCTGCTTGTATTATGAGGGCAAGGTTGACTGACTGTGGATGGATAGTATTGTAAAGTTCTGATGGGAACTGTCACCGGTTCTTTTATTTTGTAATGCTTGCTATGCTAATAATTACGACCAGAAGACTGCAATTTGTCAGTTGAACTATTTACCGGATGCCAGAAAGTTTGAGTCCACAGCAATGGAGCCTTTCCTGCTGGATGCCAAAAAAGGTCTAATCTGTCCAAAATGTTTTTTACTCTAATACTGCCCTGATTGTCTTAACTGTTTTCACACTAGCTATGTGTGCCAGAGTGCAGATCGATAGAAAGACGGCATGTCAGGACAGGTCGCAGTGACACAACGACCAAGCTCAAGTCACCTACCAAATCATTAAGATGCCTAACAGTATGACAAACAATGACTTCTAAATTGTAGAAATTGAGAGAAAAATGCTTGGCTGCTCATGTAAGTTTTTGAAGTACAATTTGTTCAACACGGTACTCTTTGGTGGATTTGCTCTGCTTGCATTCGCCATGTGTTCAAAGAAAAATCGTATTTGATCCCAAATTGAAAATATAGTATGTGGCAGGAAACAGTCAATTAACACATACCTGGAGAGGCCCTCAAATTAACAAGAAAGTTTGTATTTGTGGTGTAACCTCGATAATGACACGCCAGCCGTTGTTTTTACGACATAATGGTAAAGTTTTAATAAAAAGAGGGAAAAAACGTGAAAAGAACCCAGTGGGCTGTGGTTATTTTCAGCACTGAAACGTTTCGAAAAGCCACCACCTGTGGCTCTGAAAACTCCATCTTTTCAGCACGTGCATCACCTAATGGATATTTCCTACCTCCTGCGGTTGTCCAAAGAGCTCGGCGGTGGCATGCATCCGCCATTAGCTTTGTTAAACGTCTATTTTCCGAGCGGAGCACCGGACATCTTTCAAGGCTGAACGAGCAGTGAATGCAATATGCCGCCGCTGTTTTGGTGCTTTGTGAAAACAATCGAAGGAGAAGTGGGCTTTACTGTGCGTCGCGCTGCCTACCCGTCTGAAAGGCGGCGAGGTGTCATGAGGGAAGCCAGGTACGAAATTGCTTGTGGAGCGCGGTGAAATTTCACATCCCAGGCACAAGTTGTGCCTGACTAGAATGCTTACGCATCCTCAATCGGTGTCATTTTTCTTCCCACTAATGTTACACAGGAGCAGGAGAGTAAAAAGGACAAATACAAACTAAACCCGGGAACTACAATGAGGCTAGATTTGAGCCCTTTTGTCCTGTAATGTGGGCTGTGCTCAAAGTGATTTTTCTTTCCTGATCTGATCGGAAAATTGTCATGGCCAACAATAGTAATTGTTAAACTCATTATTTACTATGGCATTTGCTTTTGTGTGTGTGAGATCAACAGTGTGTTGGACATGATTGTAAAGTGAATGATAGACAAATGAGAATCCACCTGAGAAGCTCTCAATGGACACAAATAGAGGAGAAACCGGTGATAAATCTCACACCAGGAGAGTTTGAATAAAACTTAAACTCTAAACACAACAACTACCAAAAGAAAGTAACAATAAATCACATTAACCTAGGTGGCATTGTGGCCCGTTCTGGGGTTTTTTGATGGTTCTGACCAAGCCATTTCAAAATAAAATACTGCCTACGGGTTGAAACAATTTTTTCAACCAAAATACCAAATCAAAAACTGATAACCTACTATCTAACTTAACAAGATAGCTGACTATACTAGTCAACTTGAAAGAAACCCCGACTGACATGACAAGCTTGCTCTATATTATTTATTTGGTTGTTACTAACATAACTATGAGATTCATTTTTCAAAAATCATTTCCAGTTTGATACATTTTGTAGAAACTTTATTTGGACGTACGCCGCATTCAGCGGGTAGTGACGTAGAATGGCGGCTATACGAAAAAGCTATAAAGATAGCAAGGTAAGCCTCCGTAGCGTTCGTAAAGGGATGATCAAAACTCTTGAATGCGTCTGGTGAATAACGAGAGCACGGCGTGGGGGAGGGTGACGCTCCCGATCGCATGTTGGTTCTTTAGGTACGAGGCTTAACTTGTTTTCTTTATAGACGTTTCACATTGCTCGGCAGAGAGCCAGCCGCCATTCTATGTCACTACGCATTGTCGCGATTGTTGTTACAATGGCGGTGTACGTTCAAATAAAGTTTCTACAAAATATATTAAACTGGAAATGATTTTTGAAAAATTTATCTCATAGTTTTATGTTAGTAACAATCAAATAAATAATATAGAGCAAACTTGTCATGACAGTCGGGGTTTCCGCTAGTTTTCCGTTAAGATTATCCCAAAACAAAGACTGAAGTTGATTATTAAGATGTGTTAATTCTCACACAGCAAAATTTCTAAGAAAATTTCAAAAATAAATCGCTAACTTGTAGTGAACTTGACCAAAAAGAGTCACGTAAACGTTAACACAGCTCTTACTACTCACAAAAAGGTGCTAAGTATTTTATTAAAAAGTTTTAGTCCTAACTGCAACAACTAACTCAACAAAGTCTATTATTAACAACAAACCACAATAAAATGTCACGTTTTCAGACAAAATATCAAAACAAAAACTGATAGCTAACATAACCAACTCAATAGTGTTGCGTAAAAAAAATAATGGTGCTATATGTTCTCATTTTGAAAGCAGAGCAGTATTAACACTTACACCCTAATCACGATAATTAACTCAACAAAGTCGACTGCTAATGTGAAACTACACCAAAATATATTTCATTGCAAAATGATAGTTTACAAGCTAATTTAACCTGCTGGTTGCTAGTGTTGCATTCATCAGACTGTCACAAAAGTCTCCCAAAATGTTGGTGTATTATAAAATGTTTTCTCATCTTAAACAAAGTACAGATAAAAAAAAAACAGTAAAACAACACAAGGAAAATCAAACACTGAAAACCAATGGGCTAACATTGTGAACAAAAAAAAACAAACATCTTACTAACCTGTAGTGAAATTCATGAAAACCAGGACAAAAATGGTGGTCATATTAAGCTTTTTGTTGTTGTTTGCTCGTGTTATGTCTGATTTCAAGATCTGGGACTAGCAGGTCCTTTGGAAACATCAAGCGACAAGACTTAATCCGCTCACGAACGAAGCTCACAGCAGAGTTGTCGCGACTGAATTATGACGGGCAAGAGAGGAAATGTCAGTTTGGCAAGCAAATCTTATCAGGATTTTAAGTAGACACGTTTGATTTGTTTGCTGCCAGATCAGCGTCTCGACTTTAACTCACATTGACAAATCAGAGCCAGGGGAGCATTCTCCATCAACCCCCGGCGCGGGTATGACGTGTTTATATATTTGACTTTTGTACGGGTAACCACACATGAACAATTTGTGTCGTAACTCCCCAGTTGATGAATTGTTTTCGTCCACCGTTGTCTTGCCAGATGCCCCGGTGAGGTGAGCTGCTGAGACAATTAGACGCCGTTCGTCCTCTCTTACACACACACGCGCGGGCGCACACATACACACAAAAAGAATGGTCCCCTGAAATGTCAGCAAAGGCAGATCTGCCCGTTGCCTTGGCCATGATGTCGCCGTACGTGGAGAATGACAACATGGCACTTCTGATGACATCACTCACGGGGCACTCAGTCATCAAATGGAGCGGCCAAGAATCAGTGGATTGACAGGAATTAAAGTGAAATGTGAAATGTGTTAAAGACTACAGGATGAAGTGCCACTTGTGCTTATCGCCACTTTTGCCTAATTTAACTGACATAGACATTCAAACACTTCCGGGCAACCTGGTAAAATCAATGAATTTGAACGAATCCAGTGAAGTCAATACGTGAATGTTTTTATAGCAATTGTGAGCTTTTTTTCTAGGAACATGGATGGCCAGGCTAACGTTTGCTAGCTATCTTCGCTCATTAGCCAACAGACAGATCTTTAACTATGCCATTGAACTGAACAAAAATTCAAATCAATGGAAATATAATCAAAATTCAAGGCCAAATGTTAACAGTTTTTTTTGAATAGCACAGACAAAATGTCTGAAACATTATCGAACTTCTTTCCTGAGAAAACGTTTTGAGCCTACGTTGAGATCTCAAGCATTTTTACAAACGTACAAAATTTGAATGAGAGCCACACAAAGCTACAACCTTTGTTTTGAGCACAATAAATAGCAGACACTCCAACACATACCCTTGGGGTGCCACATGGGACGGAAATATAAATGCAAAAGTTTTAACAAGCAAACATGCTAGACGTCGAAGGCCAATTTTAGCGTATTTGTCTAGCATCAGTCGCTTTGGGGCCAAGCAGCAGCTAGAAGGTCATCGTCAAAACTCCCGAGCGATATCAAACGGGAGCCAGAATGCGACGCAAACTAACTGTCGCCTCAGATCCGAACTGTGAAAGCTGTGAACTCTCTTTCACCACAAACCAAACGAGGCGCGACAAACGAGCTGGGGGAAGAATGGGGGGACGAAAAACATAGAAAAAAAGGTTTATGCGCTTCTCCCTGCGCGCCTCAAACCATCCCTTTTATTAAAGCATTGTTGCAGCTTGGCACCAAAATGCGCGTCTGATCCAAAACTCCCCCGTAGAGAGAAAGTGAGGGAAAGAGAAGTGAAGTGGGGGAAAGTAAGTGCAGAGAAAGCGCACAGCAATAGTCAAAGGGGAAAGAAGTGCTCATTAAAGTCTCCCCTGAGCGTTAATAACATAGCACACTTCACAAACGCAACGGACAAGGAATATGGCAGGTAGCCAGTCACTAGCTAGCGCAGGAAGCTAACGTACTGTAGCAAACGACACTGTCCACAGTAACACCCAAGTTTGAAACAGTTGGCTTCGTCACAAAAGAAAGCAAGAAAGCGTTCAAGTCACTTGCCCCATCTAATTGGAATAGTCTACCTGTTAATATTTATTTGTTGCCTTCGCTCCATATTTAAAAAAAATATCTTGTTTAATTATTTTAAAACAGATTGGCAATGTTTTCAAAAAAGTATTGTCACGGTGTATTGTCATTTTTTAAATTGTATTATTAGGAAATAATCAGAACTTTGTTGTGTTGACATTAAGGTTGTCTCTGTTATTGTATTCTATTTGTTTTTGTCCCTCTTTTTTATTTATTTATTTGTGTCTTTTATGTATGGTGTGTCATTATAGATCGCCTTGTTGTTGTTTTTTGTGTGGGACCCCCTCGCAAACGAGATGTTGCATCTTAAAGGGGCTTATCCCACATTAATAAAATTTTCAACAACAACAACATTACAGGACAAAAATGGCCTCAACGAGAAAGTGTATTTTTTGCTCATCGGGGACATAGATTTGGCAAAGGCCATGTTTTCTTAAGATGGAGCCCCAGGGGCAGCAGAAACAATGAAAACTGCAGAGGCCCCAGAATTAAGCCCTGTGTAACACCATTCGAAAGTGGGCAGTGCGGGATTTAGAGCAACCAAGACTAACACAAAAAGTTCTACATATATAAATGTATATAAATAAGTTAAATATAGTGTAATCGTATTTAAACATTGTTTAACCCTCAAAATAAACTTGTTTCAGCGATACTGGAAAAATAATGTAAAAAAGTCCGCAATAAATCTCGATCCTTGGTGTATTTTGATATATTATCACGACACCCTGGAACTGTGTAGAAAAAGCATCATATTCCTACTTTCAAATTACATTTGTTTTAGACAGTTTCATTCCCATACGTAAATGACTAGAAATAACACATAATAAGTCTGGTCACTTTTTTTCTTCATTGTGTTGTTATATGAAGTCTGATATTGCCTTTTTCAGCGTGATCTGCCGTGGTGTCTTCTGCTGCATATTTATGACAAGGGCCACAGCATCACGGCTGCTATGGAAATGCATGAGAGAGCAGCTCGCCTAGGACAGGTAGGGGTTATTCGCACACATCGCCGTCAAACATCAAAACAGCCGCTGACCTTTTCCACAGCTCAAAACTTATTATTTTTTTTTTTTTTATCTGCATGCCAAATTCAACCTTGCAACAAAGACAGCTATCCACTGAACCGCAGGCTGCGTCAATAAAACCCCAAGGAAAAATGCGGGTTGTATGCATAAACAACAACTATTTAGATTTATTTAAGATTTATGAGGGGAGATCAACTCTCCCCGATTACTTACATTACGTCATGCGGGAAGCAATGATAAACAAAGCGTCACCTTCGCTGCTACTTTTCACTGTAAATCACCGCAGATTTCCCCCACAAAGCTTAATTTATTCTTCTTCCCGGCCAAAAATCATTGCCGAGGAGGGCAACAAATCCCCCCTTACTCGCTCGGTGAATAGATTCTTCTTGCGCTTGTGTCATCAATTTTTCAAGGGCACATAAACACGTTCTAATCTTTGCATTGTAATAGTTTTCACTTCAAAAAAAGAACACAGACAACCGACTTTCATGGATTTTGCATTACGACAACATGCCATTACTCATGACTGGAGGCCAACAGAAGTTCAGAATTCCATAGTTTTTAATCAATTACAAATACATTTGTTTTAGTAAATTAGTTTGGGATTAGCCAACATCAAACTTGGGCCAGGTAAACCAATACCAATTTTTCACAATTTAACAGACTTAAATGTGAAAGAGCCCACATGATGAAGTAAAAAAAATAAAAAATAAAAATTGCCGAGTACTCTAAATGATCAACGCACAAATTTCCCCCAATGTAGATATTAAAAAAATGTTTTATTGGATACCAGTACTGTGAGCGGATCCGAGAGGAAAAATCACTCCTTACACACCCCACACCAAAGGATAATTGCACAGAATAATCGTAAGCAACAGTCAGGTCTTTAATCACAATGGAGGTCAAAGCTCCATTTTGATGCAATCATTGGTATGTGTGTGTACCCCACTTTATGGAAACGACATCGGTAAAAAAAAATTTTTAATAAAAAAATACAAATAAAATAATATACATATATATATATATATATACATACAGTATAATATATGTAAATACAGTATATATGCCTGGCCACTAGTTGGCAATGCTACTTCATCAGCAAACACTAAAACTCTGAGACAAGCCATCTATTAAGGACCTTTGCTTGACATATGGATGAGTTTTAACCAGGCCAATCGAACAACATTACTGAAAATGCTGTAATACGCATGCCAGACCATTGATATTTATTTAGGCAAGAAACATTACACACAAATTGTTACACAAAACTGTCGTGAATAATCTTCGTCAGTTATAGGCGTAGGTTGAAATAAGAACAAGCGAGTCAACAATATTGAAAATGTGTAATTTGCATGCCGGGCGATGTTAATTCGACCAGTGAGTTCAGGGTATGCAAATGCATGACAACAATTTTGAAAATAAATAAATAAATGATGGCGTGCGCATACGATCAGGTATTCATGTCTTTTTCTTGACATAGTGAAGCAGCATTACCAAAGGTTAATCTTCAGAGAATACGGTTATAAAGGAAATATTGCTAGAAGAAGCACAAACTCCCCTACCGTGCTTCAGTTCATGCTACTAGAGCATACCCAAACTAAACAATTAGCATGCATGTCCTACTGTTCTGAGCAGTTAATGCTATCCTTCTTAAAAATGTCCATTTTGAGACCCACTTTTAAACATCTGAGCTGCAAAAATGTTGACTGGATTCACACAACATTCCTCTCCTCTGGTGTGCAATGATGGGTGTTCAGGCGAGTCTGACGCTCGCGTGCGAGGCTAACCCGCTCAGGCCCTCAGGTGGAGCTCTATGAATGGATGCCTCCCTCCACTAATGACCATGTGGCGTGTCAAACTGCTGTTGGAAAGAGTTTTGCAAACTACTTATGACAAGCACATTAACATTAGCAGAAAAAAGGTGTGCCTTTTTATTTTTCATGGATTGAAATGTCTATGGCAGTACAGTGAAATAGTGGTTAGCACGTCTGCCTCACAGTCTTGAGAGTCTCGGGTTCGGATCACGACTCAGTCCCTCCTGATATCCTGAATATCTTTATAATGTATTTCTGCGGCTTGGTGATGGAATGTAACATATGTCAGATCCCGCACACATTTCCATCCAAGCCCCCTTCCGACATCTGTGAAACGAATTCCTCAGCACGAAGCCAAGAGACAGCGACAGAGGGAGATCATACGTGTCCGTGTCAAACACAATCCGGCGTATTGTTCCTGCCAGAGCACCGGAGATGGGAAGAGATATATCTGAATTTCCTCTAACCTGCCCTGCCACAAAGCGAGGACTTTGTTTCCGCTTCATTTACTGCAATGGCACGCTAGTAAAAAAAGAAAAAAAAGTAACACCTACTGCAAGACGATAGAGTTGCACGTATGATTTATGTATCAGGGTGGAGGACAGAGGAGGAGAATGTATTAAGACTCTCGGATTATTACGCCAGCGACGGTGGCCTTGGCCCCGCGCGGACCGACGAGCCGCTCGACCGCAGACAATGAATCCTCTGCCGCCAAAAAAGAAGAAGGCCCTAACCTGAATGTCAATCTAACCTTGCGAGTGTCGGGAAAAGGAGGACAAACAAGTGGGTCGCGCCGGGCCATGTACATACTTATAACTCCCGGCGAGCTCCAACACATCCACATTGTAACCTTGAATAAAAAGGCTGTGTTGTAGGGCAAGATATATCTGTTTTGCTTTTCTTGCATCCACAACAACAACATCCTCTGTGTGTATGAACCATCTTCAACCCGATGACAGAAGTTGGAGGTTATGAATACTAACAACTGTGAGAGCTGCAGCTTCATCCTGGCAACTACTAAAGTCAATTTGTGGTTTACCAAATATGACACGGATACAAGAAATGGAATACTCACTGGTACAGTACTTTAAAATCCACATAGCATAGGTAGTAATTAGCATGTGTCACAGCTCAAAGGTGGTTTGGGGTTTGAATCTTGACTGAGCTTAACTGTAACCATGCATGTCAGGTTAATTGAAGACTCTAAACTGCGTGAATGTGAATAGCTGTTTGTTTGATGACCAGTCCCAGTCTGGTCGCTGTCGGCATCAAGCGCATTTCTGAGGCGGGGCAAACCTTACCAAACAGTGAAAAGATCCAATCACCAAAGAGCAGACGTGACGTCATGTGGAAGAGTAGTAAACACATGGAGGTGCATATGAAATATATACTATTCATATGTAAATATCCGTCTGTAAACAGTAGCGGTTGGCGGATACGAAGTAAATTCAACATGGCTACTCCAAGAGAGACAGAATGACTAAAAAACTTTAGTATTCTTGTGATGATAAACTTCTGGCGCTGAAGAGTGACGTTGCTCAGGAAGAATACGTCCCAGCAAATAAATAAATTTGATTGTTTTGAGCCGGGCTGAAATCGCTTTTAACGGCCAAGTGACCAGACCAACTTTCTTTTGTTCAAGAAGTGGGTGTGGCTTGCCAGGTTAGACCAGTCCAGCCTCTCACTCAAAGTCAGCTGAGATGGTCTCTGGCTTACCTGTAACCCTAATGAGGGTATGTGTTATAGAAAATGGATGGTAGCTAACTGGACAAGCTAACGTAGCAGTCTGTATCATTCGTCAACCGCTCCCTCTCGGCAAACGGCGTAAACAGGTGGACGCAAGTACATAAAACCAATCACAGAAGATCTCAATCGAAACCCTTTGTTCACATGAAACTGGTTGATACCGGTTGAGACTCCTCGGAAGAAAACAGAAATGGAACAAATACAGGAAGTAGAAAGATACAGCGCTATAGAACATCTGTTCTCATGGTCATCCACAAGACAAATGGCGATCATCTTCAACTATCATGACGCTGAAACACTATAGCTCAGGCTTGAGGAGAAATAACTTTTCCTCGACATACCCCAACGATAAAAAATTACAGCACAACTTTCCCCTTCTTTCTTAGAGCCTTGCTAGAATTGGAATCCTGTTGCCATCTTTCAACTCCCCATTTTTCTGTACAAAACATTGGACAAAACTGTTTTTTGATGTCACATCTTTAACACTGTCTTTAGACCCTCGCTGAAGTTGTCGCCCTTTGAGCAGTTGTTGCCGTTTCATCTAAATAAGCCACTGCTGACCCCATCCACCTCTCGCGCCAGCACGGTTTGATCAAACCCAGAGTCTAAACACCAGCGTTTAACATAAGCAACACGTCTAAATCATCCACACGACTACCGGCGATAATCTGTGGATATAATGACACTGGAACATTCAAGTGTAAAAAGTACTTGGAGACAGCCAGTGTCATTTTTCTCCTTCTAGGCTATTTAGAATCGTTGAAAATAACCACAACAGGTAAAAGGAAATGCAAAAATGCTCCATTGATTGACACTGGCTGAAATAAGTTTGGTACGCCAGCAATTGCACTTTGAAAGCATATTTTACATGACATTGATACTCCATCTTTTAAAGATATCATTTGAAAAGTTCTCTTACCTTTATACAGCATGGAGAGGGGACCAGTACAGAAGTGGCACATGGAAAAAAAAGGGGAGGAGAAGTGCATTAGTGAGATTGCTATCCTCGGACACTCGTCAGCAAGACAGACGGATGCAAAAGGGCTCTAATCGGGTTCACTTTGCTGCACAGATGTACTTGAAATGACAGAGTAGTCCAAGCAGTAAGTGGTAGCGCCTGGTTAGCCATTCACTTAGGCCAACGGCTCCCTGGAGATGAGGTGGAAAACTTGACCGTGATCTTACATGGCGGAAGGCAACAGA
This sequence comes from Leptonotus elevatus, assembly GCF_054856555.1. Lineage (NCBI taxonomy): Eukaryota > Metazoa > Chordata > Actinopteri > Syngnathiformes > Syngnathidae > Leptonotus > Leptonotus elevatus. The sequence continues at coordinate 9,953,959 of NC_141254.1, forward strand.
GAGAGAGAGAATAAATCCAATACAAAAGCTAAGGAACAGATCCATGACAGGAGCTTGATAAAGAGCTTTTAGGTTTTTCATGAACTGCCGCTGAGTTTACTGGCGACTGATTTCCTTTAGCCTTTGGGTGCCGCGCCAGGTGGAGTCATTAATCACGATTAAGCAAGCAATAACGCCATTGGATCACTTGTGAGACACCTCGCATGTCCCATAGCTCCTCTAGCTCAGGCTGGGGGGGGGGGGGGGGGGGAATTGACCTTTTCCTTTACTTACTGTTAAGTCTGCTAAGTACGACAAGGATTCAGAGGCAACATGACATTCAAACCGGCAAAATTTTTTATTTATTTTGTTGTCGCGCTGTATACAAGGTCAACACTCTCCATAATCCTATTAATACGAGGACTTTAACTACAGTCATATTTTTCCCACCATCTTCAGATATCGGCCTGTTTTTCCTAGTGTTGAAGTGATTAGCATCAAATCACAGCCACTTACATTCCCACTGTGCATTTGCCAAAGGCACACTTGACGCCTTTTGAAGCATTTTCTCAACATTTACAAGTCACATTCAATATGTATGTTATTACGCCACGTTGTGATATTGTGTGTTCTCAAGTGCGTCGCATTCACTCAAAAAGAGATCAGATTGCTCATCCAACTAGCCGCGTGTTGATGTTTTTCCAAGTACATTCCGGGGCGCGTTTGTTTGCGTTTGACCGTCAAACCAAGTACTGTATAATCCACTCACGAGCATTAAGTTCATTCAACATGACGACGAGTGATCACACACAGTTTATAACTGAGATGAACCACTGGGCCACGCCCCTTGAAGGCACACGTCCAACACACAAATAATAAAGTATGTATAGTATATTGCTAGTGTCGGGCGAAAACCTCATAAGTCACCATTTGGTGTTATTTTTATTTTTTTATTTTTACAAATTATTGTGTTGAAAATGTCTTGCTCTCTTTGATGATATAATGTTAATAGTTGAAAAAACATGGCGTTTTTTTTTGCAGTCTCCTGAAAAGTGAGGATTTTAAGCCGAATAATCGGCATTAATCAAGCTCCAGTGCTTAATGCGGTCGAGTGGAATGGTGACTGCGACATCATAAATGCTGTAATTGCGTCAATGGCTTCCGTGAGAAACCCTTACATGTAAGGTTTGGAAGTAGGGCTTATATCAGTAATTCCTTCCTTCCTTCCTTCGTTCCTTCCTTCCTTCCTTCCTTCCTTCCACCTAGAGATCTATTGAGGTTAGCTAGCAATAGCATCTATCTAGCTACATAGCAAGCTGTCTGTCCGTCTGTTGAGCTAGTTGTATTATCAGTATCCATCCATCCATCCATCCATCCATCCATCGCCTTTAAAACCAATAACTCTTCAAAGGCCCTCTACTAATCTCTTGGGCGTTCGGTCATGTTCTCACCTTGTGGAGTTGACCGATTAGACTCTGGCGTTTTAAGGTGAGTAACTCAAATTTACTGCTATGTTCCGCCCAAACACATTTTCACAATTCAACCATCAACCATCTGTTTAGTACACTAGGTTTGGTCATAATTGGAGCAAATCTCTAAGATGAGTACTGTTTTTTGAAGGACTGTCAGAAACAGACGAAATGGTCCTAAAAATGTCTTCTTCAAACCAAAATGGCAGACTTCCTGTGTATTTTCAAGCTTGGGTTAGTGAAACTATTTTGTGGGTTGGCTCATGATACCAAATTTCAGGTGGCCAAGTGGATCTGGCTGCAGGGACATTCTAGAAGGTGCTAGAGAGCCAATTTGGGGGTGAATTTGGTGTATTTTTCAATATCTGAAAGGCCTCAAAACACAATTTCACAAGCACCCCGAAGGTCATTCCCACCAACAAAACCAACAATATTTCCAAATGAGAGTAGATTCAGTGAAACCCTATTCCATGGACAAAGGGTCAAACCATTTGCTATCTTTTAACCGCACTGTTTATACAAAACAAATCTGTTTGGACAGAACCAGCAAGCTTACGTTTGAGAGCTTAGAGGGTCTAGTGTGAACAAAAGATTGGAGAGTGAGGCACAATCACACGCTTGATGAGCTGCAAACCAAACTTATCTGGAATATAAGGCCAAAAGAACAAAAACATCGGGCAGCTCCCCACATAAAGCAAAGTTGTGTTTTTCCACGTCCGACCTGAACTTATCATCCTCATCTGTTGTTTCTGCAAGCGAATACGTTTAATATCCTCCTCACTGCAAATATTCCCCCCCTCAATTACTGCACCTTTGAAGCGGTCTACGGGTTTTGCTAGTTTTTTTTTTGCCGTGGGTTGGCGTTCAGTGGCACTTGGCAGACGAACGGAGAAAATAAAAGAACGCTCCCCCGCGGATTTTTGGGAATAAGACAAGGAATGCGGGGCGAGGTATCAAGGGTTCAGCGGCTCAATTGCGGCCTTTTAACATCAAAGTCATCTTTGCTGTTGGGGATTTACATGAGCTTAGCACAGGCCAGTTATGGAGCGCATTTAATAGGAGCCCGCTGATACTGGGTAAAAAAAACAAGTAGTTAAATTGGAGCAACCGCAGATAAAGCGTTCAAGTGTGATGATCCGTTTGTGAGTTTTGTTTGCATTCAAGGAATTTGACCCATTTTTTGTTTCCTGTAGAATGACGTGACGATAGTTTGAGTTTTGTTTGACTTGTTGTGAGGGACTTTTCCTTGTTAAGTCTGAGTGGTTTTAATTCCTAAATCTTGCCTGATCATGGTTTGAACCACAGGTTTTGTTTGTCTTTTGAGGCATTTTATGTCCAGAAGTTTATATTATGATGGTTGAAAGTCCAAGTTTTGTTTGACATTTTTCTTTCCCTGATGTTTGACGTGATGATTTGAAGTAGGCAGTTGTTTTTTTTAGCAGTCCTTCACCATGACGGAAGTCAAGTTTTGTTTGACTTTTGAGGGTTTTTTGTTTTGTTTTTTTGCCACGATTATTTGAAATTGGATTTTTTTATTCCCCTGAAGTCTAGCGAGATGAAGATTTGAATTTCCTAGTTTTGTTTGACTTTGAGTGACTTTTTTTCTGTAAAAGTTGAACTGCCAATTTTTGTTTGACTTTTGACCAAATAATGTCTTAAGCCTCCCGCCTTAAGATTTTGGTTGAACTTCAAACTGTACCACTTTTGGGGGTGTTGTTTATTCTAAAATCAATGGTATTTTAGCAGTGCTTTAACGGCTACGCTAGGCGGCCAGGCAAGGGTATTAAATATATGGCATGTGGGCCAGAACAGGCCAGAACAGGTGGTCCAATTTGACCAGTTAGAACACAACAAAAACTGAAGTTTTTCCCCAATTTTTTATTTTTTCAAATTTTGTGCTCTGAAGATCAATTATATGAAATCAATTTCAGGATTTGATGCAAAGATTGTGTGCTCATTTTTAAGAAATGTCAGCTTACTCTGCAATAAGATAATTATATTATATTACATTTTCAGAATGTACTATGTGTACACAAAAAAATTTATATTTTGACCTATCATGTATAGCTTATTAGGCCACGGACATATTTGTCCCATTTGGGATCAAATTTGAATTAGGAGTGAATAATGAGTTTGCCGACCTGCTCCAAGGTATCTCGTATGCACACTGTCAAAGCAACAAACACGATGTCAACTCACATCGGATGCATCGAAAATGTCGCGTGAGCTAGCTTTTTCCTTACACATGAACAGAACCGCGCTTCCCACCTTTGTTGGCGGAGTCCGCCTCATCAGTCACAGGCTCTCCCTCACGTCGACTTAATCAGCCATTAAGCAGAGTGAAGTCAACTGCGTACAAACAACATCAATTCCAGCGAGCGGACGCCGCGACTGGAAGCATCGCGACTCGGCCATCCGCAACGGCCTTGTCGGGAAAGATGGATCGGGCGCGGCTTGACGCGTTGACAGCTTGTCATTGCTCAATGCGCGCGTTGGGCGGAATTATCAGGAGGTGGGTTGCCCGTTGCACCCCGGCACGGCAGATCTCTCCAGCGTACGTTTACAAAGTCTTAGATAAAGGCCGCATTCCCGGACATATACCGCTACTAAAGCTCTAGATCTTAATAAATACAATATTGTCGCTAGTAGTACGAGACGAGTAGCACGCAGTTAGGATTTTGACAATCACTGGTTTAATTGATGGTTAATATTCCCGCTTCCTTTGACAGGTATAGCCGTCAATGGCAGTGAATGAGTTAAAAGGCATTCAATTAGATTTACTGCAGAAACCCTGATAGATTACTTTTCCCCGTTTTTGTGTGGTCCTAATATTTTTATATTTCCATCGTAAAATCAGAAAACGGCATGAACTATTCTGCGATCAAAATTCAAGCCACAGCCAGTCACAAGCTTGTTTTGCAAATTAAAGAGCGTGATGCGTGTCTGTAGGAGCTGATACCAAGTGATCCTTTTCTTATATACACAGTATATATATTTCTTTATTTATTCACCCCCCAAAAAAACCACTCATCTCTGGTGTATTACTCTAAAGTAACTCTGGCTGCTGCCATCTGGTTCTGCTTAAATCCAGAATCTTTTGTCTTTGTCTTTATTTTTAGACGGCTTACGGCTGAACCTTGGAGGAATTTGTTACAGTCCACGTTTGGAGAGAAATGACTCACATCCAGTAGAATTGCTTACAAAGACAAAACAAATGTGCGCACTGGTGTTGTGTGGTCTTTTTGCTTTTGGACTTCAGGAGTAAAAGTGCTTTCACAGCCTTTTTCTCATCCCCACGGTGTATCCTATTGACACGTTAGCCACTTTTTTGGGCCTGTATACAAAGCAGCTGGCTAACAACCATCGTAAAGCCATTAGCGACGACGCGGATGCACACTTAGCTAATTTTTGGACAAACCATGTGCATCAGGGCGCCTTCCTACGCAGGGCCAAATGGAAGCAAAAGAGGTACAATGAGAAAGAAAAAAGTACGCAAGTATTATTTTTATGAGGAAAAAGTTTAAACAAGTTCTAGTTTTATTGTTTTTATTTCTATTTTTAAAAGTTGTTTTACAAGAAATAAAATAGGAGGAGTAAAGACTTGCAGGAGTAAAATAAAGTCGTATTTTTACAACATAAAAGTTAGATTTTTATTTTAAAAAGTCAGTTTTACAACAAAAAAATATCAGTACAAAATCCTTTCAACAAGGAAAATAAGTTTTATTTTGTAAAATGCCACCTCTGTATTTTTATGAGAAAGAAAGTTACATTTTACAAGGAGAATTAGTAGTTTCACAAGAGAAAACAATTCGAGTTGTTAAACTGCTGTCTAACGCAACTCCAAACAAAACAAAAATAATTACGGGTGTATTTAAAACAACCAAACTACTTTGCCTTAAGAATGGCCCTGCTAGCATAATGCTAACACATAATAGAAAACGGCATTCAAGGGCTAAAAATTAGCATCAAAAGCAAAAGCAATTAGCAATTATACCTCTTAAGCAACTCATATATGAACAAAAACGCAACACATGTAGACATAAAACACAAGATTCACAGGTATATATTCTTTATCCCCTGTGGAAAAAAAAATATGGCTATGTGTTACATGATTTTCTTAAAACATTTTAGAATGTTACCCAAAACATTGCTTTGTATAGTTTTATGGTATTGTATTGGTGACTTCATTTCTGAGAGGATGTGCATAGAGTCGGGGAAAAACATTGAAATGATGCCATTAGAAGTAGGATTCTCATGTCCTTCTTTTGTATGAGAGGAAACTTACACGCCTTAGTAGTAAATCACTCCATTTGTCCAAAACACACACACACGCACTTGATGCAAAAGGTCAGTGAGCAGCCAATTAGTGTTGACATTTCCCCGTATGATTGTTGATGTCGGGTAACAAGCAGTCCGCTGGGCCTAAACGAAAGGAAAACCACTCACATTTTCAAGACGCCGGAAATGGAGGGAAGATTTTTCATAGACTGATATTGTCACCGAGTAATATTTAATACGTGCGCTGGTACCTTAGCTTACATGTGGACCAAACTTATGAGTTTCTAGCTGTTGACTTCTTTCTTTCTATTTTTGCTTTGCATTGTGAGCAAAAAGTTTCAGTCAGCATTACACAATCTGCCACTAGATGACAGCAGTAATTAATTAATTGGCCCGGCAATTTTTTTGGGCTGGTATGAGCTGTTTTATAATTGCCACAAAAAAAAGTATTACACAATAACATAAGACAAATAATGAATTTCAAATATTCCCACTCCTTTAATAAAAATTATTTAATGAATTGGAAAAACAATTTTGGCCAATTGTTCTCTTTGTTGCATATTAACCCATATCTTTATTGTTGTGAGCCTTAAGGGACAACAAAAAAATAAACTTTAGTCATTATATATATATATTTTTTAGCTAATCCACTTATTAATTGGTTAGTGTAATTTTAGTATGCCAAATATCAGAAACTGTATCGGCCAATATGACACTCGAGCATACATTATTTATCTTTTGCGAAAAATAAGTTGTGAAACTCTTCTTTATTTGTTGTTTATTTGTATTGTACTGCCCCCAGGTGGTCAAGGCGTGCACATGAGAAAGAGCAGCACAATGGCCATGAAAATCAAGCAAAAATTTGCTTAAATTCTTTTCATTTTGTCATTGCTGTATTTTAATAATGTCCAATATTAGAGAGTGATATTTTTCTTCTCTCAAAAATAATTTTTAACATTTATTTTTGGAGGGTTCATTTTAATTATACTGTAAAAAAGAATAACAATGTTATTTTTCCTGGCATTTAAACCATCATGCTGCAAATTTCCTATGTTTGGGGGAAAAAAAACATAAAAAGCCAAATAAACACTCGTGGAGTTAATCCTCCTCAGGAGATCTCTCTCGTTTGAATCCAAGTTGACTTTTGAGGTGCGTTTGATATGGATGTTGTTTTTGTATGAACAACAGGAACAGGCACAATTCCTGCATAAGGTCTCATTTAGCCCTCGAGTGGAAGACAAAAGGAGACGCAAAATAACAATTGGATTGTCTTGTGAAAGCCAGCCGAGGACGTAGTAGATATATACGTACATACGTCGGCGATTCTCCCCACCTCCTGCGAAAGCGAGATAAATTATACGCGGGAGGAAACTGCCGCAGAGGATGAAAGTAACACGGCATATTTGTAGCACTGGCGGGCACGCTTATCCTCGGGGATGCTTCCTTTTCTTGAAGGAAAAGTCTTTTTTCCTCGGGAGTTGTGCTCTTTTCGCTCGGAAGGAAGTTGGGGATATTTGGCCGTTTTCAAATGAATCCCCTCAGAATCAAACTTCGGGAGATGTTGTTTTTTTTCCTTTAGCGTTTAAATAGGCTTAGCTAGCTGGCCTTCTCTCGCGTCTTATCAAATTATAAATAATGTCTGTGCCATACTTTTTTCAAAGTATTTTTTGTCTGGCTGAAATCTGTGCATGACCCTATCTGTGTTTATGCAACAGACAGCACATTGTTCATCCTAAGGCAAGAATGTAATTGATTTATGTATTGATCGGGTTCAAACATTGCACACGATGCGGCTTTGAATATCCTGTCAGAAGTTGCCGCACCCCCTCCGCCCCAGGCACATGCGAGAGTCGCCATCTGCAAACGAACATGCCGCTAAATATGAAACAAAAACAAAACCGGCAATTACAAGCCCAAGTGAGGGACGCTCGCCATGATTTACTTGCTAGACGTTCCAAAAAGGCCAAAAGCGAGATGACAATTGCCTCCATTGTCCTGGCAATGAAATGAGCGAGACTATTGTGAAGTTTTCCCAGAGATGTCCGGCGCCCTTCAGGGCTCCGCAGGTTTCCCAACTGACCCCCAAACAACCTCTGAACGCCGTAGACTCACTGGGAGATTTTTTTTATTTTGGGAGCCTCCTTTTTCTGTGGCAGCAAGACAAAAGTGAATGAGCGGGAAGACATGGGAAGCGCTGTAGGAAGACCATCCGTCGGTGACAACGAGGTTAATGTGTGACAGACGGCCGTGGGAATTTAGTTGTGAAGCTTGAGTGCTGCCATTTATTATTGTTTCATAACCCCACTAAACCTCACCACTCAGACCACTATTATTTATGTATTTGTACACTCTAAAAACAGTTGGGTTAAAAGTAACTCAATTATGGATTAAAAATGGACCGATCCACTTTATGGGTCAATTTGACCAACATTTCTGGGTTGTTTTATACAAAATTACCCAATTTTTTTTACCCAAGTCAAGGATCTGACCAATTTTTACACTCTAAGAACAGTTGGGTCCAAAGTAACCCAATTATGGATCAAAAATGGACTGATCCACTTTATGGGTAATTTTGACCCAACTTTCTAGTTTCAAATTGTTTTACACTGATAGATCAATTTTTCAACTCAAAGTTGGGTCAAATCGACCCAAGTAGAGGATCGGTCCATTTTTGATCCATAGTTGGGTTATTTTTTACCCAACTGTTATTTCTAAAAACAGTTGGGTCAAAAGTAACCCAAATATGGATAAAAAATGGGCCGATCCACTTTATGGGTCAATTTGACCCAACTTTATGGGGTTTTTTTAAATACAAAATTACCCAAAAAATTTTTTAACCCAAGTAAAGGATCCGACCAATATTTATGAGTTGTTTTACTCATAACCCAGACCTATTTCTTGACTCAAAGTTGGGTCAAATCGACCCAAGTAGAGGATTGGTCCATTTTTTTACCCATAATTGGATTATTTTTTACCAAAAGTAACCCAATTGTGGATCAAAAATGGACCGATCCACTTTATGGGTCAATTTGACCCAACTTTCTGGGTTGTTTTATACAAAATTACCCAATTTTTTGAACCAAGTAAAGGATCTGACCAATTTTTAAGAGTTGTTTTACAATAAAAGACCAATTTCTTGACTCAAAATTGGGTTCAAGTAGAGGATTGGTCCATTTTTGACCCAAAATGTGGGTCATTTTTGACCCAGCTGTTTTTAGAGTGTAGAAAAAGGCTCAAATTCACCTCGATTATCGGTATGTGAGTAGCTCGCTTAAAAGTCACTCTTTATTAAACCCCAACACTGAATAATCAGTCAGACAGAACTTATTAACTTGTGCTTAAACTTGTATGATTGTCAACTGTCATAGTCACAATATTGCCTTGATTAATGAATAAAGGTTTGATGATGGCAATAGTTGAGTCCAATGTGGAGGTGCCAGTGAACATACTTTTAGTACAAAAATAAAATAAAAATCCAACAACATCCTGTTGGGCAAACACGTTCAACTCCAGATGACTTGTTAAAAGCGTCTAGACAGACTTTAGGAAGTAACTTTCCGAGCCAGAAAGCAGCGACCGCGTTCTCTTATTTTCCATCCGTCGCGCTGAACTCCTTGAAGCTTTGTTGCCGTATTCCCAACTCTCACTTTGACCTACATGTTGCCATATAGAGGTCTTGAGAAAAACCTAATGCCGCCATGAATAGTTTATCAGCTTGGTGGCCTGCACTGCGTTTGTTGAGCTTTTTCCAAGCTTTACTGATATATAAACTACAAAATGGAACCGGAAACAACGGACCACAGATTCAACGGACAGAATCAATTCCAGAATTGGTGGCAAATTCGCCAATTGTGACTTTAACTGACTTAACAGTAGACTAGAGCAGGCTGAAAAGTGTGTCATGTTGGCAAGGGAGAGAGTCCCGTCAAATGTAATGCACCATAGCCGTTAGCTTAGCATCTGTCGGCACATAGTTTAAGAGGAAAAGGTTGTTTCAAGCTATTTATATCTATGACTTGTTTTTACTGGAGTGAGAAGTGTCCATGTCTCTCAAGCATGCTATTTGTGGTACACTTCTTGTTTTTCTTGTAAAGCCCCTATCTATGCTATCTAATTGTATTAGAGTCTTATTTTTTTTCTTTTTCTTTTTTAAAGGGAGTGCTAACTTATGACTCTGAATGCAACCGGCTGCCAAGCTCCAACAAGGTAAGTTATAGGATAAATTTTTCAAACATTTTCTAACTTTGTTTCATACTTTACAAGTTTGTATTGTGGCTGGCAATTTTTAGGCAATTAACGAAAGAAAAAACTATTTTGTTCTGTATTGGGTGTGTTTAGGTCACCAAAAAAGGATTCACAAAACCATGAATCGATTATTTGAATATCTCTTTTTTCCCTGATTAAATAAGGTCGCAGTGTTTCCTAATCATAATAAAAATTAAAAAAGGACAATGTGTGTGTGTGGGGGGGGGGGGGGGGGATCTTACAGGTTTTTTTTTATTTACTGTTCACATGAATGACGTAAAACCTGACCTATTGCACTTTAAGACAATTCAGAATCATATGAGTTCATATTTACATTTATTGAATTAAAAATGTTTTCATCTCACCCTCATACTTTCATTAATAAACAAAATCATTTGACCAGTTACTGCCTCCGCAAAATGTACTTTATTATTAAAATATAATATTTGTGGAGTTTTTAATCATGTCCTTGACATTTTTGAACTCTTGGGAATTCGAATTGGGAAAAATCGAATCGAACTGAACTCTTGTGAATCGAAATTGAATCGATTGAGGAAATTAGAATCGATACCCAGCCCTAAAAAAAAAAAAAAACTACTTTGAATGGATGGGGCCTTCCCCCAATTCCACTTTACAGTTGAATGTTTGAGATGAATATTTTCAAAAGTGAATCTCAGTGAGCTTTTATTAAGACACCTGGGAATGGTTTCAAAATGTGCAGGAAAAAAAAGAAAAGAGTCTCTGTCAAGTCTGCTACTTGCATGAATATGTCAGTAATGAAGGCACAGCTTGCCAGATAACACTTGCGCACCGGAAAGCACGCGGAGTCGACCGCACGTCCACAGGAGCAGACATAGTTTTCATTTCAGCGCCGTTGTCATCTGTTCAAGTCGTCACCGTCTGAACTCCCTCATGCTTTTCATCCCCGCAGGACATTGTCACGCACAATAAGCCAAACCACCACGTCTGGCCAACCGATGACATCTTTCAAGATCCTCTCGGCCCACGTGGACGTGGAGGGCAGAAAAATGACACAAAAAAAATAAAATAACAGCCAGGGTCCAAAATGAGTGTTTTAAAGCTGACCAAGGTCGGGAGCGCCGCTGGAGATGACGGTGACTAAGCGGCAGGGGTGTATACATCAAAGTAGGTGGTTGGAGGCGGGTTGCGGGGGTCCCTAATCTTTTTGATCAAGTGGAACTGCTTCTGGGAGCGCGGTCACAGCTGGTTTGGATATGAGCGAGGCGGTCAGAGCCACAACACAGAAGCAGAGCGAAGGCATTTGCAACACACAGAAATGCGCTCCTCGCTGGAATTGCCCTCTAAAGAACTCAAACTCTCAAAGGGAATAATGACATCCTGACGGGATAGCCTTTATATTCAGCCACTATTCATTCAATACTGCGGGGTTTTTTTTTGTGCTACCGTGACTGGACACCATGTACATTTTCAATAAAAAATTAAATTAAAAAAAAGCTACAACCCAGAGTGCTACTGACAAGCTTAACCTATAAAAACAAAACATTTATGTTTTATTGGGGGGGGGGGGGGGGGGTTCAGGTGTTTAGGAATAAAACTAACAATAATTTGATTAATTGATTAATCTGTCGATTATTTTGTTGATTCATCAATTAATTTTAAAAACATGTTTTAATTTCCATCCCTTGATTTAAAAACTTTGTCAAACTAGCAGAAAATGTACAAACTAGGAGTGTCAAAATTGGTGTGTTAATTTTGAGTTAATTTAAAGTTCCTCTAACGACACAATTTTTTTTTACGCGCGATTAATGACCACCCCTCACTTGGAGAGCCTGTTACTGGGGGAATTCCAGTCACAACGCAGCAGACACATCCACGTCAAAATGTAGACGTAATAAATTCAATAATAATGCAAATATTTGTGGAGACTGGGGTCAAGTTGTATTTTTAAATTTTTTTAAAATGTGCAGAATTTCACAAGTTACTTCATGTTAAAGATAGCTCTTAATATGAAAAAAAAAGAAGTACTGAGCTTTCATCAATGTCTTACAAATGCAATTATGCCATCTAGTGGCAAAAAATGACCACAATACAAATCAATATCACACGTTTTTTTACAATACAGTACATCTTTATAATTGTAACTAAATGTTATGAATTATTATGAAATTACTGTAACAATGACTAAAAGATGCAGCCATATTTCTATTAGTGTTAACAAGAGTATGAAAATGTATTATTTTTTAAATATTTTATTGTACATTTAGAACGGATACAAAATTTGCAATTAATCGTGAGTTAATAGAGTTTTTTTTTTTTAATTAATCGCCTATCACCCCTAGTACAAACATAAATTTATTTTGATTTTCTTCCTGGTTTGGTCCAGAACATGACAGAAAACTGGCAACATTTTGATGATTGCTTTCTAAAGTAAAGTCTAAAGCACCATTGATTGTCACATCTACTTAAAAACGCAAACGTACTTATAATCAGACTTCTGTGATTGATTGTGTCAAATGTGGGATGGTAAAATGTTTAAAAAGTTTAATGATGGCAGCATTTGGGAACTCCTTATTTTTATTTATACTATTATTAAACTACAAATAGTAAAGCCACACTGGTAATTAAATATATAAACAATGTGTCATAGCAAACAATAGCAATGTTCTTTATGCTAATACAATCCCTCAAATGTATTGCTTTTAATCACTGCTTTCTCCACTTAACTTTTCGCAAGAAAAAGAAACCCTTATTTCTCATGGTTTTCCACTTGACATATTCCAACTGGAACAAAAGCTAAAAGGGCAACGAGTCTTGTGGTGTCAAAAATGTGCGAAGTAGTACATGTGTTCATTTGTGCGGATGGGACAAAAACATCCTTAACCTTGCGAGATCACTATAACAGCTCGTCGCCATGGTAATGTCAACTTTCCACTGTGACTCACTCAATACCACTCATCAAATTTCTCCAGACAGTGGACTTCAGCGACTTGGACTCTACTTCTATTCTTATAAAAAAAAAAAATAATAATAATAATAATCTCCTTATGAGGAGCATGGAAAATCTCGGCAAAAACACTTAACAGATGTTTGAGTCGACATTTCATGTGCCAATAGCATATATGACGAGAGGAAAAATGTATACAGCGGGAAGGCAATTTTGTTACTCCTCTTAATACCTCCCTCTGAGGGAGGTGATGATGGAAACAAATTATATTGATCTTATAATGACGTAAATTATTCAAATATGTACAAAATTAGCAAAAGAGAACGGTCAATGTTGTACTGATAACCGTATGTTGGGGATTCTCCGTATGAATAGCTATGCTAAGCTATGCTATATTTTGATAATTACTGACTTTGATGACCTTTTACATAATCCGATTTTTTTAACACTTCACGATGTTTATTTCATGAAATTGAAACTTTTAATTGTTATAAGGTGGGAGAAGATTGACCTACTAAAGCTTTATTGTTTTATCTCAGAATCTGAGCGAGTTTTGACTCCTTTTGCTATGGAGGGTCACAAAAACACCAACATTAAAATTCAGGTTGAAGGAACTACTCCTCAGACTTCCACGGTAAATGGAAATAAAGATACAGTTGGCAGTTACATTTAAAAAAAAAAAAAAAAGAGGCAGCTTTGAATCCAAATCAAGGGTCCGAATCCTGAATTTCAGTGAAAACAGTACCAAAAGTGGGGCCGTTATTCATTGACACCTCCTGATTTCTGTGATAGTTGAAAATCCTACTAGTTAGACTTCACCTGATAAATGGTTTCAGAAGTGGGGCAGTTAACATTTACTTTTGATCGTTGTCCTTGGATGCTGAGATAAAGTATGCTTTCCTTTGTGTTCTGCTTTAGTCCAAACTGTTCCATTGCTGTGACAAAAACGAATTGTTATTATCTTCAAGGTGATGCTAATCATGTAAAAAAAAAAAAAGGTTCTATTTATAGTTGGGATATAATTATACGCAATGCTGTCCATATGCTGATCAATAATCTTAATGGCACGAGGAAACTAGTTCACTTTATATAATTTGGTGTTGACCTGGACGAGACCCGTCCTTGACCCGTGCGCTCTTCCCTAAGCCCCCCCTGCCTTAAGAGCACCTTAAATCCTTTGGGAGAGATTGAACACCAGATCCACATGATGCGTCTCGGGTTCATCTGCTCAAGGGGCCTCATAAATTAATGGGGAGGGGGTGTGGGGGCATCATCGACCGTAAAATCAGCAGCTCGGCCTCCTTAAACAGAGTGCGGCTGATGCAGCTTGGCCGGCGCTGCTACCGACCGCCATATATGGTTGTGATTCTCTCTCTGTCCAAACAACAATAGCAAAGTATACCTAGAGGCTAAATGTGCCTTTTAGTGCGGCGTAAAAGCATGACCGCCACAAAATCCATCACAAATACATTTACACAGGGATCCGACCATTGTCATACATGACGCACGCACTCGGCGGCGCTAAGCAAATTACCGCGTTACCAAAGCCGCAGGGCAGCAGCTCTGATGGACCTCTATAATTCACTTATTGGGGAGTTTTTTTCTTTTCTCGCTCTCGCTCAGAAGATTCAGTTACTTTGCAGTAGGAGCAAATGTGTCCAGCAGCTGCTCTTGTACGGTGATGTGAGCACAAAGACCTCAGAAGCGCGCAGCTGTCTAGACAAAAGCAGGCCAGGGAAGGTTTCCATGCATGTGGACTGCATTGATGGAAAACCTTGGTATGAATGCTCTTTGTCTTTAGGGAATAGATGTGCAAGAATTGCCAATCCAGGTGAACAGTTTCATATGGTTCCAAGTCCACATTGATGAAAGATGAAGGTTTTCCCATGAACACCCCAAGTCGATGATAAATGCTCTCAGAAGTGAGGTGGCTAAGAGTTATTCATTTAGCAGTCCAATACACTCAGGTTCAAATCCAGGTTGAAGGTACTGGAGTTTTACTTAGAGTTAGACCAGTGGTGGGCAAACTCGTCCTCGAGGGCCAAAGTCGGGCAGGTTTTGGATGTTTCCCTTCTCCAACACAGCTGGTATATGATCAGCTCATCAACAAGCTCTGCATAAGACGGATAACGATCCTGTTGATTGGCATCAGCTTGTGTTGGAAGAGGGAAGCCTCCAAAACCTGCAGGACCGAGTTTGCCCACCCCTGAGTTAGACTCTTAAACTAGAGTTGGACTTAGAGTACTTTTACTGGAGTCATCACAAGCATCTCGATTGTTTAGTCTAAGGTATCTTAGCTCTTTTGCATCCGTTTTTTCTTACCAAAATATCAAACGTGTATTATTACCATCTGCCAGTCATTGTGTGATGTGACACAACCAACAACCAAAGGTGGGCACTTCTGTCTCTCCATTAATCAGCCCGTCGCTGCCAGATTCCCACCTTTTCGGCAAAGTGTCCACTTTTTCCAGCGTCTGCTTTACGACACAAAGCCTCGAAAAAATACATGAACTGTGTACTGACTGAAGCAGGTTTCTCCCATCGAACCGGGTCAGTACAGACGGTGCTTCTAATTCCGCATATTTTTTTGGAGCATCCGTCAACGACGGGCCAACAGAGAGACGGAAGTGCCCACCTCTGCCAAGAACCAATAGAAGAGTTCTAACAAAACACATTTTTAATAGACACGTTTTGAGGATAATACTCTCAGAATTATGTGACAGTTGGTGTCAGAAGTGCGATATGGTTCGCTGTTAGGTTTTTATCTAACGCCCCAAAAAAAAAACTGGTGAAAAATTTGGTTAATGGTACCATTCCTTAGACATGTTTTGTAACCCAATACGCCTGCGTTAAGAGTACAGTTCTGTGATGAGTGATGTCTAGACTGGAATGGTGAGGGTACTACTACTTGGGCCACCATGGGAAAAAATGGTGCCAGAAAAAGTTGTGTTAATGTTGACGTATTTTCCAACCTTGTAGACTTGAGTCCAGATCAAGCTACTTCTCAGACTTTCTTACTAGACAGTGCGAGAAGAAGGTGTGATTATGTGGGTTTCAACCCCATAAGACACTGGTTAAGATTCAGGCTTGGGGTACTCAGACACCTGTGACAAATGGTGTCAGAAATGGGACAAGTAGCTTTTTGGTTCCATGTTTTTCGACACAATAAACCTACTACTTTTGTGATAGAAGCCCAAAAGCCCAGCTTGAGGGTTCAACTACCCAAAAGATCCGGTCTCAGGTGCTCAGGAGTGGTAAACGGTGTCTCGTGCTTCTGTGATAAATGGTGTCAGAAAAGGTTGCGCATACCATTTCTTAGATTCCAATGATGCTGTCAAGAGTGCAGTTATTTGTTTTTCAACTCAATAAACCCTGGTTAAGATTACTACACCTCAGTCTCAAGGGATCATAGGTTAAGTGGCTTTCAACCTATTAAAACCTCGGTGGGGGAAAAAAAGGCTAGAAATCAGAAGTAAAGTAATGCTTAATATTTGTGTCCGAAACGCACTGTTAGAGGTTTGGAATCCAATAATGTGAGCCTGGTCAGTGGAGAGAGCTTAGTCTGCTTTCTGAACTGTGTCAGGGTGTCCTTCAGCAAGGCACTGAACTATTAAAGTGCTCAGGGGCGCCACATCAGCCCGCTCCAGCAACGTGAGTAAGTATTAAAATGTAACCTTACTCTGCCACATATGTTTCCAGGCTCCCTTGTGTACGGAGGTGGGAGGGTTGAGGATGTCGATGTGTGTGAACAACAACACCGCACATGAAAGAGAATAGCAAAACGTCCCGGTTCAGTGACTACTAAGCGGGTAACCCAAAAAACAGCAAGCCTCCCCTCCGGCGCTGAGCTGCAACTATAGAAAACCGTGTTCGCTCTTGACCGCCAAAACGGGAAATAATAATAATGAGGAGTCTACTTTTGTGGAGATGAGCTGCATATGTTGAGCAGAGGCGCAACGTGGACACACGAGGGATGATCTCCACTCACTGCGTGGTCAATAAACGGTGACTCGACTTACAAGCCTGTGAGGCCAATTTGATTTAGTGTTCCAACTCAATTATCCAAATGTCGTCCTCGCAGCCGTTTTGATCCCATTAGTCGTGGACTAAGAGGGCCCGTCTCGCTTTATCCCACGCCTTCTTTTTTCCAAAAAGGGGAGATCACAGAGCTCAGTGGCTTGAAAAGCAAGAGGATAGCCTACTTGGGTATTGAGCTTCAAGCACAGATATTATGGTAAAATCGATGTCAGCAAAAAGGGTTACATGTGTTAGCATTAATGCTAGCGGAACTAAAGCCTGAGCTCTATATGCGAGTGCGTATGCGTGTTATGTTTAGTTTGTCATTAAACTTAAACTCCAAAGTGTTGCTTTTTGAGAAGTGGCGCTTGCATCAAAAAATGTTGCTCACCAATCAAAATATCAGACCGACGACGGTTCAAATCTTGAAAAAAACGCAAGTTGACTCACTGGTATCTTAAAGGACCACTGTGGTTTCATGTTAAAACCAAAACCAGAACTGCATTGAGTTTTGTTGGATGTAACAGATTCATGTTGGCTAACACATAGTTGATTGAAAGGGGGTGGAATTTACTGAAGAATATCAGTCGTTGGGTTTCCCTTTTCTTAGTCGTTCTGATGATTCTTAATAAATGGGAACAAATGAAATCTCAGCTAAGCGAATGCGGCCAATCAGCTTGCTTACGTTGTTGCAAAGATTGTGTTACCAGGCTGACAGAAGCGCTACTGATAGCCCGCACCATATGGCGCATCCGGGCCCATGTCGGCAAAAATCAATGTGAAGCATCTTAGCCTGCATCTTGGGAGAGCGATGGGGCGCGAGAAGCAGCGGGACGGGTAGTAGAAGTACGTCCCGCCCACATCCATCACAGCCAGCCCGGTGTCTGCATCTAATCAGATTTCCACTGAGCGCCCCGCCAAAACTTGATTAAAGACTGAACTATTGGCGTTTTACTAGCTTTCCGCGCCACTTAACCAGCCTCTCACCACCTGCCCTCGTAAAAGTATCCCCCGCCATCCCTTGCTATAATGTTTATTTATGTGTTTACAGGCTGTGAGCCATTAAGGAAGCCCAATCTCGCTCCCTCTTTCTCTCGCTACCCAACAATTTCGATTCCGTAAACAGGCATGGCCTCAGGAAAAAAGGGCGAGAGGGAGTGTAGAAACCCTGTTCTGAGCTTTCATTCATCTGTATTCCCCCTCTTGTTCTTCTGTCCTGCTCCATTAATATATTGACTTATCATATTCTCAGCATCGATTGAGCGATTCAAAAAGAGTGCCTCATACGTTACGGTGCCTTTCAAGCCTGCTGTGCTGGGACGATCTGCTCAAAATTACATTTTTCATTGAGATCAGTCAGTGAGGACATTCTAAAACCTGTATTGAATCCACAGACAGCCACATTCTTAACTCATTTAAACACCAAAACGTATAAATACGTTTTTTTAGTACTTTGTCCTTCACTCCCGAAAACGTATTTATTATTATATTATTTTCATGTTTTATAATGCTAGAGCATACAGAAGGCTTTGATGAAGCTTCTGACCTGAAGAGGTCGATTAAAGCAATGGTAGTTTTTACTAAAAATGGCCAGCAAGTGGCAGCAGAGTATAAGAGATCAGTGAGTGTAAGAGTGAACATTTGTGGCACGCTGAATCAGAGCAACAACTCAACAGCTTTAAGGGTTGCGGCTTCATGAGTGGCGTCAGAAACATATTAGCACCTCGTATCCCGATTTTAATTCAAGATTGTGGGCTTTGGGGTTCACTCCAGTAGGAACTCATTTCATTATACGAGAATAAGACATTCTTATTAGCTGTCGAGAGAAGACCAAAGGCAAGACGTTGGAGTTCATTGTGCGTAATGCAGTGTATCTGTCGGACAATTATAATAACGATGACGTTCATTCCGCCGTAAGAGCAGATGGCAGGTAATCAGCGCTTCATCGTGACATTAAATGAAGCGAAAAGCCAGAGCGAGCCTCATCTTGTCCGCCTCTCTGCGTGGAACAGCTGGAAGCGTCTTTAAAAAGGCCAAAAAAACTGGACTATGAAACCCAATCTCCAGTGCCATGGAGTTTATTTCACTTACTGGAATCTAATTTACGATGGCATACAAAGCAGGTGCTATTTCTAGTACCTGGTCAGTGGGTGTCCCTAGTGTCGAGTTGATACAAAACGACAACATAACCAGCTGCTCCTCCCTCATTGGGAAAAAATTGACAATGCTAAACATGCATGCTAGCCAACTCTCTATTACAGTATTTGCGCTACATAGACTCCATTTTGTTATCCATTTAAAAAACGTTTGAACGTACTCCCAAATACTCGCTCGTCAGAAATATTCAGGCCACAATCGAAGCTGCACGCTTCCACAAACTACAGATGAAATAAAGTTTCTGCTTGGTGCGTAACCGCATACGTAGGTAACAGCGTGTTAATGAAGCTTTAATATGAGGACGCAATCTCACGCTGTGAGACTCGATTAAAGGAAATGACTAGACAATGCATTTCGTTCAAACCACCTGATTCACAAGTGCTTATAAGGAAAATAATCACAGTCACCGACGTGTGAAAGATTGTTTGGTACAGCAGCGAAATGAGGTTGCGCCCTCACCTGCAATAATATCCGTCCATCACGATGAATCACTGAAAGTGACCCCATCCTAAGTAGAAAGCAATTATTCAACGGCCTTCCATCATCCGTCTGCCGCTGTTACTTACTCCAAATGCAGACCTTCTTGAAGCCAACGTCAGCGTGATGGCGTTAATGCTCCCTGAAAGCGGAATAAGATCTCCCTTCTTCCACACTAATGAAGACGAGCAGAGGATTGCGGCCTTTCTTGGCGCAGAGAACAAAGCGAAAGTAACCTCAGTTCGCTCTCGGCAGCCAGATTCCTCCCCCCCCCCCCCCTTCCTGAAGGCCAAGAGGGCGCACGATAAAAAACAGGGAGCGACGCCCCCAGAGCCCCCACAAGGACGGCTAGAGCAAAATGAGCTGACAATGTACATTTACATTGTTTAGATGCTTTGTGGTTTGAAGTCACGATGGCGGGAAATGCTCAGAATCACGAGTCACATCTTAAAATAGTCGTTTGTCTTACTCGCTTGACATAGAAGCTTTTTTTTTCCCACACAATTTAAAAACGCTTACATTCTTAGTAACATGTCTGTGACATGTTTTAGATCGAAATCTTCACTTTTATTCTTTAATCTGAACCACAGAGCATTTACATAAATCAAGAGTCCTACAGTGGAGTATTCATTACCATATTTTGGAATATGCATACTGTGAGGAGGCTTAAGCAGTGCTAGTTTACTTAAAAAGCACCAAAACTGAATTATTACCTCTAGTAAATCCGCCGACCAACCGGCTTGCTCATTGTCACACATACTATACACGTTCCCAAAGCTCTGTTAGCTCTACTTTGTAGTAACTACATATAACTTAAGTTAGTTAGTTAGTTAGTTAGTTAGTAGAGTTGCAAATATGGATTTGAAATGACTAATTGTAAATTCGAGGCTGAAAATTTTGTCAATCAATTTTTGTGGTTTGACTTAGCCGAGTTAGCTTTTTTCCTCCCATCCTAAATATACTGCATTTATTTTTAGATGAGCAGGGGCTGTAGGATGGATGGATGGAGATAATGCGGATAGGTCGCTGAAACGGACATCTTGCTATGTACCAAGAGAAATGCTAGCTAGCATGATAGCTCCTTAGGTAGGTAGGTAGGTAGATAGATAGATAGATAGATAGATAGATAGATAGATAGATAGATAGATAGATAGATAGATAGATAGATAGATAGATAGATAGATAGATAGATAGATAGATAGATAGATAGATAGATAGATAGATAGATAGATAGATAGATAGATAGATAGATAGATAGATAGATAGATAGATAGATAGATAGATAGATAGATAGATAGATAGATAGATAGATAGAACTGTACTGTCATGCTGTGCTATAATGCCATGTAAAGTATATAGGAACGTACTGGACTTGGTTTTCCGTTACTCTTTTTATGATTGGGACTACTCACGAAGGATAATCCTGCATTAAATCCCCAATGGCGTCTTCCACTAATATTATCCGACATGCTGACGATAAAAGCATTTCCTCTGCGTTTAATAATTCACTGCCTCATGTTATGCAGTGAGAGCTACAATAAGCGGACCCTTACTGTTCTCTTCAGATTAAAAAAAAATAACAACAAAAATAATAAACACCCCCCCTGCTCATCCATCTCATCGTGAAGCAATCGCGTACTAGATTTCTGTTTGTCAGCCCCCCTGGCAGATGTTTTCCATTAGCCGGATATTCGCCTCCACACAATTAAAGTCGACACCCACGCTCGGGGGGGGCCAGAAATGCTACGCCGCTTCTCGTCAGCCGTGCTTGGTCGCGCTGTTGCCAAAATCGCAAATCCAAGGAAGGAAGCATCAAAAATGATCCAAACAAAGAGAGTTCATTATTGCGTATTTTGAAAAACAACATACTGTAGTTTTGCTTTATTATTCACCTATAATCTTTGGTCGTGAGCCATACGCTGCTTCACCAATCCAATACGTTTGTTGCTAACAAAAACAGCAGCACCTCCCAATACATGTAAACTCAGATGAAGCCTTAGTAGGCAGGTGGTCGCTAAACAATGTTGTGTGTTGCAGTGAATGACGTTGACGCCTAGTACTACTGGAACTAGCAAAAATAAAAATAAGAATTAAAAAATATATACTCTAAGCTTTAATGAGTGATCTTACAAACACTTCCATTCATCACTCTTTCCGACGCCACAAACAACTTCGGAGTCGCTACACCTTGTTTTTTTTCCCTTCCGCCCGCGAGGCAGATGTTCCGCAGACAAGTTCGGCACTTGACTGCACTGGAGGCGCTTCTTCCCCAGAAGCAAGCCAAACCGCATGAATAGAGCACAAGGAGCCCTCTGAACTTTTTCATAAGAAACCGCCAGATGCTAAAATGAAAAAAATAAAAAAGTTCAACGCTATAGAGTGGAGATGTTTGTCTGGCCTCGTATCATCCAGCCATACAGAAACATTCCGTGCACTTCGACACTGTATGACTAGACTAAGTCAAACATTGTTTTTGGCCGCTCAAAGCCATTCCTGAAGCTTATATTCAACGTTTTTCAATTTCCAGACATCATGTTCCATTACATAAATCACATTCAATTCAAGCCTTGGTTTGCTGGTTCCACTTATTAGGGCAGCTGAAGCACAAATACTTGATTTCCTCAAATAATGGTCGCTATGATAAACAAACACCTCGTGTAATTGTCTGTTGCTAAACAAAACAGCAGCACCTAAGCTGTCTCAGATTATTTTGAGTATTACGATCTATTATGTGGAAATTATATTTAGCTTAATACTAACAAACAATGCAAAACACCATAGATAGGCTAATGAATTGGTCACGGTATCATATATCCCTTTAAGCAA
The DNA here is from genome assembly GCF_054856555.1 of Leptonotus elevatus. Taxonomy (NCBI): domain Eukaryota; kingdom Metazoa; phylum Chordata; class Actinopteri; order Syngnathiformes; family Syngnathidae; genus Leptonotus; species Leptonotus elevatus. The sequence continues at coordinate 9,976,333 of NC_141254.1, forward strand.
CGAATATTTTAACACAAACAGTGCAAAACATGTATACAGACAACCTAACGATACTCTCGGGTATAAATTCTTTATCCTGGTGAAAAACCAATGATATTACCTGGAAGGTAGATTTAAACATTGTGTACTTCAAACTTACATTACGTGTAATGCCTGCCTGAATTTGGAAAAATCTAAGCTCATTTGAGTTATTGATTTTATGCATTTTAACACTTTTTACGTAATTTTAACAGCGCTTAACTTTTTCTTTTACTATAATAAGTTAAAAAAAAGAAATTTAATTAAAAAAATCTAAATCTAAATACATAAATTACAATGAAATAAATTTAATAATTCTACAATTCATTTAATAACATAAAATTATTTTTTATGTAATTTTCGTAATTTTATTTTTAAATTAGTTGTTCTTGTTAAGTTGTATTCATTTGGCATAAAAATGAAGTAAAAATGTTACTTAATACTAATTATGATGGCCAATATTTTCTCATGGGAATGAGATCCAGGATTTTCTTCTACCCGTTTTACTGCAGGCTTGTGAGAGTGCGGTTTTCTGTGGGCAGGCCAAATGTGCAGCAAGTAATTTTGAGTACTTTGGGAACTTCAACAACATCATGACATGTTGTTGTGACTGGCAGCTGGGGACGGCCGGTTGCGTTGAAAGTGATCTCGGGGAGGCATTGGCTGGCAGAAACAAGTTAGTAGCAGGCGCTTTGCTATTCAAATCGACCGGCTGCGGAACAGCGGGCGATAGATGGATATTTTGGGTGGGGGTGCAATCATTCACAGCTGTCCAATAGGGTGAGCTTGTGCAAAAATAGTTCGGGGTGGCGGGTAAACAATTTCATTGCTCACTTTCTGCCAGGTTCACTGATTGGACTGAACTCCAACCGCGGTAGAATGGTGGGCTGTGCGGACCCCCTACCCGTCTTGGCACTTCAGGCTTTCTACCTTTAGAATGAATCTCTTGATTGATATGTTGCGTCTCGCAGCCAAACCTCCATTTAGAACCTCCACAGCTAGCTATCACACAGCACCAACAGTGCACATATACGTCCTTCCAAAATTGGGTAATAATAGAAGCTGGACACCCTCAATAATTCAATACAATAAGATGTCTTATTTTATGTTGTGCAACTCTGGGAGGGGGATTTACGATCGCAGAACTTAAACCTGGCATCTTTGAGGGGTTTACGTCAGAGCATATTACTCCCAGTCAGCTGTAGAATAGACTTTCTAATAGTCTGTAAATCATTGAATGGTTTAGGTCTTTAAAACATCCAGGAGGGGTCAGAGGTCTGCAGACTGGGTTCGTGGAGCCCAAAGTTTAAAGCAAACATGATGAAGCAGCATATAGCTGTTATGCTGCACACAAACGGAATGCTAACAGAAGTTAACCCCAAGTGTAAAATCGTTTAAATCCATGTTAAACTCATTCCCTATGCCCCCACATATATGGGGTGCTGAAAAATGGACAGCGGGCCGCAAATGGCCCCCAGGCCGTAGTTTGGACACCTTGTAGTCTTAATTTAACTTTTGGTGTCTAAACAAAACAAAATGCGTCCATTACAAGAACGCCTCTCAAACAGACCATAGCATTGCGTTAATCATCTCACTATTGGCTTGTCATGGCAGAATGCCAAACTGCTTTTAAATCCACCTCCCAAAATTGTTTTATCTCCATGAGTCTTTATTCCCTCTCTTCGCAGCCGTTTGATGCGCTTCCTGAAAAGAAAGTGGCAGCCCCGGCGCCAGCGGCCTGTGTGATGATTACGCCTGGATGACGACGACAGCGTTTGGCAGCTGGTGCTCGTCGCCCAGCGGATAGGTCGCCAAAGCAGTGGAAAGGGAAGAATTACCTTCATTAAGAAAAAAAAAAACTTCCCTGCTTTTGCTCTAATGTCATCAATCACAAGTACTGCAAAACAATCTGAAAGCCACGAAAAAACATCCTGGAAATAACATCTCGAGGACATGCTGAACTAACAAAGCAGCCGTGACTCCAGCAAAGGTAGACACGATGTTCGTTGTCAGAATCAAATTAGTTACGACGGAAACAAGGGGTGGCTCGAAAACAAAGAGAAACGCTCTTACGTTTTGTAATACAAGAATACATAGAGCCCAGTTTGCACTTTTAATAAAAGTGGGGGGAAACAATCGTGGAACGCTGTACAATATTTGTTTCTATTTCCGTTGGTGAGCTGACAGGCTACTTCCTGGTTCACCAAGATGACTGATGACTGGACTGTACCATTTGCATTCTGGGGTTGGGGGGATAGTTCCATTGAGAGGAGCAAGAGGAACAAGGAAAATTTTGCTTTAAAAAAAAGAGAGAATGTTTGTCCTTCTGTTTACTAGTTAGTAAGCTAATTTTGGTCTATGGGTGATAAAACAAGACTACCATTTTTATTTGGTGTCGGAGGACGTTTCCATTGGGAATGGAAAATAAGTAAACACATTTAATGAACCAAAAGTATGGTTGAGTGTTGCATTTAAATTTTTGCCTTAAATTTTTTTGTTAGAAGGCTACTTCCATGTTCATGAAGGGTAATGTGACAATAACAGAAGAGAACTGTACCATTTTTATCATGTTGTGATGGAAAGCACCATTGAGAAGGCAAACAAGATAACCAATTTAGCAAAAACAGCCATTTGTCTGTCGGTTTGTTAGTTAGCAAGCTATTTGCTGATGCTGAGATGACAGGATTGGACCATTTGCCTTCTGGAGTCAGGGGTAATACTTCCATTGAGAATGGAACCAAAACTACCGGTAATTTTGCAATTGTAGAGCGCTGTATTTGTCCATTTAGTTTGTTAGCTAGCAGGTTACTTCCTGTTTCACAAAGCTTGACGTTAATGTGACAGGACTGTTGCATTTTTGTTTGGGGGTGTGGGGACAAGAAGGCAGAAGAAGAAAACACATTTCAAGACCAAAAAAAGCGCAGTTTATCCTGCCGTTTGTTATTGGCAAATTTTTGGTCTGGACGTTAAGATGACAGGGCTGTAACATTTTAATTTGGTGGCAGTTGGAGATATTTCCATTCAGAGCAGAACAGAGAAAATATAATTTGATCATAAAAAGTAAAAACAATTAGTAAAATACACTTTTTAGTTACTTTCTTGTTTATTTCACAGTAGGCCAAAGGACAATGTAAGATGCTTAGACAATAACATTTTTTGTGGGGAGGGGGTAACATAACTCCCCAGCCATTCTTGTAATCAATATGTTTGTTCATGATATGCTGTAAATAAGAAGTGGTTAAATTAGAGAATCCATGGCCTCAAGTTGAACTCGGTTTAGGTGACATTTCCTTTATTTTTTAGCTGAGGCACCTCAGTGATGAAGTGCAATTTCACAAGATAACAGAATCAACCCACGCAGATGTTTTTAATCTTGTTACCGCAGTTGTTTTTCCATCTTCTACTTCCTTTTTAAGCGCTGTACGACCAAACGCCGCTGCGCTGCAATTGCTTTGATGCAATTCTCCCAAAATGAAAACCAATATATCACGTAGGCATTTGGGCCGCAAAGCTCACAGAATGGCGTGGGGGGTTTGGAGTACTACATTCCAGAGGCCCGCTAGTTAGAAAAATCTCCTGCATAATTTAGATGAACCTTAAAGGTAAAGAAAAAAGAAAAAGAAAAAAAGAAAAATTCCGAGGGTCATTTTTCAGTTTTTCCCAACGTTGCACAGAGATGAAAATCGCCTTCATGTGCATGATAAATTCCCGGGCTGACATTCTGACTGACAGCATAGGCATTTGATACTCCCCGTGCCCAGGACCACCAAACCCTGGGACGGGTGAGCTTAACGGGTCGACGGTGGGGTCCCCGAGCGCACAGTGGCGGACAGCCGGCAGCAGGCAAGAAAAAAAAAATACAAAAAAAGAATAAAGGGGTTGGCTTGTGGCTTGGACGGCGTCCAAAAACGCCTCCGCAGCTTAATGGCAACCAGATTTGTGAATTGAAAACAAAAAGTGAGGAAACTTGTAAAATTTATGAGGTCCTAAGAAGGTGAGAGTGTGATTGAGTGTGTTTATTACGTGCAACGCTGTCGCAAGGAGGTCTTTAAGGGAGATACGACCCCGTGCTAGCTGTCACGTTTTATTCCCACATTATTTACTCACCTTGTGAAAAGATATGACTGCCTTGCGCACACACTACACACCGCACGGTCGACTTGGGGTCAGCCTGCTAGCATGTCATGCCGACCAATTGGCTAATAAACAAATCCAATACTGTGAATTGGCTAGTCACAAATGTGTGTTTTCAGAACTAAAATGAGGGTCCAATTAGACGGGATAATCCCGGTATTTTTAGCCCATTTATTTTCCAACCCTATTGCTTTATTTTCCGTAATAATGCAGGTCCTATCCCGGTCACTCACACATTTGTCATAGCAATTCATATGATAAACCCATTAAAAAATAATTTAACTTCCAAATTCACACTTGCGTTCTCATTTGCATCTAATCGGTAAAAGGCGTGTATTTATCATACCGAAACTAGAACAACTTCCAATGGCATATTTCTAACGTTACAATGCAAGATACGTATATGGCACAGCTAGCTGCCGGGACCGAGCAAAAAAGCTTGGATAATGCTGAGTGCATTGATTGTGTAGCACTATTGAACTGTGAACTAAAATAGCATTTAGCATCAACTAAATTAATCACCACCAACCCTCTTCGCCGAAAAGGATTCAGCGCACGGCCCATCCCCGTTGACCAACACTAACCAGCCATTACATTTGGTGGCAATTTGTCATATATTTGATTTTCAGCTAAATTATAGCGTCTCAGTTTTTCACTTTGAAAATGTGGTCACCCAAACTAAGATGCCACAAAATGCAAAAAAAAACTCAAGAAAGTAAGAGTTGACAACTAAAGATTTGTTGTAGTTGGTGATAAAAGACTGTCCCTAACCTTTTTTGTCCCACGGACCAGTTTTACGTTAAAAAGACATTTTGGCGGAGCAGCAGATAATTAAATATACAGCTCACATTACCCACTCCGCCCACCCAGGGCGGCGGCCATCTTGGCCAATTAATTAGGTAGACCAAGGATTCTCTCCCCTCCGCCCACCCGGGGCGGCGTCCATCTTGGCCAATTGATTCGGTATGCCCAGGATTCTCGCCACTCCGCTCGCCCAGGGCGGCGGCCATCTTGGCCAATTGATTAGGTACGCCAAGGATTCTCTCCCCCTCGCCCACCTGGGTCGGCGGCCATCTTGGCCATTTGACTACTACTAAAATTACGACAACTACAAGTACTACTAATACTACTACTACTACTACTACAAGTACAAGTACTACTACTACTACTACTTAATACTACTACTACTTACTACTACTACTACTTACTACTACTACTACAAGTACTTGCTACTACTATACTACTACTACTATTGCTACAAGTATTGCGTCTTTCCACCTTGCAAGAGTTAGCAGGCCCATTCAAAATTTCCGCGGAAATTTTTCTAGTTAAACCAGCTCACCATGACACTCAATATAGTTGAGTCTTGTGTTCATTGGCCTAGCATGTTGTAAGACGGGATATCGTAGTCGGGAGCGGAAAAAAAATATTACGATTTCTCAGTTTCACTGTTTGTCTTTCACTTGGGCTGTTATTGTATTTCAGAATAGACTTAGCGATCTTGCTAACGGTCGCATTTGTGGTCAAATATCACATATGGCTGTATGCCTTTCAGCTACACGCCTTCCGAAGTGTCGTGATGTTGGTACGTGTTGTGATAACAATAAAGTTCTCATTATCACACAATTGTTGCTCGCAGACATTTTAGTTCCAAAGATGGAGCTTCACTTCCCACCGCTGCCCTAGTTCCACGCCGCCAGTCCCGCAGTCCCACTAGTATGAATATTTTAAGACTAGAGGCCATCGGAATAGCCGAAGCTAGCAAAGTTATTCTCATCCCCATTTCATATTCTCAAACTCACAAACCTACAGTCATTAAAAAATTATCACACCACTTTGTTTTCTTCAATTTCTTGTTTATTTGAATACCTGGTAACAGTAACAGATGCCCACCTTTTTGGCAAAGTGACCACTTTTTTGCTGAGTACTTTATGCTCAGTTCATGTATTATTTTGGGTATTAGTAGGAAGCGGGATTGAAATGTTTCATTCTTTTAACATGTAACAACAGTTATGTTTGTAAAAAAAAATTGATTTATTTTTTTTAAATTAAAAAGTAATCGATTTCGGTATCAGTGTGGAGGAGAACCCCAAATACACTTAAATCAATCAAAATTTAAATACAGTATGAAGATGGTAAATATGAAATTATCATCGAAAAATAGGATATCATAACATGAATATACGGTAATACGGTAGGGCCACCACAACTTGACTCAAAGGAGCTTAATGTCGGACCCCGTGAAGACTGTTTTTCCTTTATGGCCAAATACGTTCAAACAGAGCATTATAGTCTGACGACGACAATAGACGGGCCACTTCAAGCTTTAAATATCAATTCAACATAGTCAAGTGATGTAGACGACTAATCGGTACCTCAATTGATTTGAATAATCTTTCCAAAAAGGCTCCCTGTTCATGACAACCATAATTGTAATTTATTCTATGAGGGAGGAAAAAATGTGTCATGTGTCAGAATTTTGAGCTCTCAATAACTGTAACACGAAGGCCACCCCCCAAAAAATGTTTGAATTGTGTTCTGCTCGCTAACGAGCGCGAGAGACCCAAAGGAAAATTGGTTACCATGGCAACAAACAGAGAGCAGGAGCATGTCTCGTGTGCAAACTCATCTATCTGTGTTTTTGCTAATGAACTACACAAGTGCTGAATGCCGTCCTAACAGACGTCTTCTAGGAGTGAGCCACAGCCAATCAAATATAATCCTTGCTCGAAAGTAACTCGGGTCAAAAATGTGCGAAAATTTAGGGGGTGGTCTATGCTGTTGGCAAGTTTTCCAAAGCACCTTCTTCAGTGGCTCACAAAACCCCTCTATTTGTCTGTTAAAAGCATTTCAAATATCATTTGGAAATTTGGGACAGGTCTTCAGGGGTGGGCAGGGGTCTACAGGATGCCCTCAAGACTAGCAAAAAGGTATTTGCAGCCCTGCAAAAACCTGCTACGGAATCTTCCGGGGATTATGAATATTCACAGGGAAGCCAAAGAGGGCCTCAGACTATTACATTTTCAAGACAAAGTTAGTAGGCCAAATCAGCCCCACAAGACGTTTTTAGCTTATTTTCATCAGACCTTTTCATGGGTAAGTACTCACCTGTTGAGAAGGACGTGAGGAGAATCCACCGGAAAGAAAAGAAAGAGAGAAAAGGGACAAATTAGCTCAAAAGTAAACAATCAAGTCTCATAGAAAACAATGAAGTACACATTAAAGACTCCTCTCGGACGACCTTTAAACTAAATCTGAAGCTCTTCAGGGCTGTTTACCCTCCACGAGGCAGATCGTGTTTGCGCATAATGTCAACAAAGGGCACACTGGTTGGAATATTAAAAAGGTGCCACTCATTTAAAAAATAAAATCAGCCTCAGAAGGTTGAGCTGCCGCTTAAATCTACCGCGCCATTGTTTGCTTCTTCTTCTTTTTTTTTTTGAGTCAGCTTAACGGATTAGCGCCTGACTCGGGTTACATCGCAACCTTTCATCAGAGAGATAGCGCTATAATCGCCGGCAAGATAAGGCCCACTCATTTGCATGCCGACGCTCCGTTGCGTCTTTGCGGCGCCGTTTAAAAGGTCAGTGTTCCTCCCTCCGCCGCGCTAAATGAAAACGGGACAAATGAGTGGACGCTAATCCTCGCTGGGATGCTAACGGTTGTTTGAATGAACTGCTTGGCCCAATTTGGAGTTCAGCCAAAATAAAAACGATGTAAACTAATCAAAAGCCAGCGTTCCAAATGATGATAGGAAGAAAAAAAATTGCAACACGGTAAGGCACTGGTTACCACTTCTAACATCTCCAATCTCGACAAACATTCATGGCATCTTAATTGTATTATTCGATTACTAATCGATTATTAATCAATTACCACATATGTGAAAAACAAGCGATTATCTTCGTGTCTGCATTTCTCAATGGTAGAGTGGTCATCTCCCAACCTGGATGGTTGTGGTTTCGATCCCCAGCCCATGACCATGTTGAAGTGTCTTTGAGCAAGGCACTGAACTTACCATACACCATACGATAGAGATAAAGCGCCGTATAAAAATCCGTCCATTTACCAAAATAAAAAAAACTTGTTTTTACTTTGGAAAACAATGATCAACATTTTTGCCCATTTTCCGACAGATGATGTGGACCAAACCCATAACTAGATTACAATTCATTTAAGTTTGTGCATTTTCCAAATTGTCAGTTTGAAATAATGTCATGTTGATGATGATCGATTAATTGAATGCGAGTGTGACGGGTTGTTTTTATTTGTGCCCTGCGATTGGGCGGCGACCATTTCACCATGTACCCATTTCCCCTTGCCAAAAGTCAAACAACAGCTCGCCTGCAACCTTAATGAGCACAAAATAGACGGCTGCAAAATGTGAAAGTCAATCAGTGTCACGGAAGACACTGTGTCCCATTTTCTAAGTTGCATCGCATTAGCAGAACAATTTGAGCTTGTCAAAGTTTTTTCGACACACACAAAAAAAAAGAGTTCTTGAATGACTCTCAAGGCCACTTTTATTCAGTCTGATAAAAGTGGCACGAAAAAAGCGGTGAATGTGGAGGTCAAATTATTAATCTACCTACGCTCCCACAGTGGTAATCACCTCAAGCCTCGCGGGTGCTCAAGAAAACGAGGTCAGGTGAAGGGAAGGGAAAAGTGTGGAGGAGAAAGTAGTGTTGATGAAGCAAAACGAAAAAAAAAAAAGAACAGTCTTGGCTCCAATATTAAAAAAACAAAAGTATGCAAATCAGGCGGGTACGTTGAGCCTGTGAAGCGCTGCCAGCGAAGTTTTGCAGCACGAGCCAGTTGCAAAAATGTTTTCCTTCTGTTGCTTCTACACCAGGGAGAACGCCTTTTGGCTTGGTCGCCATGTTGGTGCCGCGGTGGCATCCAAGCTGGCTGGCCAGGAGATAACCAGCTTAAGTGGGAACTTTGTCAACAAAAGGCACAGGGTCTTCTTGGCACCAGTCGACTAAAAGTCAGGGTGGTGCAACAATGTATTTCAATTTTCCACCAAGCGGTACAGTTCAGTTTGCTATGGTAGAGTTGGATAAATCCAGCAGGATGGCAATGGCTACGCGACATCTGCTACGGAAATAGTACAACATCCAAGATGAACACGTAGCGTTAAGGTACTGTCAACACAGAACAGCAAACATCAAAAGTGTCATTTCAATTGTAACTGAGTGTTTTATAACAAACGGTGGAAAATGTCAACAAAACATGTTGCTTGGTGGAAACTCAAAGTTTGAGCGCAGCAAATTTCTGCCAAAATCTTCTCAATGTCCAAAAAGTTGAAACCATTTTAGAGTGTGAGTTGTCATCACGTGACTTTACAAGCACTGAGTGTAGCTACTGCGTTAGCTTCTCATGCTAGCTGCCTTTCATTTGCTTGGCCATTTGTGAAGTTTTAAGATGGCGGCATTTTGGACTCTGGAACAGATTATTTAGATAATTATTATCTCAATGAGAAGTCGATCAGATCGAAGTTCATTAAAAGATTGTATTGGAGAAGTGTGAAGTCATTTTTGCGAGAAAATAGCAGAACATTAAACTTGAATTAAAAAATTAATATCGAGATAGCAGAACTTTTTTTCACAAGAAAATAAGTTGAAATAAGTCATATTTTTTTTAGAAAAAGTTATAGACATAAATTGTAATACTACAACAACTAAGTTCATAAATTAAGAATTAAGAATTTTTTGCTGATTTGTTTTCTCAAATTTTTCAAATTGTTGTAACTATTTCGCCCGTTGCTTGATTGCAGTTCACTTATTGCGGGTTCAGTGGAGAACAGTTACACAACCGCAAGTCTTTTTTATTTTTTTTTTTAAAGAGAAGAAGACACCCCCTCAGCCTTACGTCTAATAGTGGACCGCCGGGAGAGCAAAACGGCCGTATCAAAGACGTGCTAAGCAGACTGGAGCCGTCATCAAAAATAGATGCGTCTCGACGGTGAACAGGCGCGTTCAAAACGCTGTTTATTAAATACTCGCCGTCAAAGAAGCAGGAGACGCCTCTAGAGTCCTTTCTGCTTATGTCAGTTTGCTTACTTCGTGCTAATTCGGATCAAAGTGCCCAACTGCACGACTTTTGCGGTGTTCCAACTTCAAGATACCACCAGAAAATTCTCCCATCGTGTCCGCTGGTTAATATACCCCCCCCCCCCCCAAAAAAAAAACCGGTACACATCTAATGTTTATTACAGATAATCTAATCAACCATCTACGTTTGGAGTAACTGTTTCCCATGAGCACTTGCCACATACAATGGTTTGAAAAACAAATTATTTAGCTTTTCAGTCTGCTAGCTTGATGCTACAGCTAAATAGCATCCATGTTGAGACGTGCTAAGCCCTTCAAAGGACAGGAGTGTGGAACTGCAAATGTGGAGTAAACATTTTTGACAGTTGAGGACATTTGAATCGAATGTATCTAAATGCGTTGGAACGTACTCGCAAACAAATTCAAACATACTCTCAAATACATTCAAACACGTGTTGGCTAAATGCAACAAAAATAGGATATTTTTCCCATAATGCCATGGCGTAGGCCTATTGACTCAAATTGCAAGTCAATACCCCATGCCATTGCGGGAAAATGTCAAACCTAAATCATGCACGGCAGACAATAGCAAATCATAAAAGTTATGAATAAACATATTGGTATAATGTGGGCCACAAGCTTTAAAAAAAGTATTTTTATTTCACTCGTGCAAGACGAAGAAGACTTGACGTAACATAGACAATGCTCCCACACTAGTCAGGTTTCCATCCAATTGTTTTAAATTTTTTAAGCAAATTTACTGAAAATGCGCAAAACGGACATGCGACTTATGCCCGTTTCCATCGGTTCTTCGTTCGTGAATATTGAGAGGGGACTTTGCCGCTGTAGGTGGTCTAAAATTGCATTCATATTCGCTTCTTTAATTAATTCTAAAAAGGTTTCTGTTTTGTCGTCCCCCCCCAAACATACCTTACTTTATCGTCTGACATTGTTTTGGGACTACAATCGTACGTGTGACGTAATATCCGATCAAAACGTGTATCCGGTCTCGCCAGCGGTTATTCGCAAAACCTGTTTCCATTGCCAAAATTCTCATTTTCCTTTTTTCGAAACACTTCAAAATCCACCCCTTCTAAGCGTAAAAACATTTTCAAATTTCTGGCATTCAGTTTTATTTGTTCATTTCTTGAACATCCATCCATTTTCTTAACCGCTTGTCCTCACAAGGGTCGCGGGGGGGTGGGGGGGGGTGGCGCTGGAGCTTATCTTAAGCTGGCTTCGGGCAGTAGGCGGGGTACACCCTGAACTGGTTGCCAGCCAATCGCAAATTTCTTGAACACATTCGAATAAAAATGGGTGGATGGAAACCCAACTAGTACATTTGAACGTACTCGCGAATATGTTTGAACATATTTGCGGGTATAAATATGTTCAAACTTGCTCGCCAGTGAAAAATGTTTACTCCACATTTCAGTTTCACGCTTCCGTAGACATCTCAATCAGTATATCCCTCTGTTTGTCTTCATACTACCCACAGGTGGCAGTGTGGGTAGTATGAATGTTGTTGTGGTCAACATGAGAAATGCAAGATAAAATACTGAAAAATGCAATCAAGATGTTAGAGCAGCGGTGTCAAAAATACGGCCCGCGGGTTGGATCAGGCCCGCAAAGGGGTTTAATCCGGCCCACGAGATGATTTTGTAAAGTAAAAAAAAAAAAAGTAATGTCGGACCAATTAACCAGCCAGCCACAATCAAAACATATAAATGTGTAATTTCACAAGCAGTCCTCGGATGAGCAACTTGTACACTGAATCGTCCTGGATGTCATTATTTTACACACAACTTAAGTTACGGTTTGTTTAAAAGAATTATAATTGAATCATCGACCGTAAACGTGTTAAATACGACAAATTCAATTACTTATGACAAGGATTAACATCCTTATAACTTCATTAACTGCGCCAAACAATGCATTCTGGGAACAATATATATGCAAAGCAGGTAGAGTGAACACGTCCGGAACTCATTCAGGCAAAGTGTTGCCGTGTCCGATTTGCATTTGTGTTATTTTGTGGAACAATATTATTACAGTATCTCCGTAATTTAGGGCTGGCCCACAAATAGCAAAAATCTGTGTATATATGACGGCAATTGTTTTTAAGTTATACCATTATTGGCCCACTTGGTAATATATTTTACTCCATGCGGCCCCTCAACTAATATAAGTTTGACACCCCTGTGTTAGAGGATCTGATAGGCCTAATTGGCATTGTGTCCTCTTTTCCCATCAACATCAGCATTGTGTATATTCCACATGTATAGTTGCCACCTGCAATGCTGCCGACAACTCGGCATGTACTGTATGATTCTATTTTGTCTATTTTATCTCTCGCTGGGGCTGCTTCATACATCAAGCATGTTTGCACTGCTAAACCAGTTTAAACCAACTCGGAAGTACGTGCCCTTGTGGGGATTATGGAAAATGCAATTATTTTTTATCAATATGACAGCATAATCAACTCATACCTCAGCAATCTCATTACGCCCCCGTCTCGGAGATGCCTAATCGGAACCTCTATTATCTCTTCCCTTGTCTTTTGTCCTGTTTGTCGGCGGATTCAATTCTAATGCCATTAGCGACTTTTATGCAGGCAATGACCCTTGTGTCTTCCGATAAACGATTGGAAGATTTTTACGCACGCCCACAAAAGCTCACACACGGGTTCCTTTCTGGCCGTCGCCGCGTCCCCTCGGAAATGTGACCCTTCAGCAGACGAGATTGACATGCGTCGTCGTGCAAACAAATTCAATCGTCTTGACCCGCTTTTCCATGTAGAACGTTGCTGAAATTACTAATTTGGCAAATTGAATAAGTAACAACAACGAGGGATGTTTGTTATTGTATTATAGTAATTGGCTTTTGGTCAGATATGGCGTTATTTTACGAGCAAACCATTGGGAAGAACATTTAATAAGACTTTTTCAAATACATGTACTGAGTTTAGCTAGAGATGTTCCTGGTGTTGCAAACAGCTGACACCATAAAAATCGTATGGGTCTATTATGGATTATTTTAGGCCATTTTACAATGGAAAAGCTGCCAAATGTGAACCCTTCAAATCGGTTTGTACGCCAAACCTTGCTCCTGCTAATTAACATTCTTGCCACCATTGAGAAGAGAAAACTCTCGCAAAGTATTTTGTGACGCATTTTGGTTCACTTGAAATTTCTAACGAAACTAAACCAGTGGAGAATCAGATCAAAAGTGATCAGGTGTAATAGCACCTTATAAATACAAATGCGAACCCTACGGAACTGTTTCAATCACTAGTCACTAAATCCTGGACCTTGACATTCTTGACCAAGACAGCGCTTTTACAATGTTTGTTGTGACGCATTTTGGTTCGAATTTCCAGAAGACAAATAGACCCAGAACTGTTAGCGTAAAATCACCCAAACAGACTCCAATTAAAAAAAAGGACAAAAGCCACTCAAGTCAAATCAAAACGAAGAGGCCTCACATGTGACTTCTTTCCCAGCCAAGATAAACATATTGTCCATCAATGACAATTTAAGTTACCCCGAACTGCCTCCACAAACTTGAAACCTATCCCTGCGGGCGTGAAACAGGAAATGGTTGTGATTCTCATCAGTGACCTGTCAGGAGCCGGTGAGTGATGGCTCTCCCCCTCCAAAAAATCCAACATTTAATAACATTTCCACCACGCCTGTCACATCGGACGGCATGTCGCACCAACGGGGTGCACCATCGCTAAAGTCTGATACATCAGGTTTAACTTTGATCAACAACCTCAACATGCTGAGGGAAAACTGCAGTGTGCACACCACCCTGTGCCTAAAATGTGAAAACTTGTCAAATTAGATCTCAGTTGACAGTTTACACCTAACTTGCATTTCATGTTGAGTGATACAAAGATGCAATTTTATCAGTCACAGTAAACCTGAAACGTATGTTATCCCAAGACTTGGCAACCTGGATAAAAAAAATTTTAATATGGCATATAATTGAAGTCAGTCGATTATGTGTTAGAATGAGTGTTAAACTGAATCTTCCTGAAATAGGATGAACAAGAATAACAAATAATAAACATGGTGATAGAGGATGAAAGAAAATCAAAGGTAGCTTAACTCATTTGCTCCCAAAAACGTATAAATGCGTTCTATTTTAAATATTACCATGCTCCTAAAAACATATTTATACGTTTTATGTGTTTTTATGCTAGAGCATGCAGAAGGCTTTGATACAGCCTCTGAATTGAAAAGAATGCTTGAAGCAATGGTAGTTATTACAAAAACGGCCAGCAGGTGACAGCAGAGTATAAAAGATCAACCAGGGCCATGCTGCAAAAAGCTCTTTTTGTCAGTGTTTTCAACAGGAATGTGAATAATGATGAAACTTAGCTATATTCTAATTCAATTTTTTCCTGATGAAAGGAGATACTAATCGTTCTTTTGGTAGGTTCCATGTTTTTATAGCAATGGAACACAATATTCTGTGGGCCTTGCAAAAATCAGTCAAAATCCAGCAAAACAGCATGGAGCAAAGGGCTTCAGTGAAAATGGCTGCAAGGTAATGAGTTAAGAGGTGCTGGTGATCCGTGATGCTGCAAAATGCCTTAAACAGGTTGATAGTAATTTATTTTCATTGGCTGCCGCAATTTCTGGTAATTATCAGATTTGAATGTCAAGACTGCTACCATCCGTCTTTGGAAGACAGGTAGGACTACACCATGGACTGGTTGCCTGGTAATCACAGGGCATGGACTGAAACAGAATACCAATCACAATTTTGTGGGAACCAACCAACTTTCCAATCGTACAGCTCATCTAATCACAAAAGTTGTTCTGTCTTTTAAATGAATGAGGCCAGACAAGCAACCAGCGTGAATTTATCTTAGGGAGCTCAAAGGCATTCACGCATTTTTAGAAAAAGTATCATTTTCATCTTCCATGAAACATTTAACGTAATGCGTTTACCATTTTTTGGGGGGGGGGGGGGGGTAGGTAAATTTTCACAAGCCGTAAAATCACTTACTGACAAAAAGATTGGCGTCTCTAATCCCGTCGTCTAGCTAGGCTGCCTGAAGCCTTGCTATCTGGACCCATCTGCTACATGCCAGCTCGGCTTATCGCGCCCAAACTATCTGCCGCACTCGCACCTCATAGGCAGACTTAATCAGAACATCGCTTTCTTCCCATCCAGCTGGCAGCCAAACAGACGGCTTTGATGGCGAATGCAACCTTGTAGGACTCATCCGGCACTCAAATACACACGCTGGCGATGATTGAAAGGGTGTGGCGGAGATTAATGAGGGGTGTTCTTTTTTATCATTCCTGAAAGAACATAATAGTTCTACCCGTCATTGGTAATTTTCAGAACCCTCTGGAAGTTCAAGGAGGAGGCGACCAGACTTGGAATGTAGATGAGTAACTACATTTTGATATTGAGTGTCTGTATTTTTTACTTTTTAATAAAAATATATGGAATGCATGCATTAAAGCATTTAATAAATGCTTGCTTATGTCTTCTTCTTTTTTTTACATTTGAAATTATGCAAGTAATTACCTGATTAGAAAAAGATGAAGATGAGCGTGTGCAATGGGTAAAAAAAAATTTTAAGACGTCCTCATAACATTAAATAAATGTTGAAAAATTAACACATAACAGGTGCTCTTCTAAATTTAACTAAGCGATTAATGGTGATTAATGAAAAATGTGTACTTAACTCGCACTCGCAGCCATTTTCCCTGAAGCAACCCCCTTCGCTCCTGGCTGTTTTACTGGACTTTGACTGATTTTGCAAGGCCCACAGAATATTGTGTTCTATTGCTATAAAAACATGGAACCTACCAAAAGAAAGATTAGTACTTCTTTCATCAGGAAAAAATGGATATTTGTATCAGTTTCAGTTTTGCAGCAATTAGCATTAGAATATAGCTAAATGTCATCATTATTTACAAATCTGTGGAAAACACTGGGGAAAAGAGCATGTTGCAACATGGCCCTGGCTGATCTCTTATACTATGCTGCCACCTGCTGGCCATTTTATGTCATAACCTCCATTGCTTTAAGCGACTTATTCAAGTCAGAAGCCTTCTGTATGCTCTAGCTTAAAAAAAAACAAAAAAAAAAAACATAAAAACGTATAAATGCGTTTTTGGGACGACCCCAATATTTAAAATAGAACGTTTTTGGGAACAAATGAGTTAATTTATTCCTCCAATTTACCCTTCTTCATCTGCGTAGATACTGTTATGCATCACAGGTAATTTTTTTACAATATACCACTAAATGCATAAACATCTAATAGCCGTAGAAACAGAAGTCCGGCGTAACCTAAGGACCCCAATCAAAACCAAGAGCTTCTCCTGTTGTTTTCTTTTTTGTACAACAGCATGCATTCCCGCCTTGACATCGGCACTTAAAACACGTCTCCAGTAGCCAAAGCTAGTAATTACCGCGACCTCTCAGCACAACTCCTACAGGAGCGGGAAAAAGTCCGCTACAGTAGGAGAGCCGCTTAAATGTGAGATCATGTCCTCCTTTTGTCTCAATTGCTCACAGATGTTGCTCGCCTCACATCCAACATTGTGTAAATAAATATGAAAGGGCCTTTTGGACCCAAACCAGTAAATCTGAAACATACTACTAGCTACTCAATAGACCCCCAAGTCCTGAAGTGGGGCCGCGCCAAAGAAAACGCAAACCGTTTCGAGTTAAAAATTGTGCAATAAGCTATCGCAGCTGGCAGCGAGCGAGGCGCTCGCGACGCACGGCAGCAAATTAATGAGCAGCGGGAGATAAATCTTCTCAAATGAAATGTTCAGTCTGGTGTCGGGTTCCGGTTTGATCCATGACATCTGCTCCGCATCAGGGGCTAAAAGCAGACGAGGGTTTCCTCAAAGACTCGTCGGAACGAGCCCCGACATCCAACTGACGATAACCACAACGCTTCAAAAGAACTTGAGGGCCAGACTCACTTTTGATTTCATACATTTTTGACATTCTTTGCTGCCTTTTTCCATGTGGTAGTTAAATAACACCGGCACGGAAAGAGGACATTTTCCGGCATCGGCGTGAGTATCAAGTGGCCCACCCACCCAGCCTGTAAAAAAACAAAACATAATTTTTCCGTGTATTTTTCTGTGTCACCACGCTGTAAAATGTTACTGACAATGCAGTTGACCTGAAAACTTTCCTGCTTCAGTGGTAGTATGAGAAGACCCTTGTGTATGCCTGTAAAAGTTACTATTTTATATGGCTGGGTTTAAAATAAAATAAAAAATCGAATAATTGATATCAAATTGATTTTCCTTTTCGAGCCCAATATCGAGTCATAAAACCATGAATCGGTTAATTAAATATCCTTTTTTTTCATAAATTCTTAAGAAAATTGAATTTTAAAGGCTCTTACTGTTTTCTTGAAATGTACTGTTCACGTGAATTTAAAAGTATTTTCTTACATTTATGAAATCCCTGACTTATTGCACTTAAAGACCATTCAGAATCTTTTAAGTTTATATTTACAATTATGAAACTAGAAATATAAAAATATTTTCATCTCATCCTTGCTGATATCAATGTTTGTGTAACACGTGTTACTGTCATCAATAAACTAAATAATTTAATTAGTTACTGCCTGCAAAAAGTTTTTAATCATGTCTTAGACATTTAATGTTCCATAATTAATCGATATCGGATTGAACTGAAGTGAATCAAATTGAATCGGGGAAAATCTGAATTGAATCATACTGAACTCTTGTGACTCGAAATCGAATCGATTGAGGAAATTAGAATCGATACCCAGCCTGACTATTTTACACTTAGCGTTGTTCTCAATAAACGTCATCAATAAGGAATTGTTGGACAAAATCAACCAAGCAATTTTCCAGATTCTGAGGTAGCATCACAATCCTTTTCACGATGATTATAAACCATAATTTGTTTGCCTAATTCAGGGTCACCGTCCCCAATGAAAGTCAATCCAGCAAGTTTCCATCTTCAGAGGTAGTATCAGAAACCCATTCAGACTATAAATCTCAGCATTTTTCAGTTTCTTCACCCCAATGTCATCAGTTTGTCCATAACAGTCAACTGGATGGCGAGATGAAGTCAACGCTGCAATTCTTCGGCTTCAGAGGTAGTATCACAAGCAACTGACTGTTACGAATGTTTTGTTTTTTAAAAATTTTGTCTCGTGTTATATTGTTGTAGATTTTAAATGTCACTGGCAACGGAATGCATGGACAAAGTCGACCAGTACAATTCTGGCTTCAGAGGTAATATCAGAAGTTCCTTCTATGCTAAAAAAAATTGTGCCACTATTTCCCACTATTTGTTTTCTGCTTCCGCTGTTCTGTATAGACAGTATAAGCAGCGCAAGACGGAATTGAGGAAGTAAAATCCGTGATTTTTCACCATCAGGGGTATTATCACAAGCCCTTTTACAGTCTGAATTTTCATACTTCTTTTTCCCAGTGTCACTATTCTGTATAAACACCATTGATTTATTAGAACAGTAATGACCAAAAAAAAAAAACGGGAAGAAAATTTGTCCCACCAATGCCGGCTTCTTTGATAATATCAGATTCCCCTGCTACACGTTTCCATTCTTTTTCATGTGTCGCTGCACTGTTTAAACGTCAACAAAGTCAGTCCGGTTTTTCTCGGTAGTTTCACTTTTACACTGCTTGTAAAAAACAGCACTACACGGTCAGTACAGATTGAAATGTTGACTAGCTCAAATGAAACAACACAATGTTGGAAAGTCAAATTAGAAATTGGACTTTGTAGTGTTAATTTTGTTGTTGTACTGGTTTTATCCATTTAACGGAGGTTGGCGAGTCAAGATCTGTCTGTTGGATCTGTTTCGACCTGCCTCAGTGAGCTGATAGCTGTAAATTGACATGGGGCCAGATAAACCCCTTGGTAGAAGCCTGGCACTGATTAATTAGAGCCAAGGAAGATGGAGGGAAAAACATATATCTGGAGCTTAGTTCCCCTGTAATCTCTTTTCTCCGGAGGCCATCTGACCGCAGCTTGACCAAGCCAAGACAATGACGATGGCTCCAGACAGTAGATCTAGTCTTTCGGTCTAGTCCAGATAGATATATTTTTTAATTGATCTTCCGTCAGCAGAATTAACTCTTTAAAAGGTTCAAATGATTGTGGAGTGTTTTTATTTTTGGACAAACCTCGAGAGAGTCTTAAGCTTTCTTTGAGCAATCATACGTTTCTCTCCCACAACGTTTTAATAATGTCATCGTGCATCGTGTTCACATTTTTTCCTCTCCTTAGTCATTTTGCGCCAACATAAAAATGACAGACGGGGAATAAAAATAAAACAAAGTGTGACAAATTGAAAAAACAGCGGAACAAGGGAGCAATACAGAAACAAAGTAGGAGCCATATTCATTGTGACAAGCACAGATTTGTTGCGTTGCTAACGGTAGCCGCAAACAGCAAAACGCAGACTGTGAATAGAAAGGTGGCCACTTCCCGTTAAATAACCTGCCAAACAAAACAGTCGGCGTGATTATTCCCTGGTGACCTGGCCCATTGAGGCTTGAGAACATTGTGTTCAGGTGCCAGGTCGCGCGAGAGCCTCCCAAAAGATGTCGGCTAGTTTACAGGTCGTGGCGACCCAAGCGCTCAGAAAAGGAAAAAAAAAAAGGAAAAAAAGAGAGGAGGAATTGGACTCTTTGATCAGGTGCTGTTATGATTCATTGGCTTGCAACAATAGCTTAAAATGAAAATATAGTAAATTTATTCTCAATTGATACACCAAAGAGAAAGTTGGAATATATAAAATGAGGCTTCAAAATTGAGCTGTTTGCTGTGGGCGTCTCAGATGAATGCGCTGAAAGCAAATACCACACGTCTGTCTTTTAGCTACACATCCTTACATGCTTGAATTGTGAAAATACACCTGCTAAAGGATGTACAGTACATTCCATCAGGTCAACAACAGGGCACTCTAAAGCGGTCATGCCAGTGTCGAGCCCTGTCCATAGCTTGGCTGTCAAGTCTGAATTTTCTTTTTTTTTTAAATCCCACTCACCTTGCTCTTCTGCTGATCTGTGCGTGACATGCGCACACTCGTGGTTGACAATGAGACACTCACACAAGTGACCATGCCAGCCCGAAGCCCTGGTCCACATGCTGACTGTCAAATTGTACTTATCTTCGCTCTCCTACCAGTGTCTGCATGACATGCGCACACTCATGGTCGACAACAAGGCACTCTAAAATGGCCACGCAAGCCCAAAGCCCTGGTCCACATGCTGGTTGTCAAGTCGTACTTATTTTTTTCTTACCTCCTCCTCGCTTGTCTACCAGTGCGCACACACACGGCCGACAACGAGGCGCTCTAAAACAGTCATGTGAGCCTGAAGTCAACACACTGGTTGTTAACCCTGTTTTAGTTTTTTTTCTCCCCTTCTTGCTCTTTCATTGTTCTCAGCGTGAAGTGCGTACACTCATGGACAACAACGAGGCGCTCTAAAACAGTCACGTGAGCTTGAAGTCACGGTCAACACACTGGTTGTTAACCCTATTTTTTTTCTCCTTTTCTTGCTCTTTCACCGTTCTCAGCGTGACATGCGTACAATCACGAGGCACTCTAAAGAGCCCCAAATAATTAGATTGTCAGTCTTTGCAAATGGTTTCAGCAACTTGAAAAATGTATTTAGAAACAAATCTCATAATTGACTTCACAGGGTCTTAGGTTCAAATGACGAATGAAATGAAGCAAAAATGATGATGAGGGTCGTGGATGAAATGGCTGAAAGACCTTTTGACATCGGTGTGCTTCAGCGCACAAGTTGTTCGGTCACAAGTTCAACCCAAGTTTTCCATGTCGGCGCCCGAGCCCGCGCAAACTGCATCAACTGCAGGTGGAAGGCGTAATGATGATTAAATGCTCCTACGCAGGTTGGGAGACCAGCTCAGCATCTCGGCGCCGCGGTTTGTTGATGCAAACAGGCAGGTCATCATGTTTTCACTTAGCCGCCGTCTCTGCACAGGGAGATGCGGTGGCATTAGTCTCATAATGAGCTACCAGCGTCTTACCGCGCACTTTCTATAGGGGCTTCAATTGTCAGGCAGACATAATGTTCGTCATGCTTTTTTCATTTGCGGATACATAATGAAATATTTGGAATACTGTACAGGCACCTTCAAAAGTATTGGGACGGAACAACTAAGACTGTAAAACTTGAGCTCACAGTGAGTGTCTCGCACTTTACTGCCCTCTGACCTCGTCCCTTTCTTCAGAGTCCTCGCTCCCCACACGAGGGACGGTGCCAGTTCATTCCAGTCGGTCACCGGCGAAATAAAGCTCGACCCGAGGAAGCCCGCCGCGCAGTGGCGGCAATTTAGCTTCTGGCAAAGTCATGACCCGAGCGACTTTTTACATCCTGTGATGGATCGGGGTCGGGTTCTCCGCGGGGGAGCGCACGGAATACCGGGGAGAGGAGTCATGGAACATTCCAAAAAGAGAGAGAGATGGGTCAGCAGAGATTCAACAGCACCTTAAATGACCTACTAGGACAGAGAAGTCTGCACGGGGGCCATTTGCTACATGGTTTTTGAACTCGTCTGCCACATATTCTTATCATAAAATTAAAATATGAACCAAAATAAAAGGTTATATATTAAAAAACTATTAACACATTTCAGTCTGCTGCATAGTCTAATCATAAAACTACAAATGCTTGCATCAAAAGATACAAAAAAGGATCAATCAATGGAGAAGTATAGTAAAAAAAAGTTTATTTTTTCAAGATATTCATCATCTATTTTTTTAAGTGGAAAAAAAGTTGGATTAAGAATTGTCAGACACTTTTTAGTTGGAAATTGTAAATAGTAGGCGATGCCACTCTTTTCATTTTAATTAACATTAAATACATAACAATATTTTTTTAAATATTAAAATATATATTTAATTTTATTACTGTTATTAAATATATTGTAATGTTTGTTTTTTACCAACTTTTACTTTTTAATTTAAAAAAAATGGTTTTACAATTTTCTTTAATGTTGCAAAAGCACATTTTAAATATTTTTTGTCAGAAAAATGTTCAACAAAAATATAAATATCAATCAAATATGAGATACACTTTTAAATATTTTTAAGTAGAAGTTTAATAGTTTGTAAATTAGTATATTAATGTATTTTTCAGTTTTGAAACAAGACGTTTAGTAAAAAGTCAGCACAGTTCATCATTTAAAATGGAAATCTGTGTTTCACACTTTAACAGGAATTTTTGATGTGCAAAAAAAAAAAGGTTTAATTAAAATTTGTCACACAATTTTAAATGTTACAAGCTACAATTATTTATTTTGTAAAAATTTATAAAAATATGAAGTTTTAGAATTTACTGAATTTAATTTGAAGTAAAAAAAATTTTTTGGGGGGTGAATGTTTAGAAAAGAGCACAGTGTTACTGTTGCTTTTGTTTTTTTAAACAAACCAATATGTCTTCCATCTATTTTGTGTGTCATGTGGCCCTGAGTGGAAAAAGTTGGGACATACCTCCACTTGTTTTGTTTTTTTTATTGTTTTTTTTTGCAGTTCTCTTCTCAATTACCAAGCCGGTGAAGTTCCTATTGGCACAATCAATCGTGAGACTGGGGCGACTACCTTGACAGTCGGCAGCAGATGTCTGCGCTAACGCAGACGGATGAAACGGAACGTCTCAGCATCTCCTTGCAAGAAAATCTTTTCACCATCAAACCACCTGTTCAACAGACGCAAGCGTCTCCGAGCCTGAATTAAATTTTTATGAACAAGCTCAAATGGAAGCCCCCCATCACCACTACACACACGCAGACACACACACAACTCCCAAAGTGCAAATCTTTCAAACAGCCAACTGTCATAAAAAAAAAGAAAAGAAAGCAATCTTGAATGGCGCCAGCATTGGCGACTGAAAATAGACGTGTTGAATGCGTCGCTGAAAAGCGACCATTCATCAGCGACTGCCACTTGCGCAACCTCCGTCGACACTGCTTCGCACGAGGAACAATGACGCTAGTCCATCCCCGCCTCGACGTTTTTATCTGCAGCCTACCAGAGACGGTACATCGGCAAAATTATTTTCATAGCGCGGGAAACAAAAACGAGCTTTTCTCTGGGAAGAAATTACATTCAGTCACATTCTACTCATTCAACACCAAAGAAGCGGAAAATGAGCACAACTCTCGTTTCGAGCAACCTGTTCAGGCGGCAAACAAGTTGGGTCTGAATCCCAGCCGTTTGCAACCGTGACTGAGAAATTGATCGTACCAAATGTTTTACACTACAAGTGAGACAACAGCAGGGATCCGAATGCAGATGACGAAACACTTTTTGTTTTGATATACAACCTGTTCAGGTGAAAAACTAGTTGAATATGTAGTGATGGAGGTGGGATGAGTATTGAATCCGTAAAATTCCACAATTGAGAAATGTCTAATTAGGAGTCGGAGTCTGAACCAAATGTGCAAGCAGCAGAGCATTTCTTATTTCGATATACAACCCGTTCACCGTTCATCTAGTTGAGTTTGAGTTTAAGTTGTCGTCGCTTCATAGCTAGACGTTAAGATTAAGAGCTCAATATATAGCTTCACGCAACTGTAAACATCCTGATAGAGAATCAGAAACCAAAACAAACACTCAAGAGAATACTGTTTGTGATCTACAAACTGTTCAGACGACAGACTTAGGGGGTTGCTTCCTTGGCTTTGTGAAAAAAAGAGACACTTGACCAAGCTTGGGCATTTAACAGTCAAGCCCAAAATTACTCATGCCGCCAGCAAATTTTGAACATGTGGACATTTTAGCATGACAAAATCCCAAAACACACAGCAAAAGTGGTTAAGAAATGGTTCGCGGACGAAAATATTAATGTTTTGCAGTGGCCCAGACAGTTCACACTTGAATTCAGATGAAAATCTGTGGAGGGAACTAAAGGTCAGGGTGATGAGAAGAAGAGCTCATCGCTAAAAATGAATGGACAAAAATATCAGCTGAGACATGCAAAAAGCTGATCAGCAACTATAGGACGTGCCACTGTTTGTGTGAGAGTGTGTGTAAGAGAGTGAGTGAGAGACTGTAACACAATGTATGTCCCTCATCACAAAGCAAACTGAATTTATTGGAATATTGATTATTCAGCTAGTCACACTACAAACAAGGCATACACTCTAAAAAAAATAAAAAATAAGATACAAACACTAAGTGGCAACGTGTGACTATTCTAGAAAAATGGTACCCACAATTACATACATACTACAAAGTCACAGACTTGATAGGTTCTGGTTTAAAATTTTTGTTCAAATTGATGTAGAAATGTCTGAAAATCACGCTTCTTCTCTCTGCACTCTTTCGTCGCCACTCACTGAAAGGAGGACTGAAATTACCGTAATAACAGTACTTTTTCGCAAGGCGCAAGGGCTTAGCTTTCAGACACCATTGGAATATTTCAGATGGCACAAACGGTGCCAGAGATACGGTAATCCAAAGTGCACCTACAGAAATGTGCCGCCGGCGACACGCTCGGTAACCAAGCGTTCCACAGGACCACAGGGGACATTTTCAAACTGAAGAATTTAGGAAACAAAAGTAGCTTTTGGCATTCTTCCTAAAAAAAAAAGCGGGACAAATTGTGTCCAGGGAGATATTTTTATTTTCCCAGGACAGCTGGTAAAAAAAAAAAAGAGAACAACTCAGGAGAAAACGGGATGGGTGGCAACTCTAGACAGACTAGTTGAAAATGTTTGTTGTAAATCAATTACACTAAACGAAACAACAAAAGGGATCCGAGTTAGAAAATAATGTGGCAACGACAAAACACTTCTTAAAAACCTTTTTAAGCGGAAAAAGAGTATTGATGATCAATAAAATTCCAAATGATCAAGAGCATTCTGATAATGAATCATGAGTCAGAAGCAAACGTAAACTACAAAGCATGTTTTCGTTTTCGATTTCGATTTCCAACCCGTTCATGTTCCAAGCTAGCTGGGCCTGATGGTAAGACTGATCGGTGGCAAAGCGGCATCGCGTCTCGAAAATGTCCATTTCTCCTCCCAACTCCATTCATCTGCAATCATGAATCAAGTCTTTGGCACCCTCGAGATGACCTTCTCATAAAAATAACTGCCATGGAGAAAACACTGGGCCAAATGAACGCCAGCCATCCAACGTTGACAGAAGAGCAGCCGCGATGGAGCCAAATGTTTGAGTCTCAGCACGTTATTACGGCAACAGTTGGCGCGTAGCGGACAGCTTCGTCTGGACGGCCGTCTGGTGTGAGGACCCCACGGAACAACTGTTTATATCGCGGAATGAACCACCGACGCGCTCAAGGGGCCGAGGGGGTCCAACGCGTGTTAGCCTCGCCACTAGGACAAATATACCCAGGGTGCATTCCGCGGTGAAATAAAAACCCTCGCCACCTCCAATGACACGTTCGCTCGCGCCCACAACGTTGCCCTCTCGACATGTCGAGGACCTACAGCTGCCACGGCGCTCTTTCGCAGTTCATTATGTTGAAAGGTTTCTTAATTGTCATACAGTTTATCAAGGTTTGATGGAGGGCCTGACAGATTAATCGGCTTGGAAATTTTACAGGCAAATCGGAAAATATTAGCACTTTTTTGCTAATATTTGCACACACAAAAAAGATTTAACACATAACAGTGACAAATATGACATTCAAACAATCCCCGTTCCCACAAAAAAAAAGACGATTTTTGCTAATGTTTTTTTTAAAAACAATATTAAAAAATTATTTAAATTGCCAATATGTATCTTATGTATCTGCTGTTTTTTATTGTTGATTTTTTTACATTAACACATAACAACACAAGACAAAAATTATAGTATGCCTTATAGTAAAGTGTGGGACCTATGTGGAGTTATTTTATATATATATATATATATATATATATATATATATATATATATATATATGGTCGCTAAACTACAATATGTAACACTTGGTCGTATTTTGGTGCATGGTAAAACGACCAAAATGGTCATTATTGTTGGAGGACTTGTTCTGTTTACGTAGCAGACTGTAGACTTTTCGGTACGACTTTACTTCCATGCAAAGCTCGCCTCCTTCCTTCCTGTTGCAAGGCCAAGACCAATTTAAGCTTTTATGGGTTTTTTTGTTTTTTGTTTTTTGCTTAACGGATTCCCGGTGTTTAACCGAGCGCAGTGTTGCATTGAAAAGAAGGCTTCTGGCCCGGAGTTCCGTTTGAATTAGCACCGAGGAAAAAAGGCACAGACACTCAGCACACACACACACACACACACACACAAACGACTTTTTTTTTTTTTGTTATCTTGCGCTGTGCAAAATTAGCCATTTGCTCATTCAGAGCTCGCTGCGAGAAAAGCAATCTTTTGAGGGACGCTGCCAGGTTTCACGGGAAAGAAGAAGAAAAAAAGAAGCGGGCACATCTGCTTTCGCGGTGTCTTAAACGAAGGATTTTCAACGGATGATGTTTCCGCAAATGTATTTTTAATGGGAAAAAGGTGCGAGGCGGATCCCGTTAGGGTTCAGCGGATCGTCTCACCTCTGCAAGCGAGCGTGAGGAGACAACGCGCGAGGGGGCGACCATCGCTCACGTCGAGTGGACGTACGCGGCAAGGCTCGAAATATGATCAATCACGGCTTCCCCTTTGCTGTAGATAATGGCAACGGGTCGGGTGAGTCCAGACGGGGGGAAAAACAAAAAAAAACTTGGCAGCAGCGCAATCATCTGGCCATAAACTTGACGAAAATAGACGCGGGAATCACAGCTTCCACAAGTAGCAATTCCACTCGTAGGTTCAAGCTTTTTCTCACACATATTTGTTCAAATTCTCCACTAAAAAAAAAAACTACAATCAACATGTTTTTTTGTTTGTTTTGTTTTTAAAGAATTGGATAAGCATTAGTAGAATCTCTATATCTGACAAAGTGGCCCTCAAACTTTTTAACATCAAGAATATCAATTTCCACCCTAATGACCAACATTCAAATTCAGTAGTACAGAACCGAGTGTTATATTTCATGCCACTGTAACATTATGCAGTTTCCAAAGTAACACTGCACTTCAATACAGCAATGCCTCGAGATATGAGCGACCCAACTTACAAGTTGCTCAACATATTTTGGCAGACAATTCTTCAAAAAAAGAAGACAGTTCTTGATCAATATGGATTTTGTGAGGTTGATGCAGAATCAAATGTGGTAAAAAAAATAATAATTAAGAAAATAATAATATTATTATTATTATTATTATTATTAATAAAATGCCCTACCCCAAAAAATCTACCAATTTTAAGAGTTGGACACTTTTAAAAGGTTGCCCTCCTCCTCCTCCTTAAATATGGGATTTCACGCTGTTTGTTGCCAGACCTAGTTACTGTCAAACTAAACATAAAAAAAAAACAATTACATACTGTTTTTTTTTTTTTTAAACATCGACTTAGGTAAGCCCACTAACTAAATGCTAAGACTTAACCAGAAACTACACTCTAAAAACAGTTGGGTCAAAAATAACCCAACTTTGAATAAAAAATGGACTGATCCTCTACTTGGGTCCATTTGACCCAACTTTGAGTCAAGAAATTGGTCTTTTAGTGTAAAACAACTCATAAATATTGGTTAGATTCTTTACTTGGGTCAAAAATTTGCATCATTTTGTATAAAACAACCCAGAAAGTTGTGTCAAATTGACCCATAAAGTGGATCAGTCCATTTTTGATCCATAATTGGGTTACTTTTCACCAAACAGTTTTTAGAGTGTAGAGGTGCACCGATTTATGGATTAATGAAAAACAAGTCAATTATCAATTAAATCAATAATTATTTGTGATATGTGATCAATCACGTATATAAAGTGTCTTTAATTTAAAATTGGCCAAATGTTCAGAATTTTAGCCTCTCGATAGTAAATATTATCTGACTTTAATTCCTCCATGAAAACAGGCTGATTATCCACAATAAAACAATTGCATTTGTCAGTGTTTTGACTTTGCATAAAGGGATTTGATTTTAAACCCACACATCAAATAATAAATAACAGATAAATCGATTGTTAACGTAATTGATGTAGTTTTTATCCTCTGTTATGTTGAGTTGTGCCCACCATTTTCATGTAAATCCGTATGTTTGTAATTTAGTGCCCCCTAGTGCCATGGCACACACACAAGAAGGAGCAGCACAATATCCATTGAATTGAAGCAAAAGGTGTCCCAAAAATGGTTGAATTCTGAGTCGTTTTTTGGGGAGGCTGGAACGGATTAATGGCATTTCTATTCATTTCAATGTGAAAAGATGATTTGAGATACAAATATTCTGAGTTTTGCGAGCTAAGAAATCTAGGTTTTTATCAGAATCTGTGCATCCAGCAACACTGCAGCTCTCCTTAGCATTTGCCTTTGAATGATCGTGTTTTATTATGGCAGAGCTTCCACAGCCGCGGATACGCAGAGAAAAGAAGTTGGGCAAAAATTTCAATGGCTTGCTCATGGAAATGTGTTTGGTAAATGTAATTTCACACTTTGTGCAAAAGGCACTCAAGAGACGCCAATATTTGTATGCGAGCAATTAAAAAGTTAATTTCCCTGTAATATGTCCCCTTTAAGTAAAATTAAAATCTGAGTCTCACAAAGAAAATCACCTGCGCAGGTGTCCTGCTGTTGTTAACATTCAGCTTTGCAAAAGCTCTGGAGTGTCATTTGGAGGTCTCTTATTAGGCCGATGGTCAAAATACGCAAAATAAGGGGCGAGGCGAGAAAATGAGAGCTAAAAATGTGCATTAATGAAATGAACTTGCGCCGACATGAAATCTCCATCATGGCTGATGGAAGCGTGATTGAAGCGGATGCGCACACGCTCACCAACACGCACTCATTCGTGCGAGCCGTCGGGCAGGCTGCCATTTTCTGAGCCTCGCAGCGGTGTGAAGGTGATTCGTCAGACCTTTTTTTTCAGACCCGTCTAGACTTTTCCATCCTCGCTGCAGCAGCATGAGATCGCGGATACGCCGGCAAACCCTTAATGAAGGAATTAAGCGAGGCGGAAGCGTGGCGGCACACAGCCGGGGGCGACCATACCGGCGACACCGGGAGCGGGCCGGCGACTGCGGCAGAGGCTGACAAACACAAAAATAAAAGTAATAAAGGAAGCAGGAAGAGAAATTTTAGAGAGCTTACTTCTACTGTGAAACTAGGACAGCGTATTAGGGCCACGTATAAAAATCAATTTGTTTACAGGGGAGGGCAATATCCCCCCCCCCCCCCCAAACAAAAACTCGCAAATGTATTTACTTCATAGTGTCAAACTTGCGACTTTATAAGGTGGCAAATTTTCAAGAAAAAAACTCGCAAATTTGCGACTTAATGAAGTGCCAAATTCTCAAGTTTATAAAGTGGCAAACTTGCGAGAAATACACGTCGTGTACTACCCGGATGTTTGTGCCAATACTTTTCGGTCAAGGATTTCAAATAAGGAGATAGTAATTGTTTTTTATTATATATAAAGTTACAAATTTACGACTTAATGTGGTAAATCTTCGAGAAAAAACTCGTACATTTGCGAGATAGTAATTGCTTTATATTAGCAGAGATTAACCATATGATGTTAAGCATTCGCACTTTGAAGTATTGGGTACTGCCAGTGGCAAAGCGCACCCTGAGGATCCAACTTATTAAGTAAATTTGTTAAAACGTATAATTACATTTTGGTTTCCAGAATTATTATTCACACATTCTTACATTTTGGTATTTTTTTTGCACAAGTAGCTAAGTTGATGTGTCGAATCTGCTGCTCTCAATCATTCACTTGGATTTACCTAAAGTATGCTAGCTTCTGATTGGTTTGTGTATTGAGGATTAGAAAGTGTTGTCGCTCTAGCTGCCGTGTATGATGACTAGAGTTTAAATTAAGAATAAATCCGTCTCCATCCTGCCTTTTCATTTTATAAACAGCGTTCCATGAACCGCCAACAAAAGCTCATGTAAGACTATAGCTACGCTACGTGTATTTGTCGTAACTGACTTTTTTTGTGTGCAAATTTGCCACTTTAGGTTAGGTTTATGGTTTTATTGAACATATAAATGTAAAAAAACACTATAAAGCAAATTTGCACGTTTTTTCTCGGAATATTAACCCCCGCCCCTAAAAATGTAGATATATTCACACACACACCCACAAAGTACCATCTCTGTAACGCTACAAAATGTCAACAAAAACCTAATGGCTGGCTAATGGGAATACCCGTCAAGAAAATACGTTGCGCTAAGTTTCTTGTCTTATTTTTAACACTTAAATGTAAAGCAGCTGAAGTGCAATCCTATTTCAGTCCAGTTAGCTGACTGTGGATTCACAATCCATCCCCTAAACAACATTAGTCATCATCAACTAACACGCAAGTAATTCCATGCTACATCTGTCACCATTTTGTGAATGTCCTCCCCCGGCGTCCAGAGAAATCAATGTACGCCGTTACGGAATACACAATATGTTCAACAGCTTTCAACATTCGTGGCTGGCTATCACCTTTAGCCTCCCTTTGGCACCAATATGCCAGGCTGCATCATCGTCTCAGGTGAAGCCGAGCAGAAAACAGGGCCGCTCCCCGCCCCCCGCCCTTCCCGGTCCCACCGGGCGGGGTAGTTCTTCCCGCCTGCTCGGGGGACCGTCTGAGATGGCGACATCGCCTCGATCCGGCGCCACCTCCTTCAGCCAGAGAGCTTGTTGCGCCTCATTATTTACGATTAGCGTTTCATCCGACATAAATAGAGAGCGGCGCATCTGCAATGTCCCTCCGAGGACGGGAGCGGCGTCCACTCCATCAATTCCATCATCCCACCCCCTCTTCTCACGACTGCTTCGCTAATTGGGTTTTGTTTATGAGTTGTGTGATCACCGGCGACAGCGTAATTGGTACCGTTGCCTACCCGAATCTAATGGGGGGTGGGCTCGTCTATTTATCCGCTGTCGACTTCACTTTCGCCGCAACGTTTTAAAATCTTCGAGCCGCATGCTGCGATAATAATTTCTGCTCTCGTTCACTATTAGGAATGTCGGATTCGTGCCATGTCGGGCGTCTGAGGGTCAACCCGTCAACGGCTCGGCTTACGATTGCTCACAGACGCCCATTTGAGAGTTCGAGTGAATCAATACTTTTAACAGATAGACTGCGAAGCTACAGTGACCAAGCATTCGCATCCCTGCCCTCCGACACGGGCTTCATCCTTCTGTTTCATGAACAGCACGGTAATCAGAAGCAGGAAAGAAAATAGACCAAATGACTTCACTGTTTGTGAGACTTTTAGAGCAGCCTTTCATAAGTTTTTCGAAAAACTAAAAACTTGGCTCAGGTGTCAGTTTAGGGTGGTGGATTCATCACTTCAAAAATTAGTGGGTCTTTGGTTTACGATAGAGTTCAGTTCCTAATTTGAATTTGTTTGGAGTTTCGTAATGAACAGAGATCTCAAATCCAGGTCCAGAAAGTAAAAACCCTGCCACAATTTTGCTTTAGCCACAATTTCTTCTACTCAACCTACCTGGGTTTTTACCGGTACATTTCTGGACCCAGATTTGACACCTCTGATACACTGAATACTCTCATTAGTGTTTTGGGTGAAATAGAGGTGGCCAGGACTGGTGAAAAAAATCCACAAATAATTGACACCAACCTAAAATGGTTTGTAATAGTCAATTGATACCACAAAGCACTTCTCCAAATGAAACTCCTCAACAGATAGTTCCTTGTTACTAAAATGCCACAAAACTACAGACTAAGACCAGAATGTGACACCTACTGAGTTTCCATCAGGACAATAAAAGCATTTTTCATTCATGGATACCAGCTTTATATGTTACACTGGCACATTAGACATATCGCCGCTGTGCAAATTCACAGAGCGATCAAATGCTGCTTATCAGAAGCTGACATCAGGTCATCGGTGGTTCTTCTGGGGTTGGTGAAAGATTCCGGTTTTGTAAATCTGTGGGCGGTATGTGGTGTCTAGTTGGTGCTGAATTTCACTTAGTTTCATCTATCTTTCCTTTGATCCTTCCTCTGGTCTCCTGACAACTTCACGACTCTGGCGGGACTTTGAAGTATGCAGTTCAGGTGAAGGGTATGGAATTTTTAATGAATAGGTTTTAGGTTAATGAAAGAGCACAAACACACACAAACAAAAAGAGAGAGCAATGATGATGACATGCTGACTTGGTAATATATATACAATAATATATAATCTGTGAAACTAACAGTCTTAAACAAAAAATTCTCAGAAATAAGTCTGTTTTTGGAATTGCAACACACAAAGTCATTTTCTCCTCCAAAATCTTGTGCAGCTGCTACAAAACAAGCTTCCTTTTATGAAGAAGTGCATTCATTCTCTTCTAAATTGACAAACGATTTCTGTAAACGTTTGTCAGCAGTCTTGCAGAAGTAAAAAGTAAGTCCCCGCCGCTGATTAACCAATGAAACAAAAGTCTCTTTCACAAAGTGTGACAACGCCAGCATTTTCACAGCACAAGACATATCAGAGATTGAACAGCAGTGCCAAGATTGACACCCGAAAAATACAACCGTTATTGTACAGTAATAATTTTCTACATCTGTATCTGATAACAAGATGCCAAGTTGCTGTGTAAATGTGCACCCAAACACAGATAAATTGGGATTGCTTCTTTAACCAATCAGATTTTGAGCTCATCCTAAACCGGCCCCGCATCTTTCCCTCCTTTGATTGGTTGGTCAGATCGACTAGCAAAGTCCACGTCATGTCCATAATCTGGAGCAGATTCTGAACTGCTACTGTGTGCTGTTATGTTGCATTTTTCAAAAGGATTTATAGTTTGTATAATTGTAACGTTTTAGTGGTGGTGCGAAGAAAAGGATTAAGTCTCCTAAATCCCCAAGTTCCATTAAGTGCAAACACTTTTGCAAGCCACTGTATGTAGGTTAATGGAATCTCAATTTAGACCAGATAAGGATGCCCAAAAGGAGCTGGCGACAGTGACATTTTTCTCGTGCCACTGTCAACGCCAATAAAGTTTACGGCCTCCAAAGCCGTCGAACAATAGCAGACAAAAGGAGGCACCGCAGCCAGTGGCGAGGAGAGTGATTAATGAGGCCACACCGGTCGAGAGCATCCTCCCCCTCCTCCCCGATACTCCACAAGCGCGCGAGCAAGTCTACAACTAATGACTCCCAAGATGTCCTCTGATATACATTTCCTGAAAACACGACGGCGCCTCCCTATCTCCTGGTAGGCCGCAGTTACGCAGGTCTGAAGCAAATTAGACGTCAGGTTGTAAGGAGTGGATTAGAATAAGACTCCTAAGAGATCCTTTTGAAGATGTTTCTGCACCAACATTTCAGTCGATAATTAGAGATAAGTATTTTCTTCTTATTCCCAAACGTAATGTAATCTAATATCTCATATTAGTGTGCTTCGACACGGATTACTTATTAGCTAGCTAACTGGAGAACGGAACTAATTTGTCACAGACATGCGGAACCTACAAGAGCTGACGACTTTTTGGGAAATGGAACATTCCGTAATGCAAGAGGAAGTACAATTTTAGCACGTTTTCTTTTTCTTCCTTCGAAAAAATGCGTGCCCAAAAAAAAAGCATTTGAGAAGGTCATTTGGGAAGTATTAGAGATGAGCATAATAATCAATTTACTGTATCTTAGGTAGTTTATTGTCTAACAATGAGGATCAAAAATATTGTCAGTTATAGAAAGTGGACCTCCCTCCCATCAACATGATTACACTTAATATCAATAATACATGCTGTAAGTAAATTATAGGGGTGTAACAAAACGTTTTGAATCAGAAAATCAATGTTTAATATAAAAGATGCGAGTGAATGAAATTGCACCGTTCCACTTCAAAATATATTGCGATACATATCAAATTGTCTTTTATTGGAGAGAGATATCTTAAAAAGACATGGCACATTTACAGTGCTGACAAGATGATTCACATGTTTGTAAAATGACAAATAAAAACTCATTGCGTCATACCATCATGATCGGAGCTGTACCATATCAAATCGAATCGTAATACTACTGAGTCGAATCCAATCAAATCATTCCACTTTCAAATTGTACCGCCCCACGACCCCAAATATCGAAAACCGTATAAAATTGTCTTTTGTGGAGAGATGCTCATCCCTAATATATATACATATAAATGGCTATCACGTCTTTGGTGGCGCAGCACATGGCTCATTACGCAAGTCTTCATGCAACTGCACACAATTAGATGCTAGGTCATTGGCGGCTCTACTGTAATATGCTAATCACTATATGGGGGAGGGTCCATCTACGCCACATCACAACTAGCTGTAGGCAAAACGTATACAAAAGACTTACTATACACAAAGATTAAAAATGGAGAAGTGAGATGTAGTAAATGGATCAAACTCAACGTCCTTGGACATCAGACTGGGTGTCAAGTCAAATCTTTCATGAGTTTTACCCAAGCAAGTACAAAGTCCGAAAACTGGTGGCTTAAGTGGGACGAGTAAAGTCACGTGACTGGAGATCCAAACTGTACAGAAAAAGACGGTAAAAGGACACCCCAATGATAGATATAGCAGCGTCCATTGTCCATTCAGACTCGAACCCCCCCAAGACTTTGGCCACAACGATGCAAGGATCCTTGTTCAAACAGAGCGGTGTCAGTGGACACCAAAATATGCACAGCTGCTGCCTGGTTGCCCAGAAACAGAATGTCATTGCCCAAATGCCCCCCATTCCACAAACCGGATTGTGTTACAGGAAGTAGAGCTCAGCCCCCCCAATGAGCACTCGCACCGCCCCACGCTGCTGCCTATGACATCCCATTTTTCTGGCAACTCTCACTTTTAATGAGATAACTTTGAAAATGGTGCAGATTGGATGAAAGGGTACACCGATTGACCTTCTCACCCCATGAAAGGAGGACCTCGTCGTTATTGAGTTTTTGGTATCAGTTTACTCATCGCCGGAGAAAACACTTAAAAGCTCAAAATCACCTTGTGGGTTTGGGCTTATTTAGTTACAAGTCTCGCCAGGAAGCTTGCCGGATTGAGCATTTTCTTCAATCTGGAGCCCAGAGGATGAACACAAATTGGGTTTGGTAACTTTATACTTTAAAAGGAAACCTGATTGAACTTAACACCCTTTCCCATCCCCGAAGTGATATATCTTTATTCAGTTTAACCTTGTTCAAAAGTCAGCCAGCGATTAAGAGAGACAAATGTCATTATGAAGTTCTTTCCTCGACTCTGCTCATGCTGAGAGGCCACTAGCCAAAGTGCCTGAAACAGCATGCTAATGCGTGTAAGGGTTGCTGTGGCTTTTGCCTATTAACCTGACAGGTATTTTGTTTTTGTACCCAATTCGAAGCCTCGCTCTCTCGCCTACGTCTCCAAGCGGGAGCTGGCATTTGAGGTCCCACCCTGGAGACACGAAAGCCATTGGCAAGTAAGAGGAGCCATATTCGCAAATGAACTAATTAAGCTGCTCCATGTCATCAAATAAATGGCGCCCTGAGATTGTTCGCCGCCCCCGCCGTAATGAGAAAGGACATAAGCATTAAAACAAAGGAAATGGCCAGGTAGGTTGCGAAAGATACACTTAACAAAAAGGAAATAGAAAAGAGGCAGCACAAGAAGCTCCTCCAAGTTTCCGCATTGGACAAGTGGACAACTGGACATGTTACATGTTTGAATGCAAAGCTTCGGCGAGTCTCATTAAAGTCCCCACACAAAGCGAGATGCGCTCCCCTAATGAGCGGATGCTTCGGGGGGAAAAAAGAAGAAAAAAAAGAGAGAGAGAGTTGTGCCCTTGGGAAGCTGGCCATGACAGCCTCCACTGTATCCAAACACGATCGACCTCATGCATGTCACAACTAACAACCGGGCCTTTCTCAGCAGCTTTGCTGGGCCCGCCTCCGCTGTTCAGCACTTCCTGGCGGAATTAGGGAATGATTCCCCCCCCCCCCCCTGGAATGGAGGGCAGACACATCATTACCGGGTTAGGGTAAGGGTATAAATAGGGGTAAGGGGTATTGGTAGCGTTAGGTTTAAGGTGAAGGGTCAGGGTTCGGGCATAGACGGCAACTTTTCAAATTTGGAGCCGATGTCTGGAGGTCAGGTGTACTCGTCAGGTCATTGGGGGAGTGGAAGTTCCACCCACTTCTAATTTTTAATTCAAAATTTTCATTTTTATGAATTAAGGGTGGGAGTAAGAGTTCGGATTCAAACTAACGACACCTGGAAATATGCCAAAACCAACATACTGTAGCTCTTTGGTTTACCACAAATACAGTCGGATATGAGGAAAGACCTTTTTCTGCCTAAAAACTTTGGTAGAGGACAACCAAATGAATTACGGCAGCACCTGTCGATCTGAAGACACCAGTTATGTCAATAATTAAAGCATGCTCAAAGTGATCTAGCAGTTTCAAATGTTTCAGGGTTCTTTTATGGTGCTGTGGAGAGACGATAGCTGCAGGGAAAGTAAATGCAAATGTTATGCTTGTTTTATTCCTTCTGATAAGTCTAGAAAAATGCACATCCCACGGAATAATTTGCACTTTTTCTTTGGTTCGAGAATCACACAGACTGAGCAGTCTTGTTTAAATGTTCCAAATCGAGTTAGTAAACTAAACGTGGAAATTGTTTTAAGTTGTTTCAGATGCTCAGCTCAGTTTTATTAAGACATCTTGATTTTGACAGGGAAAGTGAAATGTTTGAGAACCACTGGCTTAGGGGAAGGTTTGGGTTAGGTATTTCTAGAGTATGGGAAGGGTAAGATTCGACCAGGGCTAGAGTTGGTGTGGGTACGATTCGGGATGGGGTTAACCATAGCCAAGTTTGTTCTCCCCATTTCATGACCTTTGTGCCAAATCAAACTGGTGGGCACTGTACGGATCCAAATGAACTCTTCTAGCTTTTGTTTTTGTTTGTTGGTGTGAAAGGAAATCAAAACTAATCGCCCTAAATGGCAGGAGAAAGGCCCTTGCCTCCCAGGACACAATTTGGCCGAGAGCCATTTTACATTATTTGTTCCAATTTGCTTGGATTTTCCTACCTAGTTTGTACCAGTAACAATACAACCCCAGCCCCTTTGTAGCATGTGACTCAAAATGATCAGAGCCTTCCCGACTGCCTCCTCGGCCCCTCTGGGGTGTCACCCGAGGAAATGGGAGTGGGCCAAAGCCACGGGAGGTTACTATGGCGCCGCTGCCAGCTTGGCAATGGGAAGCAGAGCCAAGCGGAATAACAGCGGGCTGTATCGGGCAAACATTTCACACAGAGCTCAGGGAGTAGACCGTGATGAACGTTAAACCAGGATTAAAGTGCAACCAACGGCAAATAGTTCACAAAAGTACGGATTGCCAGATTTTGTTTTTTGTATCCATTTGGAAGCCAGCACGCCATTTCCTTGTTGAGACTAATGTCAGAGCAGCAAATAGTGAACTCTTTGTGGCCTTACATCGACAGAATTCTTAACGATTCATTTCATCGATTATGATTCCCATCCTTACAACAATGACAAACCGTGCTCAACACGCAACCTCCTGCTGGGAGACTTACCTTAAATGTTGACATGAAACATGTTCTTCCACACTCAATTAACAAATGCTAGCAATGAGTTCATTGCACTTGAACGTATCATGTCAACACGTCTTTTACACTGGGCAATAACACCGCATGCGCAATTACCGCAATTTTCCCAAAACAAGCCGTCGACCTTGATTGATGGCGAGCCAATTTAGCCAAGCTACGTGCGGCGCAACCCTATTAAACTTTCAACAGGGCAACAGCTGCTCATGCATTTCCATCAGTGCTAGCGCAAAAACGAGTCTCACTATTTTCATAGAAACACCCACCCACCCCACCTCCTCCCTCGCCATCGCCGCCATTGACGAAAGAGATATGAGGAGGATGGCACAAATTAGGCGACACACAGACGTAATGTAGCTGATAGCCCCGGGCATAAAGACGCTCAGCCCTTCACGACATGCTGCTTGAAAATGCATGAATTCAATCATGCATATTAATGAAACATCTTTCGGCATATCACTCACTACAATTGGATTGGATTTTAGACAGGGTGGGTCCATAAAAACCAGATTTACGTCAATAAATAACGAGAAAATAAGACATTTGTATTTTGTAGCAACATTACCGTTTTCTATGTCGGTTTTCTCATATACAGATCACATCAATGTAAAACGCAGGTTCATTGCAGACTCAAAATCAGTGGCTCCTAAGCTGGGTTTGATCGAAACCCAGGGGTTTGGTGAGTCAGTCTCAGGGAGTCGGCGGAGGTCAAGACACACATACACCCAAGTCATATGATTGGTGATGATACGCCCCGCTTGGCCATCGTTGGCTGGAGGTGATCACGTATCAGTGCTGCAGGAAATTTGGTGCTCTCTGTAGTCGGCTTGTGATTGTTGTGATGGTACATCGTGCGATTTTTTTATTTTTTTATTCGCTTCAAACTATGTCAAGCAAAAATACAATTGGGGGGGACGATTATGTGCAATATGAATTGGCATGCATAACGGAGCGTATGGTGTTCCACAGGGATCAATTCTGGGCC
Source organism: Leptonotus elevatus (assembly GCF_054856555.1). Taxonomy (NCBI): domain Eukaryota; kingdom Metazoa; phylum Chordata; class Actinopteri; order Syngnathiformes; family Syngnathidae; genus Leptonotus; species Leptonotus elevatus. The sequence continues at coordinate 10,015,134 of NC_141254.1, forward strand.
TTCTGCTGTTTTTATTGTGAACCCATTAAATCTTACACTCATGTCTTGAATTTGAAAAATATCTTATTTTATTTTTCAGTGAAGAAGGGTTTGGTGAATGCATATAGGAAATTGTTGGGATTCAGAAACCCTAACAAGGTTGAAAACCACTGCCCTAAATTGTCTCTTGGCGTGAATGTGAATGGTTATTTGTTTGAATGTGCCATGTGATTAAGTCAAGGGTGTATCCCATCTCTTACCCAAAGTCATCTGGGATTGGCTCTAGTGAATCCGTGACCTTAATGAGGATAACTAATCAAGAAAAAAAATGGATGATTAGATGTTATGGACTAGCTGAGCCTTGGACCCCGAGGCTCCCTGCTGCTGGATCGTGATATTGTTTGGATTCAAGCTGGAGTAATTATAGTGCAGAATCCTGCAAAATGATGTGCCAAAGTCTAAAAAAACAACAACCGCTTATCATTTGACAACGTCTGTCCTGTAAGATGGATAAAGACAAGACAAAAAAAGATAAATCTTATGGCTTCCATTTTCATGCGCAAGCCTTATTCTGAACAGTCAATAGAGTAAAATAATTACCCAGCGAGAGAACAGTGGGCCAACAACGGGCTTATTAAAGCAGCTTGCCGACTCACTTTGCAGATGAAACGAGCCTGCCAGTCAGGAGAGAGCCCGTTTGTTCAACGTCATTGCCATGCAAAGGAGAAAGTGGTGGAGTTTGGTGTGGCTTTCATGTTGCAGGGTTTCAACATGTTTATGGGATGAGAACAACAAATCAACGCAATGAAACAACATTAAAAGACATCTATTTATGTTTTTGGGGTTCAGATTTTAAAAACCAAGGTTTGGAGTTAGACGCTATTTTCCGGCTTTCCTCTGGAGGATGATCATGTTCCCGCTCACCACTTGATCCCAGTAAACAGCCCGCGAGTGAAAGGAAAGCCATAAATCCAGAGCCTCTCCTCCTTGACGACACGCTGCATTGTGACATGGCAACGTTGCCGCCACTCCTCCTACGCCTTTATTCACCCACCCTCCCCCCACCTGGCCCAGCTCACGGCAATCCACCCCGCTACTCCCGTAGCTTTTCTTCCCCAGGCAATACGCTCCATCCAGTGAAAGTCTTATAAATGACAGCCCATCAAACACAGACCGACCACAAAGACATAAAGCTAAGGACCCTGCTACTGCTGGAGTCCTGAAGGCCATAAAGCAAGGTGGATCACAACACTGGCAGTCCGATAGAACCAATGGGGTCTGGTATCGGGATCCATCGGGACCTCCATCCATCCAATTTCTTTGTTTATCGTGTTCAGAGTCGCAGGAAGATGGAACCTATCATGGCTGATTTGGGGCAAAACCTGGACTGGACAGTCAGTCACAAAACATGTATAAAGACAGACAACCATTCACGCAGTCTCTTTAGTTGCCTTTTCGCTGCCTGAACAAAAGCTAAGCAAGTGAATGACTACAGGATCAGTAACACATTGGAACCTTAACGTTAATATTGGCAAAATGTACAATTCTGAAACATACCAACATTTTCAAGAAAACATGTCAAGTGTTATTTCCCCATTTTGCTTTTTCTTTGGCTTTTTGTAGTGTAAAGAAAAAGATATCCACTGGTCTCAACTGCTAAAGTTACCCGGTTTTATTGTTTCCTGTTCTAAGCAGTTTAGAAGATAATCGTTTGGAAATTGCAACGGCTTGTGTTCCATTTGATATCTAAGACTGTCGTATCAGATTGCTTTTTTTTATAGTCCCTGAAGATTTGAAGGAGCTTGGTTGAGCATCTGCCCTTGGGGTGTCACTGGCAATTGATACCGCCTATGAATTTGACCTTTTTGGTCTGCAAGACTTTCAAATCAATAGTGTGGATTATTGTTGTTCAAAGGACCATGAACAAAAAGCTTGATAATCATTAAGAACACAAATGAGAGGTGATCTGGAACCATTTCCAAACCATTTTGTACCAGACATCCTTTGAAATCAGCTAGGTACTTGCTGGATCATAGAAGAAACAACATCTTGTTGAAAGTCTAACAATTGGCTGAGAATGACAAGAATTACACAGAAGCACTAAGAGAATTCAACAGAAGCAGAGGACATCATTGAAAACAAAGAACAATTCGCAATATCTGTGACTTCATTCAATCAGACAATCTAAGCAAATCTATGCAGAATCTGCCGGTATTAAATCTTTTCAAGACCAGCCTGTGTCTGCCGTGTGCTTCCCATCACAGAGATGATGTTAGCGCACCAGCCACCTGCGACCAGCCAGAGACAACAACACATTTATTTCGATCAGCATTACCTCATCACCACACATCTCCCTTACAGGCTCCCCATCTTGGATGGTAGCAGCTAATTAGATGACGGTTGACACGACAGTTTGATCAAAAAGGTCCTCCGAGCCTGTCAAATAAATGTCTCCCAGCGCGTTTTATCTCGTTTCCGCCATGTGACAGGATTCGTATTAATACGAGAGCTGAACATCAAGATAACACAAGCTAAGACTGCACTTTTGCCTTTTTTAGCAACTCGTTTCCACCAGTCCTGAAGTGTTTGACCCAAATTCATAACTGATTAAAAACAACTAAGAGTGAACCCCAGAAAAAAAATGGGAATGGACTGAAAAACCTGAAAACAAACTGTGCGAGCGAAATCTTTAGAATGAATCAGAAATTTACAATCCAGACCAAAATCAGAACAAGCACTTTGAGAATAATGAGAGACACAATTTAATAAAAACTTGCATGCAAGGAGACGGTTCAAATGCAACCTGATGGCTGTTCGAAAGAACTGTCTGCCCGTTTCTCCTTAGGCAAGGTCATAAACGCAAACATGAACAGGCAGTTATCATCTGCCTCATGCAACTGGCGCCCCATAAACGCAGACATCTAGCTTTGTCTCACAGATAAGTGATAATGCAATATCCGAGACAGATCAACAAGTACAAGTGCAAAAGCATATTTGAAAAAACACTAACTAACATTTAATCAGTACTGAAAATATCAGGCAAAGTATCAAAGTAACAGAGCAGATATCCAAGACTGAACTTACTGAAATTGAATTTGAACAATAATGAATAAAAGCTAACAACAATCAAAGACTGTAACGAACTTTCTGCTCAAGAACTTGCAAAATGTGATAAAGCCAACGTTTGTGCCACGTGAACCCGTCTGTGTCTTTCTGGCCTTTGGCTGCCGTTCATGGTTCAAAAAGACTGCCGGGCCACAGAGGACGCTCGCCTCAAGAATGTGCTCAGGTTGCCAATTCCGACAGCAAACAACCAGTTCTTGCAATACCGCGTATGCTGCACATCTCGCAGCATTTTAATCTCCTAGGGAGGAGTCTGCAACATAAAGGCTGAGGCATCTTAAGACCTGGGGGGTAATTTCAGACGAAACCCCCCACCCCCCCGCCGGGATGAGCTAACCCACCATTGCCAGGCATTACATCATGATGGTGAGTCATAGCACGGGGTCAGGAGACCGTTAAGCGCACGCGCCGCAAAAGGTACAACCAGGCAATAGATTTCACGGCAGGAAAGACGCAAAAAGCAAACAGCAGCTGCTCATCGCGGAGCCAAAGAGCCAGTCCTGGACTTGATCTCTGCGCTGCGGTCGATAAATCATTAACTCGTGCTCGGCTGAAGTATGCTCGGTTTTGGCGGTGAGGTCAGCTGAGGGGTGTGGAAAACTGGACATTTGGTTTTGATATTTAGGCCAAGGAGTCAGTCTGAACTAAATTGAAGTGCATCTGGAAGAATCACTCATTAATCAGTTGATGTTTTGGCATTTAGACTTTTTTTCTCACAACCAACAGAGATGCTCTTGATTTAAGTCACAACTAGTTTCCGCACATGAAGTCATCGAAAAGAAAGCTGACGTACTACAATACACATACAGCAGGAGTGTTGTGCAAATTATTAACTATTAATTATAATTAGTTACCAATCACTTTACCCCAAAAATAATTGAATTAGTAACTAAATTACTTGTTCACAAGTTACAAGGGAAAGTAATTATTGCATTACTTTTTGCAAAACCTTCAAATATGTCCACTTTGAAACAAACCGAAATACATGTCGAATCGTCTTAATGGAGAGATGCATCGTAGAAGGAATTGGCACAGTACTGATGTACTATGTTAACTAGCAACAAAAAAGTCAATGCATCGTTAAAAAAATAATAATAAAACACACATGGGAAGAAGAATTTGAAAATTTCACGTATTAAATCGCAATCAAAATATTGAGAGAAAAAAACACCAATTAAATTGCTTTTCCTCACTTATCTCATTTCCACAGGTAAAGTTAAAAAAAAATAAGAATGAAAGACTTTCCAAAACTCGATCGCATCGCAAGTGGTAGTAGTGGACACTGCGGTCAGCATAAGCACCACGCGATGGCCCGTATGCCGACTAAGTAGCGTTAATTGGCTGTTGGTTACCGAGCAAACACACTAATTGAGCGCAAGCGCACCGCTTGTCTTCTAACCCATATCCATTTGAAGCAAGCACAACAAAACAAAGGCATTAATTGGGATTACTTGAGAAGATAATCTAAGGCTCCTCACAACAACGACGCTAGACACCATTTTGGGATGAGATCACACAGCCACCCCCCATAGTGCTAATGGGCTCTTTCTACAATATTAAACAGAGCTTGAAAGTCATCATGATGTACAAATTTATAACAATTATAATTGTTCACTGGATCTAGACTTATTGCGCTCATAATTCCACTAACATTCGCTATGCTTATGTGCTTATGGTTAAAAGGAAAGCTTTTTCTTAATTGAAAAGCAGCAGTGAGCAACAAAGGGTTTCTCACTCCCCTTCTTGATGTGAAATGTCATTTACTTTGGAGCCGCTGAGGAAATTACAATGGAAATCTTGGCTGTCCGATGAAAATCATGCAATTACAAATAGGATCAAGAATATATGCCTGTGAGTACAATGCATCTGCCAAAACTAATGGAGATCATAATAAATGAAAATAAATACTCTGCTACCTGAAAGCTAACATTCAATTAGAAATTCCATTGGCACATAGGCTAACAATTAGCATCTATGTGGCCGTGTTGTTACCGTCTATAAAATAAAATACAATTATTTATTTTTTTAACGGCCAAACTATGGACGTCTATAATATTATATATATATATATATATATATATATATATATATATAATATATAATATTATCTATAAATAAAAATGAAAAAATTTAAAACTCAAATATATCCACAGATTAGTAAAAATTATTCAACATTTATGCTTTAAATTTGCTCGGAAATTGGACTTTTTGACCTGACTCTATTTATGCATCCGTTGCGTGAGATGAAACGATCAAACATCTAAAAATCTCAATTTAGCAAAAAGGCCAAATCTCCAACCTCAGTATCTGTCATGCCACTACGGTAACTCCTACAAATAGTCGTCTTGTGAAGCGAGAATTTCGACCGACCATTAAATGCGTACGGCATATGTGGTGTGGTTTTGCTGCCGTACTTCTTTCCACGACGGACCATTTGCGACCGTCTTGGCACTTGTCAAGATTAAACGACAAGAGCGCAAAAAAAGTACAAATTAGAACTTGCTCCACGTTTAATGAGACATAAACCCACCGACATAGGTTAAAGTAGAGACTGCACGTGTTTTTGATATTATCGTAACCACATTAAAAGCACCAACCTGGTCCCTTCTTGTTCCTAAAGCTGATCGAACCAATGTGTCTCAATGATGTATGTACTACTGTACATACTGCATCAAATGTGCAGAAGCAACGTTCTGCATATATATACACACACACACATATTTATATTCACATAAAAATATATAGTTTTATATATATATATATATACACAGTATGTGGGGGGGGGGGGCGTTTTTTTTGTATTACGTTTGTGCTTCTTCTCCCACATTCACTTTTCAATAGGAAACCCTCAGAGCTCACACAATACAAATGGCTCACTGCTCTATTCACGCACTTATTAATATGCAAAAGGCCAGCCCATCGCCGTCTAACAGTGGCAGGAGATGAAATAGAGCGAGCGACTGTCAAATACGAATGGCACACTAACGAATTCAGAATGAAGAAACACTGGTACGCGCTGAGGATTTATGAATAATGAAGGCATTATTTAGCTTTGCAGTGAACTGTGTTTGGTGATATATAGTATGAGGAATATTAAAGCACATTCAGCTTTTATTTCCCAGTACCTCCATATGATACTCAACCTTTGGTTTGAAACCATCCATCCATCCATTTTCTTAACCGCTTAGTCCTCACAAGGGTCGCGGGGGGGCGCTGGAGCCTATTCCAGCTGGCTTCGGGCAGTAGGCGGGGTACACCCTGAACTGGTTGCCAGTTATTTTAAACCATATATATTTTCCCTGTGATATTTACTTCTATAGTAGCTTAAAGTTCCTATTACAACAAAAACAACAAATAAGTAGCTTAATACTAACATATAAATAACAAAACTGTGAAATAGAACATTCCGCTAGCTTAATGGTAACATAAACAACAACAAAAACTAGTAAATAAAACATCCGCTACCTTACACAAACAACAATAACAAAAAACTAAATTGAACATCACACTAGCTTAAAATAAACATAGAAACAACAAAAAACAACGAAATTGACTATCCGGCTAACTTAATGCTAACAGATATATAACAAACTAAACAGAAAATCCCACTAGCTTAATGCTAACATATAAACAACAACAAATAAGTAAATAGAACGTAGAACATCCCGCTAGATTCATGCTAACATACAAATAACCAAATAGAACATCTCACTAGCGTAATGCTAACATGTAAAGAACAACAACAAAAAACACAACTAAATCAAACATCCCGCTAGCTTTATGCAAACATATAATGGAAAAATCCATTGATCTTTCATGGATGTTGGGAGGATTATTGAGCAGTCGTTATCTATCTGCCCTCCCGAAACCCGTGTTCATCGTGTCACTTTTACACACAAATGCTGCAGTGACAACGTTCCACAGACTCATATTTATTTTGAGCGCAACCTTATAATTTTCCTCTTGTTTGGCTGCTTTTTTTTTCCCCCCGGCTCCCCTTCGTTCAGAAATAGTCCATATTATTTTCACAGTGGCTTTGAACACGCACAACCGCACGGCCGTTAGTCACATATGGTTGCCATTTAGCAACTTTCACTGTATCCTCGCCGGGCGGGTGAGTGGAAACGACCGAGCAGCATTGCAAACATGAAGCGATATTTGACCACCTGTGCCTTCTCAAGACTCCTTCGCCACCTCAGCATCTATAAAAATCTGCAAGCTTCACAAAAGCCTTAAACTAAACAGATTCATGAAAGTCCCGCCATGCATAAACAGTTTTTCATTCATCAATGCAAGCAGATTCTTCACAGCGATGCAGGAACAAGAAGGAAATCACATTTTGCCCGAGGGGGGCGGGGCGGCGGAGCGGCGCTCGCTGTTAATTTGATGTTTATTTAGCGGAGAGCTCTCACATGTGGACCCCGTTCAGCCAACACATCGGTCTCACTGAAGCAAATTAATGCAATGTGATTTTTCACACGTGCAACAGTATCGGTGTTAACGCAACCCAAGCGGATTTGTCACAGCATTTGTTAAACATGAGGGGGGCTAACATAGCACCCTGCTGGACGCCGTCTGAATATATAAATGTGAATTTTCTTGATTTAACTTGCTCCTTCAGGACAAATGAGGACAAGTTGCTATCCGTGTCATCAGTTGGGGAGAAAAAAAACCCAGAACGGGAATCAACTCCATTTCAAACCAGTCTGAAATCATCCAAGACCACCGACATGACAAATCGAATCCTCATAATTGAATCGCAACAATACCGCAAGCCAGAGAGAGAGTCAGGCACGACACAAGACCACACTTTCGATTTTGTTGACTCGTTGAAGCGAAACTACTGTGTGGCTTTGATTTGCTCTGAAAAACAAATTGTGGCTAACCGTCAAGTCAGCTAATATGACGGGAAGCTAACGCACTGTCATGTTGGTGATACTAACTCGTCATACAAGATGACATCCGAAATCAGGATCCTGTCAGCAAAACAAAGAACGTCTCCACTTGACAGACTCAACTAACTCCAGACACTTAAAAGACCACAATCTCGCTTTTTTAGGTTGAATATATAATTTAATTTCTGGAGTCTCATCTCAGCATCTTCACCGGCCTCAAAATTTAATTACTAGTGAACCGAAACAGGAAATCAATAAAGCCAATTAAATTGCTCAGCCTTCTAATAAGTAATACCGCCATTACCCTTTTAATACACCCCGGCCTATCAAATAACGCGATCAATTTCTTTGACTTTCTTCGCATGGCGCAACAGAGAGCCGCCACCTCACAGATGTTTCATTATCTTCCGCTCGCTTCTTTTCACTGTTTTCCTTGATGAGCTTATGTGCACTTCAGCCACTTTTTTAATATATCGCTGAAAAATTCCGTTTCGTTGACAGAACACGTTAGCCGCGCTAGTTGGCTCGCTACTAAATAGAAGCATAAGATTGCAGAGGAAATTAAATGGGGGGTGGGGGGGGCTGAAATGGTAAGCTCCCAAAAACATTAATACGTTGTATTTTTTATTTTTTAAGTGTCTCAAAGACGTATTTACACATTTGTTTGTTTGTTTTTATGCCAGAGCATACAGAAAGCTTTGATGCAGCCTCGCAACTGCAAAGAACAGTTGAAGAAATTGTAGTTAAACGGCCAGCAGGTGGCAGCAGAGCAAAAGAGATCAACCAGAGCCATGTTGAAAAAAATCTCAATTACTCACAATTCTAAATAGATTTGTGAATCATGATGAACCTTAGCTATATTCTAATGATAATTGTTGCAAAACGGAAACAGATAGAAATATACTTTTTTCCCCCGATGAAAGAAGAGACAAATTTTTTGGGGGGTAGGTTCCATGTTTTAATAGCAATAGAACACAATATTCTGTAGGCCTTGCAAAATCTGTCAAAATCCAGCAAAACTGATGTGAGCAAAGGGGATTGCTTCAGTGAAATGGCCGTAAATGAGTTAAAAAGATGTACTGCACTGTAAAAAAAACAAAGAAAGAAAATATATTGATTTGTGTTGAGGTCATTTTTCTGCCACTAGATGGCATTGCATTTGTAAGACGTAATTAACGCATTCATTTTGACACCCCTCGTTCTAACGCATTTGCGAGTATGTTCTGTTCAAACATACTCACAAATATGTTCTCGACAGTAAGAAATATTCACTCCCCATTGGCAGATGCACGCTTCCGTACAAAGCAGACGTGCTATCAGAATATGTATTTGCAACCCTGAGATGTGGTCAAGCCCCGCTTTTGTCAGTGGAAACGCATCAACAGCCAAGTACTAGGTACCACACTAAAAATACCTTTTTCTTCAGAGTTTTGGGTGTCAAACGTAGACTAATACTGTCAGAAAATGAGAGGCCTCGTCGCCCAAGAATTCATCCGACACCGCAGTGCTGCATGGTCAACCTGCTGCTTTGCAGCTTCTGACAGCACACACGGGCTAAATATAACAGTTGGCGCATGAAGAGAAACAGAACCGACAATGCCTAACTTTGCTCTTTGTAAAGCGGGCGGGCGTCTCGTAAATCAACTATTCTTCCTTTCTCCAAAGGCCCCTGGGAGCCCTCCAAACTTCACTTGGGGTCGCCTATAGAACTGGAGAGCAGATGCAAGGAGGAGGCGGAGGAGGTTTGAGGTGGTTATTGGTGTTGGGGGGTTAAAAAAAGGCTCCCATAACCACAGGAGCCTCTGGATTGGAAGCTATTGTATACACGCGATGACTATTCAGCAGACTCCAACCGGATTAAACACCGTCTGGACTCTCGCATAGAAACTGTTCTTCAACATCCACGTCGGAAAAGATAACCACAGAAATGTCCACCTCAATAATATAAAATAATCCATAAACCACTCAAATGCAAAAACAACCCTCACTCGAGACACTCTTTCTGTTAAGGTGAAAAAAAAACTTCTGAACATGTGCACCACACATTTGTCACGTTAGAGTGGAGGGAAAACATGTGGACCACATAATGAGGAGTGGTGATGCGCATGCAGCATCACCCCAAAAAAAAAGAAGAAAAAAAAGCTTCAATATATCCACAAAAGCAAGTTTGAGCCTGACAAACTGATTCCAAGCCGCCACGTTTCATTTCAACCCTGTGCTGGTTGGCAACTTTGGAGACCGAGCGCGGTACGCCTCTCCGCCGGGCAACGAGCCGCCGGAGGATGCTGCACCAGCAGAGCCTCCTTTCAACAAAAAAAAATAAAAAGAAGAAGAAAAAAAACACCCAAAAATAAACAACTCACCTGCGCAGGCGATGTAAAAGAACCCCCACAGGATGTTCCTTAATTGAAGCATGTTGAAGAACGACTCAGTGATATTCTCCTGGTTTATAAAAAAAAAAAGCTGGTAAACAACAAGAGCCAGTGGGCGCCTTTCGTTCGGTGCTCCTTGTCGCTGCCCGTGTGCAAGCAACAATGAGTGACAAGCAGCAGCAGCAGCAGCAGCAGCAGCAGCCGGAGCACTCACGCACACCAACACGCGCACGCGCTCAATTGATACCAGTGCGATTACTCCGCCCGGTGGGCCCTCGCTTGCACGGCATGCAAGGCAACGCACTGGAGGGAAGCGAGGATGGAGGGAGAGGAGAGGAGAGGAGAGGAGAGGAGAGGAGAGGGGAGGGGAGGGGAGGGGAGGGGAGGGGGGAGGCGCGTGACAAAGTAGTGCGCGGAGCAGGCGGAGGAGACAGCAGATGGTCCGCTAATTCGGATTATTGAGCTCGCGCAAAAACTGCCCGCTCGCGGGTTTTGGAGCCACACAGGAGAAATGTTCAAAAACGAAAAGTTGCAATTGGATAATGAGGAAGAATAGATTTATATCTATTTTTGAAAGTTTTCATACTAAGAAATAAATGAGTCGTCTCCGATTTTTTATGGCAGCTTCAGTTAAACGGTGATAAGTAGAATATCAGGAAGATTTTTGCAGCAAAAAAAAACAAACATGAAATAATAATAATAATTTGCATTTCATTGAGGGAAATAAGTATTTGAGCCCCCTACCAACTAGGAGCAATGTTGGCTCCCACAGACAATTGGCATACTCAAGTCATATACCTGCATGAGAAACACCTTTTCCCAATGTTAAATTGGGGCGTTGGTTGCGGTCCCAAGTGCAGGGGAAACAGGGCGAGGGGGCAGAGGTGTAGTGAAAGAGGGATTTAATTGAAGAAAAACAAGGAGGTAAACAAGGTTCTGGCTGACAAACAAAGACATCCAAAAAAAAGGTAAGAAAGGCAAAACGTGGAGGAACAACGCGGCAACATGTCGGGGAGACAAGAGACTAAGGCGGACGAAAGACGAAAGACGAAAGCAAAGCCGGCTTAGTTCCTCAAACAAATGTCGTACACACAGAAGCATTTCAAGACTTGCGTGTGTCCAAAAGAAGACGCTGAGGACGTTTAACGGCTGTCATGTATACGCCAAGCCTGGAGCGGCGCTGTAGCGCAGCCACGGGGAGTTAACGGAAAGCGTAGAAGAAGAATCAATCTACAGAACAAACATGGCTTTTTGCATGTATCGAAACAACACGAAAAAGACCAACACGGGAGAAGTGACAATGGCGGGTGATTCAAGTACCACAACCGCTTGTTGAACGTGGGAATGAAGAAGCAAAATATTTTCCTGCAAAAGCATAAGCAAGCTAAGGAGGCTGCGCAAAACGACGACGACACGGCTATCCGCCATTGCTGTTGGCGTCATCACTGTGGGAGTATCCTGCATATGGCGTCTAATCGAAAGCGTTTTGAAATCTTCCCACTCTGGAGCCCGGTTTCAAAAGTGATCGGTTTCAAACTCCGAAACCGCTCACGAACGGCCTAAACGGTAAGAAACTTGTGAGGATATATTGAAACTGGCTTCCGTGTGGACGGGGCTTTAATACATACGCACTAATTGACACAACGAGACACACCTGGGCAAGACACAAGTGGCAGAGGGTGCTGATTGGCAAACACAGGTGGACACGACAATGCTTGACAAGACGAGGGAGCCACACAAGGACAACATAACAAAACACAGATCATGACTGAAACTAAAGTAACGTAAACTCAAACAAACCCCAAAACATGACAGAAAAGAAACAAAAGTAACCCCAACCCAACTGCAATTATTCAGAAGTGGAAGTAGTACCACACGACCGTCAAACGAGGGCTCCATGAAAGAGATTACCTCGTGCGTTCTCAATGATCATGCGAAAGGTTCGAGATCAGCGCAGAACTACACAGGTCGACTTCATCGCATCGATGGGAAGTGGAGCGGGGTCATGTATCGCAAAATCCCGGGGGACAAGCCCTAGCCTTCGCCAAGACCACGAAAATGGCTCGTGGATGGGTCTTCCGGCATGACAACCATGCAAAAATATATAAGCCAAGAAAAAAAAAGGAGTGGCTCCATAAGAGTCCCATCAAGGTCATGGCATGGCCTCGCCAGCCTCCTGACCTTAATTCTATAGAAAATCTACGGAAAGAGCTGGAGCTTCACGTTTCCAAACACCAGTCTCAAAACCGCCAACTTTTGGAGATGATATGCAGAAAAAAAGTGGACTAAAATTACTCCTGATGTGTCTGCCAACCTAGTAAGCAACTACAAGAAACATTTGACTGCTGGGATTTTGAAATTAAGTATTAAATCATGTTTTTTAAGGGGGGTCAAATACTTATTTTAATCAAAAAAATGCTAATTATTATTTTTTATTTCATGTATTTTTCCCCCCCAAAATCTTCCTGATATTCTACCTATCACTCTTAAACTGAAGCTGCCATAAAAATCTGAGACGACTCATTTATTTCTTAGTATGAAAACTTTCAAAAATAGATATAAATCTATTCTTCCTCATTATCCAATTGCAACTTTTCATTTTTGAACATTTCTCCTGTGTGGCTCCAAAACCCGCAAGCGGGCAGTTTTATTCTATGTAAAAAAAAAAAATCCTGATATTCTTTCTATCACTTAAAATAAAGATGCCATTAAAATCTCTCTCACTCTATCAAACTTTCAAAATCAGCAGGGGATCGATCAAATATTTATTTCATCCAATGTATAGATATTAAATAAATAAATAAATAAACAACTAAGTGCTTTTTAATATTCCCCCCCAAAAAAAACTGCAGAAAAAAAGTTGCCCAATAATCTTAGGATAATTATCGATTTTTTTCATTAAAAAAAAAAAGTAAATGAAATAATAATAATAAAAAACAGCACTCAATAAAATTGCAATTAAAAATAATGACATAATTAAATATAATGTCAGGAACTAAAGTTTTTGATGGGACATTTTGCTGGTCCCTCTGGTGTACAGTTTGGCCACCAATACATTGACACGGTTGTTAGCGTTAAGCTAAATTTATTTTACTTACACCCCCCCAAGTTTGGTCTCGGGACAGATTTTTTTTCTTATGACAATTGGTGAAATCACTCATCTTTTTCTAACTTTCCAATGGGTCGCTATATATTGGCTAAGATTATTTTTGGTTCATGTTCAGAAGCCCTGAAATACATCAATTTCCTCAAGATACACGCACTTGGCAATTACCCGCTTCCGATTGGAGCTCATTTGGGCAAATTCTCAATTCATGTTCAAATTCGACCAGAGGTCCTTGAGATTTTTTCGTATGTCCTATTATGAAAGACTTGTCAATTTCCAAAACCCAATTTTGTATCTGTTGCTGAAAGCTAGCGTAGGAGGCTAATTTAGTTTTTTAGGATTCAACATATTTTGGCAACCAAATGAATAAAAGTTGTATTAATTACCCAAACCATATTCCTTTATTTCCCAAGGCCACTTTGAAGTACAAAATTGTTGGACTAATTCACAGTTTAATTGAACTGTTTGAGCTTTTATTTCATAACGTGTTGGAGCTTTTATTTCAGTTAGCTAGTGTCAAGTGTGTGCTTGTTAGCTTTGCTGAAAACAACTGGAAAGTTTTACTTACCACAAATGCAGTGTTATCGCTTTTTTGTTTCTTCAACGCGTTAGAAATGCTTAGATGTGTGCTTATTGAGCTGAATGGCCACCGGAAGTGTCTTGAAAATGTGTCAGGCAGTTGTTTCTTTTCAGGCTTTTCCCTCACGGGAAGTGAAGAGCATTGGCGTCCTCTACAGGCAGAACGGAGACAACGCAGCGTCTTATGGCTTTGCCTTTCATTTAAAGCCTGTAAAATAAAAATACATAATACAATATCCGTTTTTTTGTTCTTTAAAATGGTGTTAAAATATACTGACATATACATTTATTCTAATTTAATTTTAGTTTTTATATATTGACATATATAAGCAGCCTTTTATTTTCACACTTCCCATTTGATCTTGATACATAAGCATAAATCATAAATACATACAAGTAAGGAAAAGCTTTCTAGAACAGCTGAAATTTTGAAAGATGAGTTTATGTGAGTGATTAATCCTGAACACAGCCACAAGAACAGCCCAGTAAAATAATAAGAGGGTGTGCAGATTTTTGCAACATTGTCAGTTGTTTAACTCACTCACTGCCATAAATTAAATTTTTTTTGATTGTAAGAAATTAGGGGTGACAGGCAATTAAGTTTTTTAATTGTAATTCACTAGTTAACTTCCGATTAATCGCAAATTTTCTAAATGTACAATGAAGAAAAATTCAGTTTTCATACTCTTGTTAACAAGTGGAAAAAATGTTAAACTAATAGAAATTAGTTCAAATGAATTTTCGATGTTTATAGCCGTCAATGGCGGCGAATTAATAAAAATAAAAAAAGAAGAAAAAAAGATAAAAAAATTTGGGCCGTCAAGTGATTAAAATTTTAATCGTGATTAATCGCATGACTTTACTAGTTAACTCACGATTAATCACAAAGGTTATATCTGTTCTGAATGTACAATAAAAAAAAATTCGAGCTTTTCATACTCTTGTTAACAAAAGAGGGAAAATAATGTTAAACTAATAGAAATAGTTCAAATGTATTTTTGACGTTTTTAGCCGTCAAAGGCAGTGAATGAGTTACATTTACGTTCCATCTGAAACTTTTTTTTTTAGTCAATTGAGTTCTACATGCATGTTATAAGTCCGTAGTGGTGAGGGGGGAAAAAATACTTATTGTGGTATTCGTCTTCCTCTTACTTTCTTTCTTTCTTTTTGCACACAAAAAAAACGACATTAGAACATATCCAAATAGAGTAATTCATTGTAACTGTGAGGCTCCTTCCGGTGTACACGTCTTAGCCACGTGGGCAGTAATACAATAAAATACACACATACAGATTTACACCACATGGAGACAGCCAAAGCTCCTCAGGAAGCTGCGATCATATTTTTAGTCGCTTTTCTCAGGGGATATATCATCTGCGAGTGTTGTTATATTGTCTGTCTAATGTATTGCCCACTATTTGCAAACAAATGTGAAATACGGGATTGTAATAATATACATTAAATGCATTTTTGGATTATCATTTTCTTTTCTTTTGTGCAAATTAAACCCCTTAAACGGTCTTTTGCCCTCTGTGTTGTTCTGCATCATACCTCTAGATGGCAATACAGGACATGGTTTCCATCTGTGGTTTAGTCTTGGGCTTGTTTACTCCTTATATTTGGATAGGTAACAATAACAAGAAACAGACTGGACATGTCACAGAAACAAGGGATTCTGGCACATTTACACCACAAATAGATACATATAATACTCTCTTTTTCTTTTCTTTTTTATGTAAAAAAGAATCCATCTGAGGTAGGCTTAATTGCAGGGCTAAGTGTTGACCGTTTGGGGGAGCTGTGGTACAGCTGCTGCTCATTAGCAAAATCTGCCTGCTATTTTTCTTTCATGGATACATACAGCGTGCCACCGTTAATCAAATGGGAATGTTATTTTTGTAATTATGTTTTTTTTTAATTCTTCTTATTCTTCTTATTCTTATTAATAATAATATGAATAATAATATTATTATTATTATTATCACCGTTGCCTTTCTCTCCTGATTGGCTGTGAGAACTCCTGCAGTAGATTGTACTGGATTAATTGAATCAAAATTTTCTGTTCATGTCTTTTTTTGTCAGGCAGACGTCATGAAGTTCAATCATCAGCGCCAATTAACTACTAGGTTAGACTACTAAGGAAATTATTACAACAACAGCACAATATAGATTATGAAAATATTTACACAAATTAAGTAAAAAAAAAAAAAACATCGGAAAGATGTGATGCTAACTCACAATGGAAAGCTCCATTGTCTCGCAAACGCTAATTAGCGAGCAACTCGCGGCACTTTTATCACTCAAAAGAATGGCTACTCTAACAAAAATGCTTTTAACAATGTATAGAGAAGCATCTAAGCAATACACACTGGCATATGCTCTTTCTACGCCGCAAAACAAGAACTTTTAGTGGCATAACTTGATCGTAACTTTTTTCTTCTACTCTCTAATGTGACTCCAACTTAACAGTCTATCAGAATGTGCGGGACCACACTGCCCCTAAGTGGCCAAATCGTGTACAACATGAAAAAAGCTCCCAATAAAGGCACACACAAACAAGGGCAAGACAGTATAAAATAATTTAAATTAATTTAAAATTGATTCTGAATCGTATTAAATGAGAATTCAATGAGATCAACAATATTAAGATAACATACTATAACAGTGACGTTCGTTCTTTGAGAGGCTGTTCTCCATACAGGAAACCTAGCATAAAAGCCTCGTGTAAAAACAAAGTAGAAGTTGTCAGTAACAGTGGCAATGTCTAAAATGGCTGCCTTCTGAGAGGCCAGTTGGGAGTCCATCTTATGTGCGTTTGTGGACGGAAACAAGAAAAGCGCCACAAGCAATTGGCTAAATGCAATTTGTACTTGAATTCACAGGCTTTCGATTGAACATTCAGTAAAAATTCCAAGCATTTGCTAATGCCTCTCTGCCGTTCCCCAGAAGGCTTGAATATTAGTCTTCTTCTTCTTCCTTCCTTTTTTGTCACTCTGTAGGCGTTCTATCAGAGAAATCCACTGCTCAGTGACTTCCTCTCTATTCAGGCCACCAGGCTGGAGATCAGGGGCTTGAGACTCTTGCCTCCCATCCTGCTCCCCAGAGGTTAATTACGTTCACTTTGCCAGGCGTGACTTGAGAAAAGAAGAAAAAAAAAGAGGGAAAAAGGAGAAAGAAAACCCACACGGGCCGCTTTCGCTAACAACAGGCCGCCTCCAAGGAAGTCTCGCTTCACATGTGACGTGTCGCCAACCTGCCTGGCGGACGGCTAATTAAAACGACATAACCCTGGATGTACGGCGGCTTGTCGGCGTTGCCGCGCGGCGCTTCGGCAGACTCGTGCTCCAGTCTCCTCGGAGGTGAATGGAAGTGGGTTCCTCTTTTGCTGAAGGAGGTTGTCTGAGGTCTTCATGCATATTCAGTAAGGATACAGACAGCAGAAGAAGGCATAATGGGCAAATTAGAACACATAGTGCATGCATTTATTTGGTAAGATGCTTCACTATAATGAGGTCAAACGATCAACAGTAAATCCGATGTGGTAGCAGGGTGTCAAGAAGGAGCAAAAAGCCACAATTTGAAATTTATGGAATAAAAACAACCACTATATTTTCACAAATGTACGTTATTATATGGAACCTATCCTCAGCTATTCACTGGAAAAACATGAAGAATAAAAATCACTCTTGGAAATGGATTATTCTTACACTGCCCGCCACTAGTACATGTTCCACCATTTGGGAATTCTTGGCTTAATGGAACCACAGAGTTGTCTAAAAACAAGCTTTTGCGTGGTGGCAACCGCTAATAAACAGAACAAGCCCTTAGAAACCTCCCATTACCAACTGCGCATCATTGTTTGCCTCCATGTCGGCACGCTCCTTGGTCATACCAACTGAGGGTGCTTTATAACAAGATCCCAAGACGACACCTGTACCGATTGATTCTCGACGTATCGTCGAAAATGTGATGGAGCAAGGAAGGGTTATACGACGCGCTCTGTATGCCACGGGACAATGCGTATCAGAGTGTCTTATTTTAAATTATGCCCGCCGTGCTCCTGACTGTCAGATCATAATGTGGTTTTATGTCTTCAGCAGAGGGACTATAAGTTACTCGCCGATGTCTCGTTTCATTTGCTACTCCCCGGCATCCAATAACAGCGCTTTCTCGCACCTGCCCGCCAATAAATCCTTATGACTTGTTAACCGTCTCGCAGGGAGACGCTTTGAAGCACAAAGCTCCTCCCGGTTTGATGCATCACGGTCACTGCGAAATTTTATTGGAACAAGGATATTTCAGACGATAGTCATAGTTACATAGAGCATATTCCGCATGGTACGTGCTTACAAGGTTGGACCCTAAAGATAACTTAAAACACTTTCCAGGTGTCTTTTTTTTGGGGGGTCAAAATACCCCAAAGATTAAGACAAGGAAATTCTGAACACTAGATAGATTGCCTTCAGATTTGCTTTGTGCCTTCCAAATACTTGACACCAAGAACACACACAGAGGTAAGCTTTTAGATGACTGCCAGACATTTCTAAGGCCAAGAACTGATTTAGTAAGGCTTTGGGAGGAAATAGCATCATTGTTCTTCCTGGGAGATTGGATCACCACAAATCATCACCGGGTTGAAAATGGTGTAGCAAAAAGAAATGAAGCTCTTTGCTTCCGTATATCCCCCACTGGTATTTGGAACCAATCTGTGTCCGTGACATTGAGCCATGAGCCGTCACTGGGAGTGTACACGTAGGCGCTAGAAAATGAGCCACTTAAACTAAATAGCCACAAAAAAAAACGTTACCCTTGCATAAAACAAGAAAACCAATGTTCATTGAAATAACCTGAAGTTGATGAGACTGGAATTTGCCTACGTACATATTAACATAAAAAAACCATTAAATTAATTCACTTTACAAATCCAAGACCCTTCACCTTAACTGCATACTTCAGTCCCGCCAGAGTAGGGAAATTGAGAGGAAGGACCAAACGAAAGAAAGATGAAACAAAGCGAAATCCAACACCGACCAGACACCACCCTCCACCCGCAGTTACAAATCCAGAATCTTTCACCAACCCCAGATGCATCTAAATTCCAACAGATTAGGGAGACATCAAGAGACCAGAGGAAAGACTAAAGGAAGATAGGCGGGATAGATGAAGCAGAGAGAGATCCACAAACGCCAATTTCTACTGATTCAGCGACAAGTGGGAGCCATAATTATTTTGGGACAACGTCCTTTAACCGAATAAGACAAAAGTGCAGCTCTTTGGTAAGTCATCATCATGTTTACAAATGCAAACGGAAACAACACTGGTTCGGTTATGTTCTGGGGCTGCTTTGCTACATCTGAAAGTCTTGAATCGGCGCTAATCTCAAGACTTTCAAGGCATTTTAGAGTGAGTCAATGTGTCCTCCAAGAGGATAATGACCCTACATCATACAAAAAAACAAACAATGGCTAAGAACAATATTCAATATTTACAGGTTTCATAAATTTGTTTCGTTATTTAAGTGCAGTACTTTCATCGGTTACAAACTTTAGTAATTCACTTCAAAGTTTACAATTTATTTCTCTCGAGAGTTTTATTACAAAATGTTGTGTAGGATTGTCACAAAATACGGCGTTAATACATCGTGAGGTGAAATGGTGTGACATCATTAGATAATGGGCCATGATTACATCATCTGGCCCCTAAACTTTTAATGACATCTACAATCTACCATAGACAAAAACGACACCAATGCAAGTCATTTGGGAGTTTTACCCCAAACCTTTTCAACCCAGGAAGGATAATCCCAGTTGGGGGGCCTTTCTGTGTGTGATTGGCATTTTCTCCCATGTCTCCGTGTTCTCCAGGTACTCCGGTTTCCCGGACAACCAAAGTTTAGAACCTTAATCAGTTCCCCTGGGTAAGCCGCTGACACGAGATCTGGATTCGGTCCCCTGGGCGCTACAAGGTTCACGTCAACGGTACCTCAGGTACCGGTTGAAACAATCGGAAGCCAAGGTATCGTTGTACATTAATATGGGTACACAATTATAACCGGCCACCTGAGGGTAACTGTAACTACGATGTTTGACAGCCTTGGCTGAGAATGAACTTAGCCAACCCTAACTTGCGAACCCCTTGACCGAACCGACGCATGACAACCCTGACCACCAACCTAACAAACCCTAACACTTTACGATCAAGCGCCCCTTGGGGAAGTCAAATCTCTTGACTTTTATGCCACCTTTCTTTTCGCTTTGTAGAAAGCATCTGGTGAGGATAAGCATTTGGGATAATGGATGGATGGATGGATGGACGGATGGACGGATCATCGGGTCAAGGCAAGATGAAAAGGTGCTTCCTTTCAAGTGTAGGAGAAGCCAGAAAATGAATTCCAATCCACTTTTCTGAACTGACATCATCGTGCGAAGTCTCTAGAGTGAAACTCTCAAGTGTCTTACCGTAGAGTCTGTAAATTTCGCCGTGGCATTCAGCTTTAAATATTGCTGCCATAAATGATTGTGAGTAAGGCATTCAATTTTTTTCCAGGTCAGCTCACTCAGAAGGGTAAGGAAAGCTCCTAAGCAAAAAACAGAATTCTAAAAGGCCCCGAATCACTCTTCACAGGCAAATCCAGCAGTTATAAGGATTCCTGGTGAGAACCGTTGACTAACGCTCTAGATACTTTCCCCGCTAACTGCCACGTCTTTATTAATTCATGCCTTATTCTTGTAAGGGGGACGGAAATAGGGCTCTCTCTCCTAACAGGGTGGCATTGTAGGCGGCAGACAATGACGCAACGCCAAGCTCAGGACCTCGCATCAGCGAGCGAACGACTCCTCTCACTCCTTGGGCCCGGCCGCGCTGAATATACTTAATCCCCTTCAACCTTACACTCAATCTGTTGACATTTGCGCGTTCCCTTTTGGAATACTTAAGAGCATCAGTGAACAGGGATGTGTCGAGTAGAAAGCGCCTCGGACTAATCCCAATACCCAGGACACACAAAAAGAAAAAGAAGAAGAAAAAAAACAGAAGAAAGAAATTAATTGTGCCTAATTTGCTGCCGCCTAAGCAGAGATTGGATTCCGTTTAATGCTAAACAGACCAGCTCAGGAAATAAACACACTGCTAATTTAAAATGCTCCCCAAAGTGTTCCTCGCTTCTCATTCTCTCTCACTGCACTCTCCAGAAGAAACGTACGCAAATGAGAGTGTTTAGGTTGAGAGGATGTCAAGTCAAACTTTTTAACTTTAGTGTGGACGGTGGCCTGAAATTTTTTCAGATGGAACCCAGTGAAGAAATTTTGTGAGAGCCGAGATGTTCAGCAGACGGACGGATGACTTTTTAGTGTCATGTACTTTGGTTTTTCACTCTCTCTCTTCATTAACGGTTAGGGAAATGTCCATTAGGTTTCAGGTAAGTTTATGGTCAATTTCCATGGGAAGTTAAGATGGAGAATTACAGAAATATTCCAAATAGGAAACTTTTCATGAGAATTATGGTATCTGATGGTCGTTTAGTGGAAATGAATCACATCCAAACATCAGTATAAACATTTTGTCTCGTCATAAGAACAACAGGGGTATTGAACACTGATTTGAGCAGAAAATCCGTTTTGAAAATTAAAAGAAGAACATTTATCTTTGTTTTGCTGTTCATCTGTTAGTTAGTTAGTTATATTTGGATTTCAATTATTATTGTATTATTTGATAAAGGTCACCCATTGCTAGCTACTGCCTCATTATTGACAGAGTGCCCAGAAACTAAAAAATGCCCGAAATATTTCTTCACGCCTTTCTGTTTTCCAGATTATCGGGTATAATCATTATGATACTTCAGTCAGTAATGCTACAGTCAGTCCAATTTGAACATGAAAGGTAAGTAAGAGGCAATCGCCTCACACTACTCGTTCTACCCGTAATTAACTAGCTAAAAAAAAAAAAATGACAGTAGCGGTAATTAGGGTAAGTTAGTCATGCGAAGGCTGTTAAAAGCTAACTGAGACAGAAGAGTGGCTGTGTGAGTGCTTTAAAACAGAGCCTGAAGTTGAATTTTTTACACGATAACAAGATGGGAATTAAGGGCGTCCCTCGGATGACAGTGACAGGCAATTTTAGAGTATCTCTAATTTAGATGGAAAATTCCATGCAGAGACCAAACGGTGGCAGTCATGTAACACACTCTGAGCTGTCTAAACCGGCCTAAATGGGTTGTAAAGCTTTGGCAGGAGCTGTATATAACACTCCAGTTTCATACTGAGCACGGGCCATTACATCACCACCGTGCTCAGGTGAGCAAGTAAGCCTCGCGCTCTATGTACGCAGGATGAAGCAAAGGTGCAAAGATTGCGGTCACGTGTGTATCAACTTGAAGGATTCCTGGCAAAGATCCTTTTTTTTTTTTGGTTTAAAAGCCCCGCCAAGTCTCAAGGGGGGCTAGGCTGTGGTCCAAGCTTTTAACAAAAAAAAAGCAATACCTGACTAGCCTTGTAACCGTCTGTCTTGCTAATCATTTACACACAAAAACGCATGTTTGCTCTCCAAACACGTCACTGTCGTCCGCATGACAAGGAAAGTCTTCCCACAGGCCAAATCTTAGCTACCTGCCAAGCTCAGACGCGAGATGCAATAGCATGAAAATTCATTAGCGGCGCTCGCAGTGATTCAGCGTCCTTTTGAAGACTTCAAACTGGATTTTTTTTTCCTTTTTATCCATTGCTAAAGTCAGAGCCCTAATACATCATCCAATGTCACCGGCGTGACATTAAGAGCCAATTAGGACATGTTCTCAACACATTTGGCATGCACTGCGTAGCATTTGGTTTGTAACTCTATTGAAATTTGATGGAATCCAACCTGGGGCACTTTAAAGCTGCTGAACGCAGAAAATAGAATTTTCGAATCACTACTGCCACCTGTGGCCGAATAATGAAACTGCCACACTCCCTTCTTCACGTGCACATTTAGTTTTATTTGCTTCTGTCATGTTTTGGGTTTCGTTTGAGTTATGTTACCTTAGTGATCTGTGTTGTCCTTGTGTGCCTCCCTAGTCTCGTCAAGCATGATCATGTCCACCTGTGTTTGCCTGCCCTTCATCGTATGTCAACCAATCAGCGCCCTCTGCCCAGGTGTGTCTCGTTATGTCAATTAGTGTGCGTGTGTATTTAGGCCCTGTTCACACAGAACCAACACCGGCTTCGTTCCTCAAAAATATCTTATACACACAGAAATGTTTTAAGACATGCGTGTGTCCGAAAGAAGACGCTGAGGATGTTTAACGGCTGTAATGTATATGCCAAGTCTGGAGTGGCGCTATAGTGCAGCCACAGGGAGTTAATGGAAAGCGTAGAAGAAGAATCAACGGAGAAGACGAACCACTGATCTGAATATATTACTGACTTTTGAAGCCGCAGCCCGCGAGGCCGCCGTATTACTCCTCCCAAGAAACGTTTCTTGGCATACGATCCTATACATTTATAGTATAGAAATTGAAAATACGTTTGAGACAGTACTTAGTATAGTATCATAACTCTTCTGATGAAACAGCGACTTAAAACTAGTTGAATGGTACCTTTGCCATGGCCTGAGGGGGTTTGTATCATTTTTACTGGCACTCAGCAAGTTTGAGGAGGATGGTAGGAACACTGCTGCTCAAAAAAACTACAAATGTGCTGACTGCTTTATGGCATACGTTACTGTCCCCTTTACCCATTCGTTACAAACACGAAAGTCAATTTGAATGTCGACGCACGATTACTGCTTTCATGGCAGAAGCTGCAAAATAAATGAAAAGTTTTGTCTGAGGAGAAAAAAAAAGAAAAAGGGAAGTTAACCGGGAGAAAAGGACAGTCAAGGATCAACTTTGGTCCAGTTTTCACTAACTGGCATGAGCTAAAAAAAAACGACGCAATGTGCTTGTCCTCATGGGAAATGTGGTCTACCTTCAGGCATAGCATTACCGCTTTTATTTATATAGTGCCGCCATAATCACCATAAATTGAAAGTTCCTTAGTGTTGCTTTAAATACATGTATAAATTATATGCTTAATGATGTTTACAGGAGGAAACTTGTATCTATATTTTTTTAATTAAAGAATTATAACTGTAATTCAACAAAAGATGCCTCTGCCAAATCTAATATTGGGGTCTAAAGAACTGAGCAATAAAAGAAAAAGGGAGTCTACAAAGCAGCACATACGTCCACATGTTAATTATCTTTTCTTTTTTTTGTACTTCTTTAAAAAAAAGTGACAACCCTCACCCCTATACTAAGAATTTACGAGCTGTATATGTCTAATCTGTACCTATACGTATCGTTTATACAGTAGTCTGCTCGCGAGAGATGTAAGGAGTAAGATGGCCGTGTGGATGGGGCCTTACTCTCTTGTCTCCCCTCTGTCTGCATCGATCCTTTGTTGTTTTTCCCGTCGCCCCCCCCCCCCCCCCCCACGTCTTGCATCGCTTGTTTTTTATTTCAGCCAGTACCTCGTTTGCCTCTTTGTTTTTTGTTTAATTAAAATCCCTTTTTGACTTCACTTCTGCCTCCTCACCCTACTTCCTCCCATTTGGGTCCTCAATCACACCCCAAACACAGGTAGCTACTAGGGGTGTGAATTGCCTCGTACCTGGCGATTGGATTCATATCACGACTCATAGGTCACGATTCGATTCAATACCGATTAATCCCGATCCGAATCTATAAATTCATTATTGCGATTTTTTTAAACTCAAATTTAGAAAATACTTATCAGTCAACTGTAAGATTTGTATAAAAATGTATTTATTTATCTGAAAATTCTGGCTTATAAGTGAGCCACTGCTTTTAACAAACAGGTTGCAGTCTGTTTCATGTTTGAAAAGCACTGAAATCAAATATTAAGGCTTAATGTTCCATTAATATAACATTCTTCCATGCCTAATGTGTGAATCCTAACCCTAAGAAAGATATTTAGTTGAATATTCCCATAAAAATCGATGCGGCCGCATATCGAATCGATTCGAGAATTGCGCGCTGTAATATCGCGATATATTGCCGAATCGATTTTTTCTGACACCCCTCGTAGCTACCAGCTCTTTTTTTTTGTCTTAGATGGTTGAAACTGTATTTTCCATGTGTATTGAGAGCTACAACTTCTGAGCAAAATTAGTACCATTGTATAAAATGTGTGTGATAAAACAAAAACGTTTTTGTGCTTTGTGGTGGTAACCAAACTGGACATGTAAAGCAACAGCCCCGCGACATGCAAGCCACTTGCATTACGGGTAAAGAAAACACAGTGTCAGAGCACATAAGCGCAATGCGTTGCAACATGAGCGGCGAGGCGAAAACGTGTGAAAAAAGGTGTCGTCCATTGAACCGCAGCGACCTATCAGGGAAGCTTGTCATCACAAACAAAATATTCACACCTGACCTGACCCCCTCTGGACAAATGCGTCTGTGTGCTGGCGTTGAGAAATGTTTGATCATGACGATGATCTGACGAAATATTTATCCGCCGTCCGTATATTTTTCCTGATACTTGTGGCCAAATTCCATATTTTTAGTCTTTCTATTGTACCGTATTTGAAGAACAAACAAACTTTGAGCGCATATGTTTTTACACATACCACCATTGCTTCAAAGAACCATGATCCAAACTTTTTGCTATTTTTTTTTGTGTTGAATAACTTCGGGATGGTGAAGTAAGACTGTTATGACAGCTAACTCCAGTCTCCAGATCCCACAATTGGTCCCGTGGGAGTAAAACCCTGAAGACCACACACACATAGAAACACACTCCTCCGAGCAGGATAAGAACTGCTGTTTTGCCAGGAAGCGGGAACAGGTGACTACAGGAGGAATGAAACATGGCTGACATTTTGAATCGCATCTTTTATCGGCCTTGTGGGAGGAATTGTTGTGGTTCAGACCACACAAAATAAGACAACAAGGCGAATGGCCATAATGATCACTCCACAAACACAAACCAAAATGTCACCGTCCGATGATGACCGCATATTTTCAATTCCAAAACACATCCCAGATGTCATACAGTTTGAAATTCCGGTTTTGTTTCTTAGAATTTACAAGCAGTTTGCAAAAAAAAAAGGGAACATATTAACCGTTTGGTAAACTTTAAGAATAATGAAAAACCAAATAGCAGGTATTGGTAACACTCTTCTTCCTGTTTACATTCTAACCAAACTGCCAACCCGTCGACTGATTGATCCCGAAAATGCAAACCATTGTTGTTAAAGACCCGTAGAGCTCTTGTTTCTGAATGTCGTTATCTAGTTCTCATAAAAACAGCAACATGTTACTTTTTTCCGGTACAGCGTGTACCCGTCAACCTCCCCACTATTTGAGTTTATTTATAACAATGGGAGATTGCATTAATTACCGTGAACCCACTAGTCTCTTGTCATGCCATCAACAGGGTGTTAGACGCGCACAAAGAGACGGCGGGAACATCACGATAGTGCGCCAAACAGGACTGCGTTGTAATAATGGCTCAGTGGACGCACGCCGCAGGCTTTCAGAAAACAATCTTTACAATGGCGGGGATTATTATTGCAGGCATATTCAAACTAGCAGGACACCAAAGACATATTTGAATCAAACAAATTCTATACTGTAATAATGTAGATATCATTTTCTCGCATTATCAATTGATTGAAGGAAACTTTACTTTTAATGTGTCTTTAGTATTTGCATATAGTACAGCTGACGTGGCATCATATTCATATGCTAAATATGAATTGTGTGTCGATGTGATCAGGATCAGAGGTTTAGAGGTGCTATAAAGACGTTTAGGGGTGCTTTGGTGCTACAAATAGTGTGTGTGCGTGTGTGTGCGTGTGTGTGGGGGTGGGTGGGGGGTCAAGGGTCTAGATAGGTAGTTTGTCATGGTTTTGGGGTACTTCCTGCTCCAAAAGTTGCGTGGGAAGTCAGAAACCGACAACATATAATTAGGGGTATCCCACAACATATAATTAGGGGTGTGCCAAAAAATCAATTCTCATAAGAATCGCGATTCTCATTTAGTACGATTCAGAATCGATTTTAAATGTCCCAAAATCGATTTTATTTAAATTATTTCATACTGTCTTGTCTTTGTCTGTGTGTGCCTTTGTTGAGAGTGCTGTTCATGTTGTACCCGGTTTGGCCACTGGGGGGCAGTTGTGGTTCCATGCGGTCTAATACACTGTTAACTTGTAGCCACATTAGAGAGTAGAAGGGAAAAGTCACGATCAAGTTATTCCAATAAAAGTATTTTTTTTTTCAGCGTGCAGCTTTTTTTTTGAGTGATAAAAGTGCCGCGAGTAGCGCGCTTATTAGCATTAGCGAGTCAGACTGGAGTAGATCATTACAATTCCTTGCACATCTATAGATTGAAGCAAAAATCATTGTCAATCAAATCATTTTGCATAAAAAATTGCCCTTAATCGAAAATCGAGTCTGAATCGAATCGCACACCCAAAAATCTGAATCGAATCGAATCGTGAGACATTCAAAGATTCCCACCCCTATAAAATATATCAACGGACATTAACTTAATACAGAATGTTTGTTTTCTGAATATATATTGCTTGTCTGTACTATGTTATAAAAACATACATAACATACACATCAAAAGCAGTACAATAGACACATTAATATTAACACCTGTTTCCCTCATTCCACTCAAAAATGACAGTGATGAGCATAAGCCTGACCACCTGCAACTTTTTCTAGCTTTGAGGGCGGATCAGCAAAAAAAAAATGTGTTGGTCCAATTTACTTGATACCTAAATAACGTTATTCTTGAGTCGTCGGTGGTTACACTTGGCTGTCTTGGTCTTGGTCTTATCTCATTTGCGGCTTGTCTCGACCTTGGTTTTGACAACTCCGTCTTGACTCCAAAAAAAGGCGAGACTCGTGGACTTGACCAAAAGCCTTGGTCTTGTCATGGTCTCAGCTTGGGTAAGCCTTTGTCTTGTCTCGGTTGCGGTCTTGACTTAGTCTGGACTCCCAAAAGTCTTGGCCTTGTCTTGTTCCAGGTGGTCTCACAAAGTGTGGTCTTGAGCACAACACTATTGAGTTTATTTTTTTTCATAACTCACCGTTGGAGCTATTCTTTTTTTATCCGCAGCCGTCAAGACAAAACAAAATTACAAATTCCTTTGTGTGAGGCGACGTGCCAAGAAAGCCCAACAATGGCGCATCCTCGTAAAATCCAACCTTCGCAGACAAATATTTCCAAAATGGAGTTTTAGGGCCACACGGTGTGCTTGTAAAGAGACGTGCACATATTGAGAATTCATTTTTAATTACATGCGTCAGAGTGAGCTGATCCCGTAAAAAAGAAAAAGAAAAAAAAAAGAACGGCCCTCTTTGTTACTGGCATTTGATATGCATGTAAGCGTTTATATTTATGGATGTTTCTCATTCAGCAGGCCGGTCATGGATGGGGAAATACTAACGAATGGTTTGTTCACAGGTTGCGCAATTCCGTTGCATCAAAGGGTCATGATGGCGGTGCTGTTAAGCTACTGATTGGATTCGATCAATGGAAATAGACCTTTTCATGTGACATTACTGCCGGAGAAGAAATGAGGACGTGAAGTCCGTGAAACTGGACTCATTTAAAACAGTTTTACGGTCAAAGACTCAAAGTATCATACACTATCTTTATTCTTTTATTTAAGGAAGAAAAAAAGGAGGAAGCAAGGATGGTATGAATGGAGGATGATGAAGAAAAGGAGAGATGGATGTGCGAAGGTCGATTTGAAACCCGGATGTATGGAAAGATGACAACCGCCATTTTTAGGGTCTCTATCAGATCAACATGCAAACCACACGCAGACTTCTTTGGCTTATTTTTTTTAACACTACAACTCTGTGAGTAGTTTTAAATCATTTTAGTATCACTCTAGTGAGAAATGTATAACGACACTTTTTGACTTCACAGATGCCAGCTTTTAAAGCAGCAGGAAAAAAAGAGGCGTTAAATATTTATGCCTCTCATTTGCTAATATTCATAAACTCAACATTTCAACGCGCAATGACACAAAAAGCGCCCATGTTTGCATTAAACGCACTCAACGACGCTCGTTACGCGAAACGATGGGCCTTTAATTTATACGAGCGGTCCAATCGACGCGCCGTAAAGTGAGCAGCGCCATAATGGCGTCAGATTGATCGGCACGAAAATCTAACATGAAGCTTTATTATTCCAATTGAATCAGTCATGTGAAAAGGATCTGATGAGTTGAATACGGCTGCTGATGAAGATGAGATTTTTTTTTTTTTTTAAGACCTGCCAATGAACATCTTTTAATGAGCTCGTTTCTTATAGCGTATGAAGTAAATAGCTGCTCGGAAAAATATGTTCAATTGATGATGTATTTTATCGAAGCATTATGAAAAGCTGATTAAGGCAAATATATATATATTGTATATATAATCACATTTATTGTCATTACACAATATTTCACAAATACAGAGCAACTTAAAAAAAACACACACACACACAAAATAAACCGATGACCAACAGAGGGAGAAAGAACGGGAAACCTGACGGGTCACCAGACGGTGACCCTGTTTTCTTAGATGAAAAAGAAAAACATAAGGAAAGGGGGCAGGAAAAAACAAGCCTCAAGCTATGCTCCTGTAAGAAGGGGCACAGCATGGATTTGGTATGGGGGGGGGGGGGGGCGTTCAGCAAACACACCAACATAAACAAACAAACATAGTGACAGAAAAATCGGATCGCGACAGACAGAATATAAATGACACAGAGCATGTATTTATTTTTAAGAACAGATGGGATTAAGAATACATGGGTTTTGTTTTGATGGAAAGTTAACGACTTGTAGATAATGAAATTACTTTACACAATAGCGATATAGCGAACTTTTTAAACCAACTATGGTTCAAACTGACATTGCTTGCAACATGACTTGAAAACTAGAGCAAAAATAAGCAGGCAAAAACTTTTGTGCCAACACGAAGTTCCCAAGTATCTTCCTAAGGTATATTGGAAAAAAATGTCCTCTGCGTACCGTATGATGACCGCATGTTTTTTTTTTTTTTTTTTTGCGAATGCGGCAAGCATGATGAAATCCAGGCAATGGCCTGCTTGGCGCCGGTGATCAATGACAAGAAAGTAGTGGCGTGTCAGCGAAGGACTTGCACAGCGGCGCTAAATGAGGACATGTACTCCCCAGAGGAGCTTGTACGAGGCCTCCGCCGCTCGGTCCACGAGTCGAGGAGGTGAACATGCTTGAGTTGACGACTTGTCCAGCCATTTGTCAAAGTCGTTGTTTGCTCTTCTTGCAGCTTAAGTTACATTCGTCGTGATTTGTCCTCTCTTGACCAGACTGATTTTTTTTTTTTTAAAGATTAAAACAAAATCTCGAGTTCGTACAAGGAGGCTAATACATAAAAGCAGATCATACTTACATTTCTCCTGACAAGGAAAAGCAGACAACGGCAATATTTTGCCATTCTGATGCAAAGAGTTGTGAACCTAAGTTTTACGGCATAGCCCAGCCAAAATGGTGACGTGAGAAATGAAAACATTGCGTCAGAGCTTTACTTGGCTTAGCACGATAACTACCAGCGCCGACACCCCAGCCAGTGTCTCGCTGAAACAATCTTAATAAAAAAAGGTCAAACCAATAAGAAAACCTGACACTGTCGCCCTTTCTTACCCGGCAACAAATTAGCTAACAAGTCATAATTCCGAGTCGTAATTCCGAGGTCACCGTGTCACCGGGAGACGCAGCTAATTGGCGCCGGAGCTGCGTGGCTAAGGCGGCGAGGCCGCGCTAGCAACGTGCGCGGCCTCGCTAGTGGGTTTTAGCGTGTGAAATAACGGCAGCGGCGAGCTCATGAGGGGGGCAATTATGTCAAAGCTGTGCACATCCAAGATAACCCGCCGCCTGACTCAATCTGGGTAAGCCCCCGCGGGGCGGTGGAGGTAGGGGGGGCAGAGGGTGGAAGCTTGCGGCGGCTCCGGAGAGAAGAGAATGAAGGCTCGTAAACAAGCAACTAACAAGCTCTGCACACATGATCAGGCGTGTGTACGCTAGCCATCTGGATTAGAGCGCAAATGGTATATAAAGCATGCCCGCATGTTGGATTCATACTTGAGAACAATATTATATACAGTGGTCTCCATCCTACCTGACCTTGACTACCAACGCCTCTAAAAAGAAGGTGACAATGCGCTTTTGTAACAATCCACATTGTGGCACCGTGCCACGGGGTGGCGCCTCCTTGTTTTTGTTGTGCATATGCAGTAGGGGTGTGCCAAAAAATCGATTCTCATAAGAATCGCAATTCTCATTTAGTACGATTCAGAATAAATTTTAAATGTCCCAAAATCTATTTTATTTAAATTATTTCATATTGTCTTGCCTTTGTCTGTTTGTGCCTTTATTTGGAGCGCTGTTCATGTTGTACCCGATTTGGCCACTGAGGGGCAGTGGAGTTCCATGCGGTCTAATACCTTGTTAAGTTGTAGCCACATTAGAGAGTAGAAGGGAAAAGTCACAATCAAGTTATTCCAATAAAAGTAGTTTTTTTGCAGTGTGGAGCCGTTCTTTTGAGTGATAAAAGTGCCGCGAGTAGCGCGCTAATTAGCATTAGCGAGTCAGACTGGAGTAGATCATTACAATTCCTTGCAAATCTATAGATTGAAGCAAAAAACATTGTCAATCAAATCATTGTCAATCAAAAATCGTTCCTAATCAAAAATAGATTCAGAATCGAATCGTACACCCAAAAATCGGAACTGAATCGAATCGTCAGACTAATATCCAGTACTTTCTCGTTTAGGCCATCTATGTTTTTGACGCCGTAGATGTGTACGCTCAACGTGGTAGCGCCGAGAAGCCCACTGTTTTTTTTTGTGTTTCCTTTTAATAATTTAAGCCTGTGGACTTCCAGTTTCTTCGTTGCTCTCCAGTTTTTTTTGCTATCCAGCTGCGCCGTCTATGGCTGATCAGCCACCGCGCGTTACACTATGTGAAGCTCCTCAACTCACTTCAAAACTTCCTTGTTACCAAGATGCTATTAAATTAAAAAGGCTTGGCCTAAGCAGAAACATAGCACTGTGACGGCTCGTAGCAGAAAAAACAAAAAAAACAACAACCTTCAACTAAACAGGAACGGTGCATTTTGATTCATAAACGTCATAGATACATGGTAATGGTGATGTTAGCGTTCCGTGTTTTTTAGGGTTCAATGAGTTGTAGTTTTGCAGGGAAACTACCAAAGTGATTTATTTTTATACTCTGGAAATGATTAGTTATAAGAAAACGCTTGCAGTCCTCGTGAAGGTGTTATGTCGCGAGCTCCAGCTGCTATCATGTAAGTGTTCAATTAGCTCTCAGCGAGACACAAACTTCCCATTCATTTGCGTTATTCCAGCTAATTAGCCACTTGGCCTTGCTCCTCCTGCATTTTGGCAGCCATACCGTCAGTATGTTAGCAAGTAGAAGAAGAATGTAAAAAAGACAGCAGGCAACAGGTATGACAGGAAGGTTTTTTTTTTTTTATATTGTTTATATTTAAATGCCCACTGTACCATAAATGATCTCTATTGTGGGCTTGATGGGTATTCGACATTCACGACCCTTAAACACGTGTTCCAAAGCTTCAAAAGTTAGTCGTTGTTTTTGATATTTTGAATGTCAATCTCGACAGGCACGAGCCAGGATGACTGAACACAAGGTGCGGTCCTGTCTGGGTCCTCATTGCTAACATTTATTATTCCAGTCAAGTCAAAAATGTGCTTTAAGTAATACTAATATTAACCAAGGCTAATAGTGATAATAATGCAGTCTAATGCTAAAATGCTAATGAGGCCTTGATGTATGCTTTACTTGCTGTACTATTATTGTAGTATTGGCACTGTAGAAATATTGCTTCTCTAAATTTAGCATTCATGCTAATGCTAACAATCTAATGCACAGTATTTTTTATTTAAACAACTGGGAACTGCCCGTTAAAGCCTTACAGATTAAAAAAAATGTATGAAAAAAACCCAAAAAACATACTTTTAGTAGGAAGAAATGACAACATCTTTGCAAACTGCTCGCAATAGAATATCCCTCCAAGGCGCAGTTGTCTGTGATGACGTTCTATGCGTAGTATGCAAATTGCGGACGATCATAATCATCTTCAAGCGCCTTTTCGAACCGCCGCCGTACCACATGATGCAACTGTGACGGCATCATCCTGGAAAGTCGTCATTTGGCACGCTCCGTTCAGCGGAAACACCGCGAAGAATACGCTCACCTCTCCATAACCTCCCCCCTTCCTCCTCCTCGGCACGTGTTATTCATAATCATTTGGAAGTCTGCTTCGGAGGGGGGAAAAAAACGGGTACCTTCCAGGAGAATTCCGCACCAAAGGCGGGAACAAATGTCGAGGAACCGTGCCAACTAACTGATTGTCCCGTTTTTACTCTATTATATTAGATATTTTATCGCAAAACAGTCGGTGCTATCATCAAGGAAAAAATTATTTAAAAAAATTAATCAGTTTCTCCTTCGCTTGAAAAATCTCTTTAAAAAAAATCATAATGGGCCCTCTGCGCTCATTATACGTAAAAACGCACATGTACATTTTAATAGCTGTTTTTACACACAAGGTCACAAACACTGAGGCAACGACTGGCAAAGTAATGCACTTTATATGCAATCACATATTCAATTATAGTATCTCTGTCAAGGACAAGGACGAGAAGCGTCGGAAACGTTTCCCACAAACTAGGAATGGCCATGCACTGACTTTTAATGTTTTTATACACACGTTAGTTGTGTCAAATATTTTTAAAATGCTTCGGATTGGTCTTGTAGCTCGGGTTATGGCGGTTCCAATGTCATTGAGGTCATTTTGCCCATAAGAAGTTCCGTAGTTGAAATTGTTTCAGGGTTTTGTTTGAAATGAATATTTAAAGTAGATCTATTCTGCAAAGCTCCCAGCTTTGATTAGTGTTTTTGTCGAAACACCACAAATTCATCAAGAATTATAACAAAGCTTTCACTCTATTTACTGTCTTACAAAAATTTGCCTGTTTCATCTAAATGAGACGCATTTATTGCCGGACCAATGGTGAATCAGGTTTTTGTTAAAATAACGAATGGGCCAGGATCCTGAGCCTTGAGGCTAGTGTAGCTTATATCTATGGGTTGTGACACTCGGTGTGGGGGCAGTTAGTTGTTTAATTAGCACCATAGCTGATGTCATGTTGCATGTCGAGTGTGACTCAACAGTGCCACTGCTGGTTGTATCCATGTAGTGCACTCCATTTCTGCCCCAATTGTTTCAAGATGTGGTTAAAATTAACTGATTTGTTGGAATTTAGATGTTTCTGGGGTTGGTGAAGAACTCTGGTTGGTGGCCCGGTGGGTGGTGTCTGGTCGGTGCTGGATTTCACTTTCCTTTCTTTTCTTTGGTCCTTCCTCGGGTCTCCTGACGGCGGTGTTCGGTTTAGGTGAACGGTATGGGATTTTTTAAAATAGTTTTTTGGTGAACTAACAAATACACACACACTCACACGCACGCACACACGCACATACACACACTCACCCAAACACAAAATATTTTTTAAAAAATTAATAAAATTTAAAAAAATAAAAAAGAGAGCAATGATGATGACATTACCAAATGAACAATACTGAGCTCTTAAAAAAATAAAAATAAAAATTTAACAAAGGCTACATGATTCACAGACTAACGATCGCACAACTAATTGATCTGGATTGCGTGGTTGTAGGTTAGTTTGTGTAATACAAAATTAATGTTAATAGCGCATCCTCAGTCTCTTGCGGCGCGCTTAATAAAAGTGGAACGATGCAATCAGCACACCAGAAATAAATAAATAAGGAAAGAGATTAAAGGGAGTCCCAGCAGACGGGATCAGCGATGTACAATGTGACCCCTGAACCCATAATAATGTTCTAAATTCTCGCCTGCAACCGACTACAGGGTCCCGACACCTTGCCGGATGAGTGCCGCTTTTGCGAGGAAGTCAGCCCTTAATGAAATCTCCCAGCTTTCTTATTGATTTTGCCCGCACTACTCATGCAAATCAGCATTTGATTTGGAGTAAACAATCTACAAGTTTGGGCTCGTGTTACATTTTGAAATGCACTCTCAAAAAAAACAAGCTCTTGGCAACTCTTATAGTTTACCCGACTTATTTTGAATGCCAGGCCTCAAGAGAAAATGCAGGTGAATTAAAAATGGTGGGCAGATATAGAAGATATGCCAATATAGGTCTTTACCATTTTCAAACATTGACACCACGCTCCGACCACAGATGAAAAACAAGCGTAGCAATTAAGCGTCACCCATCCGTTTACAATTTCCAAGGCTCAAAATAAAAAAAATTCTGTGCGGCTGTTCTCTGCTTTATCGTGGTTCCCGACAAACGTCTGTGAAAAGTGGACTCGATCACTCAAGCGCTATTCGGGTGTTAAATGTGCTAACCGTGTCAGTCTTAGGTTAGCGCAGCAATGAGCATGGCTTCTTCCTTCGTCAGAACCATACTTGGTAGAAATGTAACTTATTCGTCACCACTGAGGCGATGATTTACTGATTTCAGCGCGGCTCCACAACGTGTTTAGCCGCAGCAGTAGCCAGTCAAAGATAATTTCTAGCTAGTTGTAGGTAGCATCGAAGTGTGCATCAAACCAAGTTTTGCGATGCGAAAACTGGTGGGCATGGTGAGGGAACACGTTTTGCTTCCAATTGGGGCACATTTGGATGAATTGTCAAAGTACGGCCAGAGGAGTAATTGCACAAAAATAGTTGCTTCAAACCCAAACACCTGTCTTGCTGTTCAATAGGTCTTAGAGACGTTCTGATGAACACAATACACACCTGCCCAATTTCATGTTGATCGGTGTAACTGTTTTCATGGGTTACTGTTATTTAAGTTTCTAAAATTGGTGCGTTTTTCAGCATGTTGACCCCCTTAAATTGATTAATTTGGAAAAATAAAAATACAGTAACTATTAGGGGTGTTAGAAAAAATCGATTCGGCAATATATCGCGATATTACAGCGCGCAATTCTCGAATCGATTCGATATGCGGCCGAATCGATTTTTTATGGGAATATTCAACAAAACGTCTTACTTAGGGTTAGGATTCACACATTAAGCATGGAAGAATGTTATATTAATGGAACATTAAGCTTTAATATTTGATTTCAGTTCTGTTCAAACATGAAACAGACTGCAACCTGTTTGTTAAAAGCGGTGGTTTTTTTTCAGATAAATAAATACATTTTCATACAAATCTTCCAGTGTTTATGTACAAGTTTACTGATTAGTATTGTCTAAATTTGAGTAAAAAAAAAAAAATCGCAATAATCAATTTATAGATTCGTATCGGGATTAATTGGTATTGAATCGAATCGTGACCTATGAATCGCGATATGAATCGAATCGCCAGGTACTAGGCAATTCACACCCCTGGTAACTATAATTGCTCCATGATTGTAGACAATGCTTATTTGAGTGAAACTTCTGTGTCAGAGTTAAGTCGTCTGCATGCAAAAAGCGCACCCCCCTAAATTTTCAGAAATCTCTTCACAGCGCCAATCTTCAAACTGGCACATCTTTTGAACCTCCCTCGCCACTTTCCGAGGAATTGCGTCCTTTCTACTTTGCACTTGGCGTGTTCACGCAATTACGTGAAATAGCAGGAAATCACCATACAAAGCAGTCTTTGGATCAAAATTGAACAAAAGTAAAAGTCTCAACGTTAACCTTGTTTTTATCACATCTCAATCCCGGATGTGTTTTTTGAGGACTTCATCGCGGTGCGATGTGTTATCATTCTCATCAGCGCCCTGGCAACAGCCCACGTTATGATGAGGAGAGCTTCTTTGAACTTCCTGAGCCTCTCGCTACCCCTGGCTCTTTTCTTTTCGGGTGGGCGGGGTGGAATTGTGGTGGTGGTGGGGGGTATGGGGGGGGGGGTGGAGTAGTCATCACTTGGCTTGTCAGCCTCCGATCCTGCCAAGCTCTTGAAAGACCAAAGGTATGGACGGTTCACAAACAGAATTTTTAAATTTGGACCACATCAAAGACCTGAATAGGAAATCACAATAAACTGCCGGGAATGTCAATGAACCGACAGAGGACAACATGAGAGAGGTTGTTATTTCCTTCAGATGCAATACGTGTGCATACTTGTATAAGGGTCATTTCAGTATTTGACGACAACTGAGGCACCTTTACATTTTTAGATGTTTGTAAGAAAATCATTTAATAAAACCATGAATAGTACACTTTTTTTTATTAGATTTTTTTTGCCATGTCATATTTTGGCGCAGCGCTGTTACAGATACTTACACATATTACTGAATAAATCCTTTACAATTAAATGAAGATATATTTGAATAGTAAATGTTAGTATTACTCTAACTACAGTAACTACAACTTGTTTGAAAATCAATGTTATTGGTACAGTTTTTGATCAAAAGTACATGCCTAGCTTTTATGCTAACTGGTCACTAATAAACTTAGCTATAGCATCTAGCTTGATGTCATGTAGCTAACGTTTTGTTTGTTTTTTTTACCAAAAAAGATTTAATTAACAGGGTTATTTTATAAGTATAGATTACAGATTTGATGGCTGTTTGTTCTAATGTGGTAAACTTGACTTTCTTTGTTCTTTCCTTGTTTGTTTCTTAGCGTTTAGGACACCTAGATGATACTGACTGAGATCCATATTATGAACTGAAGATGACGACATCATGCTAATTGCGGATATCTATAAATCTATATCTATCTATAAATCTATATCGATCTATATATCTCTATATATCTATATCTATATATAAATTTATATATTTGAGCAAATGCCAAAAGAGGGAAACCACAATTTCTGTAAAGTATCCAGAAGAAGTCATTATATAAATCACCAAGATATAAATCCCCCAGATATGATCACATCCCCATAACATTTTAAATCACTCTCTTGAGAAGTGACAAAAATAGAGTTACCCCACTTTGAGTTCCCGTAGCTCAATTATTACTGGTATTTTCCTCACATTGGTGATATGTTTGTCTTCTTGCAGGTCAACGCCTGTCTAAACATTAGCGGATGCTCGTCCATGTTTCATTCCATAAATGAAAAATCATTTCCTTCATCCCCCATGTCAGATAAAAGACGTATCATTTTATCTGAATTGCCTTTCACGCGCAAATGTAGCGCCGCAACATCAAGGATTCAAACGACGCCATGCGTGTGATAGCAATCTTATCTCCAAAGCGCACGTGTAGCGGCGACGCAGATGCGCAAACAACTTTCTTGCAAAACGTTAACCTGTTAAACAGATGTTTAAAAATAGAATTTTCCTAGCCGGGACCAGGCATAAGGAGCTTTTGTAAATCACAATGGCAGCATGAGCCCCATCCTTACAAGTGTTGAGGCTCCAAAGCGCAATTTTGACAGCTGTGTGCACCTTTGTATGCATCTGGATACTTGGGGAATAAAAAAAAAAAAGGCTGATTGGGGCATGAAGGCCTTCTGTGCAAAACTAGAGACACGTTATTACAGGCTGCTGCTGCTGGCGAAAGAGAACATAAGCTTTACTTTCAGGAAAAAGTCTTTTGTTAGAAAAATATGAAATGTGCACGAACCAAAGCTCCATCGGAAGATCTCAAAATGTTTTTGTAAAATCATCCTGCTTTTCTAAGAATACAGTATTACAACGTCAAGATTACGGCAAAAAGATAAATAAATACAATTTAATTTTTTTAAATAAATATTATTAATCCATTTTCTCAAATAATAAAAAAAAAGAAGGAATTTTCTCAAAATGACATTAAAAATCTCCCAATACTCTCAAAAGTTTAAAATTTCCATCCATCCATTTTCTTTACCGCTTAGTCCTCACATAGGTCACCGGGGGGCGCTGGAGCCTATCCCAGCTGGCTTCGGGCAGTAGACGGGGTACACCCTGAACTCGTTGCCAGCCAATCCAGCGCCAATCCAGTTTTAAATTTATGTTCTCACGATGTTCTTGTGGCCATTTTATGATCAAGAACAGGAAATTAGAAGAAAAGAAAATTTGCATTAATTTCATACAAAGTTTTTCTTAATTAAGCAGCATTTGGGATGCATATAAATGTAGAAAAGAAAGACACTGTCTCCCTTAGATATACTGTGACCATTGTTCATAGAATCCCAAGGCCATCTTTCCTCCTGGTGGCAGCTTGAGTCTACTGTGTGCTCTGGCTTTTACTACACTACACTATATTTATCTAAATTAGCTCATTTCTGTGTGACTGTTCATTGTTTCAAGTATTCGTACCACTGCTGCCAACCATCTGGACAAGGTTTTTGCTTTGACTTGCGCCTGGTGAGCAACAAGACCAATAGATGGCAATGTTGATCACATCATGACAGAATAGGCAAGGTACGCTTGCTCTGTTTAATCCCGAGGATGCTTGATAGTTGCTCCTTTACTGTTTTTCCCCATGCATTGTGATGTTTATGTTTGTTTGTTTTTCTCTTATCTTATAGATTTTTTGAAGCCCATTTTCCCAGTTTGGGTGTCCTCAAGAAGGGTCTGCATTACTTGACACAGGAGTTTTCCTGAACATCCCGATGGCCAACACGCCAGAAAATTTTCATCGAATGAAAAAAGATGACATTT
Organism: Leptonotus elevatus; assembly: GCF_054856555.1. Classification (NCBI taxonomy): domain Eukaryota; kingdom Metazoa; phylum Chordata; class Actinopteri; order Syngnathiformes; family Syngnathidae; genus Leptonotus; species Leptonotus elevatus. Next base: position 10,054,838 of record NC_141254.1, read on the forward strand.
TTTATCATAACATCTACAGTCAGAGTTTCATGAAATTTAATTCACATATATCCAGAACAATAATAGAAAAAAATCCCCACCCCTCAAAAAAATAAAATAAAAAAACAGTATGAAAATTTCCCCTTTGGTGTTGGGGTGAACAGAGAGTGACATGGGTGGCCATGGCCACCCCTGGGCCCCCGTCACTCCGCCCATGTTACAGAACTAAAACAATACATTTAAACGCTCATGTATAAAATTTATTTCCAAAGATAAAAACAAAACCATTTTTGCTATAATTATAGTTTTGTAAATTTAAAATGTAGTTTTAATTTTTTCTAAAGCATTTTTATTTCATCTAGCTCCATGTGTGTGTACATGTGTGTGGAAGAGATTTCAAAATATTTGACTACTTTAACAATCTGCCTGTTTGTATGCAAGTCACGGGCAAAAGCAATACAATATGCCTTTTTTTTTTTTAAATATTATATATTATATTATATTACCATTGCGGAAATATCAGAAATGTTCGAAATTGTCAATAGATGCAAACTGGTTAAATGCCTAAAATACAGTATGTAGAAAACAAAATAATAATTTTTTTTCGAGATAATTAGCTCTTCGGAAGTGCTAACTACAAAGCACTGTGGTCTTGGTTAGCCTCCATTTCGAACCGTCCGGTTCCACTCTAGTTTTACTCCTTGTGCACATTTTCTCCCATATTCAAAGTCTATGGAAATAAACCCGGTTTTTTTTGTTTGTTTTTTACCGTCACGATGAGTGACGGCGTCCATAGAAGCTTCTAGCATCTTATTAGCGGAGTCCAGCGGAGGGAAGGCGGGGAAAGCAGCGAGTGGGGAGCGTGCGTGTGTGTGTGTGTGTGTGTGATGGGGGGCGAGAGGGGGGTTCTCCGGTGAAGCCGCTTAGCGCCACCATAACTGAAGCAGGTGTCCAACATGGCGAACGCAGGCTGCGTCTCTCTGGCGACTATTCTCTTTTTATTCATCTTTCAGGCGGCTCTTCCCCAAGGTAGGTTCTCCTCGTTGACCGGCAGGCTTTTTCGGACTATGTACTTTCCCTCCATTTTGATACGTGTGGATTTTGAAGCATATTAATCAGCATTTTTCAGCTTTTTTTTTTCTTTGAGGTTCTTAACCAAGATGAGCAGTGGATGTACGGACGCCGACTGTTCGTAAAGTTGGACTTATTGCTTATATGGAGATTCTTCTTTTGCGTCACTTTTGGACAGCTTGATTGCCACCGATGGGAACTCTGATGTGTCGCATTGTGTGTGTCGTTAAGAAAAAAAAGAAAAGATGTCGCACATGGTCACGTTTTGGGAGTTGCGGTCCACTTGACTCTGTTGTAAATCGCGGCAATAAAACAAAAATGCTCAAGTGCCTCACTCGAATAGCTGATTTAAGGCTTTCGACTGCAAATAACTCTCAAAGTGATGCGTATTCCGTCTTTTGTGCTTGTATTTTTCTATGTTTTATAAGTCGCGCAACACCGCGACGCTTATTCCATCTCACTGGTTCCACTGCTGGCACACCGCGTTTTCAAAGTTAAAATGCAAATAACTTTCGTCCTTCGGTGTTGTACACATACGCCGAATTGGCAACGATGTGTTAAAATACGGAATCGTGTCTTGAAGTGGTCTTAAATATGCTCGTGTACCCCACGGGGTAGGGGTTAATGTGGATGTGCGTAGGGTTGTTAACGGGGTTCAGGTCGGTCATCTTCTGGGTATGCAGCAGACTAGGGGAGGGAGGGGGCGTCACTGTCCCCTTCTACGGACATAATAGTGAGTTGGAAATGTTCTGGGATGGTTTGGGGTGAACTTTCTATATACAGTATTTTGTTGACTGTTGTGTTTTTTGTTTGTAGCCTTGCGCTGCTTGGTATCAGGCTTTTTTATCTCGCATTGCCATGGAGATGTGATGGAGAAACAGCAGGCGACGCACCCTCACTCCCCCACCACCCATCACCATCACACTGGCAACACGTTCACATCATTTACACAATCATGTCGCAAGTAGGAAACTGGCTTGGCTTTGTTGGGACGATATCCTGCAAGGCAGTTAGGCCAGGGGTGGGCAAGCTGCGGCACATGGCCTATATGAGCGCCCGGCACCCAATTCCTTAAATAAAATGGCAACACATGCTAATTTTATGCTATTTAAAACAATAAATACGTTGTAGAGTGGTCTTGTAGAAACTTGACACTGCTCTTTGTATAAACCCTTTTTATGCTGAGGTAGTGGCTTTTAATGTTGTAGGATGGCAGACGTTGGTGCCGTTGCGGATTATACAGGCATCTTAATCCAGAACGTCGCTTTTATCCATGAAAGCACTACCGGCTGGTTATGGCGTTTATGCTGAGTGCACACAAGTCCATGTTGTTTTTGGACTATAGCAAGTTTTGACTCCAGCTTCATTGCAATGGCTGAGACAAAGCACGGGCGGCATTTGTACAAAGCATATTAATTATTTACCCTGGCCAATGCTGACTCGCTTTGTGTTGTTAAGCTTTGTCGGATGTTACCCCTACCACTGCAAATACACATGAAGCGTTATTAAGCTTCAGTTACATTTGGGCACGCAAGCCAATATAAACTTAGTCGGGAGATAACATCCACGGGATGTGATTCAATCACTGCTATCTTTTGTTCCCTTTGCCAAAGAGGCTAAACTTTGTTTAAAGGTGGAGCATGGGCATAGAAGAACCAATTACAATTTGATGCAGATCAAGAATTTTCATTCTTGTGAATTGTGAGATTTGTTAATATTGTGAGCAAAAAGGCCATGTTTTGCATAATATCTTGGTGAATAAAACATGTTTCTTTCTTCGGATTCAGGGAGTTTGGTCCTGATCCAAATGTTTAAAACTGTATGGCCATGACAGAAATTTACAATATTATATCGAGCTTGTGTGTTTTGTAGAGAGATATTTGAAAAATAAAGAAATCTGTTGTTTGTATGCACTCTTTAGATTGCGCAGTAGGGCTGCAGCTATCGAAATATTTTTTTTTAGAATCGATTATTCTGCCGATTTATCATTTATTTTGTAATATTAAACAACAGTGCAAATTCAAATTTGTCCTTGAGTTGCACAAATTAAAAATTCCTCACATTCTACACTGTAATTTGTCTGGTGAGTGACGTGGGTGTCGGTAATGAGAGTGTAGTTGGCTGTTGTTAGCTCAGGATAGTGATAGCCAATCTGTTTGAGTCGGCCATTTTAAATGACCTGATATCGCTAACTTGTCTTGGGTTATGCAAGTTATGTCTGCCATACAGACATAATACACATATTTGTGTCTCAATAGCATTGCGCTGTTAACATGTTCCTACAAAAAATTTTTATTTAGTTGTCACATATTCTTCTATGCAATTAATCTAATTAGTGTCATCAAACACTTTTTTGTCACAGAAAATAGGATGCTTGGTTTTGATATCTAATTGGGTCATATCAGGGTGAAAAAAAATATATAACAACCGTCAACTCAAGATGAAGGGACTGATTAATTAAATATTTGGCGGTTTAAAATTTAAAGAGCTGTGCAAAATGCCCAGTGGGAGTAATATCTGATGTAGTTATATGGATGGCTGAGTCTTGAGTTGAAGGATGACTTAAGCATCTAAAAACACTCCTTGAAGAAATCTTGGGAGATTTTAATTGTGGAGTCTTGTGGGAAGTGACAAGTGGAAGTTCAAATTTTGATGTCGCGCTTGTCTTTAATAGGGATGGTTGATTAAATGGTCGTCAGAAATTGGGTGGGATGTGTTGATTTGATTCATCTTCTTGAAGCAATTTAAGCAAAGCTGAGAGTAGCTGCAACTGAAAGTGGTGCTGTTGAGTCAAGTCTAAATGTGTTTGCGGTCTAAAGAAGAACAAAAAGTGTGAAAGACTGAGTGTGAATGATTTCAAAAAGTGGAGCCTGAATAGGTGAGTGACGTGGGTGTTAATGAATTAAAGTGTAGAGTTGTTTTGGGTTGTTTTGGGTTGTGCTTGGTATGAGATGGAGCCCCATCCCTATTAATAATCAGCAGTGATTTCAAGTGAACTCCTAGGGTTAGGGTAATAATTGATAGAATTGATTGTTGATTTTTTTTTTTTAAATAATTGATTGTTGATTAATCATCTCTTGAAGCAAATTGTCTTGTCATGGAATTGCTTAAAAAATATAATCTTCTTCAAACTAGGACTTATTTGGCATATTGACATGCCTATTTGCGCAAGGCGGATATTTTTCTGCTATTTGCTCAAAATTGACATGCAAATTGTCTTATCTCGCAGTCACAAAGTGGCACACTGGGTACAAAGTGTCATTCGGCTTTCAGCTCAACCAGTAGGAGTCCTGGTGATGGAAAACAGGTGCGGGAATGGACTTGTTCGCTGTCAGTAGCCTCTTCAAGTGTAATGAAGAACAATGCCTTCATTCCTCAGGGGGGAAGGAACCCCAAGTGACCCGACTCACCCCCGCCCCTTCTCCCTCCCTTCCCCTTCTCCCGTCGATGGCGACCGTTGTTGGCAAGCCAACGGATGACTGGCTCGTGTCGCATCTGGCCTCTGTGCACTTAGTGTAATCAAAGCGAGGAAAAAGCCTTTACGGCCTACTTGTCAGTGAGCCGTCTGCTGATGGGATGTCAAGTACGCACCTTCCGCTTCGAATCTCTAGAGGGGGCCGGTTGAGCGGGGGGGTGGGTGGGCGTGGACGCCAATCTGTCGCTCGGAATCGGCCTACTTGCCGTGGGCGTCTAATTACAGCTGCCAGACGTTGTTGCATTTGAGACCATCAGAAACTAATTGAGAGAGGCTTGTGACGTGAATACATTCATATAAATATTTTTGTTTAAATTGGCCTGACAGAGCTAAACCAGGAAGTACAACAAGTGGGATTCATAAAAACACCTCAACCCCTCACTCAGCTCATCAATACAGTGCCAGGGTTTTTCCTATGTAAAAAAAATGCGGAGGCGGCCGCCACCACCTAATTTTGCTCGCCGCCTCCAGCCTGAGCAACTGATACCGCTCAACACAGCCGCAGCGCTCCAGCTGTGTTGATTGAGCAATCTATTTGAACTGCAGTTACAGCGTTGCGCCATTATGGAGGCGCTATGTAAACAGCAGTGCACAGGAAAGACCTGAAGTAATAACCAAAGAAGAAACTTTTTATTACATTTTTTTATTTAAACTTTATTGTACTAAAGAAGAATCAGATCACGGAGCAACTGTTGCACACGGCCACTTCCTGGTTGCGATGCAGAGGACCGGTGGCCCCAGCCATCGACAAAGATAAAAACACAGTATATACAATAAATATAATAGTGTTTTACAACAACTCTGTACTATATTTACAATTTAATATGTACTAGTGGATGAATTTTTAATGATTGTAGTAAAAAAAAAAAAGCATCTTAACTCTTTGACTGCCATAAACGTTATAAAACGTTTAGCATAAACCTAGGGAAGGGCGCCGAGGACGTTAAAAGACGTCCCCTATGTTTTTTTTTTTTTTTTTCAAAAACGGGTGCAGGAAAGCCTTGGGCAGCTGTGCTGAAAGTATCAGGCAGATATGATTAGTCAAAGACTCGTTTTGGCCCCTAGAGGGCAGCGATGACTCTCTTTGCACAAGGTTGGATGGGCCGCCCACCGTGGGCGTCAGTAGAAGACGTGAGGCGGAGCTAGAGTGTTGAGGAGACAATGGCTGATCCAAGCCACAATGGCTAGACCAAGCAACCGGTTACAAGCAGCTCACGCTTGAGCATTTTTTTCAAAGACGGAAAGCATCAATCAATACTAAAAAGCGCATTGATGTCAACGATGATGATGACAACGAGCTCTACGCCAAAGTTGGAAGCTTTGGCCTGTTACTATCACGTAGTAAGCCTCACCGGCTACGCGCGGCTAGCGCGGCTAGCGCTGCTAAGGCCGGAAAACGCGCACAATAGCCGGCCGGGTACTTCTGCACAAGCGGACATTCGATCGGGCGATGGAGAGTTGGCATCGACCAATGCAGATTGATGATGATGATGATGATGACTGCGAGTTTGACGCCAAAGTTGGAAGCCTGGACGTGTTTACGATCACGTAGTAAGCCTCACCGGCTACGCGCGGCTAGCGCGGCTAGCGCTGCTAAGGCCGGAAAACGCGCACAATAGCCGGCCGGGTACTTCTGCACAAGCGGACATTCGATCGGGCGATGGAGAGTTGGCATCGACCAATGCAGATTGATGATGATGATGATGATGACTGCGAGTTTGACGCCAAAGTTGGAAGCCTGGACGTGTTTACGATCACGTAGTAAGCCTCACCGGCTAGCGCTGCTAACGCCGGAAAACGCGGAGCTGCACAAGCGGACATTCGATCGGACAATGAAGAGTACCCCGAGTCCAATGCATATTCATCGGAGGAGCGGGTACAGTCTGATCACGGAGAAGACACTGTTTCTGGACTACGATGCCACCATGAATGGAGTGGATAAAATGGATCAGAACATCTCCTACCAACCCGGTATAGCAACTGAAGGACACGGGGAAGCGAGACGTAACACCACCGTAACGTAACCGTAGCATGATCCTGATATTAGACTTGATGACACACTGCAGTATATACTTGCTATTCCCCGGAAAAAAACGGCCTGCAAGAAAGTGGCACACGCGAAGAGGCAATCTGTTGTGCAAATGCTGTTACGTCTCTTTGCACGCAGGAGAGTGTTACAAAAAGAAAAACTGTCGTTGAAACATCCACATATTTGTAAATAGCACCACAGTTGCACACATTTGTAAATAGTTTGCCAAATTGTTGTCAAATTGTTACACTGTTGAATGTAAATAAACGTATTTTGCTATCAAAAAACACTTTTTCATTCTTGGTGGTAGTGTTTTATAGAAGTAAAGCACTATTTAGGTGTTTGTGGCATCATTCATGGACAAAAAGAAGTGTCAAATTCACTAGAATGCATGAAATAATATCGTTTCACTAAAAGCTTGATTTCTCCGTATTTTGGTCCAACACAGGCGAAATTGGGTCAAACTAACCATTTTCTATTGTTGATTACTAAAGAACGGAATAAGGTAGAAACAAACTCTTTTTTTCTGATGAAAGATGAAAGTCCAATCTTTCATTTGGTAGTACGTGTGTTTCCATAGTCCAAACAGAACATTTTCTGTGGACCTTGAAAATCAGTCAAAATGCTTAAATCGGCTGGCACTGGCGGCATCCCTTTTCTGAAAACGTCTGGCAGTCAAAGAGTTAAAGAAACAACATGCTATCGTGAGAGTCACCCTCCCCCACGCTGTGCTCTCGTCATTCACCAGGCGCATTCAAGAGTTTTGATCGTCCCTTTAGGAACGCTACGGAGGCTTACCTTGCTTTCACATTGCTCAGCAAACAGCCAGCCGCCATTCTCTGAATGCGTTGCGACGTAAATAACAATGGCGGCGTACGTCCAAATAAAGTTTCTACAAAATGTGTTATACTGAAAATGATATTTTTTTAAATAAACCTCACCGTTATGTTAATAACAACCAAATCAATAATATAGAGCAAACTTCTCATTACAATCGGGGTTTTTCAGGGTGGCTTCTGTTCCTTTTGGAGAAAAGCCATCCAGACGAATAATCAAACAGTCGTCCCGAATTTGAGTTCATATTGGAACATCAAGCAGGCTGATAGCTGAAAAGCATTCTAGCAATCCAGCTAATTGAATTTAGATGTGTGCATTTCATTTTTTAATTTTTCATTTTTAATGGTGGCATTGCAAGGTGAGGCACAATTAGAAGACAGTCAAGTGTGCCAACGGCATCACAGAGTAAGTAGCCTTAAGCCCAAAATCACAAACAAACACGATCAACTGGGACGAAGCACACACATGGCTTTGTGTTCAGTCATTGAGATGAAGCTATAGACACAATGCCTTTGCTTGTTGGAGACATTTCATCTTTCAAGTACTGCGCTTACCGTCAAACTCCCTGCTTTCATCCTCAAACTGAAAATGTATCTATACTTTGTTGACAATTCCAACTTGAAGTGAAACTTGAGGAATTTTTAAGTGGCGTTCGTCATCTTGCTATGCGGCGGAGACACAGGGTGGCATCAGATGCTCTAATTGGGCCCTTGTTCCCAGTATTCACAGATATAATTATGAGCCGGACAATGAACGAATAAGGAATCAATGGTCATCATTTTTGCTGTCCGCCACATAAACAAAGCATCTGCCGTTATGGCTGTAGTTATCGGAGAGGAAATTAATGTCTTTACAGAGTACAATAGCGTCCGCTATCACCGCACAGAAGGCTCGAGTGATCTTGCGTCTTCCCACTTTCATTTTAAGCTTCACTCCAGCTCGTAATACATTGCAGGAAATTTGCTCCTGATGAGACCCTTCAGGCCCTCGACTGTCTCCAATATAAATGGAGCGTGCGCCCCGCCCCCGTCTGTGCTCACTTCTTGTCTTTTCGTGTCAGCTATTGTGACTCTATTCTTGAGGGCTTCTTCACTAGTGGGTGACAGCTGCCACTCAACATTTGTATTTTTGCTATTTCTAAGTTGGATTTTGCTGATGCCAAGTCTAACCTCACTTGAACAGAAATGGTAGATTGTAAGACTTGTAGCAGAGCGACAGGTTTTTGTAATAGCCTACAAATTTTGCAGTCTGACTCATTAGAGTTAATTGAGATTAATAGTCAGCTATGGATTTAAATGCAGCTAAGCCAACGCAGACTCCATGAGGCATACTGAAATCTGCTCAATACATCTAAATTAAAATAAAGAAAAAAGCAATTGATTTGAAAATTGATTGCTAATTTTCATCGAGGAAGTTTAGTCGATAATGTGGTTAGAAATTGCACAACTGTAGCAGTACATCTTAACAGGATCTGACCTCAGGTGTCCTCATTTGTAATTGAAGTACATGGCAGCAATTAGCGTCGAGCTAGGTCATTTTGCCATATTTTGTGATGATGTAGTAGTGGATGAACAGACAACAGTCAACTGGACAACACGTCGACTTGACCACTCTGTGATGACTGTTGCAGGTTGAGGTCGATTAATCGCCATATCACTCTACTATCAACACCTTGCCGTTGACCCCCCCGGAAAAAAAAGAAAAGTCTTTCAACCTTTACGCTACAGGTCAGGAAAGAATAAGCCTTAGATGCAAAAGACAGCATCATGTTTGATAGTGAGAAATGATGTGCTATGTATGAACCAAGATGCTGAACAGATTGTCCGGGATCCTTCTATTTGCTATTCAATCAATTTGTCCCAACCTATGCCCAGACACTTCCCTCAATCTCGAAGTTGTCGAATCACTTTTGTAGGCGGGGTGCTTGTGAGTTGTAGTAGTCAGGGTGGAAGGTTTGCAACGTGAAAAGAATTGAGGCCTAAGGCCCCCTGTGCAGACTATCGCTATCCCTGACACGTATACATTTATAGCCTGCCTGTAGTCTGTGTCACTAGTGGAGTGTTAAAATCCATAGAAAAGTCAGCTATGGGTTGAAAAGGCTTTTCCAGTTCTGGGAAACAAACTGCACAGATCCAACACAGTTCACAAAAAGTGCCTGAGGTGTGGGCATGCAGCCTCTGGGGGCGGGCTTGTAGTCATCCAGTGCCCTCAAGCACCCTGTGTTGGGTTCTGAGTCAAGAGATTTTTTTTTACTCTCACCTCTTTACTTTGCGGTTGAAATTGGGCTGGAGCAGCTCGTGTCTTTATTGCACAACATAGTAGCCCTTTCTTACCTTGTTTATACGGCGCCACACTGGCAAAAGCACAGTTTTGTAGACCTTGGACACTCTCGATTCAATAAGCGTCTCGGGAATTCAATCCCGCAGGAGATAAGGATAAAGTAAGCACTTTCCTCAACAAAGGTAGCAAAAAGTAAAGTGCCTGCACTCCATGCCACTGCAAAAACTTTAATGGACAAACAACCAATGGGCCTTCTGGCGGGTCACGGCCCTTTAATGCTGATTCTCGTCGGTACGTTCGTTCAGCCATTAGGAGCGAGGTGTGTGGGCACCGATTTTGCTGTCAGTTTGACCTCTTGCATAAGTCGCAGTTGTGCGTTTCTTCTAATTATCTTCTAATAGTAGCCTTTTTTAAAGCGATCGCAGTGCAGACCGAGCACACTTTGCACCGCGTGGGAGGTGAAAGACTGCGGAACAAAATGTGAAATACTTTCTCAATCTGCTTTAATTATCTTCTGTTTCAATGACAAAAACAAAGACGTGTGTACGTGTTTTTGAAGAATTATAGCGCTTTACCTGCTCTCCTTGCCCTCCTAAATCAGACTTAAGTAGTGTATCAAACTGTAAATGTTTTGCTTGGAGCATTACAACACAACGCCACATTTTCGGGGCTTACAAGAATTGTTTAAAACGTCAGCCGGGTCTTTCTGTCCTCTGCTAAAAGTAAGAATTAAAAAGAAATGTTTGAACCGGACCCTTTTCCAGAAAGCGGTTCTTGCTGCTTTGAAGTGTGCAGTGTTTGTTTGGCTTCACTTGGCTGTCAGATTAATACCTTCTCTTCTGAAAATGAAAAATGGTTGAAGGAGCAGTTAATCCGCATAAGATTCCCCCCCCACCCCCCTTTTTTTCCCTTTAAAAGTTTAAGAAGCTGCAAATCTGTCTATGTATTGATTTGACCTTGCGGGACAAGGTCTTTCTAATTTATGCTCCGTCGCTGATGATGGAACAAAATCTCATCTTGTTTGTTTGCATTATCCATTATTCCAGTTACATTACCAGGAACCCGTAAGACAACAGAATAACAAAGAACAATGATGAACTGTAAGAAATGCATTACAACACGTTCATTTGTTAGTCTTTTTTTTTTTTTTTTTTTTTTTTTTTTTTTTAGAGCTCAGTATTGTTCATTCGGAAATGTCATCATCATTGCTCTTTTTTTTTTTTTTTTTTTTTTTTTTTTTAAATATATATATATATATATATACACATATATACATACATATATACATATATACATACATACATACATACATTTTTTTTTTTTTTTTTTGTGTGTGTGGGTGAGTATGTGTGTGTGCGTGCGTGCGTGCGTGTGTTTGTTAGCTCACCAGAAAACCTATTAGAAAAAAAAAATCTTATACCGTTCACCTAAATCGAACACCAGGAGACCCGAGGGGACCGAAGAAAACCAAGGAAGGTGAAATCCAGCACCGACCAGACACCCCCCACCAGAACTCCTCCCCAGCCCAAGAAACATCCAGACCCCAACAAATCCAAAAAACATAAAGTCAGGGAGGCCTCAAGAGACCAACGGAGAGACCGAGAAAAGGAAGGAAGGACAGACGAAGCCGCGTGAGATCCGAGACACCAGCCTCCACCGATTCAATAACCTGAGGAGGAAACAGATTGTGTCTGAGTTTCGGTAGATGCTGGTGTGGTGGATCTGGCATGCATGAAAATCTCCACCAAAGAGGGGAGCCGTCGACCCCCGCCGGAACAGAGCAAGCGCAACACCTCAGGGCCCCCCAGGCCGCGGCAGCGCCAAAGGACGACCCCCGGGCCCCACCAGGGCCACCGGCCGGAGAGCAAACCCAGGAGCAGGAGCGCCCCCCGCCCCAACACGGCCCGCGCCCCCGGCCCAACGCAGCAGGACGGGGCACTGCAGGCCCACCAGGCACCCCACCGGCCCCCAACCCCCGCCCCCCCCCCACCCCCCGCCCCCCATCCACCCCCCGCCACCCACCCCAACCCAGCCCCAGCCGCCCCCATGCCCCCAATCCCCCAGACACCCCCCACCCCCAGCACCCCCCACCCCGCAACCCCCACCACCGCCCCCCCCCCCAACAAAGCCGCCCCCCCCCCCCGACCCCACCCCGACCAACCGGCAGCCCCCCAACCCCCGACCCCCAGCCCCCGGGGACCACCCGCACCCAGGCACCGGCGCCGAAGAGGGGCCGGACAGCGGAGCGGAGAGGGCAGCCGCGCCCACCCCACCCCCCGCCGTGTGGAAGGACGGAACACCGGTGGCAGAAGGGGGAGATGGGGGCACCGGAGGGCGGCCGACACCCCCGAACCCCAGGCCCAGCGGGGGAAGGCCCCGGTCGTCACCCCAGCGCTCTTTGTGAAAATTAACCCCTGTTACTGAGTCCGCCAGCTCGCGGACTGGCGAACTCTACCCCTAAACCGTGAATGTGACCCCACCCAGTGTATATACAAGTGTGTGTGTGTGGTGCATTAAAATTAGGAGCAGGTGAACCGGAGCCGATGGAAATGATATTCCCACGCTCCGATCCACCCGCCACCCAAGCATGTTGCTGAGTGTATGTGGTGCATTAAAAAAAATAGATAGGGCGGGGGGGGGGGGGGGCGGGTGGCGACACGGACAGGGGACCGCAGCACTGCTCTATACTGCGGCCCCCAACCGATGGCACCCCCACAAGCCCCCAAGCCCCCCCCCCCCACCCACAAGTTGTGTGGTGTATTAAAATTGGAGGGGAGTTGTAGGGTGAAGACGGTGTTTCCACCCTACCCCACCCCCCAAAGTGTGTTATGTGCCCTATATGTCTATAAAAGTGTATTGTGCAAACCTAGTGTAGTGAGTTAAGAGGTGTGACCAGCGGGGCCCCCCCCAACCGGGCGGGGGCAGGAGGCGCACCGGCCCACCAAGCCCCCACCCACCCCACCAGGACCCCGGCGGGCATATGGGACCCGTCCGGCGGGGCGATAGGGCTCGCCCCCCGGATACTGGGTCCCGCCCGAGGTGTCAGGACGCCCACCGGAGCGGGGCGGGCACGACACCAAACCCCAGCCACCCCCGCCGGCCCCCATAGCACCGAGACCCGGGCCATGGATGGAGCCCCCGGCCCAGGGGAGGGGAAGGAAGGCGTACCGGGGAAGGGGAAGGGAGGAGGGAAGGGGACGACAAGAAGGGCAGGGGGCAGCGGCAGGGACGCAAGGAAAGGGGGAGAGGAGGAGGAAGGGCGACGAGGGAGAGGGGACAGGGAGGCGGAGGACGGGCGGGGAGAGGCGAGGAGGGAGAGGCAGCAAGGGGGAGGAAGGGGGAGGGGAGAGGGAACCACCGGGCACCCCGGCGGCCCACAGGCCCCGAACCGCGTCGCCGGGCCCAGAGCGACGGACCGCGCCGGAACGGCGCCGCCCCCGACACCAGGGAAAGCCCCGCAACGCAGCACCCCCCAAGAGACCCAGGGAACGGCCAAGACGCAGCATTTGTTAGTCTTTTGGTTTTATGCCGGGTGCCCTTCCTGACACAACCCACCCATTTTTTATTGGTGAAAGTAGAGAAAAAAATATTTTCGATTAAGTTGGAATGTACATTTTTATTGTATTTTAAGACATAAATCTTATGTATTTCCACAATAAATGTCAACAACAAAAAAATCACCTCAGAACTTGGAGGTTGGATTGACAAATTCTTTATAATCCAAAACTATCAATAGATTAATCATCTATATCCCGAGTGTATGTTGTAAATTTGATCTACCACAATCAGAATTGACTTCATACAGACACTTTTTTTTTTTTACAACTCATGCTTGATTGTCAAATTTGAATCCGGTAACCGTGCATTACCCCTTTTCCGCTGCCTACGCATTCTTCCCGGTCGCCGTACAGCCTCTGCTTCATCTCTGACCTGTTGGAACAAAGCTAGCGTGGGATGGGCGTTTTACACCGCATTTTTATTACCTCCCACACCCAAATGCTTTGTCGATAATTGCAGCTTAGCATGCTCACATTGTGCTTCTTAAAAGCATCATAACACCATCCTACTGAACGTGGTAATTTTTTCTCCGTCTATCACACCTCGACGACACAACAAAGTCACTATCGTTTTTATTGTTGAAATAAGACTTGTTTTTATTTAATTTGTTGATGGCACTGTCAGGCTTCTTTTGATTAAACAAACAAGCGAGATCGCATTGTAAAAGACAAGGACTGCCAACTAGGTTCAGGCCTTTAACTGACTACCACTAATTGGGAAAACATTTTTCATTGTAGTTTTTGGTGACTTTACATAACACAGGGCACCCAGACTGTTGGAATATACAAAAGACAAATAGATAGCAGTCAAAGTGGAGATAGAAGAAGACCATTATCTTATATCATCACTACATTATGATTGATTGCTAACTCTTCTCCTTGCTATTTTTATTTTGGTGAGTGACAACACTGTGTTGACCACACATACACTGGTATATCGTTGCTATTGAACAGGTTTAACATTGACACCCCAGTCACTCCAGCCGAGGAAAATTTGGTCTTGTACACACCTTAAAACTACAGGATAATCGCTCAGGACAATTGTCAGTGTGTGTGTATACCCCGGCACAGTTGAGTAGTTTAGATTGAGGAACACTGCCTCTGCTGTTTGCAACCAAGTAGAACACGCTATTTAGTCTATTGTGTGCATGCTCAACAATCAATTCCACAAAATCGACCTTCCTTCCTTGAAATCCTAAAAATCTTCCCGATTAACAACTTCTGAACGGTGATGTTGTGCGGCACTATATCGCAAAAGTTGTACAAGAGCAAACTGGGGCACATGACTATAAGGGAGGGAAGAAATCCATTCATTGTCATTCCATGTCTAGCCCAGATGCTGCCACTTCAATCTGCTCTCTATTTTGTCACACTAATGCGGCGAAAGATGACAAGGGTGGGTCATCTCGGAGCGGAGCAAAAAAACAAAACAAAAACCCCCAGAATGGGCTGAGCATGACAGCCGATGTCAGCCTGCTTTCTATTTCGTCGTACACACTGTGTGGTGGGGAAAATAGAAAAATGGAAAAGACTATGGGTCATCGCTGAGGGGAAAAAAGTTATAATTTAAATGCAGGCTCCAGTACGGAGACGTTTGAAAGATTTATCTTTGAAGGTTTGCCCGTGCATGTCATGTAATGCTGCGCCATATTGCCGATGCTTCATAGGGGGCTGGCGTTTATTATTTAAATGACTATCAACCATCTGGACTTTCATGCAAAAGTATGTAGATGGAGCAGGTCCCGTCACCACACAGTTATCCTCAATTGACTATCAAAGAAATTCAATCAAAAGACAAACCCTTTCTGCAATGGAACTAAGGCTGTCACGACTAACTAGGGTGTGCATCTCTCTGCAAAAGACGATTCGATAAGGTTTTTGATATGTGGGGTGCGAAACGATTCAAGTTCGACTTGTTCGATTTGAAAGTGGAACGACTGGTCCGATTCACTGGATTTACGATTCGATTTGATATGGTACGGCTCAGTTGGGTGTGATGCAATTACTATTTTGTTGTCATTTTACATACATTTGAAGTGCCATTTGCTTCTAAGATATCTCCGTCCAATAAAAGGCGATTTGATATCTGGATTTATTTCCTAAGTGGAACAATTCGGTTCTGTTCGATGCACTAACATCTTTTAAATCAAAACGATTTTCCTGTTCAAAACATATTTTGTTACACCGCTAGCTCTTTCTAGAATAAATGTTTTATTGAATAATCCAATCGATTATTTAGGTAATTCTGTCTTCATTGACATTTGTCGCCAGAAAGAGCGTCTGCAGGAACAACTGTCTGCGTAGAAACATGGAATGGAAGTGGCCAAACATTGGTTCCAGGTGCCGCAAATATGGTTTTAATTATTATAGTTTGGAGGCAGACATTTTTGGGTCAAATTTTTATGCTTAACAGACTCACCCGACTTTTTAGACTCGACTGTGAAAGAGACCAAAATCATACTTGACAAATATAATTGTTGTATTTGATTGATTCAAATTGACAAATATAAACATCCACGGCAGTGAAAGATTTAACAGTCCCTTTTATTTTGTTTTGAACGCCACTATCTTTTGGCATGAATTGTACGAGTAATACACCAGTGACATTGTTTTATATTATTCCACGAAATAATAGCTAAAAATGACTTTTGTTCTTCAGTAGGAAACACATCGTAGCGAAACTTGGGTATGTTGTACACGTCAGATTTTCACTCCTCGTCGATTCTTATTCCAGAAAATGACAGACCCCTGGTAAATCATTCATACCCCAGAGCCAGCACTACTGAACAATGCTGTGAAGTTTTGTGTTATTAAAGTTCCGGCGTGTATGGCAGTACTATCTCGGAATCTATCTGAATCAAGGGGATTATGCCGCAGCTGGGCTGCTGTTTGAGAATAATCAGTCAAGTCTCCGTAGAGAGAAAATCCTTGGTAATTTCCCGTACTTGTGCTTCCATCAGTGGAGCATTGCAGTGTTTCTATATTGGGAATAAGGGCTGCGTCAGACAGTTTTGGCTGTCCCTGTGGTTTTCAACAGCTGCCTGCATTTCGCCTCTGGAGCATAAGCACGTACAGGTATCTCCAAATTTTTGGATTGTTTCAACATTTTTAGAAATACGAAAACCCCAGTACATTTTTTCCTTCGAGTTTAGACACCAAGAGGTTATTTCATGTCCTTACTCTTAAAGTGGAAGACCAGACATATACATTTTAGGATACGGGTGCATACCTGGCGGCAATAACCTTTTCAGTATTCATAGCTGTATTAGGCGGCTTGTACAGCTTGCTATGCAAAAAGTATGCCATGCTTGAGGCTAAAGTGCAGACTTTAGATAGCGAAGAATGTCAATACTTGGACGGAGAGCAGGGTTTTCTCTGCAGCCACTAAAAAAAACGATCACCGCTAAATGTGATGAGTTTTCAAATGGAGAATGTTCATTTAGATGGCTTATAATGATGCTTCCTATGTTTATGCGTCTAATTATGGACTATAAGTGTTAGTATGTGGTGCTGTAAAAACTGTTGGAAAGGGTTTTCCTCAAACTTCGTCTGCTTTCAGGGTTTAAAAAGATTTTTTTTTGTTGCTAATGACTTGAGTCATGTTCTTGTCTACCTCAGTTTGCTTACAGTTACTTTTAATTAGGATTGAACAGCTTCCTTCATGCTTCATTTTGTATTTCTTTAAACAAGTCAATTTATTTGCTGATAATGGTGGAGTCTTTTGCTTTGTCTCTAATCATAAACAAAGGTTGAATTAAAGTATGTGTTGACCTACAAGTGGTACCAAACAAATCTGACCTTTTTCTCACAGTCTCCCGAAGAACATACCGAACCTCGCGGTTTCCTCGGCGCACTTAGTCTTCATCAAATATTAATCATTTCCAGCACGACGTAGCTCCGTTCACACTACGGTAAACTTAGCCTACCCGAGCAGTGGTGCTTAGCTAATTTATTTTTTTCAGCAATACTCTCAAAGTGAATGGAGTGCAATGTTTTCCGTGCAGTAATGAATAATTATCATGAATGCTGGCTCGCTGAGAAAATGTGATTCAAGATTATTGGGATGCCATCTACCCTGTGGTCCTTTTGAGTGAATTACTTGAAAGTTTTATGTAGTATATGCTTGACCACAAGATTACCAAAAAATCATTTTGTTTAAAAAGACCAAGGGAAATAAGAAATATTATGTGACAGTTTTGATCACTATAAATAATCATTTTCTTTGTTATACAACAAGAAAAAATAATTATTGTGAGAATTATTGGACTGGACGATCCAATTAACCCCTTCAATCCCTGGTCTTCCGGAGGCTAGGTTTGATATGGAGCTTGTATCGTACTGTTGGGTACAGTGACAAGCAACACTCCATTTCAAGAGATTAGACGCTGGCCGGCCAGAGTAACCAAATCAATACTTACTCTTAAGAAAAGGATTGACCATGCATTGATCCACACACTTAACCGGAGCGAGGGATTCACTGGATCACTAAAAATAGTTGCATCATCACAAAAACCCCACCTTGGCTCACAATTATTTTGCTATCAATCAAAACCTGGCAATGTGGTGGTCTTGGGTAGCGTATGAGACAATCCTGATATATAAACTTATAACTTTATATTTTTAAGTACATTTTCTAAAGTCTTGAGCGCAAGTATGAATTAATCTGTAGCCTGTTGCCCATTTAGGGGCGAATGTCTGCGAAGGTAGTGAATGTTGATTTCTCGTCAGGGTTCATTCAGGGTTGCAAGTGTTCGCCGATCGGTCGCAACAGTTTTAACAGTTTTTCTTATTTCAAGGAAATCTTGAGCATGTTCATAATTTCCTTGCAAAAAGGAAATACAAACCAAGTGGTAAGTGTACAGTAGGGATAGGGATTAAGCCTTGATTTATGCACATCTATTGGTTGATTTATGACAAGTTCCAAATTTGAACACTTGTCTCAGAACTTCTTGCTACCTGTGAATCGCTTGCATTCATGGACGTACTGTATATCCATCCCACTTAATTTCAAGTGACCCTTGTCTGATACTGGTGATATTGTTCAACATCAGAAACAACCGGCATGGGCACCCCCTCCAAAGTAACGCAGGTAAACAATGACGTGCATCGTTTTATTGAATAGCCTACTCGTGTCTTGATTGTGCTCATTGGTGGGATTAGCTGCTATGTCCACTGACACCGTAGTTAAGATGGCAGCTCTGGCAGATCTGGTTGAGGCCTGATTCAGAACTGAAAATATGCTGAATACCATAATGACTCATCACCACCACACTATGTGGCATGGGAGAAAAGAAAAAACAAATTATAATTGGGTCACCATGTATTGCAAAAACGTTCTAAGATTCTGACATCTGGAGTTGGGTAGGCGGCGTAAGAAGTTTTTAAATTGTCAAAATGTGTAGGATGTGATAGAACACACCTAAGTCTCCAAGGGAACAAGAAGTAAGATAAACATTGTCCAAGATCGTGGAGTTCTCGTCTGTTAGACAAACATGACGACGACTGTTTTTGCTTTGTGACTGTCTGCCAGCAGACTCTTTAAGAGAAGGTGGAAGTTGGACTTGAGTGCAAAATTAAAACTCAGGGGAAACCCCTAATTACGGTAAAAAACAAAACAACGAAACGTCATTGTTTGCTGCATCCCACAATTCTTCAGGCGGCTCTGATGCACTCATAAAAGATACAGTACACATGGATAATTAAATCTAGATCTGGGGATTGCACACTGAAAATGAGACATTCTGAGTGCTGATCCATTGTAAGCCTTAACAGGGTTTTTCCTGGTTCAAAATGAGGCAGAGGCGGTATCATCCTGACTATGATGGGTGACTATCTGGTATAGTTGCCAATACCAGTCTTATTGCATAGGTGTCAAACTCCGGTCCTCGAGGGCCGTAGTCCTGCAGGTTTTGGATGTTTCCCTTCTCCAACACAACTGATATATGATCCGCTCATCAGGAAGCTCTGCATAAGCCTGATAACGATCCTGCTGATTAGAATCAGCTTGTGTTGGAAGAGGGAAACCACCAAAACCTGCAGGACTACAGCCCTCGAAGACCGGAGTTTGACACCTATGTTTTAAGGTATCTGTACCCGTGGTGGTGACCTATACCATTGTCGGCCACCCTCCTGCAGCCATGTTACGATCAGGGACTAGAAATAAGAAATTATCTGAATACATAGTTGCCATTAATTTTCAATCATTAAAAATTCATCCACTACTAGTACATATTAAATTATAAATATAGTTCAGGGTTGTTGTAAAACACTATTATGTTTATTGTATATAGTGTGTTTTTATGACTTTGGCGATGGCTCACAACCAGGAAACGGTTGCTCCATGATTTGTTTCTTTGCATTAAAGTTTAAAAAAAAGGAAAAAAAGAAAGCTGTTTCTTCTTCGGTTGTTGCTTCAGGTCTTTTTGGTGAACTGCTTTTGATATAGCGCCTCCATAATGGCGCAACACTGCAACTGCAGTTAAAATGCGTTGCTGCCGAGCTCAATCAACACAGCTGGAGCGCTGTGTTGAGCGATATCAGTCGCTCAAGGCTGGAGGTGGTGAGCAAATTAGGTGGAGGTGGCCGCCTTTAAATTTTGTACACAGGAAAAACCCTGCTTAATTTGTATGTGACGTTGCATGTTTTGACTTATTATTGGCCTTGAAAACGACAGTCAATTACAGGCTAATTTGTACAGTACATGATCTAATTTTCATTTATTTTTTGTTTTTACTGTAGCATTGTGGGAACTCATCCACTACCCATTATGTAAAGACAAACTCCCTGGCTCTAATTTGGTGCCTCCAAGGATGAAAAAAGTGTAAAGTGTCTTGTATACATTTGCAGTATTGGTTGTCTGCTTCAGTGGGAAATAAAAATGACTGTCATACTCGGCAATGTAATCTGCTCTGAGGTTGAGCAGCATTTAATTGCTACTGGTACGCTCTTGTTATCTTCCATAGGAAGGACGAATGAAAATGGCCGTCAGACAAATTAGGCTCCTGGTGTGTGGAAATCTAGCCTGTAGGGTAGCTGCCCTTGTAATTAGCCTCACCAGTGACAACTGCAGGTTTGTTACAAAACATACCCAACGACCGGACGCTGATGCGCGATATGGATTAGCTTGTTTTGCTTCCGACGCGTACTAATTCTCCGTGCAACCTATATTATTAACAGCCAGACCATGACTAACAAAGTAGCAGTTCATCAAATTTAGTTACTTCTTATATATCCGGCCTCTGCAGCAGAACATTAAACTGATGAGTCATCATTGCACAACAGAGTTTTTAGATTTTTTTGGGGGGGGAAGGGGTCGGTTTACAGGACAGTCCCAAGGTTGCATTTAGGCATTAGGAAGGGTGCACAATGAAATGATTTACATCTAGATATTATTTTTGTCCAGTTTGGGTTGCCATCCTCACTTTCTCACTTTAAAAGGTGGGTCCTGGCTTGGTGAGTGACATGGGTGTCTATGAATAAGTCCGTATAGTAGGTGTATTTCTATCTGGATTGGTATGTGTGACAGTAGCAAATAAGTCTGTGTAGGGGGGAAATTTGTCACTGCAAAGCTTTGAGGCAGAGCATTTGCTTAAAAACTTTCGTAATAAAATCAAATTAATCAATTAATCATTGCAACACCAGCAATTTATGTCTTTGCTACTGCTGTTAGTGTAGGTTAGTGTCCAAGGACCGCCTGTAAAGGTGGAGATTTACTATTTTTTGCTTTCAAACCTGCTTTATTTTAGTCCATTTAAGTACACTACATTACCCACCACTTTCCATATGCCTTACTTTTATATAAAAATATAAATCCTCAATGAATTGGAGGCACAGTTAGGACTATTCGTTTCACAGAGATGGGCTGGCTGCTTTTTGGACAATGTCAAGAAGGCATGGAGGTGATGCCACTATTTGAATACAGTGGCGGTATCACGGCAAAGGAGCGTAGTTGGCGGGGGCCACATATTAGTGAGGTTGAGCGGTACGAAACAGCCTGGCTTTCAGTGCACATTCATCCCTTCTGATGGGATTAAGGTCAGGCCATGTAGCCCCAGTCAATTTCACTTTCATCAAACTGTGAATACCATTTCTTTATAGAGCTGCGTTGGTGGTTGTATCGAATGGGGAAAATGTATTTTCCAAGTGGTTGCCACAGTATTTTTCATTTCTGCACAAAGCCCACTTAACTGTTCCATGCTAACCGTATTTTTTTTGGTCCACTGTAAATTCATGACAATTTACACGGAACAAAATTTCCTGCAAAAACTGTCTAGCTACACAACCAACTCTATTTTCACAAGTACAATGGTGTCCTTTAAATACGAGTTTCATTTGTTGTGTGATCATGTTTTTAACTCAAAACACTTGTATCTCAAATCATATTTCCCCAATGAAATGTACAGAAATGCTATCAATCCCCCCCTCCGAAAGAGGTTGTTTTTAATAATTTAATGCTACAACTCAAATGTTTGTGCTGCTCCTTCTTGTATTCCCACCTTGGCCAAAAGGAGGCAGTATAATAGTCATGCAGACACAAATGAAAAATAGTACCATACGTCTTATTCTACTACTACTACTACTGTAAATGGCTCAATAATATACTATATTAGGCATTTTGTAAGTATTGACAACTATCAATGCTAACCATTACCATTTCAATGGCATTTTACATTAAGATAAGTGTACTTAACCAACACTTTTGAGAATCCAAGGAAGAAAGCTCATTACTACTGTCTGGCAATTGGTTTACACCTGACTGCAAAGTCTAGTTTCCAAAGGATTTCAGTAATAGCAATATACTGATAGTCCTTGGATTACATGCGTATTTAATCCATTTCCTCAAAAGTAACACTTTGGGACATACAAGCTTTTGTTTAGCCTAGCAGCGACGACTCCAACCTGTGCCAATTGCTGAGCGTAAAATCGGTATGTAATCCCACATTGTAAAAAAATCTGCTCTCGCTATGTAAAGCATTTAATTCGCCGTTATCTGCAGGCGCTGCGCTGCCTGTTCCAACAAGGTTGGTCTGTTGTTGTTCTGACTAAATATTCCGTCCAATTTCACATGCGTCTGCCGTGTTGAATCTGCATCACCTTTTGTTTCCCCTTCTCTCTAATCCTTTTCTTTCCACCTGAGGAAAAAGGAAAACCAAACGCCAAATCTAAACACAAGCTCCAAACTCTCATTTGCTAATCAAACTTAGGTAATTAATTCTTTGGTATCTGTCAATTAATTTGCATAATGAGAGGTAGCATGATTATGACTTCTGCTACTCAAGCCCAAAATTGTAATTAGAGATTTAGTCTGCATTACAGCAGAAAAAGCTTTTTTGGGGGGGAATTAGTTGAGAGAGGCGATTTAGCATCCACTGCTCTGGGATGGGGAAGAAAATATGTTAGAACAGTATCAGAATTAAAGCCTTTCCGCCCCCATTTTCCTTTTGCCGAGCCTGAAGGGAAGTCTTGGTCAGACTGATCTTCTAATCTGTAAAGAACCAAGACCCGAGCTTCCACGGGGCGCTGGTCTTCCAAGGGACCGTGTCTTTTTCTTTTTCTTTTTTCATCCTTTGCCTCATTCTTCCACATTTCATTTGCAAGAAAATCCATAATTTTTTACAGATTGCATTGCTGCTGTTTTGCGGCAGCGCAGGAAGATGAAGGGTTGCATTATAGTGGCGGTATTCACCTTCTGCGTCGTGCTCGCTCAGCTGTAAAGGCAAACTCGGCAAGAAAGGAGGGGCGACGAAAACAAGGCAGTGCAAAGCATGAAATAAGGGAGGAAATGTCACCGGCAGTCGCGGGAGGACGCAGATCGATGCCAACTAATCATCCACTTTACTTTGCTATATAGGCTCAATTAAAAGCACAGAGCGGCTTGCTTGTTTTGTCAGATAAAAGTGCAGGGAGTCTCTGGAGAGTCTAGACGGGCGTCTCCCTGCTGGGCTTGTGTTGAAATGAATCTTACTGCATCATCATGAGCGTAATGCTACTTCACTGTATTAATAACCAGACATTTTTATATTGAATATCTTCAATCTGCATTGATAGTTTATTTTTTATTTTTTACAAGTCCTTGATTTTAGTAGTATTCCAGATGTTATTATTCAACAATCAATATACCCGGATTCTTGATTCTTGAACTGTTTTTTTTGTTCTTTGAATTTTAGGGCGAAGTAATTCTGCTGCTTACTGTCGTTTTGGAGTGTTTTTAATTGGTCAAGTGGTCCTAAAAGGACATCTTTCAGTGCTACCTGCCTGAAAGGTTTTTCGTCTTCCGTTTAGTCAAACTGTCATTGCATTGATGTTGAAGTACAGTTGATCAAGTTGATGCTCATGATTGTTTTTATATTTGTGTTTTGTGTTGACAGTAATTGTGCACTAGCTTGAATATGATCTTGCAGCCGAGTCCTCAGGCTGATATAATAAGACATGGTGAGGCGAGATGTCATACAACTTCTGTCTTCTTGCAATCAAGCCCTGTATGCTCTTGTTTTGCACAGACATGAATGACATCCCGCCGCAGTCATAATTTGCACCTCTCATTCGCTGCCAGAATATTCATGAAATCGACATGTCAGCCAATTGAAAGAAGGCTGCGGCGTAATGTGGTGACAGTCGCTGAAGGCCCTCGCGAATGCGCCACGGACTTCTTTTGATGGTGCGTTAAGCGCGTGCTGAAAACAGCTGTCGTTATGTAACGGTTCCTCTGCGTTTAGCCTGCTCGCAGGCAGGAAAGCACAGAAATGCCATATTTCATCTTCTGCAGGCAGTGGGCCCGAATGTCTCTATTAAAATGGATGCGGTAATATTGGGTGTAATATTTTTGTCGCTTGGTTTATGGCTGATGTGGGTTGTTCCCAGTAATGACTCTAATACACTCAAGGGTGGGAAGGGGATCAGCAATATTTTATACTTGGCACCCCTTGAGCTTCCGACTCCTACTGCTTCATTCTTCTTCTTCGATAGCATATCATCCAGCCAGGCCATTTTTGTGACAAACTATCCTCCAAGGGTCTATAAAAGATGCATCGTCCCTTGCGCTGAACCAATCGGTGCGAGTATCTTGATTAGGGATGGGCGTAAAAATTGATCAGTCGATTGATTGTTTGTATTGATCTCGTGTTTGTGTAGTCGGTGGCGTGTTATTGCAATGGCGGCCAAATGGGAGTGCTTTTGATTCAAGTTGAGCTAGTTTGCTGGCTAAGGATTGGAAGCATACCCGTTGCAACAGGCTTACCGATTTTGCTCCTTTTTTAATCAGCTCAGTCTTGACGTTATGTTTTGCTTTAGTCTGCTGGCTAAATTAGTCACTTGTAATCCATAACAAGTATGCTTTCAATTATTTATTGTACAAACGGTAACAAAATGGTATCAACCTCAACAAGTTTGCTGGCAATGGAAGTAATTAGAACCATACCCTACAACAAGTGAGCAAGTTACGCTGCTATTTGTCTCTCGTCAGCTATGTCTTGAAACAATACGAGCAAATTGGAGTGCCATTGATTGAATCTACACCAGTTTGCTGGCTGGACGAGATTGGAATGATACCTGTCACGACCAGCTTGCCATTTATGCTGCTATCTCTCAGTTTGGTCAGAAGTAACATAAGCGAAATAGAGCTCTGTTGATTCCGGTTGAGCTAGTTTGCTGGCTAAGGAAAACACTGGAACTATATCTCTCGCTCCAGCTACTGTAGGTAGTTAGGCTCTTATCAGTTTGTCCAGTCAGCTATGTTTTTAAGCAATACCAGCAAACGATCACTGTTGATACAGGCTTGACATTTTGCTGGCTAAAGAAGTATTTCCAAACAGTTAGCCAGCTCGGCTGCTAAGGCACTCTTCCTCTGAGAACGTTCAGTCAGTTTAGGCAGCTACATCATGAAGGAATCCAGGCAAAATGGAGTGCCAATGCCGGCAAAAGACCAGTCTTTCTTAGAGTGGTCGGATGGATAGATAGCTAAATGATTTACAACCAGTTAGCTAACTCTACTGCTGAAGCATGTTTTCCTCTGCAAATGTTCAATCAGTCTAGGGAACTTCTAGAAAGCATCTATCCATTTTATGAACTGATTATGCTCACGAGAGTCGCCGGCGCGTGCACATACAATAATTTCTCAAACATAATATGCACACGCTAGTATAAGACGCCCACCCCCCAAATCCCCCTTCAAAAGATGATTCCCTTTGTACTTATGTATTATGCGCTCCCCCAGATTGCTGTAAAGAGAAGTTCCTACCTTACTAACAGTTTTGACTGTCAACACTCAAGCCTACAGATATGAATACCGGTAGCGGTTCCCAGATACATCAGGCCCCTTTTGAGCTGCATGGCTATGACGACGCTAACCCCAGGATTACACCTCATGCGTGTGCGTTGCGGATCCGCTCCGCTCCATCTTGACTGCATGCTCCGGACACCTTAATTTTATGGACAAAACTCACTGGCTGCGCACAGTTGCGGTTCGCCAGCTCCGTCGCTGACAACTTCCCGCCATGTCTCGTGTGATCGTCCGCAATAATGTGGCATTAAAAACGACAAGCACACAGAAAGTCTGTGCTCAACAGGGAAGCAGAAAGAGAGGTGAACTTCCTTTGATTGAACTCACCGTCCACTCCCATAGCTTCTGCTATGACGTTCCATGCAGCATCCTTTTTTTTTTTAATGTCCTAGAAAAGATGTGCCCTGTCATATATAGTTTGCTGGTTTATGACGTTTTGCTGACATGATTGCGAAATAGGATCTGGTGGGTCTTTTATTCTGAAAAGTAACCAGATTTTCTTTATTTTGAAAATGTGTCGGCCTTCCGGTCCCGCTCCATGTGTTCTGTGCTACTTTCCCATTTGACGGATGCCGACTGATGCGTCGTCCGGCAAAAATAGAAAATAGGTCTATCCGTCCGGCGGACTCCGACACGACGGAGCTGGTCCGCAGTCAATCCGCAGCGCATACGCAGCCAATGTAATTTGAACAAGCTGATAGAATGGAAACAAATCGGCTCCACCGCCGGAGTTTAGCGGATCCGCAATGCACACGCATGCGGTGTAATCTCGGGGTAAGCTAGGAGGTCCAAGTTGTCAGCGTATTTCATTAATGTGGATAGCATACACTGACGTTGACAAAAAGTGAAACTTATAAAAAACTGCTGAGAAATGAGCAAGCTATGATTTTTTCCCCCCCCCAATCCTTTGTACGAACGTCAACCTCCCCAAAACGGCTTCACTTTATGAGCAAAATGGGCTGCTGTTCATTCAAGCTCGACCAGTTTTCTGGATAAATAAACAATGTAGTCAAAATGCTAATTTGAGTTTTTTTATCTTTGTTAATCGGATTTTGTTTTTGAACTGGGATGTACTTATGTTTCTTCTTGGAGATGGAGAAAGTAAACTTAAAAAATAATAAAAATTCAATTGATTCAAGGGCAGCTGTCATTATGGGTATGATTTTGAATTTAACATCGGTTATATGAATGCATGTGCGTGGGTGTTTTTTTAATTTTTTTTATGCCGGTGATGGACATCTAAAACTTCATGTATTTCACCGATTGGTTACGTTAGTGGCAATGAATGGACTCGCCCCTGGCCTTGTTCTCGCACAGCGGCCGAAAAGCTCAAGGTCGGAGAAGCGATTTCTTGAGCTGGCCTTGCTTGTTTAAAGAGGCACAATTGTGCGCCACCGCGTTGCCCGACTGAAGAAGAGGACCTCGATCAGCAGCCTGTCAAAGTTTGAAGCTTCACCCCCCTATCTACTCAAGAGGCTGCATTCAACAAGTGTTAAGCAAATAAAGAAAAAGCCGCACAGGTCAAGGTGGAAAATCCAACTGGCCTTCTCCAGATAAAATGTTGCTGGTTGCCCCTGGCAACGGAGTGACGCCACTGCGACTGTCCTTGTCGAGGATGGAAAGAGTATTATTATTCTGCATTCAGTGTGAGATAGGCATGAACACAAGGGAATTTAATTAGTTTCCAGTGGTAATGAATGGCAAAGGCGTCAACCATTTTAAAATAACACATTTACAGTGCATTAACGTTGGGGGGAAAATAGACTAGAAAGTGCAGTTTTTGTAGAAAATGACTGAGATGCTACGACATGTTACAATGAGAGAAATGTTGAATGCGGGACTGAAAACAGCAAGAGTTTAAATACAACTAAGGTAAATAGTTGTGTTCCGTACATGTCCGGAATGAACTGAACATTTTCAAGTTGGCATGAAGAAAGAAGGTGGAAGAACTATGCCAGAAGTGGCACCATGACTGACGGAGCACAGATGAGAGCGAGTTTAAAGCGAATAAAGCAATCTGCAAAACAGCACGGTGACTGTGAGGGTCGTTATTAAAGTGGAGAGCAGCAGCATGCGCTGGGATTAATGTCTCTGATGCTGGCTTCCAAAACGGGAAGAGATTCATTTGTCTACTCGTATTCTTACGCATTCCTGACTCGGCCCGCTGAAGTGGAATGAGGATATGAGGTGGGGAAGAACGAGCCCCAGCTTTTGGCTACTTTTTGGCACACAAACACATTTGGAAAGCGGTATAACCTGCATTTGTACAGAAAACCACTTGAATGTTGAAATGTTTTTTCCCCATCCATATCCTTTTGTAATCTGTAAAATATTTTTGTTTTTATTTGCTTTTTTTTTTACATGCATATATACATATATATATATATGAAAAAGTTAGGGAATACGTTTCCAAATAATATTAATTTTAAAAAAATTGCCCCAAAATTGGTTTTATATATGGCGTAATGCAAAATCTAAAGATACCGTATAGCTTTTATGTCAAGTATCTCTAATTATATTATTTCTGTCGCAGTAGAGGGCAACCGACAAAACTTTTGTGAGTTTTTATCTTCTTAAAAAATATCTAGTAAATTCCCACAAATAATGAGTTTGAAATAGCGCAATGTTCCTTGCGACCTTCGCAAATCTCATGAGACATTAGCAATTGTCAATGTCCAACAAAAAGCTCGTTATATTTGGGCAAGGAGGGGAAATGCACTGCAATGAAAGGATAATGAAGTCCATGTTTCATTTCAGTTGTAAATTTTAAATAATAATAAACTAAATGTTTTGTTACAACTACCAGTGTCGATCAACAGCCACCATATTTAGCAAACAAGATCAAATTTAATTATCTCATGTCTTGCATTTTGTTTACTTAACGAGGCCATCCCAGGTGAGCTACAAACAATGCCAAAAAGATCTTGACGCATCCTAAATTATATCTATGCAGCTCTCTCGTCATTAAGATGGAGTGCACTTTTAAAACCACTTTGAAGTGATACGGAGAAAACTAATTTAACACATAATCCGACTCCAGGGGGAGTGCCACAATTTATTTATTTTTTCCCCCCTCTTTGAAAGCACAGCCTGTAAATTGTATCAATACACAAAGTGCAGAGCTTGCGCCTTGTCATAAAATCTTTTTGCATTTAAGTATGTTTTATGGCGGATGAGATTTATCTTGTTTGCATGTCTGGTGGTGTGGATGGCGGGTGGTTAGGAGAGAGTCGATCCATCTTTAGGTATGGAGTTTAGGTTGACAAATACAAACTTGAAAAGAAAAGTTTGCACCTCAACAAATCTACAGTGTATAAACTTGAATAGGTTTTGACTAAATTGTTCTAATAGGAAATATTGTCTGGAAGAATCTCTCTAAATGTTCTTAACTCAAAAACATGAAACTATTTAATCCATCAAAATGATCGTACATTTTTCATCTTTCTCGGATTTCCGTCTGTTTTAAGGGCGAGGTCTTATCTCATGCAATTAAGCTCCTGAAAGGAAGGAGGGGGGGAAACTCCCCTTTAAAATGGTTATGCGCGGGTCCTTGATGAAAAATTTTAAATGTTTGGAGATAATTTGTGTCTTTAAATGTAATTCATGTTGTGTTTTAGCCTTTTCACCACACTTCTCAAGCAGAAATGTCATGTTTGGCTATCATTTGCTCCGAGAATATGCACTAATGCATAACGACGCTCCTCTAATTATGGTTTATTGTTTTCAAACGACGCTCTCAAGAAACAATCAAATGCAATCTTCTCCTTACTTTTGGCAGCCTACGACCGAGCCATAAAAATACCAATTACAAACAATTTACTTTTCTTTGCGCCGACGGGGTATTGCCAGGCTGATTTATGACACACTATCGCACATATTACATAATCCTGTTTCTGATGTCCAAAATGTGTTTATGAGTGCGCGCAACCTTTGCAAAACTTGAAAATGGCAGAAATACTTTCGATAAAAGCTAACAAAAACATCATTACAGTTCAATATTTACTCCAGGTTTGTCTCAATTACTGGCTTTAGATTGAGTTAATGTCTTATGTTTGTAACAAAACAATCCGCATCAAAATCGGTAAATAAATAAAAGAGCTCCAATAAATGTATTGGCCCCGGCCTGACACACGTAAGATGGCGGGTGGCCCTATGTGCGTCAGCAACAGGAAGGCGGCGGTATCTACTACAAGTGAAAAGAGTGTCTCACATGGAACAGACGTGGCAGGAGCAGCGAGGTATTTGCCAGCAAGAGAGGACTGCTGTCCATAAGATCGTGCGTGAGCTGCTCGCCACTGCCCACGGGTCCCTCAATGGGCCAAATTTCAAATGCTTGTGCATTGATTTGTCACTCGCGATCAATTGCGTTATTTTTTTAATGCACTAATTTGCATCGTAATTAATTAATCTAATTAACGCGTTTAAATGACAGCCCTAATCACGATTATGCAATTATCATATGCCATTGGTGTATATTTTATTATCAGTAATAGGAAAAACTGATTTGAAATGTATTGCTAACAAATTGATAGAAATGATTTCGTACTCGAGGCCATCCCCAAAGACTTTACAAAAAAATGTTGAAGTATAAAAAATTCTCTTGTGACCCTTTCAAGCTGCTGGAAATCCAAAATAAGTCAGCCAGGCTGTTCTGACACAAAGACGTTGTTGCCTGGTGGAGAGACCTCTGCTCAAAGCCTTCAGATTGTTTTATCATTGACTCAAGTGAGCAGTCATCGATATCGCGCTCCTCCAAAAGTTAGCAGCTGGAACACCTATGCTCATGTGACACGTACACACAAAAAAAGAGATGTAGAAATAAAGGATTTGCACGTCTTTTTTGGTTGTGAACGCCATTTTGAGTCCATCCAGCGGCAGGTGCACAGTGTTCTTTTTCCCAAAAGATCTTCACCTTCACATTTCACTTACATTTTTATTTTTTTTTATTTGCTTGGTGTCTTCCTATGATCCACAAGCGTAGCTAAAATCCATTAGCAGGTCAACACTAGCAGACAGGTGGACTTTTATGATTTTTTTGTATTTATTCATGTTCTGTTGGAGCTGGTGGATGCTTTTATTGATAATTTGAAAATAAGACTTTTTTCCTCCATAAGAATTTATAACGTAAATCTGGGTATGGCAGATCAACTTTCATTTGCACAAGTGGTACCTTGATTAATGAGTGCCACCAACTTGTTGCAAGCAAAAATTAGATGAGTGAGTGAGCTTCAGATAGATTAAATTATTGGTGAGTCACAAGAAGCTAGCAGTCTGCTCAACAGCTAGCTGGTTGGCAAATAAACTATGTATGTCTCAGTTAACAGTTTGTTTTCAGACGTTTTATTTTGGGTCATAATCTGTTGTATGAATGGCAACAGGAAGAGTATTTGATTGTTCTCCCCGTTATTATAAGATGCTAGCATATACGTAGGGTGTGAACCAAGATATTTGTGGTTAATAGAGAATTTTCTGACAATCTCAGTGAAATTGTATAATAGCCCTTGTCAGGCCACATAATCTCTCACGCGGCACTCGCGGTTGGGCATCACTGCTGTAAGGAACAATTGTAAGTGAAAGACATGTTTTCCTGACTTGATTTGACCTTTCCAGGGCTTTATATAAATCAGGAGATTTCCACGTCAGGGTGTACACATTGCATCTAAAGGTCGGGATTAAATGACTGACATTTACATGACCTTCCACTACGTTAATGTGTTCACTCTTTTTAAGCAATTAAAACAAAATTAGCACCTAATGGAAAGGACACCATTACTTTTTATCACCTGTGCTTTCACAGCCAGCTTGATATGGGTTTCATATTAATAAACAGCTCAGCCATTGTTTGGGTGAATTATGAAGATTGAGAACGTAAAGTGTACGTTTTGCTGTTCATGTTGGTATGAACACAAACAATTAAGTGAAACATACTGCAGCATGTTGATAATAGACCCCCCATTAAACGAGCAATAATGCAGCTCATTCATGCTTTCAGTGCAGTCACGACATAAGGGAGGGTGGGTTGCATGGCGGGAAAGGACACTAGGGGGTGAAAGGAATGATGAGGTCAAAGTTGAGGGAGAGCAGAGTTTGGGCATTGTTTCCTCCAGCATGCTCCAGTTCTAGCCGTCACCCCAGCTCTTTGTTACAGCCTTGAGCGCATGGGGGTGGTGGGGCGGGTGGGTGCCCTGGTTCCTGGGACCCACTGCTTATGGCTGGGAACTCTGGGGTCAGCGCTTTTTCCAGACTGCTGCCTTTACAGTGGAAAAATTGCTCTACTGTACTTGTGCAACAGGCGTCAAGCCCACTTTGAGAGTGTCACTCTCTGGAGAGCCAGGCACAAAGATTCCTCAGGCCTTAAAAGGAACCTCGAATGTCATGAAAAGCTTTGCTTTCTATAATTTATTTGGTTGTTACTAACATAACTATGAGATTCATTTTTCAAAATTAATTTCCAGTTCAATACATTTTGTAGAAACTTTAGACGCACTGTTATTTACGTCGCAACACATTCATTGCCAAGCAATGTGAAACGCTCTTAAAGAAAGTAAGGTAAGCCTAGGTAGCGTTCCTAAAGGGACGATCAAAACTCTTGAATGACGAGAGCACAGTGTGGGGGAGGGTGACTATCCCGATAGAATGTTGTTTCTTTTTATTTATGGTTTTTATAAATCAATAAAACTTTATTCCATTCAATTAATCAATTTTAAAAAAATGACAGGGGAGAGAGTGGTTGTGTATTGGTGTGGTTTAACCAAATGCGAGAGTGTAAAAATGTCCCCAAATATAGCATTTCTAATTGAATCATGAGTCTGTACCAGAAAAGTATGCTGTTTTTACCTAAGATTAAACTGCCATTCTTTACTGTACACTGCTCTAATAGTGCGTGAGACAGTTTGACTGATGAGCAGAAATGTGCTGCAATCCTCCTGACTCATCGCCAACGTTTTGGTGAAACGATTTTGTGAATTTTAGCCATTCACATTTGTTTTCTTCAGTCCTGAGTCACGATCACTCGCCTTGGATTTGCGGCATCCACTCCTGTTTATGCATTGCAAAGAAGCGACCAGTGTGGCGCATTGTCTCCCCGCCGGCTCAGGGCTTGTCGCAGTGGGAGAATGGTTGCACCGGCCCCAGCACTCCCAGGACGCCAGCGAGCACTGTTAGCATCTTCCAAATGGCTTCCCTCGGGCAGCGCAGAGCAGATGCTATGATGCAGAGCTGCGGCTTTTTGTTACTCACTTCGGTTTGATCTTTATCGCTTGCCAATAGAAACAATATCAACAACTTCTATACAAATTGATGCTTTTATTTGGTTACGTTTTGGTGTTTAACCTGTTTTCCATTTATTAACATGTAAAATGTAAATGCAATGGAAAGTTGACATGGCCTGATTTTCCACCATTTGGAAATCAACTTAAATTTTTGCCTAAAACACTCCTAAAGTCACTTCTAGATAACATATGTCTGTTTCTATTTATTTATTTCTGCTTTCATTAGTAATAATTTGAGATTAACGTGTAACGCGTGACTAGTAACAGAAGAAAGGTAACAACCCTGTATTTCATAGAACCAGCATTGTCGGTAAAAACATTCCTCCAGAAGCGCTTCTGGTGGGAATTTTTCCTTTTTCCAGCCATTTCTATTTACAGTAATATGAGAATAACTTGTAACGTAAATTAGGTGGAAAGTCAGCAATGACTTATTTGGTGTGCACTGGAAAAAACAAACAAACATGTTTAACAATTACAGTAAATTTTCTCAGCAGATTGGGAATAATCACTTTTAACATAACCCACACCACAGAACAATCGCTCAAGATTATCTCTTAAACACATACAATAATTAGCCCTTTGCTATGGAAGACAAATACTGGCAAAATAAATCAATAAAAGTGAAAATAAAAACTGATATAAAAAAATCTATTCAAAAATAAAATACAAAAAACAAAATTATAAATACATAAATGTAAAAATAAATCTGCAAACAAAATCCAAACAAATATAAAAATAAATACAAAAATAAATGTAGAATTAGAATTAAAAAGCAATCAATCAATAAAATGGCTCTGCTCTTGGCAGGAAAATGGCAGGAAATGTTATTCAAATGAGGGGGCGGTCTTAAGTGTGTCTTGGTTATACGAGTTTGTACTTTTATGTACAACTGCATCTATTGAATATTTTTAGAATTGAGTATTCTGTCAGTTATTCCGTTGATTATTTGATATAAAATGATTACTAAGCACAGTAACATCATGTGCCTATGAGCTGCAGGTGTTATTTGTAATTTTGTGTCCACTAGGGGTCGGTAACCTATTGTCCTACTGCAAATTTGAGTGTGTATAGCTTTACAAAGTGGGGCATAGCTTGCAAATAAATGATGTGGTTGTAATCGAATATGAGTGTAGAGTTGACTGTGTGGCAAGTTAGTACTCTCAAACAAACCCCCCCAAAAAATTCCTAGTTTTCTTGTTGACCTTTCCATTCATAGAAACGGCGCTATCTTTCACGAACGCGAGCTGCAATAAATATCCGGCTTGATATCACAGCCATAATGGAATTGTTTGCTCTGCTGCCATTACAGGAAAAAGGTCAGTGCTGATAACTGACACCGAGTGCCAACATAAGCATTGGCTGCTTTTCCGTTTTTTTTTCTTCTATGAGGAATAACTGATTTGCTGAGGATGATTAGTTTGGCGTTTACTTTGTAGTTATGCATTTTTTTTTAATGGTTTGGTTCATTTATAATTCAGATGCTTTAAAAAAAAAAAGAATTATATTGCATTTGAGGATATTAGTGAACCGTGACCGGGAAGAAAATTAC
Organism: Leptonotus elevatus; assembly: GCF_054856555.1. NCBI lineage: Eukaryota > Metazoa > Chordata > Actinopteri > Syngnathiformes > Syngnathidae > Leptonotus > Leptonotus elevatus. The sequence continues at coordinate 10,089,163 of NC_141254.1, forward strand.
CCTTACTTGTAATTATGTATTTCTTTATGTGCAAGTAGCTTTATATGAAGTCTCATACAAGAAGGCGAGAGAATGGAAGAAAAAAAATTGATTACATTTGCCATTGGAATTTCAAGGCCACTGTGACCACTTAAACTTGGTGATAACTGCCAACTAAATGACGAACATTAATGGCCACTTTGAAAAACGCTGTGAAAAGTTTTCACGTTTGCTAACAACAATGAAATTGCTGATGACCAGTTTACTGTCAGATGATTGGTTTTGGACATGTCACTTTCTAATTCAGGAGATATGTAATGAGTGGCAGCTAATGTAAAGGGAGAGTATTTTAAATTGTAAATATTGTTTTTGTAGTCATAGGACTAAAGACATAACCTGCATTAGGATGCATCTAACCTTTTTTTTTTTTTTTATGAAACTTTTTTTTATAATTAAGTCTACGAAAAGGGTGGCAACGTTTTCATACTGAATGTGCTCTAAAATAATTGTTCTATTCCCTGAACTTTTTGACGTTTTGAAACATGTTAAATTATGGTTAATGTTCTTGGCTACTTTGTAGCATTTTAGCCATTAAAGTGCTACCACTGGCATGTAGGATGCAGTGTTAGATTTGACCACGTTTAAGAAAAAAACTTCAAGATAAGTTTGGTTATATTTAAGTCTAGGATAGGCATCGTTGACCAACTACAAGAAAAAATGAATTTAACATAACTTTATGATACCATCTAGTGCTGGGCGATATGACGCTAAACATCGTGAAGACGATAGAAAAAATTTTGTGTCATTTTCTTCCTATCGTGTCATTTGTCACTTACATCAAAAAGCAAACAAAATAAGTAACAAAGAACGCTTGTTTAACGTACAAAAGCATTCGTTGTGCATGCTTGTTTCACACAGCTGTCACCAGGTGGCAGCCTGAGCAAGTGGACATGGCAGTGAATGATGTATAGTCGTCCTACATTACAAGCTTACGGTGCCAAAGTACTGTAAATCTAACATCCATCTGAACCGCTTGTAGTCAATGAAAATTAATAGAAAACGAGGTAGGTAAACGCAAATAACGAACACTACTACTTTGAAAAACCTAAGTTGAAAAACAAACCCGTAATTATTAATGAACTTTTTAATTTGTTTTTAAAGCCCACCTCAAAGCATGCTGGGTACTCCTTTCGGCTAATTGAAATAAGTGACAGCCGTGTGAAACAAGCATAGCAGTTTGCGGGTCTAAATGTGCTGTTTTAGCATAATTAAAACACGGGTTTTAAAGTTTTTTTTGAAAATTGAACGGCGGAGAAAGCCCCTAAAAGCTTTGCTGGGATGCTTGGGAACGGATTAATTGCTTTGACATTATTTCCTATGGGGAAAAATGTTTTGGCGGTTGAACAATTCGGACTTTGAACACTTTGCAGGAACGAAATATGTTCAAACTCCGAGGTTCCACTGTATCAAAGTTCTCACGAACAGATCACGAGGCGTGAGTAACGAGGAAAAGACGGAGAAGCCTTGCTAACTGCTTTGCTAACCGGCTAACGTTATCGTGAAACTGGAATTGATATAATTGCTTGGGTGATTGATTACACTTGTTACAAAGTTCTCGCTGGTACCACGTTAAAGTGGAGCGTGTCAAACTTTAAATAGCAAAACAGTAGGCTTTTTAATGAGTCTCTGGAGAGAAAAAGTAATGCGACACACTTGATACAACACGGAAGTGATGTGATTGTTGCGGCGTCCCGTATATCAACCGGGAGTAGGAAGATTAATAAAAATAAAAATTGATAAGCAATTCAGAAAAAGGATATACCAAAGTTAATACCTTTCATATCACTAAACAGTATTTGTTTTTTCACTACAGTCCTCAGTTTTGGTTTTGACTTTTGAGATCTGCACAGTAAATGTTTTCAAAATGACATTAAAGTACAGCTCATCATTTTTTTAAACAATTTTTGTCTGAATATTTTTGTATCTTCTAGATTCACAAATACATTTGTGAAAAATATGTCAGTGGTTATTGTTCCTCTTGTGAACATTTGCTAATTTTATATAGCAGCACTTCTGGATGCATTTCTCTCTTGATACAGACCTGTTAAATGTTACTTCAAAATAAAATGAGGAAAGGTCATAGTGTGTTGTATATTTTTTTTAATAGTAAAACTGAAAATATATTGTTATTGTGATATAAAATAGCCTATGTCGTGATATTTTTTTTCATAAATCTTGCATTTAAAACAAAAATGTACACCTTTTTATTTTATTTACACCTGCTACCTCACACCATTTTGTCACAATGTTTAATAACGAGCTGTTGGTTTTACAGTTTTTGTGCTAAAACCTGTTAGCGCCATCACAGGAATCTTTTACCGCTTTTGGGGCAAAAGAATACACCTTAGAGGAAACGTCAAATTTAAATTGGCGTCGCAGAAAAACAGTAGATGTTAGTATTCATGGAATTAATATTTCATTTGTAGCCATCAGCAGCATGCTGGGAGTCGGTCTCTCTCTCTCTCTCTGTCTCTCTCAAATAAATGCAAGAGAAGCTGCACGACATTGCTATTTTGAGCTCTAAACATGACCCTGTTAGCGACCAAGTAGGAAGTTCCCAGGCAGTGGAAGTTGCGCTATGACCATAATGTTCAGCCCTTGGGAATTTGCTTCCCACTGTCTTTGTTGCCTGTAGATGGAATATAAATAGAAGATAGTTGATGCTTTCATTTTTTTTTCTGTGCAGTTTAACTACTTAGAATGCCACACTTTCCGCAGATTTAACCTAAACCATTTAGCACCGTTAAATATTTAATTAATTACATAATGGGTTGTTTTGGGCTAGCTCGGCCTGATTTTTGTGATGCGGCCACCATGCTATGTCCCCGGCAATTTGCATTTTGGGAAAGGTTGCGTGCTTGTTTTCAACCTGTTCATTTGTCACTCTCAGTTGAAATCTACTGCAAAACTGATCCAGAAGATAAAAGACAAAACACTGTATATTTAAACAACAAACTGCCCAATATTTTAACTAAAGTTCACTTACTTGATGCTAACACATAATGTGAATAGCCATAGAGGGGCAAAATGTGATTAGCATAGATGTAATGGTAATTGCAATCCTACACGTAGACAGACATGCAGACCAATAGAAGCGTAATGCATTCAATAATAAATAAAAAATTCTCAGTAATATTTCTTGGGGGGGTCTTTGTTTGTTTTTTGTTTTTTATTGTTTTCTGTTTTGTTGAACTCTATTTATTTTCAGTTTTTCATAATTTGTTCCTGTTTTATAAAAAAAAATTCTCACTTTTTTGGGGGGAGGGGGCTATTTTTTTCTTGCTGTTTTGAGGATTTTTTTTTAATGAGAGAAAATAATTATTAAAAAATACAAAAAAAATTACTGAAAACAGAAAAAAGTATTCCAAAAAAATTACAACTTTTTTTCCCCCAAAACAAATCCCAAAAATAATTACATTCAGAAAAACAGGAGTGCAAGTGAATGCATTACGCTTCCGTAGGGACCAAGATTACATACAATAAAAGAGAAAGCGTGTATTTAAACAGCAAATTTTCACACAAATCCGGCAGTTGGAAACACAGAACTCTAATATTTCAGCTCCACAAGGTCACAGTTGAACCAAAGTTTTGTCATCTAGCGTTTAATTCTAATATTTTAGAGGGGGTAAAGCAATTATAGAGCTTTTCACAACTCTGAATTAAAACTTTATGCATATTTGTGGCAGCCGTAAAAGCGTGGTGACTTTTCATGTGCTGTATGTTTGTTTATTTGTATAGGACGTAGCAGAGCATTGCAAAGCTCCATTTCCTAAATTATTGTAGCTTTTTATTTTCATTTTTTTCACGACATCCATTATTTTCAAGCAGTGCACCATAAAATTACCGTTAAAATTGTTTCATGACATGACATTTTGGGGGGTTTGAACGGTGCTCTGATTTGCCCATGCGTCTTACTCCTCTTGAATGGATAATGAAAACCTTCCCTCGCGTTGCACAAAAGACGGCAAATGAAGCTCAACAAATAGTGACAAGCGTGTACAGTACTGCAGTGAACATCTGCCGACTGACGTCGGAGTAGTTTATTCTCTCCGTTACGCCGTTCATTGAAACTTACCCCTTTGCCCATATAATTATTAGGCCCTTTCCCTCCATTTTTGTTTTATTGTAACATAATAATGGATGACAACATTATAGCTGATGTAAATGTTGTGACAGGGAATTTACTGTAGTCCGAATTTTAATGAAATGACAAATGTTTGCGAAGACAAAATTCAGATGAATGATTAATGATGAACATTTCCATAGTAAAAGCAGATGTTTGCAAATGTTTTATTTTGATTCTTGGCTGTACGGCGGCTGATTAATAAAAGGCTATAACAACAAACACAAACCCACTATGTATTTTTATGTACCTGTACTAGCAGCTCAAACACTATAACAAGGGTAACAACAACGCTCTTAATATGGTGAGGTCACTATGGTAATGCTTACTATGAATGATACGAGCAACAAAAAAACTGGGGTATTTTGTAGGTATAACAAATGTGAAGCCACATTTTCATGTAACTATATTAGCAGTGCCCTCCTTAAATGCGGCAACATAAATATAGGCTCCTGTGTTGTCTCATCACTGGGCTTTTTCTCCGTTGCAAAGAAACTTTCGAAATACTGTATGTCTGCTTTTTTTACTCATTTTGCTAACTTGTGAATTAGCATCAGCGCTATGCGACTGAGATAATTAGCATTTTGACATGCGTCAAGAGTCAGGTTGTAAACAGAGAGAATCCGGTCACTTTTCAAAATAAAATAGTTTTAAGCCTCGGCTAATCATTTAACTCGAAGTACAGTACGTTTTTAAAATTCTTTCAAATGCTGTGGCCCGCCATGGCCCAGTCCAAAGTGTCCCACGGCCCGGGACCGGTCTGTGGCCTGGGGGTTGGGAAAGACTGGATTAGTTTATCGATTAATCGTTGTACTGCTAGTACGTCTTTCCCACGTTATTTTTAACAAAAATAATGATCGCAACATCAAGTCACACTAACAAATCATAGACTAGAAAGGGATTTTTTTGTTTATTCTTAACAAAATAATGTATTTAAAATAAAAACTCAGACAAAAGAAATTAAGTGATTTCTTTTTTCGTAATTAAATTATTTTTTTATTTGAGCAAAATTGGGGCTGAAGAAATTGTATTATTTGTATAAATTGTTGAATTTTTTCTCCCTATTTTAAAAACAAATTTTATCTTATGTAACTTTTTATGATGATGATGATGATGATGATGATGATTATTATTACCAAATAATAGGAGAACATTTCAGGTAATAAATATTAAGAACAAAAAACACAATTTTACAGAATTCCTGCAAATGCTAAAGGTTGGTTTCTACCAAAGTGTACAATTTGTTATTAGTCCGAAATTTCAGTCTTGGTTTAGGTCTGTATTTTTCAGTTAAGTTGATACTTTTTTTTTTCCTGCCTGTTTTTTTTTTGTGTCTTTATAAAGCAGTAGCAAATCTGAACATGTGCTAGCTTCTCAGTAAAATAACTGCCATTCCTTGACAGAAATTTGTGTTGCGCTTGCCTTGCTTATTTACTACGCGATCGGTGGCCAATCAAGCTACTTGAATCGGCGCTTCACTCTTGGGCGAGGTCAAGGCGCTGCGGCATGTTGTCATTAGCGTAACCCCCGCGGGCCGAACGTTATGTGCAGGGACGACTTCCTGAGGCACGGCTAGCCCCGGCGCTTAGCGGACAAAGCCGCCAGTGTGAGGGTAATTTCAGGTCGCTCAATTCGCCTGTTTAGCATGGGGATCATGGCTTGGCCTTACTTTAACCGACTTAATTACCCTGACAGCCTCCAGCCCCCTACCCTGAATTTATTATCTTTAACAGAGTCTGGAGAGGGGGACCAAAAGCATGACATGCGCCAAACCAACAGGTCAATCATTTGCGTGCTATTTCAGGAACATAGCGCTACCTTGGTGAGTGAGTCTCAGTGACCCAACTTCTGTGTTATGAGCTATCGCTAGGGACAAAAATATTATTTATTTGCGCAGCCTGCTGAATATTTGCCATCTGTTGTTCACCTGCCTGCTTGATTGTTGCCGGTGCGGTATGAGCGCCACATTTTGTTCACCATAACCGGACTATGGGAATTGGGCAATATTTTGGAAATTGATTGCCATATTTCGCCAACAACAATGCAATAATACAGCCATTGCAAATTCATCAACGAAGTATCCGATTCTTTAAGTGAAATTAAGTTCTTCTTCTGTGCTCAAGCAATTGTTGATTGTGTTCTTTTGGTCCAAATTAATTGTCTTATTTCACTATGCTTTGTTGATTTGTAATAATATTTGACCAAGGCAAAGAATATTTGAGCCCCAGTTCAAATTACATTTCTCTTCGACGCTTGAGCAGTCACAATTGTAATTATCCTTTTTTTTTTTTTTTTTTTTTTTTGTAATTATCCTGTCGATCGTATTTTTGTTCTTTTGTTCCAAACACATTTTACGAATCTGCCCATTATCACTAATGCCATAGCAGAGGACCCAGAGGATTTTTAATAATACATGACCCAGTAAAGGGAGAATTTCTGAGTTCCACATTGAAATAGTTTTCCTCTTCGGTACTCCAGTTTCCATTGAAATATATATATTTTTAATTGTCTGCATTTTTACCCTTTTTTCCAATGTAGAATGGCAAAGGACTTTAAATCATATATGACCAAGTAAAAAAGGGAATATCTGTGGCCTAAAATGCACATTACAAAACATTACTCGAGCAGTCAAAATTGTGATTGTCTTGTTGATTTTATCTTTATTTTTTTAACAATCCAATCCAATTTTTCATAAATGGTCGTATTTCACTGTACCAAAACAAAGTACTGCTGATGATGAATTATATGTGATCAAGGAAAGGGGGAATCTCTGTGTGAGCCACGTTCAAATTCTTTCACATCAGCACTCGGGCATTTAAATTGGAATTGTTGTGCCGATGTTTTTATCATTCTTTTGGTCCAAACTACTTGTTCCTTATTTTGCATGGCAAAAGACCCAATTAATTTTAAATCCTATATGACCAAGGAAGGGAGAATATCTGAGACTTAAATTGAAATTGCGTTTCTCTTCAGCGCTCAAGCACTTCCAATTGAAAGTGTCTTGTCAATCGTATCTTGATTTCCAATCACATATGACCAAGGAAGGGCCGAGGCTATCTGAGGCCTTAGTTGAAATAAGTGTTTCTTTTCGGCACTTGGGCTGTCACGCTTTTGCAAATGAATTCACCAGATCGTCATACAAATATTTTTACGAGCTGCAGTTTAGGTGTTGATGAAAAACATTTGTTTGCTTTCCACACTATCTTCTTGGCTCCATTGTATACTTAAAAAGTGCAGCTCCCTCTGCAAGTATAATAACCTTCGAAAATGGAATGTGATCATTTTTTTGCGCACAGATGTATTTAAATGCCGCCGTCTCGCGTTTGTTTCAATTCAGCGTATCATGAAGATGAGCATCTCGAGGGGGTAATGCCAAATGAGCAAGCAAGACTGGCCTTGTTTTTTTTTTTTTTTTTTTTTTCATCTTTTGCCGCTACCACATTGTGAGCCAAGCTCCTCTGAGCACTTCTCTGGCATTATAGTTTAATACTACTACACCATAACTGCTGTCTAATAGTGCAATACTGCAGAATGAAGTGGAACGTTAAGAATATTGACAATTACTCAAGTGGATCGAACTTGTGGAATGAAGAGGCAGCGTTTTCATGACTGAAAATGTGTCATTTTGGAGTGGAGTTGTATTTTAATGGTCATCCAGGTGAGATGATTTTACAGAAATAAAGGCTTCTCTTGTTTGCCTTACAGTATTGTGAGTTTTAAAAAAAATTGTCGCAGAGATTTCTGGGCAGAACTTGTCACACTTGTTCAAATTTAGTGACAGTGATATCAGGTCTTTTTAGCCTGCATACGAGTATAAGTATTGATATATACTGTAAGCTGTCATGCAGTTGTGATGAAAACTCGTTTTATTTAATTTTTTTCAGAAACACAAACTTTTCTTTAACCTGGAACAAGTTTCATTCAAATTTAACATTTACAGTGTCAACTTGTCATTATTGACAGTTTGAAAGTCAACTGTATGTTTTTCTAAAAGTATTGATGCACAACAGTAATTAATTTCTCTATATGGTTGACATGGCTCCCACTCCACCTGCCTGGAAGGTATGTCAGACAGGTTAAGTTTGGATGACTAGACATCCAGTATGGGGTATATGCCACGGAGGAGGCGGGACTTCCGACTTCCTGATTTTCACACATTAGCTTTGGTTCCGTTTCCTGTTTGGGACGTGTGGGCCGCGTACCTATTCTCGCGCCTCCGCTCCCCTCGGTTGCGCATTTGTCTGTCTCAGTTGTCCGAAGCATTTCAGAGAGTTGAGACAATGGCAGTAGCGCGCGGTTGAGACGCGCAGGGGTGGGGGTGTGAGTGTTGAAACGACGCTGATGTGTGAAACCCGGAAGTCGGAAGTCCGTGGCATCTACCCCATTGGCTGGTACAGTCTCATTTTTGAGGCTTAGGTCCCGCTTCCTGGTGGATTTTGCCAACCTCATTGTTTTTTTCTCGATATTGCGCAGGTCCCGTCCTGGCGTTCAGTTTTTTTACGATGTGTATGTCAATCACACAGTTGTCGTAGCGATTAATACGATAAACCCATAAAAAAGGGATTTAACTAAAATCTGGTCACTCTAGGTTAAGTGGCATTAGTATTGGTGCAGTATGAACACAGCGATGGATTATTGGTGTATTCCTAGTGACAGTAGTTGTCAAACTGGGCCAAACGGGGGAAAAAATGCCTTTTATTATCATGGCTTTTATTAATTAATTAATTAATTATATTGCAGTATTCAAAAGTTACCAGTACTTCAGTATGTCTCATACTGTTGTTTTTTCTTGAGCCCTTTTATGGAAGTGACTTTCTTCAGATTTCTGTTTGGCCAAATTGATCGAGGGTTAACAGTGGAAGGCCTTTTGAATCATGCAAACGCTTTCCCTCAGGAGTAGTTTATTTCAGTGTGGAAAGAGGTTTGACTGAACCTTTTGACTGAATCATTTGAACATTGCCTTCAAGGTGAATATAGATCATCCGAGTTGTTCTTGTACTGATCGATGACCTGAGAGAGCCGGGTTAGCAAAAACAGTGCATCCTGGTATCAAAGTCTGAACGTGTGAGTGGCGCGGGCTCTGTCCTAAATTTTAAAAAATCCAATATGCATAATGGGCCGTATGTGTTATCAGCGAGGCAGCATGGCAACAATAGATGAAGTGCTCAAATTCAGGCGTCAGCACTTTGGCAAACAAAGAGGCGGTCGAGGAAAAGGTAATGGAGACTGCGAAATTGCAGAAAAGAGCAGCCAGATAATGGGAAGATGTTTTTTTTTAATGCAAAATGGCATCCAGAAGCACAGAACGAATAGAAACAAGAATGGTGTCCCCTTTATATAACATTTTTAGCTTATATATTCAGCAACTTTGCTGGATATGAAAAGCTGCATCGACTGTCTGCTTTCCCACTTGAGGGAGGAATTACATTTGGAAGCAATGTAAAGATTATTGTAAACACATACAAATTTAAATAAGCAACAGACTGTTGGATGAGTAATTGAATTTGGTCGATTAAATTGTTCATTTCAAAATGTTTCTTGGTAGGATGTCACTCAACAAAATTGGAGAGGAAATTAGAGGCTTTTCAAAACAGGTGACACAATTAATCAGCTTGAATGTAGTTGTAAAGTCTGTTTTTATTCATTCTTAATGTTCTTTCAGGTACTTTTTGTGGTTATTTTTGTGCAGACCTTGGATGTTCAATTCAAGTGAAAGGAGGAGAGTTTAATCAAAGCTTTAGTGGGAATAGAGGCAGTCAATGCAAACAGTAGCTCGTGCCACGCAGGATGGCATCGTCATGACAACACCGGGGTTACTTGTGCCAGTCGAAAACCCGCCAGCCCCCCCGATGTTATTCCAAACGTCCGCTGTTGTGTTTCAAAGTAACGCCGAAGCGGGTCGCTCACACACGTCCGCTCCGACACGCCTCCGCACGGCCGGGTTATGTAAAGCTGAAGGGGCTAATCGAGTGACCACGTCCAATACAAAATGTATTACGCTGCATTTGTGCCTGACAGGGATTGATGGGATACATTACTCATGAGAAATTGGGGTGGGATGGGTGGCGGCGGGGGGCGGCAAAGTGCTGGAGAATTTTCAAGCTTCCGCGATAGATTTGAGTTGTTCGTTGCACGCAAAATAGTCATCATTTGTGCCTTTGATGTTTCACTCCACGCTCAAAATGGAAGCCTTAAAATGGGACATATTTTGGAAAATTGACTGCTTACAAATCTTTGGAGTGAAAAAATTACACAACCAAGGAAATTCGTTGTGAGCTATTTACAGTGCATAGCAAAACAAAGGTGGAGCCTGGCCTGGTGAGTGACGTGGGCGTCAGCAAGTGAGACTATAATTGGCTGTTGTAAGCTCAGGTTAGCAGCTGTGTTCGTTAACCAGTAACCACATCTTATCCACATCATTCATTTGCAATTACATAAGTCATTGTGTAGAAATCAAAATTATTTGATTGTTTCAGCCCAATATCTCACAAGTGTACAAATCACGGCGTACCAAACCGAATTATACCACTTGGTAGAAACATACTGACGGTTATTTGAGGTGAGGTGTTTATTTAGGATGACAATTAATTGTATGACGACGATGTGTAATTTTGACTGCTGACACGGAGGGAGGCGTCAGACGCCTGATCTCATTTAGCTTTCCAGACGAGTGACTGGCACTTTTGTCCAAGGACGTTATGGATTCCTTAACGCTTTAAAGCATGTAACTGAAAGGCGTGCTGCTGCTGCTGCCAATTAAATAAATCCACAAGGAGTCACAGGGTGAAGAGTATTCGTGCCCCGGCTGCCCACTGATGCCAGCAATGACGAAGTCGCTCCGTTTCAAATGGTTTTCACCTTGGGCCCTGTTGGCGGGAGTGCGTTGTCATTTGTGATGAGTGTAGAGCGTGTGTGTGTGTGTGTGTGTGTGTGTGTGTGTGTGTGTGTGTGTGTGTGTGTGTGTGTGTGTGTGTGTACGTGCGTGCGCACGTCTTCAGCTCAAACAGGCCATAAATGAATGCAGATATTTTATTACAGGCAGGCCAGCCCATTCACTCTGCGGATCTCACGATTAAACATTCCTTCAGCTCCTGACAGAAAGCGGTGTACTTTGCGCCTTCTTTTTGTGAAGCTCTCCAAGGCAAACATTTTGACCGAGCGCGCCGAAGTGTAATTATTTCTGATTTTATGTGAAATGCTTGACCGCAAGACCAGGAGGAATGTTCAAACGGGTCTGCTTTCAAAGGGACCTGAAGCTCAAACGACTCAACTTTTGAGCTTGACTTGTTTTTTAACGACGGTTCATTTTTAAAAGCCGGTTTTGTAAATTATACAGATGATGCGTACATTTTGATTTAGACCAAGAGTCTTGGCCAATAGCATCTGTGTAAATTAATTATTTTGAATCCCTGACAACCTCTATTGAATGTTTCAAAAAATGTAGAACATTTTACTCACTTGCAGGTGTTAAAGACGAAGGCTCCAGGTTTGCGGATTAGCACATGAGCATCTAAGTGCTTTCCTCCCCTTTCCTTTCCTCGAGTGCTGAACTTTTGTTACCCTCGGAAAAATGAGCAAAGCCACAGGCGCAAAAAATAAGTATTGTCATGCTGTCTGGATTACATTTCACAGCAGGTCTGTTATTTGAACTGTCAAGAAAAGTAAAGTGTAAATACAAAATATGCTTTCAACTTGTACAGCTATATATTTATCATTGGCAGCATTGTCCCATATAATTGGAATCATCTAGCTGAAGTAACCATGTTAATTTAATAATTTTGTCTCTCCATTTAAAATGCACCACTGGTGCATACCCAAGGTCAGATTGCGATCCAAGGACACCTGATTATTAATTGAATAACTTAATCAGCAAAAAAATGTCAATGACAAAATTTCTGCCTCAAAGCTTCAGAGTGATCAAGTTGGTGAGCCAAAAGGAAACGGTCAAAAGACAAATTCCAAAATTTGGGAATCATTTCACACTTAACAAGGAAAATAAACACCAACATGTTTATGATTGCCAGCTCAAGGTAACTATCTATGCTAGCTTGTAGCGTACCATCACTTGTTGGAACGTATTGTATTGCCTCGCAAGTGGTCAATGATAGACATAGTTTCTAAGGTACTTTCAATTGCTGGTAAGAAAACATACATGAGCTGCCAATCTCCTTCAGATTAGCCTGTTAGCAGCCATTATTTTGCTGATCCCATCGACTTGATCAATAGAATACTGGATTCTAACAAGATTGAACACTCGCCGGCCGATTCAATTGTTTTTTTGTCTTGAAGATGCCATGACACACATCCAAATTGTGCCATATATCAGCAAAACCATCATGGTTGCGTCACTACAACCATGTTGTGGTCAAGGTAGGTTCTGGACTGGGAGTTTTTGAAAAAGCTTATATGCTTTATCAATTGTACTTGACTTGCACTATTCGATCATTGGCATTACATTTTGAAGAATGTCTTCCAGTCGGTCCGTACCTTTGTGGCTACCATCTGAAATTCTTTGTTTCTTCATAAAGTGAGAAGTACTGTATATCATGAAGGCCTAAACAAATGTTCAGAACCTTTTATCACTTCTTACATATTAGGCAGGCGTGTGTGGGTTGAAGATTTTTCAAAGCCTGTGATATCTGAATCAATCTCTTCCATACAAACTATTTATTCTCCTCCCTTAGGGCATAGCTTTAACCCTACGTCTTCCATGCATCACAATCGTTCTTCATTCGCAATTTTACAAGCTCTTCTGTAGTTCAACAAAAGATGGATGATTTCATTTACCAGGGTTCATGTTTTGCAAACACTCCGCGGCCAAATACCCACTGACTCCTCACAGAGTTTGTAGGTGAGTTTAACCTTGAGCACGAGGTTGTGTTGCTGGATGCTGTAACCCTGCCAAGGGGCATCGTCGGCTCGGCGCTCGACAGGTAAACCGGCTATGTCGTGCTCATCCGGCTGTTTTTAAATGGAAGTGACCTGAGCTGCAGGCTGCGAAAAATGTCTCTCTGTTGGCGGGTGAGAGTTAAATCGTGTTAATGCTGGCCGGCGCTTTCAAACTGGACGGTGTTCTCGGTCAGGCTGTTTTAAGCCACATGTCCTACAGCCACGTCAAATATTGTTTTCTCGTTACTCTGCTGTGTTTGTCCTTTCACACATCATCCATCATCCGTTTACTATATTGAATGGTGCCTACAGGTTTCCTGAGTTTTAATGGCAAAGATGTTGGATTTTTGGGGAGGGAACACTTAGTAACCGGACTTTGAGGGTTAAAATAAACTTGTCAACACACATCCATGCAAATGAGTTGCTATTCAATTTTGTTGTGTTTTTTTTTTTTTTTTTTGGGTGTCAACCTTGTCATGCGAGATGCGGAGTTAGAACCCAACCAAGACATAGGAGATTGGAAACAGCGAGTCTTTATATGCAAAAATACAAATTAACAACAGAGAGTGGGACTGGATTCAGATGGCCTGGAAGAAAACACTTGATGGAGAAACCTCAACTGAAAGAGCAGAGTTGGATGCATTGACTCCACCTCCAACACAGGGAAGAACCGCTTGCATGGAAGAGTAGAGATCGAAAAACTCAACCTTCTGAAAGAAACCCTTAGCTAAGGAATCTCGACGTGCTGACAGAAGTGTCATTCAGTAGCACTCACCAGTGCAGTATACATTTGATATGACAGAATAAAGGCCAATATGAAAAAAATTAGTGACTCGACTAACTACAAGTGAAGACCATAGAGCAACTGCATAGCGCCTGACAACATTATCATAAGGAACATACTAACTGCATAGCACTATAAAGAGTGAAAATATGAGTAGCTAATACACTCATATTGTCCCTCACAAGAGGCACAGTAACTGACATTACCATAAAAAGGAACGTAGTAACTGCTTAACAACTAGAAGAGTAACTAGACAAAGCTAAGAGTGGCTAATACATCATCATCATCATCATCATACAAGTATCATCACAAGGGAGATAGCAACTGGCAACATTTATCATCATAAGAAACATAGTAACTGTATCGCAACTACAAAATAAGAGTGACTGGGCAAGTTAAGAGGGGCTAATATATCATTAACATGCAAAAGGGACAGCAAGTGCATAGCAACATGACATCAACATCATAACACAATGACTCTAACAAACCTAAAGATTGAACCATGGGAGCGCTGAATCACATTCAGTTTTCCAAATACAGCTTCATTTTGTTTACAACCGGGTTTGTCTTTAAGAAGCCTACAGATGGCGCTAAACATTGTGACTTATAAGTCAGGCAGCACAATTCTTCAATCTTCTCTTTTGATGTCGACACAGCACACACGCTTGTTGACAGGATTAGACTAGCATGCGTGGTGTTGGTAACACTTGGCAGTCCACAGCCGAGGTCGAGAATTTCGTTTTTTTTTCTTGCTGTGGCATTAGTCACGATGTTAGTGTATGTGCGGCTTGAGGTATAGATCAGAGGCCTGTTTGGTCACTGCCCCCAAAAGTTTGGCACCAAAACAAGACCCACTCATCACGTTCCGCTCCGACTTATAGCCCACAGGCACACTTGTGACATTTCTCCGTTATAGGATACGCTGAGGAAATGCTAATGAAGGGGCAGCGGTAGGAAATGTCATTTTTCCGAAGGCGTTCTGCTTTTTTTACGCTTGCCGCTGTCCTCATCATGTAACGCATAATCGTGGCGATGGGGCCCGACTTTTGACTTTATTCACGATCTGTAGTGCTCTCGCCGAGATGCACGCGGTCAGCGACACAATGGCAGATTGGACCGCGTGTGTGGCTGTGTTGGTGTGGGGGTGTGCTGGAGGGGTTTATCTTAGTCATGGTAATTGGTTTTGCTGGTGTGGAAGTAGGATCATTCGAGAAAACCTCATTCAGTCCGACTCAGTCCCATTTATCTGTCTGGAAGGCTGCGGGGGGAAAAAAAGGTGAGGATGGGGGGAGCCAGTCAGGGAGAAAGGGAGGCAAGAGTTGCTAGCGCTGCAGCAAATGCATTTTCATACAAAGGCCTGGGAAAAGTGAGCATGTCTGAAGGTGCAATCTTACGCAAGCGTAGAATGAAAGATGGCGAGCTCTCTGTTGTCCTTAAATCTCTTTTCCATTATGCACTTTTTTTTAACCAGAGCCAAAAATTGAGCTCTTGAATTTTTGCTTCATATTGTTGTCATATGAGTCCCAAAGGATTCGAAGACATATGATCCAGGATTTTAGGTGCTAATAGATATGTGGCGTGTACACCTTTTGATGCGTTCGACTTTACAAACAAGAATTCCCATGAATAACTAATCAATGACACAAATACATCAGCAGAAATCATCTCAGTTTCAGGTTAGATTAATAAAAGAGCAAATTGAAATATCACTTTAGGCTCTCCATTGTCTTAATCTCACTCAAAGGATCCTAATGCATATTGCAGAGTTTAATTGCCAGTGATAAAGCAGATGGATGGATGTCAAGAGCCCCACAGTGGTTCCAGGTAGCGTTGACAGTCTGGCAGCACTGTTGCTGAGTAGCCAAAGCAGACAGTCCCGGTATCTCCCCCGAATGTCTCGTTATTTGAATTTGTGTGCAACCGGTTCTTGGGTCCATTGCAGAAATGCTGTCACCGCTACCAGACGGATATTCTGGAACACGTCATTGAAGAGGTGAAACATGTTGGTTTATAGCACCTATGTGTCAACTGTCGCGGCTGGTGCAGAATGTTGCGTCGTATTCGTTGAGTGATGCTACCAGGAGATATTTTCTTCTCCCTGTGTTTAAAAGTAGCTTTTTAAGCAGGTTGCCAAATTACAGCTGTCTCAAACAAACTGCTAAACCCGTAAACTCCACCGTAAGAGTTGTGGTGGACAGATATTGTATATTTCGGATCATGAGTATGACCAAAATTATCGCTACTGTCAATAATGTTTACAAAAAGTTTCTTTGGATAAAGTCAAAAGCCATAATAAAACCAATTGACCTTCTGCACTGTAAAATAGTACTTGACTATTTCTGGGTGGGACTCTCATCTTCTTTGTTGTTATGCAGTTTTTTAAAACTCTTAGATGCTAAACACAGCATTTACGTTAATTACTTTAACAGTAACGATAAGCAGAACATTTTTACCCTGGTGTACTTGTGAACCGTATACAGTTTCATCCTGCTACTGCGAGGTCAAACGCTAAACCCTGTTGTAACGATAATTACTATATTAGAAACGGTAATGATAAAAATACACTTTTTTTTATCATGGTTTACCATTAAACTGTATACAGTTTCATCCTTCCTTCCTAGTTATGCTATTGCTGGTTCAGATGTTAAACACGGTTGTAAACAATAGTTTCAAATTGAAAGGATAACGATGAAAGGAACAGTTTATCGTAATATCAGGATATTGCGGTTATTTTAACATCCGTAGTCTTTTTCAGCCACTCAACACATTCTGTGAAGGGTGTTGGTCAAACGCAGTTGGTTTGTGGATGCCAGTTGTCTTTCAGTTCTAGAGAGTAAAAATAATCCCATAGGAAATTTATGCATTTACATTATCACACAAACAAGTTAATATGCAACGTATATGTTGGTTGATAGCAATAAAAACAGTCGCTTCTCTGTAAGCTTCTATTCTGGCTTTCTACCCTTTCACGCCCACAAGACCTCAGATCAGGCATGTGAAAATCTTGGAAGGAGCATGAAAAAGTGTGCTCATATTGACTTCAATCGTGCCAATTTCTTGAGTTCTTCAAAAGGTAGTAAAGGTTCTGCCGCTGACCCTCAATCCTCCCAAAGGACTAGCCTAGTTCGCAACGTGCTAACTCAAGAGTGCGGCTTGTGGATATTTTGAACTGGATTGGAACTTTGGAGACACAACTCACTCAAGATCACATTTTCAACGAGCAAAGCAAAAAATGTCAATAAATGTCGACTGAACTGTATTTGAAGCGCTGGGCGGCTTCAACGCCAGGAATGAAAGATTCCTTGGTGGACAGAAAATGAGATGATGAATTTTTGATGCTTCTTGGCACCCGTACAGTGTTCTGCAAATAGCACCGCTGTGCTCGTTGCGTGCCAGAAATCGCAAACGTGGAATCTCACTGAGCTATTATTAATTGTTAACCCATTTTGCCACGCTAGTGGAGAAACTACACTGAGTCTACTGAAGTAGTGATCATCGTTGAAGATGTTAGTCTCCACTTAGCGTTGGACCATTAGTATTTTCATAGCATACCACTACTTTTATTCATATGAAAGACATATAGTTATGTGCTGCTGTTGTTATGGTTAGGCAGTCATATGATGTAGGTCAGGGGTTGATGGAGTTACTTGTTAGTGTTGTATGTCGAATTTGAAGGAGTAGTAATGGCTGCTTACTGGCAAGGCAACAAGCATTTGCTTGGTGTCCTGACAGTAACATGACAAATTGGTGTGATTTTTGGGACGACCAACCGAATTGCTCTGGGAACAGCTTGATTATTGGTCTAAACTGGAAGTGACTCGAGGTGCTACAGCTTTAATTAAAAGTGGATCACCGTTTCCAAAGTACAAGAGAGAGTTTAAATGTGAAAGCCAACATTTGTCATGCTAATGTGTGCTAGCTTAATTAGTAGTGAGCATAGTTTTACCGCAATTTGCGAACACATTTCAATCATTTATCATATCTACAATGCTTCAAAGGGGACTCCTTAGTAACAACTGGTATAATTTTGCATGGTGGTCCGCAGCCCCGTTGGCAAATTCCGGCTGTGGACCAGGGAGAGGTAGGGTTTGGTTTCCAGAGTCCGTACCATAGAACATCTTTGTCCCTGCCAGAGTTTACAAATTAATTACATTAACATTCAGCAACCTGGGGATTCTATGATAATGGCTCTGATAGCCATCTGCATCAGTCTTAAACTTCTGGCCCAAGAAGAGTAGAGCTAAAGTAATCAAATCTGTGCCGGCAAAAATGAACATCTATTTTGTTTGAACGGTTCATACGCTTCATTTGGGACAGTCCAATTTGTAATGTTGGATGCAAGTCAAATACTCCTAAAAGATAGCAATTGCTGCTTTTCTACTGCTTGAATTCATGGCATTCAGTTGTCTTCTCCAGAACACTATCACCGCAGACTCCAAATAGTACCTTATTTCACTCATGGAAACCATGAAAGCAAACTACAGTAGTTGAATACTCTTACTAAAAGCGCAAGCTCAATTTGGATTGGTATTCTGCTTAACCATTATCATGAAAATGTCACCGCAGGGGTTCTCAAACTTTTTATACAAAGTACCACCTTAAAAACATTTTGCTCCCCAAGTACCAAAATAATGACCAACATTTAAAAAAAAAAGTTTTATTCCTATGTTCAGTTTGAACATAAACACTGCTTAAATATAGGAAAAACTTTTATTCAATGGAAATGTATAACACATTAAAATGAACAATATATCTAAATAAATGCCACGCCATATTGTTTCTTTGCGGTAATATGGCGAGCGTTAACTCTTTTCTTGTTTTTGGCTTGCAGAATGATCGAGCAGTCCTAAGTGTCTCATAAGGCAGGCAACAGGTTGCTTGTTCATTATACCTCTTTTGGTCTTTTCAAGGAGGGAGTAGGAGGCCATATGCTTGGTAAAAATTGACTGGAAAGAGCTGCTACTACATGCTGAGATGTTGCTTCATATACATTTACATCACATACACGTTTGATACGCTGCATGAAAAGAAAACACTTGCAAATTTTGTTAGTGTGCTTGCGTTATTCATCCTTGTAGGTCAGAAACGCTCGGGAGCTTGTCTTTTGTATTTGGCGTCCTTGAAGAAGCAATTAAAAGTAACGTGAATGATATCGCCTGGTAACACTTTACAGGCCCATCTGGTTACATGGGTTATTTTCTGAGAATGTTAGGAATAAATGATGCGTAATCTACCTGCTATTAGTAAAAATCATTCGTCTTTTCCAGTGTTTGTGCAACGTTGGGTCACCTTGATTTAGAGCCAAACAATTTAGGTAACGTAATAATTTAGTCAACTGCAGATGGAGGAAACCAAACAAACGTATTTTATACAAGCACATTTTTGAAATTATAAACAATGTTATCTGTGTCTTCAATATTTGATATATCCGCACAAGTAAGGGGAGGCGTTTACATGGTCAATTGTTTGGCTATTAGAGGAATTGCCGCAATTTGAGTTAATTACTATGCGCAGCTACAGCCTCTCCGAAAATGAAATTGATCTAATGCATTGGCAATTGCGAAATTCAATTTGGTAATCTTGGAACTTTAAATGGGTAAAGCGTCTTTTAATGCCACAAAGCATTACAGCAGTGGTATGACGGATTAGGGTCCCATTACTCACCATTTGTTATTCAATAAATCATTAATGGCCTCCATGAATAGCGGAGATGATGGACTCGAGCTGCGAAGAGCGTGCGCGCCGGTCGGCGTTGCTGATGCATCAAAATCTGCGGGAGAACGGGGGGGGGGGGGGGGGCTCGAGCAGCCGTGCGCAGCGCTCCCTGATGCAATGCATTATGTATAGCTTTTTGGCTGTTGACGTGCGGCTACTACCTCCGTCGCTGCTGCTGCTGCTACTGCATCATGGCTTTGACAGATTTGCAAGGCTGAATACCAGCACTGCTGGTCGCCATTGTTTGAAAAAGATTTTTTAATACATTTGTCCATTAATCGGCCCTTTTGGCAACCTTTGGGTGTTCGCTGCAATCTACCAAATGCAAAACTAGCCTATGCGCCGTTCTCTATTTGCAAGTTCACATGTAGTGGATCCCTGGTTCAAGAACTGTTCAGTTTCTGGAAACCATTTCAGAAGAAATTTTGCCTCCATTTTGACCCTGGAACACTCAGTTGTGACATCTTTCACAGTGTTAATGTCGCTTGCGTCACATATCAATGCATAGCTGTTGTTTTTGTTTGTGTTTTTTTTATTTTTTTTGCTCTAAATTAGCCTTAAGTATGCTTCCCAAGAAAGTGAAAGGGGTATTGATATTATGAACGCATGATATTAAGCCTCAGTTCCGGAAAGTTTCCGTTTGCGAACCTAATCTCGGAACAAATTCATTTTGTGAAGTGCGGTTGCCATGGTAGACGACCATCTGTCACCTATTTTGGCATTTTCGCATGCGCTAAGATGCCATAACATCAGAAAAGTGATGATTAGATTTTCTCTCACGGAGGCAGCACTTCATCACCAAGAAAGCCTAACTTGCAAATAGCGCCCAACTGATTCATCGGCCGATATTACTTCATTTAAAGTCTGAAATTCAGCAAAAATCATCCAGTTTTTACAGACACACAAAATTAAGACAAAAGATTGTCACCTTGCCCCTCATATTGTTTCCTTTTGTAGCTCCCTCTGCATGTCAATTATCGTCCTCCTTCTTGTACAAGGTTTTACTGGATCAATATTTCGTGACAAATAATAGCATAGAGCACCTTATCGACATCCGTAGGCAGAGTCTCTACTGCCTTTTGATGAAAAATGAATGAAAGTGCCGCCGCCATGCAGTCGGTACAACGCCGGCCCTCCCCTCCATCACTCGGCCTTTTGGGCTTGGTGATGCATCGCTGTGGGAGTCTTGCTTGTCACCCAGGCAACTAGCACTGTAGCTGAAACAACCTCAGGCAGGGAGCCCAGCAGTGACACTGACACCCCCCTCTCCTCATCCCCAGCTTCCTTTGCACCATCACTCATGCCTTCTTACTAGTTTAAAGCACTTCCCTAGCATCACGGCGTGTCAAGGAAGCTGCCATTTGCAAAGAGCCATCAGCAGCATCTGCCAGTGCTCAGGCACAAGATGATGGACACACTGACGGGCGCGAGAAGCATCCCGGCAACCGTATGTCGTTACCGCATGCTTATTTGAGATTTTCTAGTTACTTTTTTTGGGATGGTCAGCATATATTTTGCGCAGATGAGTGGCGGAAAAATATACTTTTACACACTTGAGAAAAATAACTAAAGAAGAGCAACAATTAAGATGTCTCCATGCTGTACAAAATGGAGTATATAAATGGAATGTTGAAATGACATTTTGTCCGTATTGCACAAGCAGAAATCCGTCGGGCTTGTTTGTTTCACGACAGGCACTTGCTTTGCCTGGAAGGGTGAGACGAGATCACAGCGATGCCAGCGCACACAGATCATCCTTCAGCACTTTAAGAAATATAGTTTCTTTTTACTCCCAGCAAGTCGAGCCAATTCACAGAGGAGTGCAAGAGCCATGTAGCATGTCAAGGCTGTATTTATAGAATGTCCCTCCAGGCAACCATGTCCTGATTCTTGTAGAAAACACAATAGAATATTCATATAAATCAGCCAAATGTACAGCTCGGAACTGATGGCAGTGATGTGGAGTGGAATTCAATGACAACAGCCCAAATGTATTGTTAGTTGTGGGAGTAACGGAGCGAGTGACAATATGATATTATGGTGACATTTTGTCAACTGCAAGGATGTTACAATATGGCGATACAATAAATAAGAAAAATATTCGACCACCACCAACCAGTGTGGTACAGCTATTTAGCATTGACATTTTCAACATATCAAATATACTGTTTTAAAAATAGTAAAGCACATTATTAGTTTTAATTGATTAAGCCTTGTTACTTAATTCCTGAACTGAAAAACAACAACATTTTAGTGGTCTAATATTATGTTTGGTTAATTTTTGGCGTCTCAAATTTGAGTATAAAAACGTCTATTCCCCTTTTCAAAACAGTAAAAGCTCGAGTGCTGACTGAAACGGAAAGAATCCATATTAAAACAATTCATAATGCTGGCGGGCTAATTTTTTAATCATTATGTTTGTAAAGAGAAAAATGTTAACCAATCTTGCTCATTTAAGCATTCATAACATCGAAAACAAAAGGTAATTGAATATAAAACCACGTATCGTTTAATATTTCTGTAACACTTTGTAATGCTAACATGTTCCATTGAATAAATGATTTCCCACCATTTACAGCATCAAAAATAAATATAATTCCAGACAAATGAATCTTTCTGCAGTCTTGCATTATAATTTTAAAATGTAAGCACACTTGCACTTGAGTGCTAGCGGGAATTGGCTTGCTGCCTTACATCTTAGCTCAACAAGAGTGGAACTGTCAAATGTCAAAGGGAGTGTGAAAGCACTTTTGTCTACTCAGACCATTTCTGTGGTAGCCGTTCGTGTTTTAGGCTCCAGACCATAGGGGGCGCACTGTCTGTTACTGGTAGGCTGAAATCTAGGAGTAGCTGGACTGTTAACCAGTCTTTGCGTTGGGCATTAGTTGTGGCCGTAGCAGCACGTGTTCAAATGTTATTTTGTTACCCTTGGTTAATGCTGTGTCTATTGTTGACCACTTGATAACTAGACTTGATGAAAGATCATTTTACTTGGGTAATTTTCTTCATTTCATGCTTTTTCTTCCTGGCTCACTGCCATCACAGCAATTTATTTTTGTAATGAAATGATTCACATGATTTGACAAATTGTTTAAAGTGTGGATTTTCACCTATCACGGTGAAATCAGGCACCATCAGGTTTTATATCCACACTTTTTCTATTCAAAAAAAACAAACCAAACATCAATTTGTCATTATTTCACGCACCTTTCCGGGCTTCCTGGAAGAGGATGTTGCCAGCGGATGGTCCCATTCGGCAGCAGGTGCTGTGATGCAATCATAGCACTGCAGCAGCGCACCCCCACCGTAACCAATATCCTGCCTTTTCATTGCATCAAAGCTTTCTTTTTAATTGAAAGTGTCCAACTGGTAATTTGGTGTGAAATATTGAAATGTGATTTGTTGTGCTTGTTTGGCCACCGCATGCTCGCTCTCTGTCCCTCCCGCGTTTAGCATAATAAGCATCAGCATCAGTTAGGCTCATGTTAATCGCAAGTGCAATCGCTTCCGTTGGATTCAAACATTTGGCTTGTGGTATTTGCTGAGGAAGGACAGTGGGAGAAAGAGAAAGAGAGAGAGAGAGAGAGAGAGGGGAGAGAACGTCTGCCGCAGATAAGCTGCAGGCAAGAAATGCACTAAGCACGGCGGTATTTGAGAATGATGAATCAGGGATAATAGTCATTCCCGCGGTGAATGTTGTCATCTTGGGCCCTTTTCTTCAGAGACAACGTTTACCTGTCACTGCGTCTGCACTCCAAGGTGCAATAATGGGCTCAATGTTTCTCCAAGGCTTCGAGGTTCAGCAGGAGCGTTTTTCTTATTTATTATTTATTTTTTTTATTAAAGATGAGCACCTCCGGGGGATGAATTCACAATAATTGATCTGTGCAGACTGGGCTAAATGGACCAGGTTATAATTGTTGGCAATGGAGGCTGATCTACATTGCTGGCATCAACAGGAGCGCTTGTTTGCGTTGATACTCTTACACCCAGCAAGAGGATTGCCGAGTCCTTCTAGAGACAATCACTTCGTGGAAGTTAATTCAGTTTTAGGTGCATTAGGAAAGTCCACCATGGCTTTCATAGGCAATTTGAGGTCAAATGTGATCCCGTATTTTGTGTTCCGGCAGCTGCCACATTAACTTGTTTTATTGTATTGAATGGTAGCAGATACTTCTATTGTGTGATCATGTACATTTTAATATTACAAAAACGATTTCTGTCGACATGGGAATTTACAGGAATCCATGGGCATAATGCGAGGAAAACTGCTAGCATATTAAAACATTGTTCTAATGAACACCCATGTCACTCACCAGGTCAGGCTCCAACTTTTAGCGGGTAGAATAGTTGATTCTAAAAATATTCAATAGCTGCAACCCTACTTAAAATATGTGCAATGGAACCTCCAAAGTGGAACACTATCAAACACGTCCAAAATGTTTAGTGTATAAATTTGTTCCAGGCTTAAAGTGCTGCCATCATAAAGCCTCTCTTAACTAACTAACTACACTTGTAGTGTTTAAGTTACATTTTAACATTGTATTATTAAGCAAGCTTTAACAGACCTTAATTACTGTTTAATCAATCAACTCCATCTTTCAATGAATTTCCCATAATTTTTTTTGTAATTCCCACTGAAACTAAAAAGGTTTTGAGATACTGGAACGTTTCCGTACTTTTACAAAGCATTTCCAAACAAATTTAACGTTCTAAATTAGTATTGATAAGTGATGTCTGGGAACCTGCAATTCATAACTGATAACCAACACGCCATCGTCCAAGCGTTGAGATTGTTGTGCAGTGACGCTAGATGAAGTTTGGCATCAGGCTGGCTCATTTAATTGCACATAAGTGTCAGTAATGCACTCCTTGTTGAGAGATTATGTTCCGTCCTGACTCTATAGACGTCCCCAGTGTCCTGCTGATTAATCTCAATGTTGATGGGTCAGTTTGACTGACACGAGACCAATTGGTCCTTGTGGTCCATCTGGGTTTGTGCGAGAAAGAGGCCGACATCACGCTGGGAATGCAACCCCAACGCCCCAAAGCTGGCATCTGATGAGAAGGAAACGGGGGGCTTAAGTCCTATTAAAGAGGGTATTACATCCAAAGGCAGACAAACCACTTATTAAGACAACACTATCCGGGGAACTAAACAGGAGATTAAAGGCCCTTCCCATTATACCGTCGGTCACAGGGGGGCTTCTCAGCACCCTGTTCCAATCAGGCATCAGTCACCCATGCTGATAACAGCGCTTAGCAGTGTAAAAAATGATTTTTACTTTAATTTCTTTCCCCCTGACATCAATTTTTCCAAGGGTGTCCAACCCATGCTCCAAAGACTGTTTATCCCTGCAGGAGGTTTGCCTGTATTTGCAGACTGTTGACTGATAAAATAAGGAAGTGGCAGACCGCTGGACGGATTTTCCTGACGCAAGTCACAATCTGTTGCATTTATGCGTGGCATCGGATTTAGAGTCATATTTGTTGTCTTCTCTCCACTGCATATCAACAAAAACAAGTTAGCATTGCCCTTTAGTCATTATATAAAATTTCCCAAAATATTTACAAACAAAGAGTAATTTTAACCACATTCAACTGTACATTGTATTGTTTACTTCAGCGTTGTCCCTGCATGATGTTGATACTTGCATTTGCTTGCCCTTTGGGCACTCATATTGGATGTCACTTGAAATGTACATGGACATAGGGGAAAACAAAAATGGATAGTCATAACCTAAATGGAAACCCTAGAAATTTGAAAAATGGCCTAAAATTCGCCCCCCAAAAAGTTGTTACGCTTGGAGCGAGTATATTTTTCAGTGTTTTGATGAATGGAAAATGTGAATTTTGTCTCTTGAAACAGGTTTTTGCAAATAACGATGACAGGACCGGATACAAAGTTGCACATTTTGACACATATTGTAGTCATAAAAAAATGGTGGCGGATGAGAAAGTATGGTATGATGGATAGTATGTTTTTTTTTTCTGGGAGGAGTTTTGCCGTAGTGGAAGTGGCTGCGATAAGTGAAGCAAAGCAAAGCAAAGCCACTGTCTCCGGTGTGTGCAAATGAAGTGCCCGTGTACACTACGGCAGTGAAACGCTAGTGAGTCAAGCGAGGCGAAACTCCCTTCACTTTTGTTGTGAATGTAGCAATATAATTAGGTGGCCCAGTGTGTCCAATACCACGAAACATACCTTTCAAGTTTTCGTTTCCACCGAGTTTATGCAGTTAGTCAGAATAGTGTGGACAACGTGTTCCTGTAAAATGGGTAAATGTCAGTTTAACAAGAATTGGCTTGAAAGTACCGAGTTTTCCGGCCGGCTGGAAGAGGTAGCAGGCGATAGGCACTCGGCTTGTGGCAAAGTATGCAAAAAAAGAAAAGAAAAGAAAGTTGGGGACTTTTGAGTCACACGCAAAAGCCAGAAAGCACCAGCTTGCTATGACTTGAAGTTGGTCTAAAATTGTTCTCATAATGGTCTAAAAAAAAAAAAAAGTCTAAAAAAGGTTTAAAATGTAACTTGGTGATTTCTGCAAGAACCCTGTATATTTGAGGGGACAAAGAAGTACAAATATTTCTGGAATTAACAAAAAAAGGAAACATTACTATGAATCTTTTGTTGACAGTCAGCGTGTCAAGAGTGTCTTGTGGCAGACAGAGATTCGTATGACGTTATCTCCTCTCAATATTTGCAAAATACCAAACGGAAATGCACATAAGTCGCATGTTATTTTTGCACATTTTTACAACATTTG
Source organism: Leptonotus elevatus (assembly GCF_054856555.1). Taxonomy (NCBI): domain Eukaryota; kingdom Metazoa; phylum Chordata; class Actinopteri; order Syngnathiformes; family Syngnathidae; genus Leptonotus; species Leptonotus elevatus. Next base: position 10,115,474 of record NC_141254.1, read on the forward strand.
CTATAAAATTTTGAAACTGTTGGATGTCGGACAGTTGAATCTGCAGTATAAATCCGGCCAACGATTTTTGCCACCTCTGATTAGATAAGAATCGATCAATAATGTGGAATCGAAGTAGATTGCAGGCCTGTGCATAACCCCTCTGGGCATCATCATTCTAATCAATATACATCAATATCATTTAGATGTGAATTTACAATAATTAATAGGTGAAGGGAATGTAGTCAAAGGGGGGGTTATTCTTGTGGGACTGATCTTTTGCTGCGTAAAAAACTGTTTTGACTTCCGCCTCGCATCACAGCTGAGGGCTTCGATGAATTAAGCTTGTTTTTATTTACTCCCCGCGGATGGCACGCGTCGGGAAATGTTTCCCTCATTTGGCAGAGTGCTTTATCATGGCTGGCACTTTCTGTTCAATACCGCGACCTTTTATTGACCCCGGATTCGCCGAGGCCCCGGGTGGATTCTCCCCGAAGGAGCTTCCGCTTTCAGCCTCTCAGATTGGGATTTTTCCTCAGCCCTCGATCTGCGCCTCGGGCAGGTCATGTTCGTTTCATCGAGGCTTCCTGAACCGCAGCTGCCTGGGAAGGGAAAAAAAACGGTGATGTGTTTTGATGCTGAATGGCTCCTTTGCTTCAACCGTAGATTCAAAGCATTTTCTTCTTACGGTCAAGGGTAATCTGAGTCTCAGCGGAATTCATGCCCCCTTTCATGTGGCCATACATTGTTTTTCACTTAGCTGACAGGAATGGGACATGTACAGAAGTTCACTAGTACCGCCATTTTTATTTTATCATAATCAGCTCTGTGACACTGATTCTACTTGGGTAGACTTTCAGAACATAAACATCCCTAAATATGAACTTTTGAGGTTAGCAATGAGTTTGTGCCGTGTCAGCTACCTGACATACTTGCTGTTCATTTTATTGTTTTATATTAACTCATTTACTCCCAGGCATTTTCACTGAAGCAACCCCCTTCGATCCCGGTTTTACTGGATTTTGACTGATTTTGCAAGGCCCGCAGAATATTGTGTTCTATTGCTATAAAAACAGTTTGTTTCTGTTTTGCAGCAATTAGCATTAGAATATAGCTAAGTTTCATCATTATTCACAAACCTGTTGAAAACCTGCGGAAAAGAGCTTGTTGCAACATGGCCCTGGTTGATCTTTTATACTCTGCTGTCACCTGCTGGCCGTTTTTTGTAATAACTACCATCGCTTTAAGCGACCTCTTCTGGCCAGAGGCTGCATGAAAGCCTTCTGTATGCACTAGTATTAAAAAAAAATGCACGACATCGGTCACATTGGACCCAAATCTGTCTTCCCAAAAGTTGGTAATATTGAAGTCCTAACAAGCATAAACGGCAATGTAACATGTATGTAGCATACCAAAGTAAGTCGCTAAGGAAGTCTAAAAGAACTTGGAATTTGAGTTCACTTGTGAAAAAATACTTCAGATTGAAGTCCAAGTTGTATAACATTTCTGGGTCGTTGTAACGTCTGTAGCATTGACATAAATGACATTTATTACATCAGCCCTCAATTTCAGCGTGATTTAAGAGGGAAACAGAAAACAAAACGCACACAAAATACAAGGAAAATAAAGTTCACACCTGGCAACACATCCGCCTGTTCCTTGCGCTTGCGATAATGAAATCCCGTAGATCTGAAGCGGTTGGAGCCATGTCAGCCTTCTCCAGGTAATTGAGTTCATAAAATTTAATGGAGGGTATTACTGTTCATGCCTAAATAATTTCCCCCAGTATAACCGCCCGCTGGGCTTGTTTTATAGGCTTCCTTATCTGTCATTCTATGTATATATTTGCAATTGATCGGCCTTTTTTTATTTTAGCGTTATGCACAGCACCTCCTGTGCTGTGCGTAACAGTTTTTTCTTTGTTGCGGCTGCTTTTTAAGCCAGTATTGCCGTGCATTCCAGTCAAGTAGATGGCGGAGCCAGGAGCGCAGTTGGCGCTCTTCAACCCAATTGTGCTTTTAATGCGGACGAGCTATTAATCAGCACTTTTATGCCGAGCCCTGGGGTTTATAAGACACGGGGTTGCTGGAACTGCTGGGTTGCCCCCCACATATATATATATATATATATCATTTTTTTATTTTCCCTCCCCCATCACAAGGCAGCAGATGTTTCATGGCACCGTGGGAACTTTTTTAGGAGGAGATCCAATCAATAAAACTTAGAAGAATCTGGCAAAGCGCCGTCGACAGTGGCCAGGACGCGGGCCGTTTCGTCTCTGTCGTGTCAGCACACACCATCCTTTCATTCGGCTTTAATTTGATTAGCTCTCCTGTCTCCAAGTGTATTAGTGTTCAGCTGGGACAAAGTTTCAGTACAATGTAAGGATTCCAATTAAGCATTTGCTTTTTAAAAGGATTAACTCCTCTAATTAAAATAAAGTTACGACAAAGCATGATGAGCTTTCAAGCAGCGAGTGTTGGAAGATGACCTTAACCTTTTCATACTAAAGGTAAAATCAACTGCCTGTGTCTCCAATGTTTTCATATTTTGCACCATTATCCCAAATGAAATGGTAATAATTAATAACCTTAGTTTTAACAACTAGCATTACAGTAAAAATAAGTAAAAATACATTAACTTGTTGTGTGTTTAACCAAACCACAAACTCTCACTTTCCAAAAGGCGAAGCTCTCGATTTACCAGTTGATCTACGTTCCTACCTAACCTATGGTGACGAGCTGTGGGTCGTGACCGAAAGAACAAGATCCCCGATATAAGCTGCTGAAATTAGTTTCCTGCGTAGTGTGTCCGGGCTCTCCCTTAGAGATAGGGTGAGAAGCTCGTTCACCCGGGGTTGAGCTGCTCTTCCTCTCTGCGTTGAGAGGAGCCAATTGAAGTGGCTTGGGCATCTGGTTCGGATGCCTCCTAGACGCCTCCCTGGAGAAGTACTCCGGGCATGTCCTACCGATGGGACGACCCAGGACACACTGGAGAAACTATGTCTTGAACACCTTGGGATCCCGCCGGAGGAGCTGGTTGAAGTGGCTGGGGAGAGGGAAGTATATATATATATATATATATATATATATTTATATATATATATATATATATATATATATATATATATATATATATATATATATATACTGTTGACTGCTATTTTCTGATTAGAATTTTTTTTTTTGGGGGGGGGGGGTCGCTGAAATGTTAAAGTTAATTTGAGATACAAGTATTTCAACTTACAAGTGTGGTCATGTAATAAATTAAACTCAAGTCAAGGCATCACTGAATATTCATTTAATTCTTTAGTCATACTTTGAGGCACTCCAAAAAAACAACGTGTGACCCTGAAGATAGTCCAGTCCTCCACTCGGGGAGTTCACAGTGTGTGTCACTCTCCAACTTTGGCAAGGGTACATCCTTCCTCCCATCTGTTTGTAAAATAAGAGCTGTGAAGCGATTTGCCACCCAATTGACTTGGGCGGTATGTTTGCGGGGTGGGCGGAGCTTGGCAAAAAGAGCAGCTGCGTACCTGCAGGGGGCCAAGCCCTTTCAAGTTTCCGTCCGTCCACCCTTTGCCCAACCTGTTTTCTTTAAATTGCGCTCTCACCTGTTTTGTCCTTTTTTTTTCTCCATGTAGCAGATTGTTCTTTTATTACATATGTGCATAATATGCCGAATTAGGCATAAACCTTTTGATAGTAGGGCAGCGATGAAGTGTTAAGGACAAATTTAATGTAAGATTACAAATTGAGTCATGATAGTATTTTTTTTTATAGCACACAATTTAATGGAATTATATATTACAAACACTACAATTGTATTTTTTATTTTTGTAGGGGTCGCTTAATTATTTTTCCTAAATTCTTGCAAGTAGCAGCCCAATCCAACCCTTTTTTTCAGGGTTATATATTGCTGTTGTTTGTACCGTGCAAACATGCTTGGTGGCCAACACAAGCAATATAACAAATGTTTTATACTTTCCTCGCAGTCAACAGTGTTTCTGTCAGAAAAAGCCAACAATTGGAATGAGCTGTTTTTTCACCCCCACTCGCACATCACCTCTTCTTGTCTGTTCTTTTTTCGCCTCCTCTATTCACTCTGTCACACACACACACACATACACTCCCTCTACTCTTTAGTTGTAGCTCATAACCGCGTGACAATCGCACGCCTGTTACGACAAATATTCTTACCGTGTAATGCTCGCCGCCGCGGCAACATTTCAATGGAAGTGGAAATGGAAAATCCAAAAGGGGAAGCAACTGCATAAGCTGTTGAACCTTGAAACAGTATGATGTTTGTCTCAAAAATAAATGCACGAGCTTGCCGATCCACAAAAGCACATTCGGCAACTCGCAAGCAGAATTCTAGCAGAAATGTTAAATCATGATAAATGCATACACAACATTAACCAACACGTGAAAATCACAAATATATTTGTTGGAGTACATTGGTGACAAATTTCCCCATAATTGTCTTCTTTGTTTTGTATCTAAGCCCGCTTTTTTGTTTTGTGTCTCTCTGCAGGTAAGTGAGGCTTGGCTCGCCGTCTTCCTCCGTCCTGAAAGCGGCACCTCTCAAGCCGCGCCCGCCCGTCACAGTGTGGCCCCCCGGAGGTAGCGGGGCTGCCTAGATGATTCATCGGCATCGATGTCGGTTAAAAATATTCCTCCTCCTGCCCGCGTTGCCTCCCTCTGACTGTCAGAGGAAATGAAGCATAAAAAAAAAAGGAGGTTCTGTGGGAATGTCATTTTAATGTCCCCTGACCTCCTGCCAGGTGTGGAATATGCGCTCAGGTTGGTAGAAAATGTGACAAACAGGCTTGAGGGGTGGTGCAACGGGGGACGACAGAGGTGTGTGGACAGATGCCGGGGAAGGACAACACCGGGGTGTCCCTAGGGCGGCGCTAGTTAAAGAAGCTGTCCGATTAGCAGCTTGTGGCTTTGTCCTTGCCCCGCATCGACGCGCTCCAGCAATTAATCATTGTTCTTTATCTGGACCTTTTATTCATTCGGGTCATTGACAAAAGTTCCGTGTTGACCTTGTCTTTTTTTTCTTTTTTTCATATACTGCGAATATGTGACTGCTCCATTGAAGTTTCCCAACTCCTTCGGGATCCCGACCTTGGCGTGGGACGATAAATAATTATCATCACAATGTCTCAGATCCTCGTTTTGCTTCGTGCGATTATCCCCATCCTCCTTGTCCTTCGCTTATTGGGCCCCTCGACGTACGTTTTATCTTCACCTTCCAGGCGGCCCAGATTAATCCAGTCAAATGTCTTTTAGTTAAGTCGGAATGTGGAGGAGAGGGAAGGAGAGGGGGGAGATGGGGATCCTAATGGCGGAACGGTGTGTTTGCTCAAAGATCAGTCACTTCACAGCGCTGTTTTGGCTTTTAACTTTTCAAGACCTCGTTGGCTTCGGGGATGACGAATCTTCCAGTAATGCTCTGGCGGCCCCTGGCATCAAACTGATGCAACCAGGCTGCAATTGTTGTTGGGCTTCTTTTTTTTTTGCCCGGCTTCTACCGCTCGAGTCGCCCGCGTGTGTTAGGTGGATCTCCGTTCACTGTTTGCTAGCACCTCCATCCTCTTCTGTAGCTCCTCCCACCAGAGTTCCCATCCAAGAGATGAGGAAATCCCTCAGAGGAGAGAGGGGGATGAAATGTTCTGAGATCGTTTCCTGGAGAAATGTCCCAACATTTCTCGAATCACTGACACGCAGGCGGCATCACTCCACATGACATCAGAAGCTGGAAAGTTGTATCGCTGCGGTTCATACAGAACAGCTACCAAAACAAATGGGAAAATGTAGTCTTTGATATAGGCAGTTATGGTTTCCCGCAGAAAACTTGCTAAGCCTGCTGGTCAAGGACGGTCTGGGAACAAATTTGGGCCCAGGAAAATAGTTCTACTTGCATCATATCCTATTCATCGACAGCCTATAAGGAAGTGGGGGAAACCCTGGCAGTGGGTAGTAGTAGTAGTAGAAAAGGGGCTGATATTTTCTCAGTTGACTTTCGTGTTGGTGCCAACCATTCAGTGCACAGAAAAGAAGAAGGAAACTAAACAATACTACCTTACAGTCCAAAAGGTGCTGCTAAATCTACCCCTTAATGCCTAAAATGTTGGGTCAATTTCATCATTTCATCAAATGCCCATGATAAAAAATAGACTAAGTTAGCATGTTTGCGAGCTACCAAGCTAATCAATATCTTAAATGCTATTTGCTAGCTATCTTAATTGCTAATCGAAAGTAAACATATTTTTAGCGTCTCTCAGTTACAGTTAAGCCTCACAAATTTTTTGTCATAGAAAATGTTATACCTTTTTATAATTTATAACTATATAAACACAAAGTCAACAATGTATGACTTTACCATTTGTACAGAACAGCTGGAAATTGTTGGCTTCTGATAATACCTCCAAAGGCACAAACAACATCGCTTGGTCGACTCCCCCCATTCTGTTTCTGTGCCATTGATGGACAAGCGTGTGAAGTTTGGTGGTTGTAATCATTGAGGACTTAGGTCACTTTGAATGAGATCCATGAGATCCAGCCATTGTGTGGCTGGCCTGCAGACACATTCTTGGAGGGGTGGCTTTAACTGGAAAATGAGCCGATACCCGCAAAGGTTAAATGATGCCACGGGCGACTCTTCTCAGCTTGTTCTTTCTCTTTCGTCCCAATCGTTCCCATTCATGTCACTGTGTGACACACTCGACTGAGGCATTACTCACTCTCTACCCTCAAAACGGTCCCACATTCATTTTTGCTCCACTCCTCCATATTTCTTTTGCACCCTTTTTATTCGCGAGTAATCCAGATGACCTCTCAGTTTGGTGCTCCGGATTCCAGATCAATGGGCCTGCTGTGTTCACTTGTGACGGCATCGCCCTAAAGTGCTACAAGGACTCCCGGTTGATGGAGCGGCTGAGACGGCAGCGCCAACCGTATCGAGAAATGATTATGATTTAGGTCAGCCGTGCCGGTGACAGATTTTCCATAAACCTGCCAATATATTGTTTTTCGCGGAGGTAGCGTTACCAAGGAAGGGCCGTCATGTTTATACACCGGTGATTGCACGTTTTCGGTTTTTAGCGAATGCAAATTACTGTTAGGAGAGGCGAAACGTAGTACATTAGCAAAGTGCAAGTGTTTAACTCAACTTTTGACTTGTTGCTAATTTGGTCCACTGGAGGGTGCACTGATAACCACTTAAATGACATTCTGGAATGTGGCTGTTGCTCAGGTTTTGTTGTTCAAAAAAACACAAAAAAGGCGCTCAATTTAAAGAAATTTTACATTTCTTTACAATAAAATCATAAATCCTAATTTTTTTTCCTGCACAGGAAATATTTGAACCTGTCGCTATTTTAGCCGCGATCATACTTGTCTGGCCCACTTGAGATCAAAATTGTGGAAAATTGGGCGGAGCGCAGTAGCAAAGTTTAATGACTGAAGTGTTCTAACTAAGCTCAACAAGATCAGGTCTTGACCACACAAACTCAAGTTGAATGTTTAATCACGTTCCTTTTTTCTATCCTCCCAGCAGTGATTATGGCAGCACAATCTCGAGTTTATTCATTGGGTTGACATCCAGGACCAAGTGAGCGTTTTGTTTACGCTTCACAGTCTTAAGAGTTGGATCTATATCTGTTGCCAGTCACAAGTTAACTCTGGGAACGTCTGTCGATGCCGCGGGCCTCAGCCTTGGCGGCGTCTCGCACCTCCAATCTTCCCCGAGATTTTTGAAAATCTCCCTCACGCCTGCCATCCTGTGATGTGGCGTGCCAAAAGTTTGAAACGCGGCGTGGCTATCTTCCCCCTTTGTAGCGCGTCTGTCTGGCCGTCCTCCCACCGGCGGCCGGCGCCGCTGCCGCCTCTTCTGCTTGGTGTTTTGGAGGGCCAGCGGGGCCAGCATGAAGGAGGGAAGGAGGGCCGTCTGTGCCCAGCCCGGCCACCTGGCTGCCCAGAGGGGAAGGGGGCGTGGAGGGAGAAGCGTGCGGAGGAAACAGGTCAGCGGGAAAAGGAGACCTTCCTCCTCCTCCTCTTCATCACTACTTCACTCCTCGTGGCCTTCTGTTCGCTCTCTAAAAGTAGAAACAAAATTTGTTTTAGATTTTCTGAAATACTAATGAGTACGCAATAGACGGAATGCTTTCAGGTGATCATTGACAATAAATGCTTTATAAGGTTGGGCATTATTAAGAACCTCACAATTCGATTATTTTTCAATTCTTTAGGTTGTGATTGTGAATTTCCATTCCTCAGGTTGCGATTTGATCAATATCGATTTAAAGGTTCAGGTAGTGAATCTATTAAGAAGTAAAAAAAAAAATAGCATTATTGAATATTTTAGAATCGATTAGTCCAACAATTATATTATTGAGTAATTAAATCTGATAACATTTTATTTTACGTTACGAAGCCATTTCTTACTTAATTAATATTTATTAATCAATTATTGTTTATTTAGTATTGTTTAGTGATTAAAATACAACTAAACAACAATATCAATCAAGGGAATTGATGTACTCTCCAATCATTTTGAACTGGTTAGGTCATTGTTTTCCAAACTAATAGCAAATGTTTGCAAATGTCTTATTTTGATTAAACACCTATGATAATCAATCTCTTGCATGGCTGCAATTGAAGGATTTGGCCAATTTTAAGTTAAAGAATGGCTTCAAACAATTACTCCATTATCAACTATTACTCGATTAATTTGATAATTGATTACTTGCTGATTAATCGATTAATTTTGACAGCTGTACATTCTGCTTTGCGACCGACAGTTTGCAAGTTGGAGTGTGCTGTAGTCTACCACTAAAACACATTAACATATCAGTGAACTCATAATTGGGCTAAATATTGAATGATAAACTCCTCGGCCATAAATCTAAGCGGTAACCGCTGCCCTGTGATGATGTAGTTTTACGCCATTGCGCTCCATTCATAACCTTCACATCATTCTACGTCGGTATTGGTTTCTACAAGTTGAGAAGAACGTAACACGGAACTGTTTTCATGAAATAGTCAACATTGTTGAAGAATTTTTCTTGGTCCGGCTAACAACAGACGGTCCAAAACTCCAATACTTAATACGCGGTTTGCTATCTGGTCCAGCCGTCCCTCCGATGTTCTTTGCAATCCTGCTGCCACACCCTCGCTCCCCGTCTGCTCCTCTCTGGACATTCCGTGCCAGGACAGGAAACGGCCGAGCATTACCTGCAGTTCACCTCGGTGAACACCTGGCACACAGGATGAGAATGTTCCAGTAGCATATGTAGCTGCGTTGAAGCAGGCACGGTGAGGGGCGCAGGAAGCTTCTCCGTGTGTGATTGGATGGCCGACTGACTAGATTTCCTTTATTGAAAATGCTTTGACGATAACTTACTTGGGATTTGCTTCGCCAGTGTTTGTGTAAAATCGGTCAACTTCATTTCGTAAAGTTCGGTCAGGTGTGCAGGAGGGTTAAAAGTAGCATCGAGGCACTTTAAAAGGCGTTTTAAAAATGTGAACATTTTCTCCAAATACTTTCAGGCTTGGATCAGAAAGTCGAGCTCATAATTGAAATCCACAAACTGGTTGATCAAGGCTAGTTATCACTTACTTTAGATGCTTTGCTTTTCACGAGAGCAGTATTTAACAAGGTCTATCGCTTCCCTTCTCCTCACTACACCTTTTGTTTTAACGGAGTCGCAGCCACTTATCGACTTTTTGCCCCTTAATTATTTTCCATCTCTTCCGGGGCAGTTGACACCCGGTCCAGAGGTCAAACTGTGAGGCCAGGTGAAACTAAACTCACCATATTGCGCTCGCCTCTCCCCTCGGGCCCATAATAGAGATTCGGGACTCCCATGCTGTTCGGGCCACCTGTGTTATTATCTCCAAGTTGGCGCTCCATAAGGGGACGGAGGCATTAGAATGAACTTTACGGCTAAGTGGATGTGGATGGCTTATCGGGGAAGTGTGGGATAGGCAGGAGGCGTAAAATTGAAACTGTTTTTACTTTCTTTTTTTTTAAATGTACAACGGCAAAAACAGGGCTGCCTCTTGCAGCCTTTCTAGCAATGGCATCGGTAACAATACAAAACCAATCTGGAAATATGAACGGGATGAGATCATAATGACTTTTTGTTTCAATGCCATACATACAGAACTAGGGCTACAATTGATTATTTTAATAATTGATTATATATGTTTTTAAAAATTTTGTTTTATTAATCAATGAATCGGATTGGTTGAAATTTCCATCCATTTTCAAAAACAGTAAATTATATAAAATTGACAGAGCACAAACATAAATCATGATTCAGTTACTGGTTTCTGAAATGTTAATAAAGTAGACACAACTGTTGATCTTTGGTTTCCAAACTGAAATCGTTTAATTTTGGTTCAAACCAAATATAATCAATCTGCCTTCATGGAGGACTAGAGAAATCAGAATATTTACTGTTGAGCAGCTAAAATTCCCAGCATTTGGACAATTTCAAATGAAAGATATCAAAACAATTCATCAGTTATCAACTATTTGAGAATAAATTAACTCATTTGAGAATCGATTAGTTGTCGATTAATCAATTCATCAATCTGCTTCTGGTATACTGTATATAATAATTACTATCAACCAACCAAAATAAAGAATGTATTTCCCCAAATTGTAGCTTTTGCCATTTGAAAATTGCATTCCATATTGTGATGTTGGCAGTCGTAGGATTTCAACTAACTACCGTGTTGGTTATGTAAGGTACAAGGATCAGCAACACGTTCATGTACATCAAACTCAGAGCTTACAGTACACGTCCTTGTGAAGTGTTTACCAAAACGTATGCGGCATTTTCCATCAAAATGCGGATGCTTTTCATCAGAAATTGATTACTCGACCTCGGCCTCACAAAATCTTTTCACCCGCTTCCCGTCCGATGAAAAGGTAGGATGGGGGAGGGAAATCATGTTGGCCTTTTTGTCCAGCACGTCGGGGGCCTTTTAACATAGCTTTTATTGACGCAGCGCGAGACCTCGCTCGCTGTTTACATGACAGACGTCACGGCTCATTCAATCCGCGCTAAGGCGTCGGCGGTGTGACGCCTTAGCGCCGCTTTGGTTTACACGCCGTTCATACACCCCTGAATGGCGCCCTGTTCAATTGCAACACGACCCTCTACGCCCCTTGTCAAATTCATCACAGACAGAACACAAGTAGCAACGCTAGTACACGGTTTAGCCTCCCCTTTACAGCAGAGAGGTATTTAAGCATCATATGTTGTTATCAAGTCAGGGAGGAAAGGATTCCTAAATTAGCATATATGTTCTAAATGTTCAGCTAGAATTATTTCTTCTTTTTAAAGGCACTATTCAAGTTTTATTTTAGCCGTAACCCCTCAATTAGCATCACCTTTAATTAGCTGCAAAGACACTAATGACATTACAGGTAATTGTACGGAGAACGCCGTCGATATGGGCCATATAGTTAAGTCTATATGCAAAGTCTGGGGAATTGAGTTCACGTTCCCCCGCTAATGACTCAGTTTATGTAAATTGCGTGATTATATGCGAATAATCCCAACGCGTGGTAGAATATTTTGACAAACTAATTGCACAAAAAAAGGCATCGTTTTTTTTTTTCTTTCTAATTTGATGCCGTCCTTCAGGCTGTAATGGTGATGAGGACACGCGCTCGTCGCCTTTAAAGCTCGCATTTAGCCGCAAATGGCTGTGACGATTTTAGCTCAAATTGCGGCATGGTTAAATAACACATGAGCGATCAGGGACTATTTAGCTAATGAGGTCAGTTTGTGATTGCGTCATCCATCACGTCATGCTCGGCGCCTCACCCTTCCAATTCAAGACTTTTTATTTTTAAGTCGGCATCATGGTACCTTGAAGGTTTCAGTAACTTAACACACTTTCTCAGGTCGCTGCCATGCTAACCTTTCTGTGCTTTCAAATGAGAGATTTTTTATTATTTTTTTGCACATATTCTGAAAATAAGTCCTTCCTCTTTTGGGTCAAAGGTACCCAAATGTCAATAAATCACAGCTTTTGCAACACAACTTGGCACCGTGTCTTTTACAATGTTCAGCTCCATTGACTCTGTGATTGCCTTCAACTGGGCCCCTTTTCTTGTCATATGGAACAATGTGAAAATGATTCCTCTCACGTTTTTCTTTCAAAAAATAGTCTGTAAAGGGGTCGGAGGAGTCGCTAAATATATAAATTGAAGTTGGACATGCCATCACAGCCATATTTCACGGAAGCCACTAACAAAATTCTCCTAACAAATAAACTTGATTTAATCGACACTTTCGATTAATCTGAAAAATATTCCGTAATTAGATAATTTCAAAGATTTTCTACATCATATCATTTCCAGGGCCCGAGTGCAATTTTGCATGCATTTTTTTTTTTTACATTAATGTACCTATTTTATAAAATTTATGGTTTGAACATTGAGAATGTTTAAACGTTGACTAAATTTAAATGCCTCGATGAGAAAAGTGTATAAACTGTGGTGAGGGGTTTTAGAGTCTCAAAACATGTATAATAGATGTAAAACATAAAGCTAACTACTTCGTGGATTTAATTAATGTGGGTACTTTTTGGAACCTAACCCCAGCGGAAAACGAGGCTACACTATGACTCTTTTTTTAGGCTGACGACAATTTTTGGCAGAAAAAAACAACACTATTAATTGTCCAATTTTCCCCCTAATGCATTTCAGTGGGCGTCATTTACACTCATTGTCATTTCTATTTATTTATAGTGACGGAATTTATATTCGAATATCACTCAATACCAAGACTTGAACTTGTACACTGGTGCCTTGACTTACGAGCATCCTAACTTGAGAGTTTTTCCCGAGTTCCGAGCGCTTGCCTGTGCAGTTTGAATACCCTTCAGGACTTTTAGATCAACACTTTGCTGAACGCGTCTGGTTAGCAAAGCTTTTTGGCTGTTAAAAAGTTGGCAGAGTCCCTATTCAGCGGATTAATTTTAGCGACGCTCACGCTCCCGCTGGATTTGAGCGAGACTGTCGATAGAATCTCCTTCAAGTGATGTCTCTTTCTGTCCTCTCCCCATTGTCCTCGCTTCAAATCGTCACTGCCCCCTCGGCGTTTGGCTTTCTCGTCATTTTTGGAACGATACGCTCCAGTTGTCTTTTGGTGTCAGTCATTCCCACATTCCTTTTGTTGTTTTCCTTTAAGTCGTACATTATGAGCGAAGCCTTTGTTTATCCTGGCCCTTTAAGCTTCTTTTTTGTCAAATAGTCGAAGATGCCAATTTCTCCTTGGCAACTATCAAAGACGCTGTGACTGTTTGAATTGTACTATGTGATAAGCTTTTCCTTGGCAATTATTCACTTTCCAACACTTGATTGTTAGCATACCCCCCATCCATTCTATTGTATTGTTAATGCATTTCACAATGACATCGTCGTAATTTAAAGTTTAATGGTGTACAAGTTTTGAAGGACTGTTCTGGCGGCGGATGCCTTGGACGCCATTCTCAAATCAGTTTCCACGAGATTAGCTGTTTTAGAAGAAATAGTTCACTCGTCAAGTCTAACATTTTACAACCATGTAAATCGTTTGTCAGCTCCTTCTTAAGACATTTTGAATTTTAACAGATTTTCAAGTCACATTTTGGCTAATTTACACAATACGTCCCACAGTTTTTGAGTTTCTCAAACCATGACTTGAATAATATTCCCAACCGAGTGACGTATTTACTCCGCTCCGCAACGTTAAAAAAAAAAAAAAATTGTAATAGGCTTTACCCGATCAGGATTTTTGGGCCGATCAGCAAGTTTTGAAGAAAAACAAAAACAATGACGGATTCGATAAGATATGGAGCAATATATCTATTTAAACAACTTTGATTTTTACTCTTCTGTCAATTGCCGCCATCTACGGGTGATAGGAACTGGACCGGCACTTGAATAGCGAAAACCCACGTATAATTGACGTTAATTAAAATGCTTGGACAAAAAATAAAATTCAAAAAATGCTGATAAACATTAAATATAACATGTAATGGTTTTTTTATGTCGTCGATGTTTGTCGATTGGGAAAATGAAGACGACATTAAAGCTGACCGATTTAGCAAAAACTGCAAAATATTGTCCGATCCAGCCAATCAGATCAGTGCAAAGTCAAATTTTTAACATATACGTACGGCTTTGTAAGGTGAAGCGCTATATAAATGAAATACCATTTATAAAACCATGACTATCAATGCTATTCATTACCCGTTTATGGTGTTTTGAATTTTGTGTTAGTGTTAAGCTAACAGAGAGTTATTTCAAATTCTCTTATATGTATAGTTTGATACTAAACTGAAAATGCTAGTAGCAAAAACCAATAGTTTTAGGTATTTATCAACATTTTTAGAAGGGGTCTATATGCCAATTTTTTTTTTTAATGCCAGGGCTTGATTCCTATCCCCGCCACATAAAGTGTGGTTATGGGCCGTCATCCCTCTGTGTGGATGAGCTCCCTTTCCTCACATGGTTTTTCTGTGCCCCGCCATGTTTTGTGTGTGCGTGTGGAATTCTCTTGGGTATGGGTAGGTTTTCTTGTTATTGTCCTGAGGATGTTTGAATTGTTCAGCACTTTGAGTTGGATTTGTATGTATAAAAGGTGCTATATAAGTAAACATGAATTGATTGATTGATTGTAAAAAAAACAACATGCATTCCATCAAAATTGTTTTGTGTAGGAAAAATTGAGTCGGTCTTTTCAACGGTAGAATTCTTTTGACAGGGCTCTCGTATTCCATCTCATTAGCAGGTGCAGGTGCACCTGACGTGGGGCGCGATCACTTAAGTTCCTTGCGCATAGTATGCCCTGTGTTCCGACTCTTTGAAAAATCACCCGCTGCGGTGATTAGTGCCAATTCAGATCTGCGCAAGGACTTGTGTTGAGTGCTTGAACCGCCGCCTTGCTCTTAAAAAAACATGCCTTTCATATTGTGCTGGTGATGCAATTCAGCGTGGAGCTCGCAGTGGTTCATGTATGACAGGCATTGTGCGGGCAGGTAATTAGCATGTTGTCATTACTAAATGGCAGTTCATTATGTTTAATTTAATCATTTACACTGTTTTCTGTCATTTTTTATGGGGGGTGGGTCAGATACAATTTTTTTTTTTAACATATATTGCATATATTTATAGCTGATTCATTTTACAAAATTGCTTCCCCAAAAATGGCAGCCGGCATTTGAAAAGGACAAAATGACTGAAGACGAATCTGTCGCATTAACTACTTTTGGTTCCCGGCTGTGAAGCCCCCTCGCCGGGTTTGATTACGCCGGGGAAAGAAGTTCATTGGAAAGCAAAGAGGCGTCTGTTTTTTTAAACACCAAAGTGTGCGTACTCAGTACCTGTCAACAACTGCGACACTTCAAGATTAAGCAGAAATAAAAGTGAATTGCTGCCTTTCGCATGGGCTTGGGAGCTTGCCCTACTGCTAAGTAATTGGTTTCTAATTGCCTGTATTAATAATTGAAACTGTTAATATACTAAAAATAGCAAATGTCAAGCAATGACGAGATCTCTGTTGATTGTAATCAATCAGCAGAGCAAAAAACAAATGCGGACTAACCTTACCTCCTCACTGATATACAAAGATTATCAAACAGTGGCGATGTTTCGCTTGACCATACTTCCTTGACACACATTACTACTTTCCAATTAGCCATAGCTTTTGCTGCCAACTTGTGGTGTCTTAGAGCATTACGGAAGGAAACGGACACAATTGAATTTGAATGACATGTCTCGAGTCAGGCGTTGTAATCTTACTTCGATTATGTGGGATTGATTGTTGAGGACGCCTCACGTGTCTTTAAAAGTAAGCGACATTAATTAGCTAATTTACATAACTCCACCCCTGCACAGTTTTCCCACCGACAGCTTGACTGCTCGGCAAGATGAACATTAGCATCAGCGGCGGCTTGGCAATGAAGTGCTGCTTCAATCAGTGAAAAGAAAATACAATAATTGCTTTGACCGTCTTTACATAATTTCCATTCAGTAATTTAACGCATACGTGGTATGCAAGAAAATGATTTCAGTTTTTCTTCTTTAGCTTCGCATGGTGATAATGACATCAATGAATCAATCCGCTATTAATTTTTGCCATCTCCGGTTCAAAACAGAAACAATAAGTTGATTGATTTTTCTGTACTTTTCCCCAGAACAGAATGCTCTGCCAGTGACGAAATTCATGCGGTAAATGCGGCAAAATTCAATTAGCATTGATTTTTAGCGCAGCAGCTGCGCGGCTTGGCGCTATCTGAAAAGCAGGTGAAACATTTCGAGGGCCGACAATTTACAAAAGAACTCCCTTCCTGTCTTGAGAGGGAGCACATACCTCAAATGAGCTCTCAGACAGCCAACTTGAAACGTGGGGAAAAAAAGAGAGCGCGAGCGGCGTTGCGGTGAAAAATGGCTCCCGGCTGCACTTTAAGAAAAAAAAAAAGGCAATATTTCTTTGTGAAACATGGAAAGCTCAACATGTCCAACAAAGCTTCTTGCTTTAAATCCTCGCTCAGCGCCGAGCGATAAGCAGACGGACACTTTTTAGACATGGCAGTGAAATGTATTAGGCTCTAACAAGAGAGAGAATACGTTAGACCGAGGGTCGGCGTGCAATATTTTACTAATTCGCTAACACGTCTGCTCGCCATATTTTCCATTCACCATCTCTACATGCCAAGCTGGGGGGTGGGGGTGGGGTTAAAAGCCAAATGACGAGTAAGAACTATGCGGACTTAATTTGAACATGATTCCTCAGAGACAAACTAGGTGAAAAAATGCAAATTTGGCTAAAAATGGATACAAATGTTAAAAATACAACAAAATGTAAAAGTGTAGAATTTCCATCCCCGCTGAACTATTTCGGGTAAACCTGTTACAATTTTTATATTATATATATATTTATATTTTTAAACAATTTTAAAAATATTCAGTACACTCTTCAAGCAAACTAACAATTGTTTTAGTGGTCGGGTATCTGACTATTAATCAATGAATTTAATTTCCATCCCTCTATTCTATTTTCTAATGGACATGATTTTGATTTGCAAGGCTGAAATTCTGAGGGTTCATTCAATTGTAGGTCTCAAAACGATTAATCGATGATCAAAAATAATCATCGATTAATTTAATTATATTTTATGTAATTTTTTTAATTTTAATTTTATTTTTACATTTTATGTTTTATATATTCTTATCATGGCAGCCGTGGCTCAGGGTGGAGAGACGGTCGCTCAGTAACCAGAAGGTCGGCTGTTTGATCACCGCTCTCCCCAAGTCATGTGTCGTTGTGTCCTTGGGCAAGGCACTTTAAACACATTGCCTCCAGTGTTACTCACACTCAAATGAAGTTTGCGGATATACCCATACTTCCGACAAAATAGAATCTGGCCAAATTACAAAAACACCATTAATGTGCGATGTCATTGTCATGTCATGTGGTTCAGGGTGTAGAGACGGTCATTCAGTAACCAGAAGGTGGGCTGTTCGATCCCCGCACACACATTGCCTCTAGTGCTACTCACACTAGTGTATGGAAGGTGCGAATGTTTGGCGGTGGTCGGAGGGGCCGCAGGCGCTCACTGGCAGCCATGCTTCCGTCAGCCTGCCCCAGGGCAGCTGTGGCTACTTAAGTAGCTTACCGCCACCGCAGTTTGAATGTGTGAGTGCATGAATAATATATTCAATCTATTCCATTGTAAAGTGTCTTTGAGTGTCTAGAAAAGCGCTACATAAATCTGATGCATTATTATTATTATTATTATTATTATTATTATTATTATTATTATTATTATTATTGGCTGGCAACCAGCTCAGGATGTACCCCACCTACTGCCCAAAGCGAGCTGGGATAGGCTCCAGCACCCCGCGACGCTTGTGAAGAATAAGCGGTTAAAAAGATGGATGGATGGATTTAATTATTGATGAGTTGTCGATTAATCTCTGCACCTCTAAAAACTTGGTTTGTAACCAAATTGTTAGAATAATAGTCAGAGCGCCAACGAATTCTTAAAATAAATTCATTGTAAATTTGACCTATTAAAGAAAAGTTATATAACGACTAAATAATCTAAAAATATATGAATGTAGGTCATATGTTATGCAGCTTTTTTTTCTTTTCTTTTTTTTATTGTTCCTCATGTTTGTTTTTAGAATTTGATGATTGAATGGTTGGATCAACATAGACATAGGATCATGATTTCAGTAACTAAAAACTAGAACTAAACTAACTAAAGACTACTAATACTACTACTGCTAACGAAACGAAAAGCTCGTAGACCCGAACAATCAAATAAAAACGGCAGTAACTGAGCATGACTTCTTACCACATCTTCCCTGTCTAAGGCAAAGCTGAACTCGACAACTAAAACCTGCACATCGACCCGTTAAAATTTAAATTCGGTCCGTAAAGAGCGCTGAAGCTTTTTAGTTGCTGAAAAAACTTGCAGTTCTCAGCTTCAAGCGAGAAAAATGCAGCGGTTGCATTACAGTCAGTGAGAGACCATTAAGTAGTTTTGAAGCCATAATGGCAAATGAAGTGTCACGCGGCGGCAGGAATCTCTACTTGGGAACAGCCAGGCGTGATGATGACCTAAGCGTGCACCCTTGTACTTAAGAGCTTAATGTTTTGGAAACACTGTCATGGCTTGCAGCCGACATGATCAATGGATTTGTGGAAGAAAAGGAAGGGGAAATTTGGGTTTGGGTTAGCGGCTGTTCCAGTATATATAAAACACATTTCAATCATAGTTTGACCTCTCCCACTTGCTTTAAACACATTTGAACATATATTTTAAACACACTGGATGAATATTTGAAGAAAAAAACTAAACAAATCCACTACATGAGCAGGGATTTCCACAATAGGGCTATGCTACCTTTGTAGCATCGGTTAATGATAGACAGTCTTCTGTTGGACTGGCCCCACGTTCCCATGTAAGGAAAATAAACAAAAATGTGGATCGTTGTTTTCAAAAGTTGTTTTATTTTGGTTTAAAAGAAAGATAATCAGTCCACTTTAATGAAGGACTTTTGAAATGGGAGACATTTTGCTGTTGAGGAGCCTAAATTCTGATTAATATCCAACTAAAACTCACAATTGGACGATTAAATAGACTTCATGGTGTAGCACTGATTGGTAGACTAAAAAGAAGGACATTTGTGTTTGAGTAGTTAATTGTTTTTTTCTCTCAAAGTCTTTTCACTGAGTCTCAGCCTGATTTTCACTTCTCCCCAAACTGGCAGCTGTCTCCCCCGGGCCGCATGAAGGGGAAGTGGGCCTTAGACCTATTTACTGAGCCATAATCCTATCAATAATGAATCAGCCTTGACATCGTTGCCAAGACTTTGGGATGAAAGCTTTTTGAAGTTTGGACTTCCAACCTTGACCCTTTTCTACTGTTTGGTATGTTGAGATTCCTTGGTTCCCCGTGCTTTCCAGGCTAAGATCACCCATGTGCAGCCTCGATTGACGGTTTTCAGTCTCAATGAGTGAAATCGGCTGCGGGAGTTTGACGAGGAAGGACAACTTCCTAGAAATTATTTTGCGAACAGAAAGCGGGAATCAACAGAGGCGTATCCGTCGGGATTTGCATTAATGTCAGCGCGGCTTATCCTCCCTTTTGAACACGAATCAGATTTGTGTAGGTTTTACGTCGCTGCCGATCACCTTTTTTTCTCCCGGCTGCCACGCGGTGACGAAGCGCTCGTCGCCAGTCGTGAGTGAGACGCTTTGAAACGCGCCACCGGGCTCGGGCTTGTGACGTCTCGCTCTCCCGCCGCCGCCGCCGCCGCCGCACGGAAGCGACCACATCAATCAAGCCGACGGGCGAAGCATCGGCACGAGCACTTCGGAACTGGGATCAAAAGACTGGTGTGATGACACCATCAGCCTGAGTCATCAGTGTCCCTCGGACCCTGAACAATCAGTTATAATGAAGCTTTGGCAAACTATAATTGACAAACTGATGCATATTTTGGTGGACGGGGACTGCATTTTACGATATCACGATATTTACGATACCTAGGTGTGACATTTATTACCTCCCTTAAGGAGGTAATGATTTGTGTGAATTTGTCTGCAACTTAGTCAGGCGTGCTTTTGATTTAGCAACAAAGAAGACGGTATATTTACGTCTTTATACATATTTACGTATTTATACATAAATATGTCGTACTGGTATATTTACGTATTTATATACACCAGAATCAGCGAGGGTTGATAGGATAAAAGCAGGTCAGATAAATAAGATGGCCCAAGACCATTAAGACATTTACAAACTGATAAAAGCACCTTAAAATCAATCCTGAAAAACATGAGGAGAGCCAATGCAGCGATTTAAAAATTGGTGTAAAAAAACTAACAAAAAATTGTTTTTGGGGGGTTGAGAGAGCTGACAAAAAAGCTGGCTAATTTCAAACCAAAGAGCGTAGACTTGCATTTGTGTTTTGTGGCAAAATGCTGCTGCTGTTGCGCAACACGTCACGCCTCGTATTATCTTTGTTCAGGCCGGCGCATACAAGCAAAACAACATAATGGCCGGCCTTCTGTTGCATAATCTCTGACTGCGCGCAAAGAAAACAGCAGAAAACCAAGCGCCACACAGCAAGGCGCCGATGAATGAGCGCTCGCCGACTGGAATCTCTTTATTGGGGCGGCACGAAAACTAGTTTAAGATGGGGGAGTTTAGTCACCGCCACAGTCTGGCTTCACCGTGACCATTTAATGCCAGGAATCCGGCCTCTTTTCCACCGACTTGACAGAGCGTCAATACGAGCGGACACACGCTAACAACAGCGGGACGGACGACAGAGCTCCCAACAAACCACCGTTTTGGAATAATCAATCTCAAGTAATCCTACAACCCAAATTAAATTAGCCATGTGGGGCAGCTGGTACTGTATTTAAACAAAAGCAACATGGAGGGAATTATTGCACACTCAGAGAACCTTTACATATTTACTAGAGCTGCCAAACAATTAAATTTTTTAATCAGATTAATCACATTTTAGAATTTTGATTAATCAGGCTTTTTATCAACATCGTTTGCCCGTCAAATTTGAAGAGCACCTGTTATGTGTTAATTCTTTCGACATTCAATGTTATGAGGATGTTGTCAACATTGCACTCTCATCCTCTTCTCTTTCTATTAAGTTCATTACTTGCATAATTTAAAATGAATAAAATGACCCCAGTAGTTTGACACAAACAAATATTCTTAATGTCATATGCAAACATTTATTAAATATTTTACTTTAAAGTATGTAGTTATGTTTTATTGCTCAAACACAACCTGTGCTACCTTTAACGTAACCATCCGCTGTCAAGCTAAAGGATCATCTGTGGTCAAAATTAATAGTGGGATTAATCTGCGTTAATACATGACTAATGCGATCATTTTTTGTGATTAATCACAAAACGAGTTAACGATGAGTTTTAACGCTTTAACTTTGACAGCACTAGTATTTACTTTACTTTACCTTTACGTATTAAAAACACTGAGATGGAATAGTTACAAGCTTTGAAAACTAAACAAAACATAATAGAATTTTGAATGTTATTCCCATTTAACAAGGTTAAGAGAAGAGCCGGCAATAAACCTCTTAATTGCTACGATGTTAGCTGTTTACAGAATGATAACACTGAGTTATTGGGAGTTGCACACATCTCTCATCACACTGGCTCAATTGCGAATGTACAAACAAGTTGCCATGTAGCTGGAGATGAGTCGAGTCATAATCAGCTCTTACTACAATCTTTCTACAGCTAATCAGTGGAATTTTGATTAGCTGGAGGGTAAGCTGTGGAGAAAAAACTCAACGACTTGAATTTTGGAATCAGCATGCCAGTTTTGGTTTTAATCGACATAAAAATGGAACGCAACAGAATTATTATTTTTCTCAAATGGTTCCCCAGTGTAATCAGCCCGCCCGATAATCGCCACTGTAACCTGGACAAACCATTGTGAAAAATAAACAGTACCGTGTGTTTCTTTTGACGAATTTCAACATCGACAACTTAATTTCCGATGTCACAAATGTCGAGTTAAGAAAACAACACATCCTATAGTAAAAAAAAAAAGAAAGAAAGTGAAATCCATTTGTAGTCAGTGAACATGGAAGCAGATAAGACAGCTGCCGCGTGACAGCTCCAGCGTCGACTGAATCCACCTTCTAATCACTGAACAAACAACGGGCAGCTTACCCAAGCCAAACTATTGTGCGCTTGTATTTGTCGCCCGGCGACGCTGCTAAAAGAAATCTACTGCTTCCTTCAATAGTCTCATTTGGTGCACATCAGATATCCTGTCCACCTTCAGACGGGTAAACAAAAGCAAGGCGATAGAGCGTCTGACTCAAGTCCCGAGTGACTCGTGTGCTTCTGCCGCCGTATGAAAGTTTAATCATGGGAGCTCGGACGTGGCGCCGTGACACCTCGTATCATTTAAAAGTCATTACGACCGCTAATAAACACCCGGGCCGGAGCGCGAGGATCAAATGTCCCTTATGGGTTTTGGAGTCCCACGGGAGGGTACAAGGAGAGGCTAGAGCCTCTCGGTAATTTACATACGCATTACCCCCAAAAAAATCCAGCATAATGAAAGACAAACATGTGGGAGGTCGCTGGACAGGACGATATTTAATAACGACAGACTTGTGGATGTCTTGTCCTCACTCTCAGCGGGCTTGTGTGTCAATACGGGGGCCACCGAGTGTTTAATCTGACACGATAAGCCCAACCGTAAAGATTAAAAGTGGCGAACGGGCGGCTTGTGAAATGAGATCTTAACGCGGGAATAAATTCGATGCCTCGGTGACAGCTTGAGACCAACGCAGATGTGTTTTTTCTTTTCTTTTTTTACAACATGAAATAATGATCTTGTGCAAGGTCAATTGTGACCTTGTCGATCTTGTCCTGTTCATCCCATGTACTTCATTTCATAGCGTATCAATATTGCCGTTTGCCACAGATCAATTTGAGTTTGATTCGTTCCGTGTCTACTCCATTCTCCTTGCAAGTGATTTCGATGTGCTACTTTTCAATGTGGAAGCAATTTTTAGTGCATAAAGAAATCAAACTGAATCGACTAAAGCAGGGGTTCTCAACCTTTTTTTACCTCGGGGCCTAACTTTTCCTGTTAAAAGTGGCCCGGGGCCCATTCAGAAAATATGATTTATGTTGACTTATTATTGTTTGTATTTAATAACGAAATTAAATCTAGTTAAGGTGTGTAAAATCAATATCAAATAACATGATATAATGTGGTTATCAATGACATTTATTTATTTATTTATTTATTTATTATTTATGTGTAAACGCTGACACCCAATATGATGCCCAACAAGCCCGAATTAACTTCTCAGTTTTTGTGAGTTTCTGTGGATTATTATTTTTTTAAACAAACGAGGCAGTGTAACCAGATTGATAATTGTGATTCACTCAAGTGAGTTCTTGACATTATCAATCTCTGGGACTGTTCCACGTTGATTTGGTCGGGAATCTGCGAGAACAGAAATTGCAGCGTCCATTCGTCCTTAAGTCCGTTTGTTTGGTCTGGACCAAAAGCAGACTTTTTTTTTTCCGTTTGGTGTGGTTCATATTCACACATTGCTTTTGTAGTGGATTTGCATAATCTGTGCTCCCTTTGGACAAAAATTACGAGGGAACGCATAACGAAACCAGGAAATGGAAGAAAACATAAAATTGGTGCATTACTTCCCTGCATATTTTGGCGTTATTAGATGCAAGAGATTTGCGAGCGTCAAGAGCAGCTCATTGAACAACTTACTCAAGAATAAAAAATTTGCCAAGGCCCAACTGAATAAATATGTTATCTAGTTTAATGTCACTTGCCCTGAATCTGCCAGACAACGGATGTTGACCCCTTTCAAAGCACAAGCTCCTCACCATGATGCTATCTCCAAGTTTTGCAGTACAGTACTTCCTTCTCTTGACATAACTTGCGCTCATCAGTCCAGCAGTTGCAGCGACTTCAGGCTACTGCTGCTATTTTAGCTCTGTTTTGCGGGGGCAGTAATATTTCATTCAAATGAGCCACTGCTGAGACATTCCCTTCCTCTACTGTGGGGCCAATGTACAGAGTTTTTTTCCCCCATTAATGTGATAATCAAGGGAAGAGCTACGGTATTACTACAAAGCTAATGGCCCTGTGTGTGGAATCACAGCAATGGGGCGTATATGAATTAGTGCCACTGTTACGTCACTATCCGATCAAATTCTCATTAAAAAAAAGCAGCTCACATATTTATTATTCAGGCACTCCGGAGTCCCAATTATCAGTATATCACAGATTAAAAATGTATTTCTTCACGTTTTCATATTAAACTACGAGTGTCAATTTTTTTCTTTTCTTGCCATGAGTATCAAAATGTTAGCAACACCTCTACCAACACTAACACATTTTGAACACCTACTGCAGCCATGTCATACACATGAGCTGTTCAAACTGCCTAAAATGGGCCCCGGCTCCACATGAATACTAATACGTGGCCCGTCTCCATGGAAACCCACTGAACTTTATTTCTTTGTCAGTTTTTATAATTGCGTTATTTCATATTTTTGTCCCAAAGTAATGGCGTTCCCGAAACGAGCTAATTACAACGAGGGGGGGTGGAAGTGCCGCTGCGCGAGGCAGCGGGGGGTCTCAGATGATGTCGGATGGATTAACACGGCTGTTTACTTTAAATGAGGAAGTGTTCATTTAATAGTTCCTGTTGCCAACGTCGCTTGCTGCAAAAGGTCTTTTGTTGTTGTTGTTGTTGTTTGTGCTTGTGATGTGAAAACGGCAGCCAGACGAAAGCATAATCGCTGCTGCTTTTAACAAACGCCAAATAAATGAGTCGGGCAAGTTGAAGACACACAAAAAAGTTGAGCTTGTGTGTAGGAGGAGCTAAATGAACATTGAACACTCAAAAAGCGTAATGCCTAAAGCTGCTTGTGACACATAAGTGCATCATTTGACATGAATATTTATCAGCAACAATATAGCGAGCGATCAGAACGGCAGCCTATTGGTTTTAACCGGATTTGATTGGTTCCGTTTTTCTTTTAGTCCTTCATTTCGTTTGCAGCTACACTCATTATTGGGGTTAAGTTCACACTGGCGCGAAGCTCATTAAAATCTCCCTAAAATGTTTTAACTGTGGGTCACATGCAAACAGCTCAAGAACTCCAAAACAACTCAAGAACATTCTTGAATTGTCACAGAGACATTTGAAAACATCAATGAAGTGATTAGTTTTCCTGTATTCAATCAGCTTCCTCTCTGATTGATTACTTTCTGTGGCCTGATGGAAAATATATCACTCCGAATCTCCCATTGGGCGCAAAATGTTTTTCTCATTTTATCAGTGTTTGAAAGCTGTTTTTGCTATCAGCTTGAACTCCGCTGAATCCGTACCTAAGTGACTTCCCGCATCCTGATCTGTTTTCCGATCTCCTTTTGACAAGACGAGCACCGCCGCCTGATTTTATAAGAGCGCAAACCCGAGAGAGTCGACGTGGCCTGTCGATGACCCGGCGGGAACGCCGGAAAGACGGCATTACTCTTTAATGCCGATGTGGAATAACTGCCGGTGAGCTAATTTGCCGAACCTTCCTTTAAAGGTCAGGCGATAGGGGTAAGAAATGCATACCGCTGGAGGTTAGTGCCAATATCGCAAATGCTGTTTGACTTATTTGCAGTCATAAGGTGCAGAAGTAAATCCATGTTTGCCCGCGTGAATCAATGCCAATCAATATGCATATCGCCAGATTTGACCCCATTGAGTGTGCATGTATACAAGAAGCAAATGTCTTGCGGTCTTCCACACAATATTGAGACAAAAATAATGAAAATTCAATTGATTTCCCCTCGTAGAATACATTAATTTATGAATAGATTACAGCCGTCTTCCCTCACACAATCCAGACATCCCGGCAATGTTGGTTCTAATTCAATTCCATCAAACCTTTGCACAAATGCAGGGATTTCCAGCGTGATATCTTTCCATTTGCCAGGACTGGAAATGATCCACAGATTTGCAGATTTTCTCCCTCCCCACCACCGGCGCCACCCCCGTCTCCCTCGACTTCTCACATTTTAATTTGATCAGAGGGTTTCCGGATTAGCAGCGTGAGTTTTGCTCAGGGAGCCAAATGGGACGTGCTGGCTAGCCTACCTGTAGACAATATGCTGCATTAGCTTAACCCTGCCAATGGTTCTTGGCAGATTCACGACTGAGATTCTCAGTTGGATAATATCATACACTTAATAATAATAATGTGTTAGATTTATATAGCACTTTTTTGGATCCTCAAAGACGCTTCTCAGTGGTTGCATTATTCGTGCGCTCACACATTCATTCACACTGCGGTGGCGGTAAGCTACTTAAGTAGCCACAGCTGCCCTGGGGCAGGCTGACGGAAGCGTGGCTGCCAGTGTACGCCTACGGCCCCTCTGACCACTACCAAACATTCGCACCTTCCATACACTAGTGTGAGTAGCACTAGAGGCAATGTGTGTGCGGGGATCGAACAGCCCACCTTCTGGTTACTGAACGACCGTCTCTACACCCTGAACCACATGACATGACAATGACATCGCACATTAATGGTGTTTTTGTAATTTCAGTAACACCAATAGAGTAAAGTGTACAGTTTAGTGGAGTTCCTGAAAACATTGGTCAAATTCCATTTTGTCGGAAGTATGGGTATATCTGCAAACTTCATTTGAGAATAGACAATATGAGAATATCTTTGTAGCTTATGTAGAGTATCATGTTGATTTAAACCATCAATGGAATAGCATCTAGAATTTTGCTCGAATCCTCTCAGACTGGACAATAAAAATGTATGAATGTGTACATTTGGGAATGTATCTAAAGGATTGTTCCAGTCTGTTATTTGAACAGTCTGGAATGAGCCCGCAGCAGCGAGATTGTCCCTTTTGAAAGATTTTATGGGCAACGTTTCATTCATCGACGTGCCCATTAACCGTGCACTTTGGTGCAATTAATTAACCTGGTGATTATATTGAAAAATATAAGTGGTACTGCAGATGAAAGGGGACTGTATTTGTCCCCCGCTTTCATTCTGACAAAGTGGGCACAGGCACAGAAACAATACACCTCAGCTAGTGAAACATCACAGGGACGATTCCAGATTTCGAGGACACAAGTGTAGAAAAAAGAAGAGATGAAATTGAGGCTCCGACCTTCATTTTGAAGCGCGCACGGAGCCGTCGTTTGCGTCTGTTGGAACTCGCTTCTCCTCCGTCATCCCGCTGTGAGCAAATGGAGCTTCTTCTGGACCCTCGCTGTGTTCAGGAACCGACAGGGAACGCTCCAAGGCATCCAAATTGCCAAGTTGCTCCATCCTGCGTGCACCGCACATTAGGCAAAAGGCTGCCTCGGCCGGCCAGGTTCATTTAGTAAATACGAGGGGGTTTTTTTCCTCGGAAATGTCGAATGACATTTTTTCCAATTTCAGGTTGTAGAGTTGACTGCACAATGAATTGAAGCAGAAAGGCCTCCAGGTACTTCCGTGTATCTGCAAAACTAAACTATCATATTTATCATCTACTTTCAAATGGTTTGTAGTGGGCGTGTAAAGAGTTGGGCACCTTCAACATACACGACGGCGTCATAGATTGGTTGTCTAGAACAATTCAAAACCAATTAAGCAGATGCAATTTGTCTATGTTCTTGTATATTCAAGTATTACATATCTAATATCACACTTGATATTTACTGAACATCTGAAACAACCCTCAAAATACTCTAAATGTCAACTTAAAACCTGGCAGCTTGTTGGCAGCTTAAGGTCCACTTGATTAGGCATTGATCGATTATCAGCATTAAAAAATAAATAAAAATGCTGCCCAATAAGATATCATCTTAAAATTAGGTAAACTTGAGGGAATTGTTTATTTCAATTTTAAGTTAAAGTTCCAACAAATGCTGCTAAGACTGGGAACTCCCTGCACTTTGTTTTTGTTTGAACTTTAAACAAAACTAAATCAAATATTACCATTTCAGTTCACTTTATGTCAAAAACTTTGGGGAGCTATTTATCCATTAGTTTTCAATGAACATGCTGTTGTGCCTGGGAGCTTCTTGCACTTCTTGTTTTAAAACAAATATGTCTACTGTCCAAGTTAAACAGAAGAAAATGCTGGCATATTGAATATCTGTAAAGTTGTTTAATAAACATGGTTAAAGGCACTTAAATTAAGTTTACGTTTCCGCCAAATATTTTCCTGTTTTACTGCAAATGAATATCGGCTCAAAATTTTGGCCGGCCTCCTTTACAACAAATACTCGTTATGAGTATTGGCCCATATTTTATGTCTAGTCTTAATATGACACAACTTTGAGATGGATAGATTATCTTGGCTCATTAACACACATTTGTGAACATTGGAGGGAAATTAATTGGCCTTTTGTGTAAATAGAAAAAGTAATTGAGTTATGCGCTTGAAAATCGGAGCAACAAGTGTTGCATTTATTTTTGTTCAGTATATCTCAACTACGTTGCAGTATATTTTGGTAAGACGTCTGTCAAAGTCTATTGGCCTTCTTTTTGTGCCTCTGCCAAATGCAGCCACGACTTCAAGACAAGGTCGCTTCAATTTGACAAAGACTGTTTTGGGCAGATCTCAACACGACACTTTGTCGGCAAAAACCTTGGGGGGATTTCTAAGGAGATTTTTTCTCATCTAATCAACTGAATTAAAAGTTTTTCAGTATTATAGGTCAGGGTCACTGCCAACTCATTGCCATCTTAATTCTTGTGATGCAAGCTTATTGCAATGAACTTAAACAGATTTTTTTAAATATAAATTGCCCTGTGACATTTCTCCCTTACATAACTCCACCTGAATGAATCATATCGCCTGTGTTTAGGCCTTACAGCTTTCAGTTTAATGTCACCACCCAGCATCACCGCTCGCATATGCTCTTTTATGTGTAGGGCGACACATCTGCCGCCGCGTGTATTTAAAGGTTTTCCTGCCTTCTTGATGCCGATTTTACTTGTCTCATCTTTGCTTTGCCTCCCACAAGCATTCATCTGGGCCCTCCCACCCGCCTTTTGCAGTTAGTTAGTTGCAAGTCGGCTACTTTGTTCTCGGCATTGCACTCTCAACACTTGAGGTATTTTTGCGTCATATACCGTGGCGTGTTTTACCTACGAGAGCGTCATTGTTCCTTAGTGATGAGTCAAACGCAGCTCCGCATTTCTGAAGGTATGATCGCCCGCCTTGATATATTATTCTTGCTTAGTGGCCATTAGAACCCCTATAGCGCTAATCAATTAGCACTTCCATCATTTGTTCGAATCTCTGTAGCTTTAAGCTTCACTCGTCCTTTTCCAAAGACTGCAAATAGAACATAACAAGTAAGTTCGACATCTATAAGGGGTCAACAAAAGAAAATAATTTCTCAAGCTGAAAGAGCTTTTTGAAGGATTACAGTATTATTACATTGGCCCTTTGTTTTAAATGAGGCATTCATACATTGGCATCAGAGCGAATTAAAAAATTAAAGACTACAGACTCGCTATGGAGGCAGATAACTTGGCTAAGTAGCATGGCTAACAGCAGCTCATTTCTGTTCTGAAAGCAGCTCCTCATTTTCTGATAAATAAGTGCTTTTATTAATGTTCTTGAAAAGAACATTTACAACCTTCTACAAGAGTTAGCATGACATGAAATATTAAAGCGTGACTATCAAGGCAGATAACGTGGCTAAATCGTATGGCTAACTGCTTTGATGTCACTTCAGAAAGCGGACAAAAGTTAGCATGACATGAAATAAATACTAAGAGTGGCTATCAAGTCAGATAACGTGGCTAAGTAGCATGGTAACAGCATCTCGTTTATGCTTTGATGCCACTTCAGAAAGCGGAGAACTCATTTCCTAACAAGTGCTTTTATTAATGTTCTTGAAAAGAACATTTGCGATATTTTACAAGAGTTAGCATGACATGAAATAAATACTATAGAGTGGCTAATTGGCTATCAAGGCAGATAACGTGGCTAACTAGCAACGCTTACAGCAGCCTGTTTCTGCTCTGACGTCACTTCAAAAGTAGTTTCTCATTTTCCAAGGTTTAAGTACTACTGTATTATTATATTGTTCTAACATAACGTTTACTAATGTTTGCCAAATATTGTATACTATTCTGAATTTGCAGTTTAATAACTGCCTTAGTCTGTGCTGAATGAATAGAAGCATGTAGTGAAATCCGCCACCAAAGGATGCCCACTATGCAGCACACTTTGCACTCCTTGACCTGCTTTCATCACAACAAAGCCAAAGGTGAATTCCAGCGAAACATTGGGGGGGGGGTTCGAGATCTTCTCAAGTGACACACAGGGCGAAATCAAAGTGAAGTGGACGATTCCTTCCGATGTGACAAAAGGGGGTCATCGGCGTGGCCCGGGTTGTATGCGATAACCACTTTTCACTGCGGGTTCCCGACACTTAGGACCCACCTCCGTGGCTGCAATCGAGGAAATTCTCCCCATTTGTCAAGGCGGGTTTTGTCCGGCCTCATCTTCTCCTCCATCCATCATGTCAAATGCCAGGGTGAGCTGATGGAGGTCCACTTCCAGGGGGTAGGTGTGAGATGGGGGGAGATTAGCACACCCACACTCACTGTCACTCTCGACCTCACGCCCGCAGGAGTGGTTGTGGGGAGGGCGGAGGGGCGAGAATAGAGCGAGGAAGACGGCCAAAGACAAATCCCCCCTCGGAGGCGGCGCAAACGCGCAACGGTACGCTCGGTGGCAAGAAGCCAATCGATGCGGTTTGATGAAAAACAATTGAAGCAGAGAGCCGAGTGGCAGGAGTTGTTTGATGCGGCTAATGTCACGCACGCCGCATGCGCTCTCGTCGCCATGGCACCTCAGATGAATGCAGCTGCTGGCTATCAGAACCAAGCTTGCAACAGATATGACGCCTCAATCTCGTGCGCTAATTCTAAAACCTGGATGGCTCATGAATATATTTATACTTTCTACAACATACAGCTGTTGAAAATGGACGATCTGAAATGCTGTATGAGGTCGTTCTTCGTTCTCAGATGCCACTTATTGGATCATTTAAATGTATTTGGCAGGACCGCCGCCGATCCGATTAGGCTCCATCAGACATGATTGCATTTTCTTTGCTCGCTAAATCTTTGAATTTTAAAGTGGGTTTACCTCCATTAGGGAAATATTGTAGGACCCCACTGACCAGTTCGCTTTTAGTGGATGTAACCAGGAACAACCCAATTTGGGTAACACAAATACAACAATACTAGCTTACAACTAGCTAGCTACCTACGTAACTACATGCTTGCCAGCTTTTCCTCCTGATTACATTCTTTTCCCCCGCAAATAATTTGCGATGTCTCTAAGACTTAGATCTACAATTTGCTCTAAATTTGTCACAACTTCACATATTTAGAACGTTACTATCAAGAGATTCATTCCTATGTTGGCTTATTAGTTGCCATTTGGTTCCAATGGAAAGTGTCACATCTCCACTTCTCACTTTATTTTTACCGCCTCGCTCTCAGAACGACCTAAAAGAGGCAAAACTGTAGGAGGCGGCATATGACGATAGTCGCCGACTTTTACTAAGGTTACTCAAAGCGGGCCTTTGTAGTGGCAGTCGTTGGGTGCTAGCCCAAAAGAGCTGCTCCTCCGCTAGTGCTTGCAAAGTGGGTCAGACGGAGCGGCACACACAAATGTATATTTAATGCCCCCGCTGGGACTGACGCTTTGGAGCATGAACAATCCTTTTCTTTTGCTGCCTCGCACGTATGCCACATAACCTGCTGCGCTCGCTGAGTAATCATCGCAAATTAACAACGCGGCCGTCACGATTCTTACGATTGCTTTTCAGCCATATTATGGAAGTGGCTTTAGCTCATCTTGTCTGGACGTCTTACGCCTACCTTTATGGCTCACCGTGTGGGCAAATTTGTTGTGTGCGACTGGCATGTGAAAGTGGAAACTCAATCTCCCGTCATTTTCACCAACCGGATCCATCCATTAATCAAATTATCTATAGAGCTTGATCTGGGGCCCATCCCAGCATTCTTTGGGTGAGAGGCAGAATACGGCCTTGACTATTCACCAGCCAATCACAAGGCAAGCATAAGCAATCAATTCACACTTCTAGGCTTTAATGAACCCAGCATGCTTGTTTTTAGAAAGCTGGGATATCGGCAAATATGCTATCCGCTATTCCACCGTGCTAGCACAAGCTCTCTTGAGTCCACTCTTAAATTCTTGTCAAACAGAAGCGAGAAGGCGGCACGATCCGGAATGAGGGTGTTATTTAATTGGCCGGCTTCCCTTCTGGTCTAATCAGGACCGGTGCTCCGTCAACCTAATCCCGGGAAGATTGTTTTTCTGTGAGAGCATTCAGTCCTGACATTTTCATATTCCTTCTCTCACCACCCCTCTCCAAAGGAAATATCAGCCCCCACCCTCCACGCTTCAGTATGATTTGAACCTGACTAATCCTTCCCCAGATCCATCTTTGATTCCATAGGCTCACCATGCATTAGTATTCTTGTTGAATTACGGCAGGTCATTAATAATGCATGACTAAATCGTCACCTTGCATATTTCACCGCATGATGAAAGTAAGTGTTCAGTAGTTTGGAGAAACTTAAGACTGAATTTTCAAAATATGGTCCCTTCCCCATGACTCAAATGTACTAGTACTCAAAGATATATAGGTACATCAAAATGGAGCTACATTTAGTATAATACAGGTTACAGGCTTTTTCCCCCCCACAAAATGACATACTGTAACAATAAGGGCGATATCGCGATATTAAAATTGCCACAATATTGTTGTTATCATGTGACGATATTGAAAGCCACACTTCTCCATCAAAAAATCAACTTTGCACCCGCTTCAGCCGAACACAGCGTTGTAAAATACATAGACCATGATACTTTGCACAGTTTAGCCAATAGGAACACACTGAAGGCTGTTTACAGAGGAATTCAAGATGGCAGAAATCCACTGGCATGGATGTAGCTCTTTGTCACAACTGATATTTTGTACAAAAGCACAATTCTGTGCTTTTTTTTACTACAATATTGTGAGTTTTTAATACAGTATCGCAAGCTTTTTTATATTGCCAACCTCCACAATATCGTTTATTGTTATCATATCGTGAGGTTCATATCAATATGAAAATTCATTCATTCATCATCACTTCTTGTTCTTGCCCCGTGCACTGCTTCGCTAGCTAACAGCCAATCTTGGTGTAGCAAGGCCTTTAGCAACACAACTGCAAAATTATATATAAAGAATGACATTTAACCGTAATAGTAAGGTAGTTTAACATACAGGCAGATTACATACAATTAATAAAATAATAATTCCATTGAATTTGTGAACCTTTCTACAATGTCCCGTATCTTTTTTAATAGCCAGAGATGAAAAGTAAGTTTAGGGTTATGGTATTGCATGTTTTATTTGTTTTCAATATTGTTAACTTAGAAAACAAAAAAAAATTTTTTAGGTAGTACTTGGTGTAAAAAGGTCTGATACGTTTTTCAAGCGCTGCATTTACAGTACAGTAAAATACAGTATTGACAAATTCTCATCCATTTTAGGGTGCTGACTGTCCGGTTGGCAACCCTGTTTGAATTCAAAACCCATCTTGTTTCCATGACAACCCATCGCTAATTGCCACATTGATTACACGTCATAAGTGATGGATTTTGTGTTTCTTCAGACCTTGCAGTCAAACTTTTCTGCAGAGTTTGCGAGCTTTCCAAGCTAAAAGTTTGTTAGCGGATTTTCGGAGGGACCATCGCACTTTGCACCGGCTTTGAAGTCGTCTTCTGACTTTGATCACCTCTGCCTCGGGGAAATCACTTTTTCCACAAATATCAAACTGCCGAGTTCAATTCCACAGAGTACGCCATCTAAGATCTCGGTTTAAGATATCGCATGGGACATCTGTACAGAGAAAGGACTGCTCAGACATTCACACTGGAAGACCAGAGTTGAGATTCACTCAGAGAACCTTAAAACTGTTAAGTTTGACGTGCTTTCAGCTTGTCCACCGTGCCGCTGAAGGCTTTCAGTTGGTTACCTGCCTCCACCAGCATTTTCAAAAGTTTCGGAAGGCTTGCTGGGGTGCACACTCTGTTTAATGATGGAATTCCATTTGCTGAAAGGGTGCCCTGAGGGTCTAATATCCTTTTTGCGTCTTTGGCATTTCCAAACTTTGGATTGAATCCCTCTGCGTCTCATATTACACAGCATCTTTGCACCTTTGGCTGTTTACGAGATGCTTCGCTGGAAGATAGAGGGCTTCAACAAATGATAAAAAAATGAATAAAAGACAGAGACTTGGATGAAGAAAACGTAATTATTTTTCCACACACACTAATGTTAATGCAGTCGCACACACCAGTCAGTGTAGGAATAAGTTGTGGCAACGGTGACGACTAGGGGCGATTCTCATTTAGTACGATTCAGAATCGATGTTAAATGTCCAAAAATCGATTTTATTTAAATTATTTAATATTTTCTTGCCTTTGTCTGGTTGTGCCTTTATTTGGAGCGCTGTTCATGTTGTACTCGGTTTGGCCACTGAGGGGCAGTGTGGTTCCACGCGGTCTAATACAATGTTAAGTTGTAGTCACATTAGAGAGTAGAAAGAAAAAGTCAAATTATTCCAATAAAAGTTAGTTTTTTCTTCTGCGTGGAGCCGTTCTTTTGAGTGTTAAAGTGCCGCGAGTAACGCGCTAATTAGACTGGAGTAGATCATTACAATTCCTTGCACATCTATAGATTGAAGCAAAAGTCAATCAAATCATTTCGGAAAAAAATCGTTCTGAATCGAATCGCAGGCGCAAAAATCGGAATCGAATTGTGAGACATTCAAAGATTCCCACCCCTAGTGACGACCCAGGTGGAAAAAAAATCTAAAGTGCCAGTCAACTTTCAAAACACGTGACAAGCACATTCATGCACTAACATCCAATTAATTGATATGATGATTGCAATAATAGATTATAATAAATAGTAACAAAATAATAAATTATAAAAAATATTCAATACCTGCAGCCATAGGAAGCTGCATAGGAAGCTTTGAAGGCTAGGTAATAGGGATGTAATATTACTGTACGTCACAAATCGCAGTTTGGTACGTGTCATGCGAAGTAAACCAATTTCAAGACCAAAATGTGCAATCCTTATATCCAGGTGGAATTATGTTGTCAGTAGAGGAACAACAAACTAGGCAATGTTTGTTGGGGTAGGTTTAGATGTTTTTTTTTCTCTTTTCAGTCAATCGAATCAAACCGCGCTATTCAGAGTGTAATATCCTGTAACAGCGGTATCATACTAACCTCTGCCTCTCTGTGTGTTTTTTTTTAGGTAAGCACTTTTCCTTCCTCTGTGTTGCTAGCGGTGGTGATGGAGGAAGCCTGGCCAAGCATGCGTCAGCCCCAGCAAAAGTTTCACGCGGCTAAAATGCGAGGCGATGGTGATTAAGGTGAAGTGCAGAGCCGCTGTGCCACATAACAAAAATGGCAGACGTCAGCAGTATGAGCAGCGAATACAATAGAGTTCATTCTGCAACCCCAGAAGGACTGTTTTGGACTTTGTGTTGGCGTTTCATGTAAATGCAAATTTGGAAGGTGCGGTGTTTAATAGATTCGAACAAAAAGGTTCTTGTCTTATGTTCAAGGTGCACGAGAGATCCAGTAAAGGAGCTCAGGAAGAAATTTGGGCGTGATTCACGCAACAGGCATATAAATACAAATCGGATTGGGAATCAAAAAGTGCCATGAATCCCATCCATGCCAGCTGGAACTACACCAGAACAGTTTTTTTTTAAAAACTAACAATTTAATGACTTGGCAGCTGTTATTTTGTACTCATTTTTTCCTGTATTATCTCTTTTTATCAATTAATCGAAACAAGACGTTTTAAAATCTTTACTGTGTGTGTGGATAAGAGGGACTGATCTCTATGGGATTTAATCCTGATTTTTGTCAGAAAATAAGTATTTATTTTAAGCATTTCATCAAAATTTGAATTTTGATTAATGATAAAAAAATATTATGTTAATGATTTTTATGTTTATATGTTTCCTCCTTTTCATATTCATATTCAGAATATTTATTGTCATTGTCAAAAAGCAATGCATCCTTACAGCAGAGTTGGTAAAGTGCAAAAATCCATAAAATACCCTTTTTTTTTTTTTACTATGATGAATCTGGCTTTGATCGTTAGCATGATGAAAAAATAGCAAATTTAGGTGTTCATCGAAAACAAAAATTTTTGGGCCACTATAACATTTTGCCATGGTTGAACAATATTATGCTTTAATGTAGAAACATAAACACATCAATTAAAATGGACTGCATATTGAAAAAAAAAAGAAATTATAGCTAGTGAAAGTTTTAAAATAATTATTGAGGATAATACGTGTTAAACGTTAAATACAAGTGAACCGTACTTAGGCAGTGATTTATTTTTACATACCACTAGAGGGAGCCTGCATACACATTAGAGCAGGAGTGCCCAAGTCCGGTCCTCGAGAGCCCCTATCCAGCCTGTTTTCCATGTTTCTCTCCACCAACACACCTGATTCGTGATCAGGATCATCATCAGGCTTGTGCAAAGCTTGCTGATTAGCTGATCATTGGATTCAGCTGCATTGGAGGAGGGACATATGGAAAACAAGCTGGATAGGGGCTCTCGAGGATTGGACTTGGGCACCTCTGCATTAGAGGCTGCCTGCATTTCAACCACTCAGTCAGTCAAGGTCAAATAATGCTACATATTTCTTATTGTTTACATTTGTCACAGATGTCCACGCAGAGCCGGCTCGCCTATTAGGCCATATAGGCAAATATTAAGGGTACCCTGGCTTCCAGGGGGTGCCACAAAATAGGGGGAAAAAATATCCAGCCTTATGTACTGTATGTTTGTTTGTTTGTTCTGAACGTTATGGTGCAGTACTGCAATGCAGCATCCCCCAGAGCTGCCGCTAATATTACGGTTACCTTGTTAGCGACACAAATGGCGGGGGGGTTGGGGCGGGTGCTTGTGCTTGCTTCTTCGTGTAGCAGCTGCCTATTGTGCACATGACAAATGCGCCGTCATATTTGATGTATCTGTGGCAGGGTGGTGGAGGGGAGGGCAAAGGAGGGTTGTCAGGGGAAAGCTAATTAGCGTAAGTACACTGCATCATTGTGCCGCAGAACAGGTCTTCTTTGCATTTCAAGCATTCCCCGTCGCTTTGACGTTTTTTTTTTCCCAAAGGCGTCATGGGCGGAAGGAGGGATGCTCGAAACATCCAATCGGGCCTTTCTGCAACTCTGGACATTTGTTATCCAGTAGCAGGACGCTGAGAACTGATTCCTTGGTTGTTTTCATTACTCGAGCAAATACGCCGTGGAAGTTCATTGTAATAACGCTAAATCACCCGCCGCCCTTGTAGCCGCCGCGAGGTCAAAAACTGCATAGTAGACAGTTTTTTTTTTTTTTTATGCATAAAGAAAAAGCTGTCAGAGGGGGCTAATCTGCCTGTGCCAAGAAGCCATAAGCCACGCAACCCCTCCCATAAAATACAAGCCCATAATCATTTTATTTAGCACTTAGCAGGCGATGTAGTTAGCCTTGAAATCTCCCGGGAGAGTTCATTGGAGCTCCGCTGTGTAAAGTGCAGATGTAAACAACGTGGAGGCGACTAGTAAAGGTTGATGAGCCGTCGGCTGGCCTGGACTTATTCGAAATCAGACGCTGTCCAAAGAGTCAAAGGCCATGTTTTTACTTGTGTTTTAGCGGCATTAGCATGAGCAGAAACATTTGGGTAAATTCAGTTAACTAGCTAACCAGCTTGTAGTTAGCTAGCTATGCTCATGTGGCTAGGTTTCACCATGGCTCACATTTTGTTTTCGAGCCTGAGGATTTGTATTTATATCCTAATTCTGGACTGACTTTTAGCAGCAAAGCTAATGCTAGAAACCCGGACTTAGAGTAAAGCATATAAACACAAACATTTGTATATGCGTGATATTGGAATGCACACATATAATTTTTGGATTGAAAGAGTTTTGTTCATGAAGAACAATACCTAAATAAATAAAAATGTCAAACATCCACTTATCTTCCACATGCACGAAACCTTGAGTTGTTTTGAAGTTCAAGAGAGACCCTTTTTTGACCTTTCTCCATATAACTTTTTTTCCTTTTCAAATACCAGTTAACCTTGGGAAAGATTGTCAGAATGAACAATCAGAACACAGGCAAGAATCCTTTCTCCACTGCGCATCACTTTGCCACTCTCACTCTCTTTAAAGGTCATACTGTATTGCTGCTTTTCATGCGAGGATGTTTTGAATGTGCATAACCCACTTTTGTCTTTGCAGACATGTTGAAAGTTTATGCTTGCTTGAAGTTTTATAGTATTGTTAAAACTGCAGGAAGTAAAAACGAACACTGCATTGACGCAGAGAATTTGTGGTCTTGTGAACCACTTCAGCCCTTTTTGTGGAGTGCGGCGCACAATGTCGGCTATTGTTACGTGGTGGAAACATGTCGGCCGTGTTTGTAGTGTGTCAAGTTCACTATCATTGTCTGCCCAGTATATTTAGGGAGCAAGCTTTTTGGCTATATTTACACTTAGCGAATTTGCCTGCCATGTGGAATCAAATAGTTTCAAGTTGTCTTTGAGACAACACATGACGAGATCAAGAAAAAAACAAACCCCACTGTGGCACATTTCTGCTGTATCTATTTGTTCTCAGGTGTACATTCCCCAGCATTTTGCATTCACAACATCTGAAAGCGGCAGTATCATTTCGCTGTCACTCTGCCTCTTCATTCAACATCCTGCACTCAGAGGGATGTTTAAAAAAGGGAAAGATAAAAACGTGAACTCGAAATGAACCAGCCCACTAGTATTCAGGCATTCATAAAGGCAATCAAACTCTGAGATTAGCATAACATTTGTAATTGTGAGCCGCCTTGTCAGCTGCTGATTACAAGTGAATGCGCCATGAATGCAAGAACGCTGAGATGACTTTGGACCAGGAAGACGCTTCTGATCAACTTCAAAAAGCTGCCAGCGCCAGCCGTGTCCGACTATTGTGTCACTCCCTTGCGAAGGTAATGTCTTCCGGCTACCAAGTGCCGCAAGTGTCAATTTGTCTCTCAAACTAATAGACTTGACCAATAGGGACGATAAAACCAAACACATTGCAATTTTCCCTTGTTTAACTAAAAAAAAAAAAAGAGTAAATCAAGCGATTTACTCTTTCTAATAGAAAGAAGTTCATGATATGTTTGTGAAAATGTTTCCCAAAATACAAAGTTGTGCAAGAACGGGATCTCCCCGCATGACTTCAGAATATTGTACAACGCCGTAGAAAAAAGAAAACAATTTCTTTGAAGTTCTTTCTTCTCAAGCTCCTCGCTTCTGTACGGCTGCATTTTGAAAAGGTTTACTGGGAAAATCATCTTTTATTCACAAGAGCACCATATGAGTTTCACTGCTTTCTTCTTGATTTTAAGGCACACTTTAATATTTTAGTAACCCCCCTCACTGTAGTTTAAGTGAGGAAATTACAGCTCCTGGAAAGTATGTGAAGTTATTCATTTGTCCATGCTTTGAACCCTCAACACAATATTAGACGACACCGAAGAAGTATTAAAATATTATGCTATTGTTCTGTTCTTATGCAGTAAAAATTTAAGCCGTGTAGAGAAGAATATCTGCCATGTTGGTGCCGATTGTTACACCATGGCAGTCTCCGAATGTCCACCCTAATTTTGAGTGCCCTACATTTTCGCTCCCTGGACATTCGGACACCCCTACAAAATGGTGTGACCCCCTCAGTCGGGCGCGACATAGGGAGTAGGGTGCACATTCGGACACAGCCCATGCTGATGTTGTTTGTCAAACATGGCCTCCATGTTTGTGGATTCTAAAATAAAGATGTCTAAGATAAAAATAAGAAAAAAAATGCTAATCTGAAAAGGTGTTCAATAAAGTTATGCCTAACATTTCTACGAAGTTAAGAGTTAGATTATATTTTTTCAAAATTTTATGTCAATACTTTCCCTTTTAGTGACAGTGAATATCAGCTCCAAATATCAGATGTCGATATCCTTGGCTACTAATAATATAAAAATAAAAATAATAATAAATTGAAAAAAAAACAATCTATCTCTTGCACCTTTTCCGCCATCTGCGTTTCATGTGTGAGGAACTCTTCAGTGTGACACAGCGGCGGAATCGTTATCTACTGCAGCTGACTCTTAATGAAATCATGGGAGATCGCATGAATTCGTACTCTGATGTGTCTGCTGCGTCTCTGGAGGAGTCCAAAGTGCCTGCGGTCTGTGCTGCAGGTTCCGTCCCAAAATTAGAACTGAAGTAGCTGGAGGCGAGAGGTTTGGGAATTCTTTGAGACATGAAGGAGAACACGATACTTTCTTCTCTTTTAAAGCCAACAGGATTTATTATATGTTGTGCGCCTGTTGCAGACTGGATTTAGTCAATCCCTTGACTTTTCTTTTTTTCAAGTCCCCGTGCCCACAGCTGTCTTGTGTAATGCGTTACCGTGTTGCCTGAACGTGGGTGCGTGCGCCTCCTAACATGACATATGTGACTTGTGGTTACAAGGGCGGCCGAGTAATAATCCGCCGCTACCTGCACGACGATTGCCGAGCATGCCGCTCCTCACAAAAGTCAAATACGAGACGGGCCTTAATGGCTCCCCCGCGCTCGTCTTTTTTACAAATGACGCCGCTAACGACATCTCTCTTCAGCGCGTGGCGGGTCGAGTGCAAGACGCATTCATCCGCTTTGCGCCCAACGATTACAATGAGTCACGTTCCGCTGGAGAGCACTTAAAAGTATGAAAGGAGCGGCTCACGTTTCACCTTATTTATTTCAAAAAGAGGATTTTACAGCCATTAATGGCAGTTAAAAAAGCCTTCTTTACTGATTATGTGGGGTTTTTTTCCCCGGTGTAACTAATTCTGGTTAATGGTCGGTTGGTTTCTTTACTCTACAAATCGCTGTTAATAAGAGTAGCAGAGGTTCGCCAAAGTTTTTCAGGTGGCGTATTAAATCAGCTGTGGTAAACGCAGCTTTATCTTTTCCGCCACGCAAAATGCTTAATTTGCACACATTGCACTGTCTCCGCCTTCCACATTCAAATATTTCCATACAGTTGACATCATCACTGTTGCATAGCTTGTGTGTGTATATATATTTATATATATATATATATATATATATATATATATATATATATATATATATATATATATATTACGGGTGTTCGAAAAACTCGATTCCGCAATATATCGCGATATTACAGTGCGCAATTCTCAAATCGATTCGATATGCGGCCGAATAGATTTTTTTAACATCATTGTTTTATGGGAATATTCAACAAAACGTCTTACTTAGGGTTAGGATTCACACAGTAAGCATGGAAGAATGTTATATTAATGGAACATTAAGCCTTAATATTTTATTTCAGTGCTGTTCAAACATGAAACAGACTGCAACCTGTTAAATGCAGTGGCTGAATTTTCAGATAAATAAATACATTTTCATACAAATCTTACAGTGTACATGTACAAGTTTACTGATTAGTATTTTCAAAATTTGAGGGGGAAAAAAATCGCAATAATTAATTTATAGATTCGTATCGGGATTAATTGGAATCGAATCGTGACCTATGAATCATTATACAAATCAAATCGCCAGGTACTAGGCAATATAGAAGAAGTTCGATCGCTGTAAGCTAGCGCGTAGCTGCTACACGCACACACTTGCCTTGTGTTTTCCTCTTCTCTCGCTGGCGCACACACCAGACGGAGATCACGATACTGCTTTCTGCTAACACTGCGCCGTTGCCATTATTCCTCGCCGCTGATTTGAGATAGCATCGACCGGGTTAGCCTCAAGACCCTAGCTTTTGGCTATTGCTCATGAATAAACATTGAGGCGGAACACTCACCCTGGAGTTTAATTCATACATACGCTTGCTTGCAGCAGTTTTTTTGCTTGCGTTATCACATCCTATTTCGGCAATATTTTTCCGGTTCCAAATTTATTTAGTCCGAATACTGAAAATGCATATTTTTCTCATTTTCGGCAAAACATTTCGGTTGCCGAATATTCGGTGCATCACTGCTCTTGATTTTGCTGCTTCGTAACCCTTAAACATATAAAAAAAAAATGGAAGAAAAAAAAAACTACACACTTTTTTTAAACACGATTCTGATCAGCTGAAAATGACTCGATCTGACCTGGTTGCCGATTACTTGATCGGGGTCAGGACATCCCTAAAAAAAAAAAATCTTTCAACCTTATTCCACCAGGCTAAGCGTTTGCCCAACGACGAATAGTAATCACTGTCGACATGTGAAGCATGTTTAGCTATGTTTTGATTTAACCGACACAGAATGGCCCTTGAAAAAAAAATGATGATCACCAATTTAGCTTCTACTATCGAT
The DNA here is from genome assembly GCF_054856555.1 of Leptonotus elevatus. Taxonomy (NCBI): domain Eukaryota; kingdom Metazoa; phylum Chordata; class Actinopteri; order Syngnathiformes; family Syngnathidae; genus Leptonotus; species Leptonotus elevatus. The sequence goes on from NC_141254.1 coordinate 10,158,023, forward strand.
TTTGAAGATCTCAGTCAAACAAGGTATAATGATGTTATCTTGACGTCTCCGTTGAAAAATATGGTAAAAAGTGTGTCTCAATCGCTACCATTTATTGAAAGTTTCGTTTTTTTTTAAAGAAAACTTGTGAGTAACCGGAGCTTGTGGTAAACTCACTGGCACAGTGACTTGGGAGCGTTTGGTTCCACTCTGGCGGGTTTGAGAGGAGATGAAATGCGCTCGCTCATCTTTATGATTTCAATTGATATCGCGGAGGGCGGTGGAAATATTAGAGGGACCGGTTCCACAGCTCTGAATAATTGATTTATAAGGCAGCAGCTGAAGGGAAAGCGGCGAGCGCCTTGCTCGTCATGCAGATGAACAGGAGTTGGGACTTGAAGCCGCTTGACAGTCTCGTGATTTATTACCTCGCCGCTCCAAGACAATCCATTCCACAACACCGGTTAGAATTTGTTTTAATCTTACACATGTCCGTTATGAATTGATTATAGTGAAAGAAGAAATAATCAGTCATAATCTCACCGCCTCTACTTACTGTCCAGATAATTTCTTACTTTTCAGTTTATTTTTATTTTTAATCCCAAACCCTTTAAAAAAGGTCTTATTGAGATATTAAAATACAAAAAAAATTACTTTTAATGAAACACATTGTGTATTTTTTTTCTCACAATTTGACACAAACACTATGTAACCCTTAAGTGAAAAAAGCAAGCAAACCACAAAGACAATTTTTCACTCGTAGGGGCAGCACTTCAACGTCAAGCAGTGCCTTGCTTAACTGCCTTACCATTATACAACAGAAAATTCCTCAAAATATTCACAATTGGTGACCAGATCTTCCGTGTCAACTTCCACACAGTGGCAGAAGATATCTGTTATGTCATACCAACCCTCACCCACCCCATCCTGCCGCACTGCTTAGAGCGGCACGGGGGACGGCGGCGTTTATTAGGATTCATCCCGCTTTCCGGCTTGCTGCAAAGGAATAGATAAGAGCGCTGGGAACTAGTCGGATAAATAAACAGATCATGCACCAAATAATTAACCTCTATGGGTCTTTGACAGGCTCTGGAAGCGCTTCGGGCGTATGAGGTGGGAATGGGGAGGCGGAACTTGGCTTTTTTTCTGACCACGCCAGGTTAAGATTCGTTTGTGATTTACATGACAAATTCGAGGAAAAAGGTGGGACATATTCAGTTATAAATCTCAAATCATCTGAAGTAGACACCTTCCTTTTTTCCCCATAAGGTACCACACGACTAGTAATTTAGGTCTATTTCCAATCTTTTGCTAACCAGAATAGCAGCACACAAACATTGTCTTAGTTGAATTAAAGTGGCGAACCTTAACATGTGTTGTAAATGAATTTCCCGTGCAGTATTAAATATGACATTGTCTTTGAACTGAGCGTTCCAGTTGACTTTGGCAAGACAGTTAGTACTGGTTTTCTATTGTATTTCCAACATTACACGTCCCATAGTGTAGGCAAAAAGCATTGTTTTTTTAACAAAACATCGTTTGCCATCGCAAGTGCTTATTTTCCAAAACAATGACTGTTGACTCAAATGACTCACTTGACCCCCATGCATTTAGATTCCAACCAGGTATCGGAATTAAAACCACCTGACCCTCGAGTAGGCTTCCCAAGGACAATTACCGCTGACCTTTCACTTGCTTCTCAAAAAGAAAGAACAGGAGAAGTTGTGGCTATGCAATCAAGGCTGGATAAAAATGTCAAGACCGTGTGAAATACACACCTGCCATCAAGAGATCATTCAGCATCATTAAGTGCTTTAACTCGTTCCTTATCAGTGAACTCTCTGAAAATGAGGTCTGTAATGAATCAAGTATTGCATTCAACCAGTAAATAACTATCATTTGACGACTTACTGAAGAAACAATCTCCATTGGAGAACACTCATTAAATTATCTCATATTAAATGTGTAATTTTGTGCATCAACTGTTGCAGAAAAAGAGAACATTTTGATGGCAGAAAGCATATTTTGCCTCCCTTGTGCTAATTCCACTCGGAACTGGCGACTCCAATCTTGTCCAACGCGTTCAGTACATGAATAATTCTTTAAAGTCCTGATGAATACCTCAGAGAAATGGTAAGACGGGTCCATGCAAATTATGAGTCAATCGCAGGAGCTGAACAAGATCTTCATCAATTGTAGATTTTATACACTTATCAAGAATGGAAATGTGCAGTCCAATGGAATTGAGTTTTCATCTGTTGAATTATAATCAAATGTACAATTGAACCCTCTAAGGTTGAATTTAGAACTTTTTTGGAAGCTAATCAGTGACCTCTGAACTAACTATCATTTAATACTATGATGGTGATACTGGACAAAAGTATTTGGACACCGTAACGTCCTGCATATACCATGAGTAAACAAACCCTTCAACATCATTTGACCAATTCAGAGCAATTGAGAAAACACGAATGATTATTTTAGCCTTCTTGTCTGCCACCGTAGTTTAAATGTGATGTGTCAGTTGAAAAGATTATCAAAAAAATAAATGTGTTCAACATAGTTAATATAATCATTCAGGGACTTTTGATGATACAATGGATAGCTAGCTAGTTGTCCCCCGTCATGCTAGACGTTATGTTTTGCTAAGAAAATTTAACCTATAGCCGTAGTCACTTGTGACATTCTGCCATCCAGAGTACTCTGCCGCTATTGTTAACAAACATTATGACAGGATCTATATTTGTCTTTTCTTGAGGCTGCTCACACAAAAGCCCCAAAAAGCAAGGGAGAAATTGTTGGTCTTTGATGTTAGAAAATTTGGATCAAACTCAAATTGGGTCGTTCAGCTTTAGTGGTTAGCTTCAATTTGGTCTTTGAACTTGATGCTCCACATACATGTTAGCATTGGAGACTTAATGATTCATTTCCCCGATACAGATTAGCCTACGCCAGCTTCAGAGAGAATGTCGAGTTTCTTCCCACTATCTGCTTTGGATTGACAGAAGTGCTGCCAACCACAATGCAGCGCGGATTACGTTTCAAGTAACAACGACCCCAAAAGGTTGAAGACCTTCCAAGCCTCCTCTGTATTTCATGCCGCCGACTTTGGAGCGCTCATGGTTTTGGTTGCCTCGCCAACGTCAAGATCAGGGGAATTACAATGTCATGCGTCCTCCTACACGTCGGTCCATATGACGTGGCGTACACGGTGTCAAAATAGCTAGCGTGTACTTTAAATTATTGCTCTGCACGTGCCCGTCCTATTCAAATGCCAGCTCAGCTCGTGGAACGCCTGCTCGCATAAGGCAAACATGTTAATAAGAAGCCTTCTGCCTGTGGAGTATGGCGATGTACTCTGTAATAAAATAATTGTGTTAATGTTGCCCTTTGATGGCGTCAATAGTTTTGAGCTCAATTATAGTGGAATTAAACGGCATTTGTTTTCTAATGTTGCAAATTCAGTTCCTTGACATTATATTTTGTAAAACATTAAACCCTGGTGGGGATAGGGACTGAGCCCCGTCACAAATAGCCCACAAAATGTAGATTTATAATCGCCTATATTAATATATATATAGCACAAACTATGATCACAAACTCATCTTGCACTATTACGCTTAAAAATAATCTTCATTGGATTGTTTTATACTCGTGCCTTAGAAGTATTTTTTTATACAAATAATTAACAACTTTACTGCTGTGCTAGCATACACTAGTAATTAGTCTATGTTGTGTTTTTAATTGAGAATAAATTCAAATTTAGAATTTGGAACACCCCCTGGCCAAAGACACAGTAGACTTAACTCCTATTTTTAGATAATTAGTTCAATTGTCGTACGAGTACATACATACCAATACAAACATAGAATGTAGAAACAAATGTAGGTGTACAAACAAAATGCAGAAACAAAAACACTCAACTTTAGACGGAATAGGTATCAAATCAAATGAACCGTTAATACAATATAAAACGTTAAAGCATAAGCCATGTAAGATTCAGTTCCAAGCAAACAGCAGGTAGCTTAGTCATTGGCTAACGTAATGCTACCGTAGCAGTGCTTCATCTTCAAAAATGTTTGCTGACATCCTTTGCAAAATTCCAGCAGTAAAAAGTCAAATTATAAAATGATGGAAGATAGACGACAAGACGTATGTTGCAAAAGTTGGATCTTTGAATTTTCTGAAAATTGGTATTAATGCTCCAAATTGTACAACTTTTCCTGGTGTTCAAGGTACCTTCGAATCAATCATTGTCATAAGATTATAATAAAAAGCTCAGTGTACGTAAAAGCCCAACAAAGCCTCTCGTCAGCCTTTACCTCGAACCTTGTCAACCACCGCGGGTTTTTCCAGCCCTCGCCTCAATGTGGTGTCGTTAGGCCTGCCTCTTTCATTAACGCTTGGGCTTGTGATTTCCTCCACGCTTGGCTTGCGTTGCCCAGCCCGGGGGAGCGACACAGGACGGCTTCATTTTCCCACTGTTTCCCTTTCGCCTCGCTCTTTCGCCAACGTCTTGATTAGCAAAGACAACATTAGTCGCCTCTCGGGACGGCCAACCTCCTCAAGTGTGAGGCCATGTTGGTCCACAAAAAACAACAGCGCAAAGTCACTTAAGAGCACGGAGCAGCTCGCGCGCAGAAATTGAATGAGGCCAAGAGTTGCTTGAGTGTGTTTACTTATTAGCCTCTATAGGACGCTCGTAGTGCTACGTCAGCACAAGTCCTTTTTTGTTTAAGTTGCCAGTAGTGGTTCTTATCAGCAGCTTATTGAATGCTTGCAGATGCATTGTGCTTACGCTTTATGTGGCAGCAAATCCCTATAGCTTGGTCTCATTTAAAGGAGACGTGCTTGCATTTGGTTTTACAGTTTAAAACAATTCCCACATCACAAATCAAAATAGTTCCCAGGTTGTAATAATATTGTTTTGAAATACTTTTGTTTAAGTATACCCTGATGATCAATAATTACATACTGAAGATTAGGGGGGGGGGGGGGGGGCTAGAGAGTGGTTATTTGTTGAGTTTTAACTGAGACTTGTGTTATTTGTGCCTCAGGGCACATAGAAATGCACAACAACATTTCCCATCACAATTATCGTGACACGTCATCAGTAAACACAATCCATGGTGACGTATTGTCGTCTTTTAAAAAGTCGTCGGGCAGCCTTCAGACATGTTTTGTAGACTTCCTTCTTCTCTGTATCCATTTCTTCCTTGAGTGAAACACAAAATATTAGGGGTCTAGCAAAACAGTTTGAACCGCAAAGTTGCTTTTTGATTAAAAAGATTTGAGTGCATCGTTCCACTTTGAAATCTATCGATTTGTATCAAATCATCTTTTTTTGGATAGTTGTATCTTTGAAGGAAATGGCACATTTACACGACTGACAAGTTCATTCAAACGTAAAATGACGGTCATTGCATCATCCAACTGAGCCATACCATGACATCGAATCGAATTGTTCCACATTCAAATTAAACTGTCCTTGAATCGTTTTGCATCTCACGTCTTGAAAATTGTTTATATATAGTGACCATTTGGAATGTCATCAATGTTAATTATCATCGCTATTTCCACATCTTGATCATCCATCTTTCAGAGCTGCAGTAAAAAGTTTATTTATTCACAGCCGGGTGAGGTTATTGCCAGGTATGACCAATTTTGTCATGTCTGTAAATCATCCAATTATTGTACATCTTGTTTGGAGAGTGCCTCTGTAGACGCCACCATCAACCATAAAGACTTGAAATCCGTCTTGAAACAAACTTGCTTCGCAGTCAAAAATAAGCATATTACGTAAAAATGATTCAGCGTGGATATGCGACTCTGTTGAAGTGTTCATAGACTCAAGTTTGTACGTTTCATACTTGAGTCAAACACGAGCTCAAAGATTTGCGGCTGGAGCGTCACAATAAAAACACATCGAGCTGCTGTTTCGCCGAGGGGAAGGAAACGTCATTTTCAGACCCTTTTTTTTTTATAAAGTAAGATCGACAAGCATTCCCCCTTTTTATGGCTGAAGCGCTGATCTGTCAAAATTGCTTCATGTAGCCAACGGGCCCCCAGTGACTAGGCACTGTCAAGCCAAATCCTGTAGCCTCACCTTTTTACAAAGTGCAAATGGGAATGCACTTGCTGGAGCTTCAAGGCTCAACAGCTTTGTTACCAAGGAAACTTGGCAGGAAAAGTTGGCCGCTCGCTCACTCCGCGGGGACACGGGAGCCTATTTTCGCAATCCCCGCCATTGACCGACTTGCGGACAAGCGGACGGACGCCTCATCGCCCGTGTTCGACTGAAAGTGGCTGCGTCGTTCAGTGTGTCTCAGCGGCAATAAACTGTAGATTTAATAAAAATGTGGGAACGTACTGTTGCTCTTTTGGGAAGATTTTCTGCTCAAATTTGGAGTTGCTTTTGTTGGCTTGAGGCGAGCCCTGGATTGAATGATTTTCGATTAGGGGTGTGTCGCTTAGTCCAGGGCTGGGACTCATTATTCATAACACAAATTAAACATACTGATGCTGCCATAGGAAGGAATTATTATTATTTTTTTAGGTTTCTAATAAACAATCATGACTTTTTAATAGGAAGAAACATTTTCTGCTTCTCTGCCTTCTTCTCACATAACAAAAACATGCATCCTGGGTTCATTGAAGACTAAATTGTTTATAGGAAGAAAACAAAAGGATGGATGAAAACTCTCGTCTTTATTAACTATACAGGCAATAATTTAGTAACATTTAAACATTGGCTTGGAGTCAAAACACTTGCAAAACTTAAATAATGCATTTGTTTTATTTTTATTTCAACATTAACTCTCTCACACTGTAGAAATGTGGACTAGCTTGCTAGCTAGCAGCCTACATCTTTACTCTGCGATTGTTCATCCCCAAAAACAGACAAAGCAGTCGCAAATAATCCAGATTCGATAGTAAGGATGGTGACAGAATAGGAAGTGGCAGCCGACCAGAGGTAAAAAAAACAACAACAAAAAAACATGCTAATTGAATCCTTCCATGCTGGCCAAAATGAGATTTAGTTAGTCTGACAGTTTAAACACCAACAATTACTGGAACTTTTGGGTATTTTCGTTACTAAGATAAACAACTACTAATATATTTTGGCAAGTTAATTTAAATATATTGTACTTGTCTTATATTGTAGATATGTTCTGTAGGGCCTATATACAAAGGGGCCATGTGTGTTATCTTAAGATCCTAAATTAATTTACTTGTTGGGGTATTTTAAGATGTTATCTTGTCATCTTTTAATTATCTCAACAAGGTCTTGACTTTTAAAGCCTGCTAAGGCAAAGCAAAGGCTTCAATTACCGGACTATCCTCGAAATATCAAACATTTGTTTTCTGGTGAACTCGGAATGAATACTATTAGCGGTGGACTGCGGGCATCTGTGCTCCCGTCTGTCCGTCACGGGGTTACTTTTGTCCCGGAGATCGTCCTCCCAGATATGATTAGTGCCTCTGCAACATCTGCCTCCTGCTAAATTGAGGATATCACTGATTATTTCCCCAGCAAGTGCGGCACGAATCTAACAATAATTCTCAGATGTCGATTGCCTGCCACGTTTCAGAAACTGTTCACACGGTGGTTTGTGCCTCCATGCCGAGGTTTCTGGATGACTTCCTCTGAGACGGCACAAACAAAGATCTAATTATGGATGCACGCCAGATAGTCTTTGTACTCTGTCAGGGCTTCCTTTCTCAAGCCTTCAAATCACGCGAAATTGCCTCGGAATGCGATTAATTTAGCCCCTTCGTGTGAGCTCGGAGGAGCCCGTGTGAGCGCTAAGAGATGGAGGAAAAGCCTATAATGAAGCCAGCTCATTACCTGGACTTCCACGTTGTTGTTTTTAGTTGCCGCTCAGCAACTGCGAAGGTCTCAATGCGCTTGTTCAAGTACAACATTATGTACATGTTTATTTTCATGCCATCAACACTTACAGTGTTACGAATGGAATGGTCCAACTTCAGTTTGTTGAGCGTCATAATCTTTCACATGAAGCCCTTAGGCGTCCTGAGGTCAGAACAGGTAAAGCTTTGCACTCGCCGGATCATCCGCTGAATCGAGGTTTTATTAATGCTGAGTTCCAGTGCAGCCCACTGGTTAGACTTTCCAATGGCTCCACGCTCCGCTACCATTTTGTTTTTTTTCGTCATTGGTGGTAGTGGCAGAACTTCTGCTGCGTGGTTTGGAAAGACAATATCCTGTTTGGAGAAACTTGCCATCGATGGGGTAGATTGTACCACATGCTGAAGCAGTGTGATGGCCATAAACCTTTTTAACCTGGTGCAGTTGAAGACAGAAAAACTTCTCGCCAGGTATCAATTTTGCAACATAAAAGGCTAAAATGTCAGTTGACGAGTTATGGGCAAGGGAATGATATGCTTACAAAAAGTGCAACGCCTAAGCTGTCAAATGCTGATGGCTTCAGACTTGAGACGTTTGGTCCCTGAAACGAAATAGAAGTCAGCGGAGGAGATAGGGACTTTTAAGACACCCTGTATTTTCACACCATCAAAATGGAGCTCAGCATTTTCACTTTGTTGGAATAAACCGAACAACCCTTTGTTACTCAAAGTATGTAAAATCATATTTCTATGCCATCAAGACTCACAACAGCATCAAGAATGGAGCAGACTGTTGTTACTTTGTTGTAATGAACCAAAGTGTAGACCTCAATTGAAGACAAATATTTTAAGACTTACAACAACATTATGAATTCTAAAGTCATTCTGAATTCATTTTGAAGGTTGCCAGCACTTGGCTTAGTACAACAATGTTATAACTGTCAGATAAAAGTTTATTTTCCCACCAAGAATGAAACTGAGTGTCGTTACTTTGTTGAAATGAATGATGGGCCTTCACGCTTTGAAAATTGATCTGTAAAAGTATTGTATTGTAAAGTATCAGTAATGGATGGGAATGTCGTTACTGTGTTGTGCCGAGGAGCTTTGAAAGTCAATGTTATGCGGAAGCATATTTTCATTCCATCAAATGTCAAGAATGTAGTCATTACTTTGTTGTAATTAACCAAGTGCTAACACCACTGTTGCATCAGACTATTGAAGCATGGAAAATTATGAGTTAGTGTTTTTGAAGCATTTATTTCATTGTTCCCTCCAGTTACACAAGTGAAAATGTACTCCGTTATACCCTATCCCGGTACCAACCGCAATGTGAAGTTTTTTAGTTGAAAGGAGCTAAATATAAACGAGGAATGCTTTCCTGTGTGTCGTTAACAAGGAAGCGAGGCGAAGGGATGACTGAGCTGTCAAGACTGAAGACCACTTACTTAACTCACCGTGTTATGTTTGATTATGTGAAGCACTGATTCCCACTAATAGGGGGGTGGGAGAAGGAGAAAAATTCCAGAAGCATCAAACATTTCCCCGGCGAGGTAAAAAGGTGAACATCCAAATTCATGAATTCGCTGTTCTTACCCTCCGCCGTGACAGTCTAGCGGGTGAAAGTTAATGTGTCCTTTTTAAGCGCCTGTGGCAGAAACAGATAAGAGACACATCTTGAGCGGGAGTGAGACTCTTGTGATTCTGTCCAATTTGGCTCATCTCTGCTGCAGAGAAACCATCAAAAAGGAGTGCCTCTTCCAGGCTTCCCTTGTCTTATTTCTCACCATTGCCAGTGGAAGATGAAGACGAACCTTAATGTGGGTTGAGCATCTCGGAACTGGATTTCCTGCGGGTTTGCGAGATAAACATGTCGCATGTCAACATGAAGATGCATTTGTGATCTGGCGAGACGTTTTACGGAGAGTGAAGGAGCGCGCTAGTTGGAAAAATTTAAAGTCTCTACTCGTTCGCTGTCTAAATTAATACCAAATTGTCAGCTGTGCAAAGTTACAACACAAACACTCACAAAATGTTGAACTAAAGTAAAATAATAATAATAATTGATAGCAGGAAAAAAATCAATCAAATGTTTTCTTTGTCCCATGTTTACAGATCTGAGCTTACATTTGTTACCCTTGAGAAATCTTGATATTTTAGTTTGAAAGCCCCTGAGACATAAAATGGTTGTTCCGCCTTTTTTTGAGGACTATAAATAAGCTTCAGTGTCATCGTGCAAAAAACAGGATGTCAGAAAAAAACGAAACCGTAATTCATACATTTGCAATTGTTTCACTCTCTGGAGAATTCCTCGTTGTTTAAGTTCAACCTGCTAGGAACGTAATGATCTCTGCTTTTCTTCGTAAGGACCCGCGCTGTGTTCTTTTAATGTTGCCTGTCTCTAGAGAGAGAGCTATAGTGTTCATCTGGGTTACTGGCATTCCTGCTGACACAGTCGCTCACCTTCTCCAGCCAACCATGATTTTTGACTGGTTTTTGAGGCACGTTTGTTGGCTACTGGGGACAAGCGTGCTTGTATTTATTTTGTCTTTTACAAATGTTTATGATCAGTGGACTCAACCGAGCTATCCAACCAGAGCGATTTGACAAATAGCAGCGGTCACATTCAACACAGTCTGGTTTAAGAGCACTCTTGTAAAATATTTTGCTCACCAGCCACAGGGCAGCGTAGTGCTATAGTGGTTAGTGTGACTGGATCACAGTGGGGAGGTTCTGGGTTTGAATCTTGACAGGATAGAAAATAGACGCTAGCCACGCTGTTTGTAAGATACACTTTGTTTATTTAATATCAACAACAATTGTTTGGTGCTTTTTATGAAAATATGACATAGGATTCTACCAGGGATGCGGTGGGGTGAGTAACATATAAGGTCCACTTAAAAAAAAGAAATACAAATTCTCGTCTCTCTGTGGCCCGGTACCATTTGGCCCACATACTGGTGCCCGGTTATAATAGGTGATTATATATGCGTACGATTAAATACATAATAACTGTGGCTAAACATTTTGACAGTGAGTAATACGTCTTTTAGCACATCTTGAAATGTTATTTCAAATAAACCTGGTTGAGAATCCCTGCTTTAGATTCTGACTAAGGGGAAATCGTAAAAATTTCCAAATATTTTCCCCCAGATAATTTGAGTCTATTTCCACCTTACGTCATTCAGATTTGAAGGTCCCACTGTGTGCGCCAACCCAAACATGGTCAAAGCTTCTCGTTATTTGCAGCAACATTTCCATTCTCCAGCTGTTCCAAGCTCAACGGGCGGAGAGCGTTGCGGTGTTATCCGGAATATTGATTGATCCGTCGCCTGCAACGCTTCCTCGGAATCTGACTTCGTCCTAAGCGGTTTCATTAATTGTGCTCAATAGGAATTTGGCGCGACTCCCTCCGCCCCGTAGAATGGCAATTAGTTTCCCTTCCACTGTTTACTTACTGCTTTATGGTGGATATAATGAGACCTTGTAATTCCCTTCAGGTTTCGCTATTCCCACTCTGGAGTCACGTCGGCATGGGTTTGTTTTTCTTTTTATGCCATCACAGTTCACGTAAAAATCTTTCCACCTAAAAAGTAGAAAGAAAGACAAGGCGCATCATATGGTTCTCCGCTATGTCCCTTTTCGTAGTACTTAAATATAATCTTTCAGCCTAGGGTAGGCAATCCGCTCCGGTCATTATCCTAACCAAAACAGATTTGAGATCATGGCATAATCATCTCTTGATCATAATTGACTCACAGGTGTCCCAAACAATTAGGCCCAGATTGACTGTACGGAAATGATAATAAACTCCTGTTAAAGCTACATAGCGCCACTTGTTTTCCCAATGGGTTACTTTTGTTCGTCTCGTCTTTGACGGACGAACCAGTGACTTTATTCTTTTCTCCTTGAACGGATCTATAAAGTGTACCCTCCACGGCACAATTAACAAGAGCCGCCTACAAATCCTTGCAGGATTCATTGCTCTTTTCATTGGCTTTATAAATGTCACCGATCAGGTGGTGGAAACGCGCGACGCGAGCTCCAGTTGTGCAACAAAGTCTGCTTTCTACATCTACTACGTATTGATGGCTTTCCTTTTACTGGTGCTCCGCACATAATCTCACAATGCAGACAAATCCACCGCACAAGGTGCAAATGAGATATTTTTAATGTTTGTTTTTGGTGTTGCCAAGATTGACAGTTCATATGATAAGTAAATAGCTGTAAAAAAAATTCTGGTTGTAGTTAGGCAAGTAGTATGTGTGACTATTGTTTTGAGTGTAATCAAATAGGAAGTCTCTCCGAGTGGAAGTCTGTAACGGCAAAACTGTTAGTGTTTAAAATGCGATCTTCTTTTTGTGAAGGTGGAACTTTTATAAAGTCATTGGATTGCACTGGTGTAGCTTAGGCTAGTTGCCTGTATGGTTTTAGGAGGTAAAAAAAGGAAAAGAAAAAGTGATGTGTATTTGACGTTCCAATTTGGACTGTGAATCAAAAGGCGTCCTCTTTAATAAATGCAATGTGGCTTTATGAAATCAATGTGCTGTTGCTGTTTAGGGATGATTGTTTGGAATGAGATAAACAAGGTTCACGCAGATTGAAATTGCAATGAAAATTTGACTTAAGTGGCCACCATTTTTATCCATCTGAGTGTTGACAGCAGGTACGATGAAACATGCAACAAGGATGCGACGTCAACGAGTTAATTTTCCGTCTCTAGTGCAACCGTAGTTGGTGCTTATTCCTGGCCTCATCAAACAAGAAGAAATGATTAAAGCTGTTTTCCCTCTCTGGAAAATAAAATACAATTTCCATAACAGTCCCTCATGGCGTGAATACTTCCCACTGATTGACAGGGTGAAGCATTAGCCCCCGGGCTGTGCTTTTCTTTTTTTGCTGGTGTATTTGGGGTGTGCACATCCTCAAGCTGTCAAAGTGTCAGATGAAATGGGATGAGCGTTTGGCTTCTCAAAGGAGACAAGGGTTGTCATGGCAAGTCCATTGATATGAAGTCATTGTGGGGTTTTTTTTTTGTCTCATAATTATTTGATTGGAGCGGATGATTCACTGGACAAGTACAATGGGGCGGCCGGCCATAATCTGTTGTTGCATTATGCAATTGTGTAAAATATTTTTTGTTCACATATAATTTATCACAATGTGGTGTAAACAAATGGAATGGATGTACTAAAGCACATCTGCGTTATTGAAAGCAACATGAAAAGGCCCGTGACGAGATGGGTGGATATAAAATTGTAGCATGACACACCAATTATAGTCAATTTCAAATCCCTGCGTTTTAAGATGGATTTACTACAATCTCATGAAATGTTTATTAACACAACTATTGATTAGAATTTTTATATTGAGGACATGCCTCTCTACTAGTCGTACCATCAGCCTTATCCCAGAAATTCTGCTAAGTACCTCGAGAAAGAAGATATTTAACTTGAGGAGGCTTGAATTAAAACAACATAGCCTACTGCAGTTGAGGGGCACTAACTTCACTTCATTAAGTTTGCTCTGTTGTCAAATGTGAGACTTTCCTGTTTTGCGCTCTACTCTCAGAATCAATTTTACTGATGTGTGTTTAAGCGGCCACCTAGCTAATTCCTGAAATAAGGATGTCTTGGACGTCCTTTTTGTTGCATTGGCGAACCCTCACATAGGACAATTAGTGACATTTGTGCCGGTTAACTTCTCAATGAGCAGAGGTTATAAGACGCCACATTAAGTAAATGAGACTGTGTTAACTGTGTTATTTTTTTAATGCTTAAATAACATAACTTAAACTCCAAAGTTAACGGTCCAACTATGACTGCCCTAATATGTATATATATAACCATCCATCTATCCATTTTCGTGCGCCCAATATTGGTATTGCGGTTTTGCCATCTTCCGAGATAATAGTTCAGGAGTGTTATACCAAGACTTTCTGCCAATGGCCCTTTATGTTGAAAGGGGCAATGTTGCCATACAGCTAATTATGTCATTGGGCTGAGCTGCAATTGCCACATAAAACACGTTTCAGGCCTGCCAATGTCGATTAGTTTTGCCTGAACATGACAGTCAAATCTATACTGTGATACTCTTTGATCTATATTGTTACTTCCAAAAGTGCCAATTTTCCAGGGAGCCAGTGTGAAGTGTGAACTTTAGGCCCTTGACACTTCCTGGTTTGCTTGTGAAGCTAGAAGATAGTGGTCGGAGTGTCATGGCAAGAGGTTGAAAAATGGAGAAGACTAATTGGAGTGTGGCAGGCGAGTGTGGCGGGGGGTTGTCGTGGCGCTGCTGTAGACCGCCTACCGTCTGGTGTTGTTCAAAAGATCACCTACTGTGTGTTTCGACTGTGAGCCAAAATCCTCAGCGTAAACTCTGACCGCAGCATCCAGGCTGTGTACACTCCACCGCGATCTCTCGGGTGTGTCCACGTGCACGTGACTTCCAAGACGATCGGTATACGTCTAAGACCAGCATGCTCAACTGTAAGCGGAGGCATCATTTTCAACCGTTGCCTCACTTGAGAGCTTTATGTTCCCATTTTTATGAGGTGTTGACTATTTTTAGCTGCTTTGACTGAAAGCCAGGGTCAGTGCACTTTACGGGGGAAGTCAGGAGTCCAGCATCCAAGTCTTTTGACGTGTGGGGAAAAAATTGCCGCCCGTGTCAGTGTTGACATTGGGATTTTGCGAGCCAATTAAGACGGCAATTAAAATTAACCGTGAGATACGGTCACACAGAAAACGACTGTAGTCGACTCTTGATTAGCGCCAGACGTTAGCATCCGGCTTCTCCACACCAGTCCACACCACGAGTGGCTGAATCATTTATCTTTCTATTGATTTTCTTATTTTTCCTTTTAGCCCCTTGGTGCTCCAATTTCCCATCAACTCTTTGCCTTGTTTTCCTCATTCTATTGCACGCTGACACATCTCCTCCTACTATAGATTTGATGTCTCGCCCTTGGTCAAGCCCCAGCCTTCACCGCTGTGGATCTTTTGTCAGGTCTGCCCGGAGATCTCAAAGTCTGATAATGAGATTTCGTTATTAGACCAATGTGGGACCAATGTGGGAGATCCAGGTAGTGAGGGTCCATAGGCTGAAACTCGGCAGCAGCGGCTGGATGGCAAATAGTTAAAAGTTTAAAAATCCTGAGTATTCCGTCTCAGCTGTCTTGAAATCCAAACTTTTCCGTCTTGACTAAGGACGAGCACAATTGTGCCACATTGCAAAGGCTGCAATTTGGAGCAACAAAACCCTCTGCTTTGTTTTGGTTGGTTGGCTAAAGCTTTATTATTTTTTTTGTCAACTGGAATAGGCTCCAGCTAAACCAACACCCTAATGAGGATGGGCTCTGCGGAAAAAGGATGGATGGATGGATGGTACTGCTCTTCAACAACTCTGCCTTTGCGTCCCTCGTTGCCTTTGCTCGTCGTAAGCCAGAATCATCCATTATTACTTATTTTCCTCGAGGCTAGTCGCTGCGGCTGCCTCTCTACCGGGTGCTTCCTTCATTTTGAGTTGGGGAGCACTTAAAAACTCTCTCATCGTCCCGATAAACAAATTACCATCCGCACGCTGACCGGCCAGCGTGATCCCGGCTTAAGGCAAAGTCAAATCAATGCACCGTCTGTTAATTTATCTCCCTCCTGACAAGCCAATAGGCTCTCCGGAGTGAGCTGGCTAATGAGGACTTCCTAAAGGTTAAGTAAACACAGAGGATTCGGTAGTGGGGGGATTGCGAGATGACAGAATGATATACTTCTGTTGAGGGTTGACTGCGGGCCTGATCCTTGACTCTTAACGCTTCATCATCGCATCATGGATAAATGAAAGATGAACTACGTTATTCACCTTCATGAGTTGCTCTACAGGTAAGACTGCTCCATGGTTCTGGAATTTACCTGTGCGTACTTCTTATTAGAAACCTTCGACAATTTCAAGTGTCTTACATAAAAATCTTTGACATTTGTTGGATTTGACACCCCCCCAACCCCCTTTCAAAGAGTTTGAAATTTAAACCTAGCTCCAGCTTTTTTTGTCTATCAGAGCAAAATAAAAAGAAAATATGCAACCTTAGTCATCATTTTGGAAACACGAGCTGTATTTTTTATATCTGGAAGGAGGTAGAAAAAACAAGGGCAAGGAATTTTTCCCAACCAAAATGACACCGGAATCTGAATAGCATGCGAGAACCAACAATCTAAACTACATTAGGCGGCGGGCTCCGCATACTTTCTCATGAATAAATAACAAATGAATGTGAATGGGTGGATGGAGACATCAAGTCTATTACAATTCCGTTGGCCTTGTCCGATATATTTGGGGAAAGAAATGAGAAGCGAATTGCTGCATTATGCACCTAATTTTCTTTGAGGCTCCTGGCCCTCTTTTTCGCGACGCTTGGCGAGCGGATTGCATGGAAATGATATTACTGTTGTGTCGCCAAGAAGAAAACACAGCACAAGTTAGTTTCTTGACGAGTTAACTTTTTGAGGAGCTGCCTCTCCGTGGAGCTTTCCATCTTCTGTCAATGTCCTTTTGGAGTTTCTTCTTATCACCTTGATAAACAATGTAGCGTTGTCTCGCACCCTTGTTTAGCCTCTTGTCATTGCTTTCACTGTTTATTTTGTTATTCTCAGACAGTTTTAGCTCCTAATCCCCATCATCCAGGGATTCAAGGGGCCCACTCAAAAAGCCGGCAAAAGCAAAAGCTGGAGGTTCACTGGTGGGACTCCCTTGATGTTTGCCTCTGTGCTTCCTATGCAGGATTGGATTGTATTCCGCTCAGTCGCGAGAAACAAAAGCGAAACTTCCCACAGCCTGGCATTCAAAGAAAGCAAACTCAGAGGTTGACTTTAAGCCGCTTTCTAAATCTTTTAATACCTAATTCGTGTCTATTCCTGGAAGGAATCTCCAGTAATCAAATACATAATTGTGTGTAAGAGATGAATTTTGTTTGCATGTTCTTCCTCAACGTAGAGTTCACCAAAGTTCACTGCCCTAGAGCAGTGTTTCACACTGCAGTTCCCAAAACACGAGGCTTGCTTATTGTTTTAAAAGTCTTCTAATTTTAACAACTTTGAATTATTAAAAATAATGGGCAAGGATATGAGGCTTCAAAATGGTCAAAAATCAAACTGTTCCCTGCTCTCTTTACGTTGTGGGAGTGTCCAAAACGCTGAAACCACGCTCCAATCATATACCACTTATGCAATCTGGAAAAATTGATGCTACTTTGTCCAGCGTTTAATTTAATTTTAGTTTAAGCAACACAAATATATCCATCTAAGATCCCGGTGACTACACAAGGTTGAAGCCCTATTCCAGACACTCGCTTCAAGTCGCACACAATTTTGCCCCCTTCTCACTATTCTGTCTTTGGCTTGGTTTTCATCCTACATCTCCAGTACGTCTGATTAATTGAAGACTGTATATTGTGTAGGTGGTTGTATGCATGGTGAGCAGATAGTGAACTTAGGGTGGTGGTTTGTCTGCGTGAGGAAAATGAGGGTGGGCACCAAATGTGAGTGTGATTGGTTGTTCATCTACAGTCTGTTTGCCCTGTGATTGGCTGGCAACCAATCAAAGGTGTACCCCACTTTGTCACCAAAAGTCAGCTGGTTTATGCTCCGGCTCATCCGTCACCCGATACTGAGGATAAATGCTAAATAATACGGATGGCATCCCTCGGCTGAAACATTGTCTTATTTAATTTTGATATTGGACAACATTTGCAACTGACATCTAGAGGACAAACCTACAGTGTACGCTATGACTTTCCGTCGCAAGCTCTTGAAGTCGTTCACAGAGAATTGGAATGTACAAATAACTCTTGCGGATGATGGATGATGTCCGTAAGGGATCGATACTATCACTCGTCCATTCCACACGTTATTAGTATGTCTTTTGCAGGTGTTTTGCCCCCAGTAGCGCGTTCAGTCCGACGCTAGCCGTCGCTATAATTTGCTCGGCACGACTCGCCGTGTGTTTTCGTCACGGCCCTTGTGATGGATGACGGCACGCTCAGACTCTGCGCTCCCTGACACCGCCCCATCTGCTCCCGCTTTCCCCCATCCATACCTTGTCTTTAGCCTCTCTGCCCCGGGCCCGGCTCGACAAATAGTTGTTGTCACCTCTCCCCACTGTCGGCAAATGAGAGATGGCCGAACACAGACGGTAATTAGGGAAGCGCGGCCTCCGTGCCAAGGATAGCGCAGTCGTTTAAACCCCGCATGCGTGCCACCCCCTCTGAGGTTTGTCGTCATGGTATCGTTAAGGAGGAAAGAGAATGGTGTCCATCATGGTACAGACAAACAAAAGGGCCACCTAGATCTGTTTTAATGAGGAAAAGCAGGCATAAACAAACCCTCCACCTTCCTCGGAGCAACTGTGGATACTAATGGCTTTATAATGAAGCGTTTATGATCTTTGAACCAGAACTTTTCCCCCTCTCTCTTGATCTAATGGGTCGGTGATGCACCTTGTGTGCCTCATTTTTGTTGAAAATCATGCTGCTGGAATCAAGGTGTTGTGATGACATGCATAGTGACTCTTCAAACTTCCGGAAATGGGTGAAAAAACAAAAAAATGGGTATTGGAACTTCATTGTCCCACTCTATTTTATGTCTAATAAACCCCAACTAGATGGACATCCATGTTAATTTCAATAACTTAATGATGATTTGTTCCAGTCTGCCTCCCACAAACAACACATTTGCCTATGGATATTTGAATAATATCCTGGACATAGAGCCCTGCAACAGGCCGAGTAGGACTGCCAAGTCTTAACGTATAAGACTATTAATCACACAAAAAATAATAATATCACATGGATATGTGTTCCCTGGCAGTTGGACTGACCCTAACCCTAATCCAAAGAATCCAATGAAACAATGAACATACATTTTTCAGGCATTTAAGGTTCTGGAGAGAGACGCTTAAATGGGAAAAGATAATTGCTTGAAATTTTTAAGGGCTAAATGGTTATGAAACGAGACCAAAGAATCAGGACTAATGGCTGCTTGTAATGACTATAACTACATGCTTCAAGCGTCCCTTACCTATTTAAGAGTCCCTGTCAAAATGTATGACTTCTTAAATGAAATCCGACGAAAACCTGCTAGGTCCAATTATGTTAAAAATTATTTTGTCATTACCAAATGTCGTGAGACTTGACTTGCTTGAAAGGTGAAGGTTGAAGTAAACGTTTGAAGTCTGGTTGTATCTACAGTTGAAGCACCTCGGTGAAGTCAGCGTCCTAATACAAAAAAAATGCCATGGACGTGTTCGCCAAGTGAGAGGCGCTCGGAAAACCCAGCTGAGCCTGAACAGCACATGAACACCCCCGCCATCTCCTCCCGAGCCAGACGTTCCTCTATGCTTGGTTGGCTCAGCTTAAAGTAGCGCAGTATAATGGAAATCCTCAGATGATGCTGAGACCACGTTCGCACTTCGCTGAACTTTCAATTCCCAGCTGTTTTTCCTCCTGACCGAACCCTCTGGCCGCCCCGCACCTCCTCTTCCTTTTCCCACACCGGCTCTGTCAACACCGCCGCTGCCTACGCCGCCTTTATTACCGCTCTAGCTTGACTGCTCGCCTGTGTCAGGTGCAGCTAAGGAAACAAGAATAGCTGAGCGGTGAATCTCGTGTCAGGGAAGTCGGGAGAAAGTCAACGTTTGTAAAAAATTACATTTGGATTGTTTATTTTATTTTATTTGGGATTGTCGTTTAATACAAGGGCCCAGCTACATTTAGAACCTCTAAGCGCGAGCGCAATCTGATTTCAAAGCAATAATACCTGTTGAAAATAATAAAACTGTTGGCCTCATTAAATCTTTGTCAAATGCGCTACAAATATTTTAAGTAAAGCATTATTTGCTATCTTACAAATGTTAGTGAGTTAAGCATTGTCATATAGATATGGTAATCACTCATAATGAAAAATATGACAATGAGCAGCGCTAGCTAGCAGCTCATGCTAGCAGCTGACTCCACTGTCTGGACATTGCGATTGGTTTGCCACAAATATTCTCAAGAAAAAGCAAAACACACACACACACACACACACACACACACACACACACACACACACACACACACACACACACACACACACAGATACACAGATTTCAACTTAAAGCATGCCAGATGAACTGAGATTTGCTGAGGTTATGTGTCTCATATAAAATACAAAATAAATCATCTAACTTTTACCTTTGGTTTTCTTGTTTTTATGTATTAGCAAATCCACTTAGCTGAAGCCATCGAAAGGGTGTGTTAGCATGCGAGCTTGTCACCAAGGTTTAGCAACCAATATAGCGACTCCATAAAGACTTATGTTTTCGTTAGTAGTAGTTAGTAGTCTCATTATGAATTAGTAACTATAACATGTGTAAGTGAGCATTCTCTTAGCTGTTCATCTGAGGGGTTTGTTAACATGCTAGCAGGCGCATCCAGTGCCGAAGAGGGAATGGTTATTATAATTAAGCACAGTTAATCAGTCAGTTATAGGCTCAATTTTTTGAGGGGTTCTAGACTTTTGTTGGACATTTACATCATATTTTGGGGCAGAATTTGAAATCGTTGGATTCACAAATCAGCTGAATGGTCAACAAACATTCGCAGTCAACTCAGCTGTTAAACATCACTGTCGGGCTAAGACATAAAACTAGTTCAACCTGAGATTTAGGTCAAATGATGATGACGGTTAAAGTTTTTGTGCAATATCATATCCTTCGTTCTTTTGAGCATGTAAAAGATGAGCAGATTTTAATTTATACTTCATTGAATCTCAAGGGCACGCAACTTTATTGAACCATTGAATGACGATCAACACATTTTTGTGTTGCTTTTCTGACCCGGTAATTGGCAGTTTTCAGGCGGGAATGCAGTAGTTTAGTGACCCCCCCCCCCTTCCCCCTGAAAAAAAAAAGAAGCTGCTCGGATTCGGTATTCATCGCACATCATGATTCTATTTTTATTCACATGCATGTTTATTTCATGCGACAACTCCCTGTTCCCTTAAGTTAGCTGGAGCAGCATCTGCATCGCGAATCAGTGATGCCTGCACGATTGCCAATCTGGTTATGCACGATAAAAAAGAAACACGAGATTCATGTAGCGCTCTTTGCGTGAAGTTGGCAGCGGGGACCCACCCCGAGTGTAATAATCCCCCCTTCTTGTGTGAAATGCATTTTGGAGATCCTGGAAAACATTTCATTAAGCGTCTTTGCCTCTAGGTGTATTGATGCGCTCGTGTAAGCTAGCTCAGTGGGTGTTGAGGAAGAAATACACCCTGGAAAAAGGAAGAAAACTTTGCATTTCGAAGGAGTCAGAACAATTCCCTGGTGCCTACGAGGGAGGGAGTCGCTTTCGGATGCCAAAAAAATATGAAGATTTCCATAAGAGGAAATGAGAACTGGCAAGAGAAAATATGTTCAATCTTTTCGACGGACACGCTGAACTGACCAGGCGCTGCGTTGCCATGAGTCACTTAGCACTGTTTCATTCCAACACGTAGCCGAGTAGGAAGTGTGAAGCTGCTGCTTCCTTGTTCTCGCAAGTGAGTTATCTTCTCTACAACTTGATCGTTCTGTTACAGCACATGAAGGCCATAAGACATCTAAGCGTTGCATAAACCAGTATAGCGTTTGTGGCTAAAAGCTTATTGATGGTTTATTTAAAGGGGTATATTAATTATGAAAACACAGCATATTGCTTCTTAATGTCTTGTATACAAATACATTGGTGCCTTGAGATACAATTAATTTGTTCTCAAGTTACCTTTTCCCATTGAAAGATAACTGTCATGACTCACCTGTTTTGTAGGTTTGATCATATGACGTTCACACGCTGAGCCCTTTGGCACTGTCATTTTCAGTCGACAGCAAGTGGCAGTACAAGGCAAAATGGCCACCCTTTGAAGTGGATAAAAACGAGTGAATTCATATTCCACAAACGCGAGTGTCATGTTAAACTAGTGCAGGTGCACAGAACATATTTTGAAGAACATTTTTGACCTGACTTTGAACCATTTAAGAGTTAAAGAACCACAACATAGATGCTATTTGGCATCAGCATTAAGCTAGCTTGGCCTTTCACCAGTTAGTTTTTTGGCTGCTCCTTATTTTCTGAACGAAGATCTCCACAATCCCAAATCCCTTTGGTATGCTGCCCGAACAGCAACTCCCAAGTTTAGGCCCCATTGTCTTCCTGCGACACACTGTGCCACCGTGACCGAGTCAGACCCGCCGGAGCAGCTCTCCCGGGCTTCGGCACCAGCTGTTCCGACATCTTGCGGCTCGCCGACTCGCGGTGTTTCCAAACATCATCCATCTTTTTCTCCCACGTGTTTAGACACCTCTCCCAGCTATCTCACGCCTCTGCTCACCTGGGGATGTGATTAGCATTAGTTTGTTATTGATTATCAGGCTAAAAGCCAGAGTGGCTAATGTAGAATGGCAATGGTATTTTAATTGTTCCTTTCCTGATTCATTTGGATGACTGGATTTAACTTGCGCATCACATTGTACGACTTTGTAGGTTCTAATTTGAATCTCTTACAAAGGCATCTCAGGACAAATCATCGTTGGCTCTCTATGTAACACATCACAGAACTGAGCTCACGTTGGCGTTGAGTCATCAAACCAGCCATCATGGCGCGTTTTTATGTTATTTCGGTCGGTGGCACTCAATTCAAGTCGAGTGTTTGTACAGACTTAGCTGTTTGGTGGCAATGCTGCAATCTCGTCACTCGGCGGGAGCCTTCGCTTTCATGCTTGGCGCAGTCGGCGGGGAAGGCTGCGAAAAAGCATTGAAGCACCCCAGGAGGAATCGCAACTGATACGATTGGTAAACAAGCCCAATGGAGGAGACAATAAGACTAGAGAAAACCCACTTTGCCCAAAGTGAACATTTTTTAATACACTGTTGTCAGCTTTCCGAAGATAACCTAAATCCATGTTGTGACAACTTCATTGATTTTAATGGATGGATTATTTTAGTATGTTATGCTCATTCTAACCCAACACCTCCATTGGCTGGCCAGACTTCAAACACATACATCCAATCCAGACCCCAAATCCCTTTGTTCAGAACTGCCACTTTGTTTGGCTTTGATCAACCATCAGTGACACCCTTGGCTAATGAACATACTTTTTGGAGAAGATGATTGACAAAGGTAAAAGAGATTTTTCATTTACGACTGGGTTACATTCTAACTCCTGATTTTGTAACGCACCATTCCTTAGGCAGTATTAAGGTCATAACGACTTTAAATATTTTCATAACGAGTTACTGATGGTGTAGTGGTGACTTTGGTGGGTTCAGTTCCCACTCCATGACCAAGAGAATGTGTTTGTGCCTTGTGATTGACTGGCGACCAGTCCAGGGTGATGTCCGCCTGATGCCCAAAAGTCAGCTGGGCTCTGTTCCAGCTCCCCTCAGCCTCTCACAGGATAAGCAGTATAGAAAATGGATGGATGGATTTGTGCGAAAAAAACGTACTTAATGCAACATAAAGTTCTCAGAGTAAATCCTCCAAATGATCACCAAACCTTGGCGCCACGGTCTGCCCAATATAGCTGGTGTTGGCAAAAAATACTGGCAAGCCCATTTGTCTGGGATACCTGCTTCTAATCAAGGCTAATTTTGGGGTAGAATTCCTAAGTAGAAGTTTATCTAAGTAGAACTGGTTCATGGTTCATTCTAGGGTATGATGGTCATTTAGACTTTTTCATGTGTCCTTTTATAATAGACATGTCCACTAAATTCCGTGTCAAACTAGTGACAAGGGCAAATTTTCTTTTTAACTTGTCCTAAACTATGTACTGTAGGCTATGTTGTCCACCATGTCAGCCGCGGGTATTGTTTGTAAGCTTATTTTGGATCAAATTCAAGGTACACCGATCAATCAGAATCGGAGGCCAATTTTTCAGAATTTTGGAGGTTCGGTTGAGTCAAAGAAAACCGAGCTTGTCCACCGATCGTATCCCCCTCCATGGAGATCTAAAAAGTCAGCCACGGTTCTCATCTGCTGTGAGATGACTAAGAGGCTTTTCATTTTTATTTTATTTTATTCATGTAAAAAAAAAAAATATATACTTTATGTACAGTTAAAACAACTAGTTTGTATAGTTTCACTGGTATTGTTCAATGTTTATGGATAATGGCTTTTTAAAGATTAGGGATTGGCCAGAAAATTGTGATCGGTGCACCCCTAGATTAAATACAAAATGTGTGTGGTACTCACAACATCAACATTGATCAAAACCAAAAACTGTGTAGGTCTGCCTTCCCCCTGACCCCTCCTACCCATCATTTTTGTTTCACTTAAGCTTGTATGTTGCAGTTTTGCACATTTAGGGCCGGAACTGGTGGAAGTATCCTAGACAAAGACTGGAATCAAACAATGTAGTTCCAACTATGACAGTTCATTTTGCAATTCTCCTACTGCTGCTAACAAACTCACAAAGGTTCCAACTGAGCACGCCTAAACAGCTGTGAAAAGATAGATTCCAAGCTGTCTCCCAACAGTAGTTTGTTGGTATTTTGATGCCATAAAACAGATTTTTCTTGATATCACGGTTGTCGGTGACATTATGTAAAACTAACCGTTATTGCAGCTTGGCAAAAACAAGTGTAGGACATTTATCTCACCCTTAAGTATCTCGCTACAAGTTCCCGTCATCGTAGTGAAGCAGCACCTCGAGGTGATCCAAAAACTAGACACAAAAAAAAGTGGAGCACAGCACTTGTAAGTGCAGATTTATCATATTCCAAATATATACGGCGGCGGCTCGTGACTTTGTTACTTCAAAGGTGAAGAGGCAGATGTTTAATTTGGCCCATAGAGTTTTGTGCTTTGTGGGGAGTTAATGCTTAAATGTGTTCTCGCAAAGCCATGTAATCCTCTATGTGATCAGGAGAGCGTGAGGTTTGAGGGTTACGGAAATGATGTGGATGGGGTAATCCCCCCGAGGTCTTGCAGCTCTTGGAAAACCGGAGTCATCCCTGATGCTTTTTTTTCTTCTTCTCTTTTGCATATGGTTAAATAATCATGTCTGCTCTGTGCACCGCCGCTCTGCTTCTGCCGCCCCCCTGCGATGCTTTGATGAAAAAGGACGTTTGATATGAAAAGTTACAGTAGGAGAGCGTGAAAAAGATGTTTTATAATACAATATGGAATTTAGAAAGCTGCAGTGCAGAGAATAATACCATGTTCACCGTTTTCTCGCCACAATTTCCTGAACACAGGATGACGGTGGATAAAGTCATCATGTAGGCCGACCGAGTCCACGAGTGACTGGCTCGTCGCGACCCGCCGTTGTCGTCGTCGTCTTCATCTCTGACAGATAAAGACATGATGTATTTGTGCCGTGTCACTTTGCGCAGCGCTGCAGCAAAGCGATTTGCCTCTGCTTAGGGTCTGTGACTTTTGTCATTTGGTAACGCGGGAGGCGGGAATGACGAGCGTCGCCGTCTGACAGCCGCCGACATTTCCGCTAACCGTGGCGCTTCTTTAAAGATGAAAGCCAGCTCGGGTGCATTTTTTTTTCATCCCACTTCCATGTTTGATATACAGGCTGGGGTTCTGCCTCTGTTCTCGTCTCAAAGTGACACTGTGCCATTTCATCTCGACAGACGGGGCGAGACATCTGAGGCCCGATTGGCTTAAAAAAATAATTTAAAAAAAAAATGCAGTTTGACGCGACGTTAGAATATGTGCAGTTTGTCTTTGAAGAGACAATTAACATGGGAGCTAATCGCTGTTGCCTTTGTGTCTTCTCTGTCCTGTCACAGCAGCGTCCTCACATCATGTTTGTTTTTGTATAATGATCCGTTCGCATTGACGAGAGAGGAGTGATGATCGGGTTTTTACAAACGCCAATAAGATCCCCGGGTTATCCCATTCTAACCCGAATATTTGGTCTTTAATTGATACCTTTGAACGAAACATTGGCTTCTTGGAATCGTGGTCTTTTTAGTGCAGGAACTACATGTATGTGCAGCGGCCATCTTACGTTGCCACTCCCAAATTTAGCCCAACTTGAATGCATTGATTTATGCGTGTATATAAGAGCGTGGATCTGCCATGCAACCCACTGGAAATACACAAACAGAGGTAAACAAACTTGACGATGCGGCAAAGAACCACACTTTATCGACTAATAGTGTGGTGAGTTGTGACAATATAACCTAATGTCTTTTATTGACTGTAGAAAGTTGAAAGCAGAAATGATGTCTATTGGCGTAATGTTTCCTGTGCTTCCCGGTTTCGATCGGAATACGTGCACAGGAGTCGCGTGTTACCCTGTATGTTCCAGTAACCGTAATTTTGACCTTAACTCGAATATTGACTGCATTTAAATGTAGTCAATGACACTCATCCTAAAAAGTAGGAGGTGGCCGAAGGGAAACATTTGCGACGATAGCGAGTTAACAACTAAAAAAAATAATAATAAAGTCATCAACGTTGATTCGACTATCAACACCTAAGCGTCGACTACAAATCATGTCTGGTTCAAACCCCTAATTTGAATTACAGAATGCATGACGCTCGTCCTGCCAAAATTGGCATTCGTCGCCCTCCCAGCGCTACAATTAACCTTGCACAACTCGCTGATAAGTCGTAGCTAAATTGGTCCAAAGTGGAGCTCATTTATTTGTCTGAAGCTATTTGCTACCCTGAAGCTAGCCTCTGTGACACCAGCAAAAGTAGGATAAAAAAAAAATGAGGACACTTTCTGTTCACCCCTCTTTTAATTAGCTGATGCCCACATAACCAACCCTCACCTTAAAGTTTCTAAATCTGCGGATTGGCCTCATTAGAGGAGTCCAGCCCAGCGGTGGATGACGTGTGATCAATAGTCCCTCCTCCCCCCCAACGTGCGCCGATCGCCTGCAATGGGGAACTTAGTTGATTACACGTCCTCCTCCCCCCGTCCCATACTCCGCCCTTTGCCTCTCTGCAGGACTGAGTGATTACTTAGGAAGGGGGCGCTCACAGAGACAGGGAGGCAGACGAAAAGGAAGAAATGCAGGGGCAAAAAGGAGGAAAGATCAATTCGTTGAATTTAGCTGAGAGCACAACCTTGGCAAGTGCATGCAACCCGCAGCAGATAATATGATTATCTCGGGAGGGAGAGCGAGAAAACAAATAACCCCACCTCGCTGCATTATGCAACTCAAGATCTGAGCAGCTCTTACACTCTCAGCTTTAATTCCAATATTTACTGCATGCGATGCTTATTATTTATTTTTTTTGTATCTCCGCCACCAGCTTAAGAAAAATTTATAAATAAAGCACAAGCGAAATACATGGTCTGTAGGGTGTATTGTGAGGATGACACAAAGATGGCTAATGCACTGGAACTGTGCGCTATTTGTCAGAGGCGGGAGGGAAGTGGGGGTGGAGGGGGGATAAAATATGGAAGTGCCGGCATATCGATCACGGTTGCCATTTCAACATGGAGATATTGAACGGCGAGGATTAGCCTCCCCCTGTGAGGAGCAGGCGGGGACAAATTAATGCAAGGCAGCTATTTGTTTTGTTTTGGGTGTTTTTCCCATTCGCTGCTGATCTGTCTTTTGTCCACGCTGTCACCGCTGCTAAAAAGAATCGACTGATGATTCATGATTGGTGTTTCAGACATGAACTGTATTACAGAAATTTATTTTAGTCCAGATTTGAGTTGTGTAATAAGAAATGAACACTTCTGGATTCTCTTAAATAGACCCAACAGGCATGTGTTGATGCTAATGACATAGCATTCAATACTTGTTTTTATGGTTAACGACGGTGCAGTATAATGGGTTTTCAAGGTTGCAAGTACCACACAATACTGTAAGTGGCGTAAAGAATGTGTAACCACAACGGCACAAGAAAGACGCTCAGTTACTGCCGTGCCTACTTTTAAAATTGTGATTTTTGGTGTAATCATGACTTTCTTTCTGCAATATCATAGGTTAATGAAAGATGCTGACTAGGAACTCAACTTCTTCATAAAGTGAGCATCCACTATGTTTTATAACAAAGTGTAGTGTAAGAATCAATATTGACAAACAAATATCACTCTTGATTCAGTTGGTTCTTCGTCTAAAGGGAACAACACGACATCAAAAATATGAGTAGCGAAGTTGAGTTGGTGACTCAAAAGGAGAGTTCAGAACATTTTTTATTTAATTAATAGTTAATTTTCCGCACAATTGATAGACAGTCCAATGCCTATTGCTAACTACTCCCTCTTATAATTAAAATAGGTAATCAATTTCTTTTGTATTTGTACTTTTGATTATGTAACTCAGCAAACAATAAAGGAAAAAACAACAACAAGGGAACCAAGATGGACTCCGTGCATATTTCATTGATTCTAGCTCTTGTTCAGTGACATTGAAACTGCATCGGTCTTTCGGAAAAGAATTGTCAATGTCTCCCAACGGCAAACTCGGATAAGAAAATATGCCATTTAATTTCTGCTGACATTTAACTCGGATGGCTTAGCGTATTAGCCGAGGCGGCCGGTTCCGATAAATGTGTCAAGCCGGAGATTTATTTGTTTCATATTTTTTTACAGGCTCGAGCGCCGGGAAAGAGTCTTTTTAGATTTTTGCGGATTGCTTCAGTGTAGGGTAAATACACGTTAGTTTCCAGCCAATGCGTGCACGTCGTCTGCCGTGAGAGTCCGTTAATAGTCAGCAAATATACGTTTATTGAGATTGAGCACATGAAAACAGAATACAGGTTTGTGTCTACAGTCCCGTAAAGGAAATGGAATCTGCTCGAAAGAGATAAGCCTCTCCTCGCTTGTGAATTCCAGCCGCCAGTGAGAGTACTGCGCCGTGTTTTGGGGATCCATTTCTGCGTGTCTTGTCATTGGCAGGAGTGACAGGTAGATTGGATGGGAAGACCGGCCATGCAGGGATGGGTCAGCGAGCTCGGGAATGTGATGCCTGGAAAGCCACCGTCGGGCCCCCGCCGGCCATTGGCATGCACGCGTGCGACTCGTTGTGCCATGGAAACGGGCCTGTGAAGTGAGACAAGGCTGAAATCATTTATTTCTCCCGCTGGAATGCATTGGAATGATGGAATGCTGCGACTTGTAAACATTAGCCTGGCCCGTTATTTGTTGGGGTGTCATATTATGCATCATTGGCCTAGAACCTTCAGTATTCAATGTGGAAATGTCAGAAAATCCATCCAATGCATAAACATGATAGTTTTATGGTAGTCAAGTGTGATAGCCATAAAGACTAATAGCCAGTTTTTATATACACTGGCAAAGTCATTTCTGCAGCAGTGATTGGCAAGTCTGCCTCACAAACAGGAGGTCCGGTTTGAAACCTTTGTTGAGACATCTCAATGGCGTTTGCATGTTCATTGGGTACTTCACTTTACTCCCACATCCCCAAACACATGCTTCTGTTGCTATTGAAAGATTGTTTGTGTGTGACCAAGGTCAGCTGGGCTCTGCTCCAGCTCACTCACAACTCTAGTGAGGATAAGCGCTATATAGAAAATGGATTAGATGGATAAAACAATAATAAATTCATCAGTCTGATTTGTTTCAGTGAAAATAGACCCTTGTTTTTATTGTGTTCAAAACGGTACGTTGATTATCAAAGTTTTCATTCACTTGACATGTAGTCGTCACAACAAAATGACACAGCCAAACGACAAAAGACATCAAATGTGTTTCCATCGTTTTTTTATGGCAAAGCGAGACTTTCGCCAAAGTTTGTCCACCAGTTCTATCAACTTTAATCATTGACTTTGCGTTCTTCATGTTGGCAACCGGATGAATCCATCACCAGAGATGGGAAAAGTTTTGACATTCTCTACTTGAGTACAAGTACAATTACTTGTGTACTCACTCAAATAATTACTCAAGTAAAAGTGGGAAAAGTACATGCTCTGAAATGTACTTGACGAGTAAAAGTATAAAGTATTTTTACCAGATGTTTCCTCCTATCTCGTCAATTTGAAATATATGAGCTAATGCAGAAAAATAGGGATACATTGGCCAATTGACTTTCTCACTTGCTATCAAGTTATATACGGGTTGTTGTAATCTAGCCAATTGCATGTCATGTGATCGCGTGTTGTAGAGCCAATCACAAGCTGGCATGTCCAGGACTGTGTGAAACGCTTCATATGATTGGTGGAGCCAGGAGACATTGACGCTGCTTTTTCTTCCAGGTCAATTATTTTAATCGTTTTCATGCATTTAAAAACAAAAGTAACGACCTTGTTTTGAAAATGTATCAAGTACTACTCAAGTAAAGTAGCTAAGTATTTGTACTTCGTTACTTCCCATCACTGTCCATCACGAATCTACGTCTAGATCCCGTTCGGGGTTAACGACTTTGCCGCTTACATTACCACAGCGTGGAAACATGACTGCAAAGCGTTTGATAAATGAGGCCCGTTCGACTTAAACGCCACACCTTACCAAGGCGACAGCCAATTACCCTCGTTGTGCCGGCCATGCGCAAACGTGCGCTTCGATACGTTTTGACAGTGCGGTGCTACATCATAGTTAGCCTCGCAGACGCGCTCATCAGCCTTGCACTTGATCCCGAACACAAAAGCTGTCAGGCAGGTCACAAGCGGGGAAGGGTGAGGGAAGGGGGCAGCCGGCAGTGTTTTGGGAATGTGATGGTGTTGCCGAGCGACAGGCGTGTAGAGGGAATGTTGTCACGCTAAATGACACGTTACAGAGGAGGACAGGAAGGACGCGTCTACAGTGGGCTCGCTCGGAATCGTCTGTATGTTCATGTAAATGAGCGGAAAGTATGGTTCAGGATTCCAGGTTGATAAGAGTAAAAAGGAAGGCGGAGGTGGGGACAAGTGATTTCAAAACATCAAGGTCAACACCGTAGGTCGGACTGAAGTATTCAATGTAAACTCAATCAAAGCAAGCAAACAGTATTTAGTAGTGAAGCTACGATGATCGTAGATGTCTCAGTGTGGGATTTTTAAGATGAATTGTATGTAGATAGATAGAATCGCATAGTTACGATGATTTTTATTGCTCCACTGAAACCAACCTGCCCCTCCACTGCGGGGCCAATGCCATGATTGATATTATGGAGACTTCATTGAAACATGAGTGTCATCAGATGCTTACATTGTTTGCTAATGCCACTATGCATCAAACTTGGTTTCAGGGTGGTATTATTCAAATTAGCTGGCTTGTGAAATTACAGGCTTGCAAAATTCAGAACGGCTTGCGTTCACAGTGCACAACAAATGTACTTGGATGATTTTTGGTTACTTGGTTCACATTTGTTGACATATGATCCAATAACCAATCATTCAACCAAAATAACAAGTATACCAAGAGAGGTTCCCTGAGGTATGCCATATTGAAATGTGCATCGGAATGAGTGTTGCATTTACCGTATTATTGATTATTTGCTTTTGTGACGGGTTGTACAACCAAATATAACCTGATGTGATGATCTATACATTTTTGTGAAATTTTGGGGTTTCCAAGCAGGTTAACAAACCAACATGGTTTTTGTAAATATAAATACTGAACACCTTTGTGTAGGCTCATTCAAAGCATGCATTTTTCTTACCCTACTTGGTGGATGTGATAAACTACAAATGAAAGCGGACACGTTGAAAGGCTTTTATCCCATTTATTTTAAGCAATTTTCTCACTTTGGGGCTCAGCCTTACATTGAAAGCTGTCATCCGCATAGGACACATTTGCTTTACATTTGCTTCACTGTGCAATTACTCGGCTGCAGTGCTTCTTATATGATTATAAGCCCATGTACAGATAACTTCTATGCATCCACAGATAAGATTTAATGTTGTTTCACGTTGAAAAATGTCACAGCACGACATAAAATCACCCGCCTCACCGCTGCTCAAGGTCCCACTTGCGCACTGCACATTCAAGGTTCATAATATTTACGCTCACATTCACATAAAATGAACACCACGTCTTTTTCGAGGCGGTTGCAAGAATATTTTTTTTCTTTTTGTACGGCACGAGTGAGCCTTTTTGTCGCATTGTTGTAAATGCAACCTTTTAATGATCGTCACACCTTCACGTCATATCATCTCCCTTCCTCATCACCATCATCGCCCGAGTCGGAGTCATAAACGGGGCCATCGCAAACGTGACGCAAACTAGCCGCGGCGGGCCCGCCTTTAAGGTCGCGTCAAGGAGATGCCTGAGGCAGGAAGACGAATGTGCTCATGGGGGGGGAAGTGTTACATAGACTGAGGTCATACACATACACATTTTTTTTGTATGTATATTTTTATTTTAATCATTTATATTAAACCAGTTTTTCCGCCAGCTAGAGAAGCTACGCTTGTATCAATTGCCTATTATTTTCTTCTTTAAGTTTTATGGTAAAAGCATATATTGCCAAATTGTCTGTTTTGTTTTGTTTTGCTTGCCGACAAACCTTGGTTAGCTTGGCTTGTCGTATACCATTAATGCTAATGGCCACACAAATCCTTTTTTTTTTCCCGGCTCAAAATGAGGCAGAGGTGGTGATATCCTGACTATGATGGGTGACTACTGATACCAGGTATTGTATTGTGCCAATACCAGTCTTATTTTAAGGTATCGTAGTCGCGGCGGTGACCTATACCATTGTTGGCCGCCGTCCTGCAGCCATTTTACGATTAGGGACTAGAAATGAGAAATTATATGAATTCAAAGTTGCCATTAATTTTTGCCTTTTTTCTTTTTTTTTACTACAATCATTAAAAAATCACCCCCATATTAAATTGTAAATATAGTTGAGCGTTATAAAATACTATTATGTTTATTGTATATACTTTGTTTTTATGACTTTAGCGATGGCTGGAGCGCGCCAGCTCTGCCTCACAACCAGGAAATGGGCGTGTGCAACGGTTGCTCCCTGATTTGTTTCTTCTTATTTCTTTCTTCTCTACATTAAAGTTTTAAAAAAAGAAAAAAAGAACGCTGTTTCCTCAGGTGTTGCTTCAGGTCTTTCCGGTGAACTGCTACTGATATAGCACCTCCATAATGGCGCAACATTGCAACTGCAGTTAAAATGCGTTGCTTCCGAGCTCAATCAACACAGCTGGAGCGCTGTGTTGAGCAATATCAGTGGCTCAGACTGGAGGTGGCGAGCAAGTTATGTGGAGGTGGCCGCCTCTGAATTTTGTACACAGGAAAAACCCTGCAAAAACCATACCATTAAAAAATTTTATAAAGTTGCGAGAAGTCGTAGCCTTGCTAAAAAATATTTGTCATTTTGGGAAAAACAATTATTCGGAGGAAATTAAAAATGTTTTTGTTTTTTTACCAAAATAACAGTAGAATATCACGTTAGACAAAGAAAAATTAAGTGATTTTACGAGAACAAATTAAAGGTGTCCCGATACAACTTTTTCCACTTCTATACCGATATTTTAGCCTCGAATACTGTCCGATACCGATATCAGTCAGATACTGTATCAGTAAGGGGTGTCCCGATGCAACTTTTTCTACTTCCGATCTAATACTGCTATTTTAGTTCATATATCGGTATATCAGTCCAATACCATATCAGCAGGAATGATACGTTCGTTTGTTTGTTTTAGTGTGAAACGTTAGAAGAAACTTGATCAAGTGATACTATTTAAATAAGGAATAATCAGCATCAGTAGGTATGAGAAAATGACCCATGTATTCCAAAATGTAAGTTACCTCAATTCAACTGCAAATATAAGTATGTACTGCATTTTAATAAAATAAATACAAAATAAATTTAAGTGATAGCTCGGGTTTTTTGACACGACTCTGTATGGCAACCTAACCTGTAGTGGTATGCAATCAGCACTGACAGCGTCCTGTGACCCCAGATCTGGTCCGATTTTGGCGCAGTGACAAGAACAGAAAAATAGTGCCCGGCGGTAGTGGAGTCTGACTTTTTTCTAAAGTGTGATTTTGTGATGCAAATTTATCACTCTTTTGAACACACTTTTTTAAACATTTTTTTTAAGAAAAACGCTTTATTTCCGTGACCACAGCCAACGAGCCGGAACGCTTTCGTCTCAACCAAAACCGGATCAGATCTCGGGTCACAGGACGCTGTCTGCCTTAAGTCAGTGCTGATTGCACTGTAGGTGAGGATGCCATACAGATTCATGTCCCAAAAACGATCCCTTTCAGGACAGCGGACCGATGGTCTGCACTCCAGATGTCCGTGGTGAAGCCACGAAGCAGTGATGGTTCGGCATAACGTAGTGAGGCTCGAGGTGCTCAATGAAGCGTTTAAAACCGTTATTACTAACGACTGACCAGGGGCTGGTCATCTAGC
Source organism: Leptonotus elevatus (assembly GCF_054856555.1). Lineage (NCBI taxonomy): Eukaryota > Metazoa > Chordata > Actinopteri > Syngnathiformes > Syngnathidae > Leptonotus > Leptonotus elevatus. The sequence goes on from NC_141254.1 coordinate 10,192,170, forward strand.
ACAATAAATTCAGCGATCTTTTCAGTGATACTTGAAGCCTTTTTACCATCCCGTGGGAGTTTCTCACGCTGTGAAAGTCGGACAGCGTGAGCCGGAGAGTTATTTATTCGCCTTGGTGCTCTTCTCAAAATGCTCATGCTGTCGTTTGTGATACTTTTTCAAATGCTTCTTTTCCACCACGGGGAACTTGGGTTGGACAAATGTTGCACTCCGCTGTAACGTCTTTTTCCGTTTTTAATGCAAAATACTCCCACACTGCCGACATTCTCTCTTCCTCCATTAGCTAAAAGCTAGTTCACGTGCATGCTTGTTTGATCACGTGGGCTCTGCATGCTCGATGCAGACGCTGCTGGATAGAAAAGCAGAAGCGAAGGATGCAATGGACTGCTTGTTTATGAGTGCAAATATCTGAATTTTTTGGACATGGACAGAAAAATATCAGATACTGTTTTTTGGGCTGATATCGGACACAAATCCGGTATCGGATCGGGACACCCCGAGAACAAATGTGTCATTTTATTGAAATAAAGTTGGATTATTATAATAACATCATATTACGAGAATAGACAATTACAAAAAAAGATGTAATTTTGTGAGATTGTTATAAAAGTAAAGCAAAAACATCCCTTACTTGTGAAATTGTATATTTTCAAAAAAAATCCATGCTTCCTTCTTTGTAGTCCTGACATGTAATTTTTTTTTATCATACGTCAACTTTCTCACCGTGATAACCTCATTCCTTTAATGATTCTTTTTTTTTTTTAATAAGCATTTCAGACTCACATCAAATTCTTTCTTTTAGCTCTCCGATTTGATTCTTAAGGTTCAAAAGTTGCTTATTATTTTACAAATACATTTCATTCATATCGAACCTTTTTTTATTCTGCGGCAACATCTTGTGTGTTCTGTGAGATCAGACATGACATGTTCGTGTCGAAAGCCCGCTGCCGCCACCACCACCGCCGCATACATCCAGTAGATCAAGGCTAATCTCAAGGCAGCTAATTAATACCTTCATTAGCATGCATACAAGACAGCCAACACGCTAAGGCGGCAGGGGTCACGTCATATTAAAGAGACTCAAGTCCTGTGCTTCTTGCTGTCTCGCCTGCAAATGAAAACCCACACAATATATATATTATATATATTTTTTTAAATCATTGCCGCCTTGGCAATGAACGCCATTTTAGTCGCTTTTTTTGTCTGCAGCTGCGAGATGACTTTCCATTCGATTTCAGATTGGACAGCAAAAAATTTGGTGTGTAATGGGATAATGATTCCGAGGAAGCAGTCACTAGTTTCCATTTTTAATTTAAAGCGCCAATATTATGGAAAATTGACTTTTTAATGGAAGGCAGATGCGATGACGTCAACAAGCATTATCCTTATTGATCGGTCGGAGTCCAAATCCATACCAAGACAGACGGAATTGTAAAGTACTATATAATTCTTGACAAAAGCATGCCACAGATATGTTATGAACACACATTGGGATTGTTTTAAAGAATATACTGATGCATCATTAGCATACCGATGAATCAATATTTTGTTTTCCACTCACACAGGGCTAAAGTACTGCAAATGTAACACATAGTTTGACAATTCCCGTGTATTTCCCTACATAGTCTTTTTTTCCCAAGTTTTGCTAAGACATGTCCTAATCCTATTTTTGTCACGGTCTTCTTCGGGAACGCTTGCATTCAGGAAGTCGACGGATGGAGACGCATGCTGGTTCATCTTGGTTTTTTTTTTTTTGTGTGTGCAACCTTCCCTCATCCTAGATAAAGCTCTCTCGCACACTTAATTGTCTCTCAACCCCTCTTGCCCTCCCGCCGCCCCTCCCTCGCCTCCTAAAAATAAAGACACAAGAGCAACCTGGCAAGTGGCAAAGGCAATTCAGCAGCTTGGCAACGGATGTGAATCACAAGAGGTTTCCAAGACAGCCTTGAGCTGTCAAAGAGAAAGAAAAAAAAAAAGAAGTCAGTCAGGCCGCCCGAGATGCGCCGTCCCATTCAATTAAAGTGCACAGCAACACGGCGAGGCGGCTCCGTCGCATCTTTTGATCTCGCTGTTTGTTCGTTGCAAGATCTGTACGATGTGCCTCAATGTTGTTGGTCCTCTAAGCTCATTTGAAAAAAAAGTTGTAGGGTGTTTGTCCTTTTCAGCAACATAAAGAACTTGTAGGCATTAGACAGCACTTTTTAGCTGGATTTGAAAACTCCAAAGAAATGAACCAAAGCTTTATTGCTCCCAAAAATTATTCACATTCACTTCCTTATTTGTATTCTTGCTTTGTTCGTGTTTTGTTCTCAGATTGGAACCAATCAGAAGGGACCGTCTTCACATTGGTAGTTCATTTTAAAGAAGAACCAGTTTTGTTAGTCCTCTTCGAGTCTGGTGGGACCTCAAAGCGGGGTTAGGGCTTGAAGCTATCGCACGATTTGTTTGGTTAGAATAGACTTAAGGATTAGGGTTACATTTGTGAATTTTACCATTTAGGGTTATTGGTAATAACAGAGTAAAATTTGTTTGTCAAATCGGGTTGTCAACCGAAGACACAGTTTCCCTTACCCACAAGCAAAAGCAATTTTGGAAAGAGGTAAGGTTGGTTTTAGGGTTATATTTTTGTTTGGGGTTAAGGGGTTAGGGTATGATTTGCAGGTATTTTGGGTAGGGTTGAGTCAGTTCTTGCTGTAGTCATTAGAAAGAGCTAAATTTGTAAATCAGATGGTTGTCTCTTAGACGTTAAATCCCCAGATAGCACTCGACACGAACCACTTGGTGTTCTTGTTTTTCCAGCAACACTTGCTGTTTGACCCTGATGGACATAATTGACCAGAAAAAAATGCTTTTTGTTGTTCGGTCGTCATCCGCTGTACATCACTTTGTCGCTTCAGGTTAGCTACTTTTCTGTAGCAAAGCGAACCAAAGGATCTCTAACAATGCTTGGTATGACGCTTTTGAGTTCTGCGCCACGAGTACAACGAAACTGATGAATACCTCTTCAACAGAGCCAATCAAAAGCCGGGACCCACAATGCAAATATTGACTTGTAAAGAAATATCGCCGGCAAACAGACAGTGTGGGGGTATAAAACGGTGGAGATGAATGCTAGCGTGGCGAACCAAAGCTGATAGGCAGAGCGGTGCGAGATGGATGACGCCGCCTGTAAGCACTCCGTCAACATTTGCCGCCAGGCCGCTAAATGATAAACATCGCGGCGAATCATCCGTCTCGCTGACAAACGGTTTGGCGCGCCGACACCATCCTTTCCCGTCGCGTCAACTTAACCTGTCAGTCTAATGAGTGCCACGGAAAAATAATATTCAGGCCCGGCCGCGCGATTAGTCACCCTCATTTCCCGATCAGCGTTTGGGAGTCTGGCTTTTGTTTTTGAAAATGGAGGTACACGAGGCCTCGGCGGCGGCAGATTCCAAAGTGATGCATGGCTCGCATTAGAATTGGCGGATGCCGCCAGTAAATTGTTGCTCCTGACATCATGCGCGGTTGTTTTTTTTAGTCAAACTTCTCCATTTGGCTGCCAAACTAAAACAAATGCACATTTTTAATTGAGCCGTCAGCTGTCAAGCGGCAGCCTCGCCGCTACTAACGGCGTCCTCTCAAACATTCACAGTAATTACCTTGCAGTCAATTTATTTATTTTGTGGTTCGCCCTCTCATCAATTTTGCAGCTGGGATCTATTATTTAATATTTTCTCTTCTCTCTTCTCTCTTCTAGGTGAGTGTCAGTCAACGACTTGTGGATTATTCCAGTCAGCTGCTTGTGCGTGCTTGTGATTCTGCGATCAGGTTGTGGGGGGGGGGGGGGGGGGATAAAAAATGTACTCTCTTTTTTGTGGGGGGGTGGCGGGAGTTTGAGGCTGTGATTCGGATCAAAGGTAAAGCGGGGCCGGAGCTTCGGCTTCCTGCGGCGTCGGTCTCGCCGCCTGACAGGTTGTGGCTTCCTGTGGGCTTGAAGCCACGTGGAGATAAAAGTAAATGTCACGGGTGACGGAGGACTTTGGTCTTTGTTGCACGGCCGCCGGGTTCATTGTGACTTGATCGCCGACGACGTTCGAGGGACCTGGCTGACGCCGGTAATTGCCACGACTTTGCCTTTGTTTTTCAGTTGGAACTTGTTATTCAGTTCAGTCATCACCGCTAGTTTTTTGGGGGGGGGCCGGTGGGTGGGGGTGTTTTCAGCAGAGCGTGCGCTGGAAATGCAAGTGAAGCGCTTGGCTTAGTACTTCTCAAGCAGGTTTTGATGGTGGGCTTCAGTATGGACAAAAAACATGGCGTCTTGATATCCAGATCAGGGGTCATAAACTGTTTGCCCCCAAAGACCACATGAGCAGCTCATGGGCCTTTTTGTAAAAATAAATCACCGGTGATGTGATTTCCTAGGAATGTTGTAGAAGTGATCATTTTAAAACAATAAAACATTTAAAAGTTATAGAAATAAAATGTTGAAATCATTAACATGATCAATGTCTTCAATATTAATATTATTTTTAATATTATAATTAGAGCTGTCAAACAATTAAATGTCTTAATCAGATTAATCACATCGAGTACCTGTTATGTTAATTCTTTCAACATTTAATGTTATGAGGATGTCGATCCACTGCGCGCTTTCGTCTTCCTCTTTTTCTAATCAGTTAATTATTTGCATAATTTAAAATAGGGATAAAATGACCCCAATATTTTGACATGAACTAATATTCTGAATGTCATACATAAACATTTATGAAATGCTTTACTTTAATGTATGTAGTTATGTTTATTGCTCAAACCTGTGCTACCTTTAACCATAACCAACCGCTGTCAGCTAAAGGATCATCTGCGTTCAAAATCAATAGTGTGATTAATCTGCGTTAAAGGTGCATTGTGCAGTTTAAAAAAGTAATATTCAAACTTTTTCTACATCATGCATGCGCCACCAATGCCCAGATGCGTACCAATAGCGCTGACTGTTTTTACTGTGACTGCACCTGTCAGCTTTTATCTTCCCTATATGGTGTGCGGACCCTCACACTCCACAGTTGCCTTGGAAAGGGAAGGGGCGGAGTTTTTCTTACCTCATTTGAAGTCATGTCTGTGTTTGTCAACTGTGGCTGTCGCTTTAAGATTGTGCACGTACTCGCACGGGGACCATGAACGAGCCTGACACATGCTTACGCTTTGGGCCAGTCGCGAGTGAAAAAGTGACGAACTGCACAATGATCCTTTAATACATGATTAACGCGATCATTTTTTGTGATGAATTAATTTGTTAACCTTGACAGCACTAAATATAATTAAAGGTAATTTCAGCAAGTGTGCTATTTGAGAAATTTGTGTCAAACTGGTAGCCCCTTGACATTAATAAATAGCTCTGTTTCAAAAAGGTCGATGACCTTGATCCAGATTAATTGATTCTGCTTGTTTACACCTTGTTTGCTTTAAGTGAGAAATGCTCATTTCATTTAAATATAATTTTTTTTTATTTTTATGTATTACTTATTTTTATTCATTTATTTTTTTGTAGCTAGCTAAAAATATGTAACTAAAGGATAAAAAACCCAAAAAAATTGGGTGGTACATGTTTTTTTTTTTTTTACTGGACATCGAGGATACACATTTTTACTGGTACTAGCTCCCACCTGATTGTCTATAAAAAGCGCTTGTCAGCAGGGACACGATTCTAGCAGCACAATGCCAGAAGCATCATCCGCCGCCTGGTCCTCGACCATCTCTTTGGCATGCAACTGAGCAATTAAGACAGATTATTGGCAATCCACTTTTAGGCCACTAATGACTCTCTCAATGCTGGGGGAGAGTGAAAATGACGACCAAAAAGAGTCGTCTTTCGTTCACCGTCGATGGCGCCGATTATTTGAAGCGTGTTGATGTGCAATTCCCTCGTGGGAAGGAAGATAATATTGTAAAAGGAGATTGACGTCTTCTGCTTGAATGTTAGCTGACGACTTGTTATGTTGTGTTAGCGCGTCCGTCGGATTCGGCAGAGCGGAAAAATCCCGTCTGCTGGAACCCGAGTGGCTTTAATGGAAAATGGCACACGACGAGGCACATATGGACTCTCAAATGGTTTTACAGCAAACTGGTCAAGCCTCCGCCCTCTTCTCCCTCATTGCCAACTTCTGCTTCAACAAATCAATTCATCAATTACAATGCAATACACATTTTATTGAGCCAAGATAATTATTTTATTTCAGAACCATTTTTTACTTGATGGTGATTTTTTTTGGTGCAAGATATACCATACTCATCAATTTTTTAAAAGAAAAAAAATCAGTATTTTATCTATAAATTTTGAGTGTGACTTTTTGAATTAAACTAGTAAAATAAATTCAGCTTTCCATTTTTTTTTCCCGTTTAAATTTTGTCTTGATTTTCAGAGAAAAAATGACTTGGCCATTTATTTCCCATAATCCAGTACATACATTTTGTATACAGAGGTTCACCAGATTAGTAACAACTCAAGGCAACATCAGCGTAATACATTCTGTCAAAACTTGGTCCTTCAAAATAAAAGCATGCTGTATCATAACAGTTTCGCCGCACTTTCTTGAGCCACACAGTGTCTTATTTAAAAATGACACGCTCACTAAACAAGCACAAAAGAGTTTGAGTGTGAGATGCTAATCAAGCAACCATAGGCAAGCTTTAGTGTGGTGAAGCTGCTACTGTATTATACTGACATGCTTTTACTTTGAAGGCCTGATTTTTGACATTTTAAATGTATTTACTTCACTAGTACCGTCATTTGTATTTATTTCACACTGTTTTTATATGTAAAGTTTTAGTTATTCCCTGTAAAATATATTTTTTCATTAATATTTGTATGTGTCTGAAATGGATGAATTGGATTGATATTATTTCACATGGGAATTATTGCTTTGGATTTCGTATCATTTGGATTCAGTCAGACTTTCTGGAACCGAGGTTCCACCCTATTCTAATTTATTGAGATGCATGCATTTGTCGTAAGTAGAATTATATTGCACATATTATATTGAGTTATTTAGTTTAGTGGTCGCACACTAAAAGTCCATCTTCGACAACATCGTTGAGGCGGCAAACAAGCTGGGCCTAAATTAACATCCAAGGCGAAGCTTCCGATAATCAACTCTTGTTGGTATCGATCTAATGCCAACACTAAGCAATTTCTTAACGTTTAAAAATGACTGAGTCGAAAAGATGAAGCAGGATCAGGCTTCTTTATTTGGGTTCACTTTGATTTAAATTATATGTAATTTTTCATATTCAGACACACGCCTGGCGCTCCTTCATTAGCTTTTTTTTTTCCCTCACCCTTTCTACCGACAAGAACCTCGCTGATGAAGAGCCCCTTCATCCAAAAACACTCCAGCAAAGTTCGGGCCTGACGAGTTCAAGAAATGATGAGCCTTTCATCTTCAAGTTTGCAAATTGGGAACACTCGCCGTAATTTGGACGGAGACGCGAACGTGTTCCGCTTTTGTTTTGCATCTGCCGTCCCCCCCCAAAAAAACGTCCCTCCGATGAATCATCACAAACTGTGACGGCGTAAATCTTTAATCGCTGTAATGAACTTTAGAGTATGGATTCAAAAAGCCATTTTGCTGATAAATGACCCGTGCCGGGCTCCAATACCGGGATAAATCATAAAGGCTGCGCTTTTCACTTTTTATTTTCCGTCGCAGATCCGCCGATTTAAATAATTGACTTGAGCGCGCGGCTGCTGTGGACACGGCTGTTGATAAGGCAGGAAATTAGCTTGTCCAGTTTGAATCACAAAAGAAAGTGTCGGCCGTCATCAGTCTGCCGGTTTGGCTGAAACTCGGTTTATAATGGCCCCGAGTTACGAACGGCGCGTTATAAACTCGTTTGTGTGACGCGTAGTGCTCATGCAGTACAAGGAGACACGCTAACTTATATTTAGTGTTTCACTTGATTGTTTGATATTTATGGCTTAGACTTTTTTTTAAGTATTATGTACTGGAATTATGATTGTACTACTGCATTGGCATCAATTTCATATATTGTCATCGTTGGGCTAGAACGCTAATGTAAACCAAGACCCCCTGTACATAAAACTGTGAAATGGTATATCCTCGCCTATTTGTGGTTTGGTGTTTAGGTATTTATCTCATTTTTGTGTTTTTTCGATAGAAGCTAAAACTCGCCACCTCTGCGTATTCCCTAACATTATAAATGCCACAAAGATGGAGTCAAACCCTGGCTAGTAGGTGTGATCTTACAAGGAAGTATGTTGACATGATGCATCTTGACAGTCTAAGAGCTTTGTATGCCGGGGCGGAGTTAAATTTAGTCTGGATTGTTCATGGAAGCTTCAGAGTCTTCACCGTGTACGTTTTTGATGATAACTGCCAGTAATTGCTACAGATTTGTTTTTGTTGATGTTGTATGAGTTTGAAAATGTTTTGCGATCTTAGGTATTATATATTAGTGAAGATAAACGTTTTGCTATATGGATGAATATATTAGCTTTCTATTAGGGGTGTGCCAAAAAAAATCCATTCTCATAACAATCGTGATTTTCATTTAGTACGATACAGAATCGATTTTCTCCCCAAAACGTATAAATACGTTCTATTTTAAACGTTTTTAGGGTCCCAAAGACGTATTTATACTTTTTTCAATGTTTTTTTTATTTTATGCTAGAGCATAGAGAAGGCTTTGATGCAGCCTCTCAACTGCAAGGAATGGTTGAAGAAATGGTAGTTATTACACAAACAGCTAGCAGGTGGCAGCAGAGCAAAAGTTAGTTAAATAGATTTGTGAATAATGATGAAACTGAACTATATTCTAATGCTAATTGCTGCAAAACGGAAACATATAGAAACATCGTTTTTTTCCTGATGAAATAAGAGACTTTAATCTTTGTTTTGGTAGGTTTCATGTTTTTATAGCAACAGAACACAATATTCTGTGGGCCTTGCAAAATGAGTCAAAATCCAGTAAAACAGCCGGGAGTAAAGGAGATTGCTTCTGTGAAAATGGCTGGGACTGAATGAGTTATTTGTCCCCAAATCGATGTTATTTAAATTGTTTTATACCGTGTTGCCCTTTGTGTGTGCTTTAATTGGGAGCGCTGTTCATGTTGTACACGATTTGGCCACTGAGGGGCTGTATGGTTCCGCACGTTCTGATACACTGTTAAGTTGTAGCTACATAGAGTAGAAGGAAAAAGTCATGACCAAGTCATTTCAATAAGTGTTTTTTTGCAGCGTAGGAAGAGCATATGCCAGTGAGTAATGTTAAGATGCTTCTCTGTATACATTCCTGAAGCGTTTTGTATGAATAGCCGTTCTTTTGAGTGATGAACGTGCAGCGAGTAGTGCGCTAATTAACATTAGCGAGTCAGACTGGAGTATGTCATGACATAAATTGAAGCAGAAATCATTGCCAATCAAATCATTTTCAATCAAAAATCGTTTAGAATCAATTCTGAATCGAATCGCAGACCCAAAAATTTGAATCAAATTGTGAGATACTTTCTCTCTATATATATTATAATAGTGTGTGTTTGCCGTACATTTATACCAAAACAGGAGGAAATGAAAAATCATGGGTTAACTTGTAAAAAGTACAACTTCTGAATGGAAAGTAATGAACATTTACAGGCTAGTTAGCTATTATGCTAACAGCTACATGCTTATTTATGTTAGTATCTGCCATACAAAGAGGAACGGATGTCTAAAAAGCCCAGCATAATGTCGTTAATGCATTGTTGTACCGCACCCACAATGTGGCACACCTCCTTAAAGGCATTGTTAATAAATGCATATTCACACATCATGTATTCTGCTTTGCTTTTCAAAAAATGGCGCCCCCGAGGTCAAACCCTTCATCTTAACCTCGGCAAGCTCGCGTCACCTTTAATTCCCGCAGCCGTTAATTGCGAGCATTCGTCAGCGTCCTTCCACCCAACGCAATAATAAAATACGACCGGCGCCTTTCCGCCGATGTCAGCGGTTTTGCGTATGTGAATGCGCTCGGCTTGTTTAGAGCTCATATTTCAGCAAGGGGAAGTGAGATTGTATTTTTTTTCTCCCCCCTCACCGCTACCACCTGTATACATTATGTATGGCATTGTGATTTATGGCTTTTGCAAAAAAAAAAAAGCTCGCACCCAATAGAGCGCGCGGGATCGGGCCAGCTCACCCCCAGCTAGATTAGGTTGGTTGTGAAGCGCCGCAATATGCCAGCAAATGAGCCACAAAATGGAAACGGGGACAACAGGAGCGCCGACTAAGCTCGCTTTTGTTCCTGGCCCCGCAACATGTGTTGCGGCCGCCCAAGCAGATGTAGCGCGACACATTATCGTCCGACCTTTCCAGGCATTACGGAGCTTTTTTGTGCCCGCCGTGCTCACCTGAAATCATGTAATAGATGCCAAATGCAGCCGAGCCTTGGGACTCGGGAATGATCCATCTCGCAACCATCCATTTTCTCAGAATTAGAACTAGTCTTCAAAAAAAGACCAGGATAGATAAAAGGAAAAACATGCTTTTTTTATTTTCTTCTTACCGGATGTTTTTTGTGAGAGCATTTCACTTGCTTCAAGCATTTTTTCCTTCTTTCTTAGGTTTTGTAACTTCTTATTGAGGTGTTGTTACCGCAGTCGGGTTATCTTAAAATAAGAAGTCCACCAGTTTTAAGATCTGGGGGCTAACAATTGAGGCCAGCTGTTGACTTGCCTGCTCTATTGGCTGATCATTTTGCTTCAAATGACTCATTGAGATTTTCAAAGTGTTGTTCCCCCATTTTGCCAGATCTTTCATGAATAGTATCTCCTGATATAAGCATCAAACCTACCAAAAGCAACAAAAACGAGATTGCGAAGACCCTAAGAAAAATGTAGCATGTAAATCTCCAAAGACATTTTTATGTTCCTCTTTTTTCAAATCTCTGTGTAGATTCCCGCCTACTCATTGGATAGCAATCCAACTTCTTTTTCATACTTTGCTTTTCCTTTTTTGCATCCCGCAAAGTGCTCAAGCAGCGCTTCAAATCTTGATTAATTCTAATGCAGAGAGCCTGTCAGAATTTGGAGAGCCGTGCGTGACTTTCACCACGGTGTCTCCACTTAGGCCTCGTTTTTTTACGTAGCTTATGCCAAATGCGCCAACATGAATTTTTTATTTTTTTTTAAAGCCAGTCGGGCTTTCTCAGCAGGAGAGCTGAGAAGGTATGCGGAAAGAGCGCAGATAACGACGAGGCCGTTGACGAGGATCCCGCCTAAGCGACGAGAGCAGTTCCCTTTTACTTAAGGAGCTGTTCGTTTTGCCAAATGACGCGCGCCACTGACTTTCATTTCCAAGCTTCCCGCCGCCGCCGCCGCTTTTATCGAGTCGTTTCCCGATTTGAAAGCCGCCTTATTACTCTTTTGTGAAATGCGCGCAAATCTCTTTCTACCTGACAGCAACAATATAATGCTCGACCGAGGATCAATGCGAGAGTTAAGGTTGTCATTGGAACTGCTTTTGGAAAGTAGTCAAATAAGGCAGCGCTTGGACTCGCACCTACCGTACTTTGTCTCGACCAAGATTTTTTTTTTTATGCAAATTTACATTTTTGACACACATAAACCTGTAGACTCTGGAAGACTCTCACTTATTGACTCTTTTGATTGATTAATGTTAGAATTGGACCTGACCGATTATTCTATTAACTCTTTTAAAATTGGCAGATGTATTTTAAATTGTCTGATTTGAGTAAATTAGTAGTAAAACAAGTAATTTAATTTCTTTTTTTTTCTTCTTTTTTTAAATTTATTGGTTATCGGAAATGTAGTCTGCCAAATATTGGAATTGGCGTATTGGCCTAAATTCATATTGATTAGGCCCTATTAAAAAGTATATTGTTGTTTTAGGTCAGCTGATGTTTGGCTAGTCCATCAATTTTTATGCAATATATTATACATTGTCTGGACAAGACTTCAATCTACCCCTTCCGCGCATTTTTATGCAGCATACACTCTAAAACAGTTGGGTCAAAAGTAACCCAATTATGAATCAAAAAAGGACCAGTCCACTTTAAAGGTCAATTTGACCCAACTTTCTGGGTTGTTTTATACAAAATGACCCAATTTTTGGACCCAAGTAAAGAACCTGACCAATATTTATGAGTTGTTTTACACTAAAAGACCAATTTCATGACTCAAAGTTGGGTCAAATAGACCAAGTAGAGGATGGGTCCATTTTTGCTCACTTGTTTGAAGCCAGCCAACCGATATCATGCACTGTTGTATTTTACGTCATGAGCGAGAGGTGAAAGTACGTGTGGAAAGATGACATGTGGCCTGCCCGCCTACCAGTGAATGATAACACGAGGTATCATTAAACATGCCTTGATGTCTGCTTCCCGCGTATTCGAGCGTCAGCCAATTGCAGCACTCGAGTGATCAACACCCATTCATATCGGCCACGTCGCCATTCTGCTGAATGGGCAAATGAGCACATGGTACTATTTACTGATCCAATAAACATTTGGTACAAATTGTTCTCGCTCGCCCAATCTGCCACCCGTGCGCTCGTAAATGGGGAAAAAGCGCCAATATAAAAGTCCAAATGAATGCTCCCAACCTTTTTATTATTCATCTTCTTCTAGCCGCGCATAATGGTAACGCTGCATGCTGTAGATTTTTTTTTTTTTTTTATGTGGGGCTTTGTGGACTACATTGTGTCTGCGCAAGAGTGCCTTAAAACAACAGCAGGGCTATTGTGTTGTGTGGGTGGAGATCTTCAAGCAAGGCTACCCACATTGATTTGCCTATTTATTTTATTTTTACAATTGTATCAATCCATTGAGCGCTTATCCTGTTTCGGGCTGTAGGGAAGGGTTAGGGTCAGGGTTGCCAGATGAATTTGGTCCAAAGGTAGACAACGCCCTGGACTGCTCAACAGTCAATTACAAGGCACAAATGTTAAACAATCATTCACTCTTATTGATTCCCTGATTGTGTTTGACACCCAAGTCCGACTCACTTGATAATGAGTATGGGAATCTGAATGCTAATAGCTGAATGCTAATGAATGCTTTTAAAGTAAATTGAAAAATAAATTATGTGAAAATCACAAAGTATTAATTGTAGTTGAACAGTAGAACAGTTGTCCCGGGAGGCGTGAATTTTTGAAGCAAGTTGAAATTTATATGGAAAAGTGTTATCTGAAAGAACCCTCTATTCATTTAGATGGAAAAGTGGAACTAATGATATCTAATGGAAAAATGCAAAAAAATTGTAAATAATAATTCACTCAATAGCGCCACCTAGGCATTCAGTACCCTCCATTCATTTCATTTTATTCCTCCATTCATTATCTTTGCTGGAAGCATTCCCACAATAAAGATCCCAGTGGTTCAAACCAAGTAAACAGAAAAAATATTTTTATACCTGTGTGACCATTGCAAAATTAGTTAACCGCAACACCATCATCGAGTCTTTTACATTTTTACAATTAGTTTTTTAACGGTTTTATTTGTACATACTTAAATTAGTATTAGTATTATACTTATATACTCAATTTTTTTTTTCATTTTTAGCCTATATATTTAAATTCCTGTATTATTTTTTTTATTTAGGATTCTTTTTTCATGTATTTTTTAGAATTGTTTTTAAATAAACAAATGTATTCTTCTAAAATTATATATTTTTTTGTATAAATTATTTATAATTTTTCCACTGGAAAGTATGGAATTGTATTTATTTTATTTACCTTTTGTTTTAATTTTTTATTGGAGTTAGGTTTTTATTTTTAAATTTAATTTTAATTTTTAAATTTTTAATTTTTTTCCTTATGTGTCCTCCATCGCAAGCTGCCATGTACCTTCTGCATGGACATTTATTATTTACTACACAAATGCATGCACCACTGTGTGTGGGCACACACTGCAGGAACACACACACACACACACACACACACACACAGATCAGTGCACACTCAACATTGGGTTAACATGGCTTTAGGAAAGATTAGCTGGGATTAGATTGGATCTGTTGCAGGACTGAATAGGAGATGAGAAAATATATTCAAGTCTGATAAATTGCAATCCTAAAATCTGATTAGTCATGATGCATCGCAGCATTCAATTATGCCCCCCCCCCTCCTTAAAAAAAGCATAAAATGAACATTTGTGGTGATATTCTGCGACTCGAGGCACACTATTCATAATTCGTGACACATCGAAGTGGTCTTTCATATAGACGTGACGACATCGAGGGGTGATCAAAACATTTAATTATGTAGTCAATTTACAATACATTAATAGATTAGCCTGCATTATCACATACCCGGCATTTCACAACTTTTACACTTATCCGACTCTGTCGCGTCACTCTGAGGAGCTGCAGGTGCAACAGCGGGCAGGCTGTTGCTATTGTTGAGTCTCCCTGTCTCCCTGCATGGTGAAATGCGCAGTGCGTAGTTCATTTCCATTAAAGTAGGCCTGGGCCATTTGTCCTAATAATTTGCGTATTTTCATACACTTCTACTACAATTTTCACTTTTGTGCTGCTGGGAAACGAAAATAGAAACCCTCAAGGAGGCTATTTTTGGAGAAATCTCAAACACGACATATGCAACCTCCTGCTCTATTTTGCTCAAATACGGGACTTGTTACTTTCTGACGTGGACTATTTTGCCGAAGCAGGTCACATATGACAACAAAAAAGTCATGACATCATACTTTCTCAAACAGAGCCGGACCATATTGAATCGAATTCTGATCCAACTGAGCTGAACCGAATTTCAAATCTTGAATCTTTTTGCACCCCACGTACTGAAAACTGCATTGAATTGTCTTTATGAGATATTGTGCATGACTAAAACATTCCGCTAAATACATTCAATGTAAATATTTTATATATATTTTTTTATATATAAAAAAAGGACACTATTTATTGTGTTTATATAGTGTATGTCTTGTTTCCAAATTGATGCCATGTACAAAATGGCATCTGAGTGTCAGAGAGACACATGCTCGGACCCTGCAACCATGCCCCGAGGTGGGCTTCATAGACACACACACATCCAGTACATTAAAGATGGATCAGGTAAGTCGAATCAGGCTCGCTGACCCCCGGATGATGAGTGGGAGGTTTGGCCATATCGCTGTCTGTCCTGCCTCTTACCTTCCTTTCAGTGATTGCTCGCTTGCAGGGATTTTCAATTGGATTCAACAATGGCACTTTTTGCCTTTTCTCGAATGCACTTGGTTTCCGATTAAGTGCAAGCCAAAGAAAAAGCACTCACAGATGATCCTTTTGATGCTAATCGGCTAGCGTAAACGTAACGTTGGCCATACGAAATATGATACGCCGTGGTCCCATTTTGCACGTTTGATATGAGATCATTTGTTCATCATTTGTTGTTTGTGGATCGACACATATGCACACACTTGACACGCACACTGAGTCACGACTGCCGAGGCAGAGGAGGCTCGGAGCTTTATCTCTATTTTGGTTTTGTCATAAAACACTTGAACCCACACACACGGCGAGAGCGTTGCTTTTGGCATTGACTTGATTTCCTTCCTCTTCCTCCTCTTCACTTCAACTCCTTCCTAAGGTCTCTTGTCATCCTTTCATTCTCGCCTCTCTTCATTCCGACTTCCTCCGACTGAGGGATGTTCTCTGTTATGTACACGTGTGCTGTAAATTGTTCATGCTAAAGGGCAAGATGTTTTATGATCTGACTTTACATAGGCTGAAAGACTTTTTTGGTTTGTTAGGGTTTTTTTTTTTGCATAGAGATCCAGTTGGATTGATTCACCTTTGTAATTCATAAGGCAGCAGTTAACAAACTGGGATCCACGGTTATTATGTAATATTTATGCAGACCAACGTGCCAATAAAACAAACATTGCAAAGGAACAAGACTCCTACTCTAAAACATAACAAAAGAAATAAAGGAAAGAAAAATGCACTACTGCTGTACTGTTGAACAGGTTGGAAACCTGTTTAGGACTAAATGGAACAGCCCTAAATTGGTTCAAGTCCTACGGGAAGGAAAGGAGTTATTTTGTTACTATTGGAAATTTTGAAGCTGATGGAATGGCCATGTTATATGGTGTCCCTCAAGGGTCAATTCTTGGACACCTTTTGTTCAGCCTGGTCAAATTCTTTGCAACTCTTATGTTGACATGTTGAAATTTAGCAGTACTATAAACGAGTATATAGACTGGGGTCAAGTTGTATTTGACTATTTTTAAAATGTGCAGAATTTCACAAGTTACTTCATGTTAAAGATTAGATAGCTCTTAATATGAAAAGAAAAGCTGCCACAAATGTCTTACAAATGCAATTGCATGATATTTTTGTAATTTTAATTCAATTTTAGGAATTATTATGAAATGACTGTATCAATGACTAAAAGAGGCAGCTTTATTTCTATTCTATTTTTTCATTTTTATGTTGACTAGAGGATGAAAATTTAGAAAAAAAAATATTTTATTGTACATTTTATTGTACATTTAGAACAGATATAAAATTTGCGATTAATCGCCAGTTAACTATTAAAGTCATGCGATTAATTACAATAAAAAATTGTAATCGCCTGACACCACTAATATATATATATATATATATTTATTTATTTATATATATATATAATTTGTTTTTTGGTCCATTAACACTTTCAACAATAATGATGTGAATTAGAGGGAGAACATTTGACTGTTTTACAGTACTTTGTCATATCAGCATCTAAATCGGCCAGACGATTAATAGGTCCCTAATTTCAAGATGTTTTTTAACTGTAGCTGTCTCGACGACATCAGGATACCTTCAAACCCTTTACCTGCCAACGTCGTCCTCCCTTTGTCTCTACTGTTTATTCCCCCTCCGCCGCCCCAGATTAAAGTCTCGGCTGCCGAAAAATCTGCCAGCCTGTTGATGGGCTTGGAAGCGGGTCACAGCGTTCGCTCGTGTCCAAGAAAGCTGCCTTTGAAGCAAGCTGGGATGCGCACACACACATGGAATGACACACACTACCGTACCAGATTCTCTCTCCACCTCTTTCTACCCTTGCTCCCTTCTAACGCCTTTTCATACTAATGAAGTTGGCTATTATGCGCCGGCGTCATGGGTCATGGAATGGAGTCCGTGGTGCACCCCTGCCAGTATGTTGACTGTGGAATTGGATACGCTCTCCAAGTTAATCAAGGGACATTGTCATGCCTTCTCTTTGGCAGACGCCACCAGAAAAATCTTGAACATTTTGATTAAGAATCTGGAGGATTGTGTGGAATTGATTGTTGAGTTATCGTGCCTTGAGGCAATTTCACCAAAGACTCCCTCCTAACTTAAACTTGCCCCCAATCGACTTCTCCAACAATCTGCAGTTGAGTAAACAAATGCCCTCGGCAACTATACGAGGAAATAATGTAATCGATTCTTAATTTCCCCTGGAGTCAATCAAGGACATTTTCCCTTAATTTGGTCTAATGAAACACCACTTTAGCATTTCTGGGTTGACTATGTCCCCTCTTTTATAGTCGTACCATTTATGAGGGATAGCGAAGTGGGGCTAAAATGTGGAGTTAAAATCATGCCAAAATCCTGCAAACACACAAAACATGATTTAGTCACACCCATTAATTCGCAAAATCGGTGTGTTTTGAAAATACAAAACAGCATTCACAAATTAATGCATTTTGTTAAATGCATACAAAGAAACATATCTTCAATTACAAAAAAAATATCTTTCAGGTATACAACAAAAATCTTTCGAGTCCCCAAAAACATCTTTCAAGTGCAAATGAAAAATCTTTCCATCTTTCCAAAAAAAATTAACAGCAGTATAAAAGGGGCTTCTATTTTTTTTAAATTCGTTTTAGTAATAGTTTGTTTTTTTTAAATGGAATGTTAGTGCGACAGATTTTTTTCAATTGTCTAATAAACTAATTATAATTCTTGACTTTCTGACCTTCCATTTTCTGTACAGCTCTATTGCAAGACCCACATTATTAAAAAATTAACTCTGAAAGTTCATGTATGATATTAATTGACAAAGAGGAAAATGAAGGACATTTTTGGTATATAAACCCGGTCAGTTGCAGTTGCTGGGTTGAGTTTTTAGGACTAAAACCGCTGTTTCATATGTTGGTCCTGATGGTGGCATGTGGCAAGCTAACTATTTTTTGGATGTTGGTGGTAGTTTAAGAACCACCGGTTGAAATCATCACTCCTGCATATTTTTGGTTGTCTTCTATTTTTAGATCCTCTTAATTCCGTAATTCCAAACATGTCCGTGTCTTGTCTGTCGGAGTTTATCGGAACATCCTTGAGAAGTCGCCGCGGCGGCCGCCAATGATTAATTCCGCTGAGCATGAAGTATGTGTGACACTTTTAAAAGAGGGTCTGCCATTTGATATTCATGAGGGATCATCCCGTTTCAGCCGTCCCCTCCGGTGTCGGTGTGACAAAATGCGGTTCTGTTCAATCCCGGGCCTCCCGCCGATGTTTAATTGCTGATGGATCGCTCGTTTTCGGCGTGGGATTGGTGAACCATTTAGACATCACGGTTGAGGGATTTGCAATCTGGACACTGTTGTTGTGCCCCCCAGGGCTAAGATGGAGAGTCAAGCTCTCATTGGCTAGACAAAATCTTGCCCTGCTAAATAAAAAAGCGTTGATAATCGTTTCATTAAATGGCTCGGTGAACATTTATTCATTCCTGTATGTTCATGCAATGTATTGAGGTTTGGCCACAAATGTGTGTATCTTGATAAAAATATATTTTTTAAGGGTACCAGCTACAACCCCCACAAATAAAAGTCTAATGTAAGAAGACCCAATTTTGATTGGAAGTTACCATTTTCAGCAAAATCCAGTGTTCTTACGTTTGCCTGATATAAACCCAAATCAGAAGCAGATATAATAGACAGATGGGTGACACTAAACTGCCAAACTGTTATACATAAACTATCTAATAATTGGCCCGTGCGTCACTTCTTGCAGTTTTAATTTTGTAGTGTCCTCCTCGATACATAACAAAACAACAAAACGATAAAAGCTGAAAAGAAAAACGTTTTTGATGTACCGTTAAAGACAATAAAAGTGTTGTCAAAAAGCACAACAAAGGAACACAAGGATGAGAAGAACATAATAGTTGTCTGCCCCAGAAAACTCGTTTCAGTTTTATTCAGATTATGTTCAAATTGTTTAGACTTGGAAAGACTTACTTGTCAAGTATGCAGCCATCCATTTTCTTAACCGCTTATTCCTCACAAGGTTTGCAACATTCAGGTATGCAGTGTTTGGAGAAATGAAAACAAAAAGATTGGAAGGTAAATGGAGAACTCAACAAATCATAAAAAATAAAAAAAATAAAAAGATTGCATACCGGTACTCAGATATATATTTTTACCCTATGAGATGGATCTTCCAGTTATTCACATTTTTCTGTTTTTGTTTTGATCTTTCACTAATAATTAGCTTTGATTATTGCCAGATTTTCACTATTTGTTGTTGGGCCTAAATCCCACCCCAAATGTATTTTCCTCCATTTTCATGAAGTTGGAAACGATATCACTTGAAGAAAGTGTTGTATGAAATAAGGTTAAAGACTGACTCAGGTAAGGTGTCAGTTCTAGTCTTTTATACAGTAGATTATAATATAGCGTTGAACAGGTTGGAAGCCTGGTTAGGACTAAAATGTTCTAAAATGGTTCAGATCCTACCTGGTGGAAGGGAGTTATTTTGTGTGCTAATGGAAGTTTTGAATCTGATGAAATTTTTGGACCCCTTTTGTTCCGCCTGTGTAAGGTACTCCTGGATCAAATTCTTCGTTTGGACTATCCTGGTTATGCAGATGACACGCAGTTATGTCTCGCAGACTATCCAAATGACTACAGTTCAGTTAAGGTCTTATCACTATCGAAACCAAAATAACTGAATAAACCGGATTATATTGACCGTTTTTGTTTTCATATCAACATGTGGGAGTTTCTGTGAGACACATGGGGTTAACACCAGCAATGTGTACTCTTGACAATTTAGCAGCAACTGTCCTGAAAAAGCTCCAAAGCAACAGGTGGCACTTCCTATAGCCTGGCTAACGAACGTAGCATCAAGAGGTTGTTCTCCTTGACTGCGGGTTGACATTCTCCGCTGTTGGCCATCTGGTTTCCTCATTTGCACTTGCAGCAAAAACACCTTTCGCGGCTAATAAGATTCACAACGCCAGTTTGTTGTACTCGGGTCGTGATATTTAGGAGACGGAGCTGCATGCTGATGAGCCGGCTGAACTTTCCATCTGATCCTTAATCTGTTGTCGGCGCTGGAATGATGTACTTACAGCGGCGTATAGGGACTTGAAGATGGCCGTCGTGCAGTGGAAAGGTGCCCTAATGTATAAACTGTAATCAGAGAGAAAAATATTTTTAATACATTTGAATGCAAAATTTAAATGAATATCATTAATCGATTGAATAATCAGTGAATTTATCAATTTTAAAAATAGTCAATAGCAACAACACTAGTACATATGGCTGCCAATGGAACTGCGTCCACTGTATTTATTAATGATGTGATTGCCAACAAAAGTAGCAGGAGGAATTTTAACATCACTGTGAGAACAGTAGGCTTTTAACTGTAAATTAATTAATTACAGTAACTTCCTGTTTTACACTTTTGTTGCCGTCACAATTATAACCATGACAACCATCTTTACCCTCCTATATTAATATGTTAAAGCTTACTCTGGGGAAGTGTCAAATGGCTCAGATGTGATCTTGAGGGTTCTTTTTAGGTGTGAGGTTTGCAAATTCACATCATGGCACGCTGCAGGGGCCACATTCCATCCACCCCGTCTCGTTTTTCATTTGTTTTCATTACTTCCCAAAGTAAAATATTCCATTTTGACTCCCACCGCCGATCCAGTGTGGCGCTTTTACCCTGTTCCGCTGTCGTCATTGTCTGTGATTAAGGTCAGAGCCGTCTGTCATACCTTTATTGACATTAATCTTCAAATATTGTTTGTTTCGAGTCTACGGCAGCGGCGGCGTCAAATTAAATATTGATGCTGCTCGGGCCTGTCTGTGATAATCTGCGAGGAAAAGTCTGTTGTTGTTGCCTCCTAAAACACGACGACGGTTCACTTTAGGGCCGAACTGCTCCCTTGATTAGATTGCTTTTGTTCAGTCGCGGGGAAGGTAAGAAGCACAAAGACCATTACCTGAAATATATCACAGCTTCGGGCAAGGAACTCTATTTGTGACACAAATGGGAAATAATGCCTACTAGAGGGTGAACGACTCCAAATGTTTTGAAGTCGACTACAATGTGATGAAATTGATGACGTCAGAAAGTCGAAAGTTAAATATCTGAATTGGTTGATTGGAAAACGAGATGACAACAATATTAGTCAACTTCAGAAAATCCTCTTTTTTTTATCGTTGCCAATATAGTTTAAAAATGTAAATATACACTCAAAGGATTACACAAAAATAATTTAAATGATGATTTGATTTTGAAAAATATTGATTGCAAGCATGCATGTACATGCACACAGACAACCCAAGCTAAAATAGCTCCTCCTTGACACAGTTTTTCACTTCAACATCCTTGGACCAACAGCTCTACTACTTTCCTTTTTAGACAGGGCTATGGCACCATCTTGTGGCATATTAGGCATTTATACAAATGATCTGTTCATCGACAAATCAAATGTAGCCATGGAGCACCAAAATACTTTTTTAATATAACACGAAATCCACAAAAGTGAACGTCAGCACAACCAAATATGGAAATCTGCTCATTTAAAGGATCTTTGTGCAGTTTGTCACTTTTGTACTCGCGACTACTGCCTCTGGCCCAAAGCGTAACTGCAGCATCTGTCAGGCTAGTTCATGGTGCGCATGCGAGTACGTTCACGATCTTAAAGAGACAGCCACAGTTGACAAACGAAGACATGACTTCAAATGAAGTAAGAAAAACTCCTCCCCTCCCCAAAGAGGCTGTGGAGTGTGCAGAGTCCGCACACTCACTATAAAGGGAAGATAAAAGCTGAGAAGTGCAGTCAGAGTAAAACAGTCGGGGCTCTTCGTACTCATCTGGGCATTGGTGGCGCATGCATGATGTAGAAAAAGCTTTAATATTACCTTTTTAAGCGGCACAATGCACCTTTAAAAAAATAAAAATAAAGAATCCGTCTCGAGTGCTTCCCATAAACAGCTGTGCCGTTTTAAGGATGCATTAGCTTTAGCATTAACAAGAAGACACCTTGTTATTTCTCCTTTATTTGATGTATGGCACGCGCTCATTACACTTGAGGCCAATTCTCCCCCGGTAGCAATAAAAGGACCCCTCCCGTTGCGTTTTCATTTTGCTCCGAATCCATATTTAATAGCTATCTAGTATATCACACTTGGCTGTTAACTCCCGCGTCCCCCACCGCTCGCGGCCCTACGGAGAAAATATCTACGGCTCAGCAGTAGTCAAGAGCGGTGACACTTTCTCAGCATGGCCGACAATGTCACGGCTTCCCGCGCCCGCCGCCCGACGCGGTCGGCGGCGCCATAAATGTCACTCAGACTTTGATGGGCCCTTCCTGTGGATCGATGCCAATATGTAGCCGACCGCCCCGCGGCCGACGTTCGTTCAAGTCGCCATCTATCCATTCTCCCTGGCTTTGTCCCTACCTCACCCCCCCTCGCTCTACTTTCATCTTTGTCCATTTATATCCCTTCGACCCCCCCGCACCAAGCCACCACTGTGAACTCCGTCTTGTACACACATTGTTACTGTTTGGTGGGTGTTCCTGTGGATGCGCCACATGTATGGATCTGCTGCACTTAATTGGCCAGTATAGTAGCTCTCAAACTTTTCACAAGAGCTACCACCTAAAAAATACTTTGCTATATTTCAATACCAAAAATGTAGACCTGGCCAATTAATCGATCTTTTAAAATTGGCCGATTCATTTTTGTATTTATATATTGGAGTGCCCTTTTTCTTTACAAAAAACAAAAACAAAATAATCAAATATGCCCCACCCCCAAAAGACGGATTCGTTTTATGTCACAGACACTAGAAATCATTCCGAATGAAGATTTTTGGTCCCTTGTTTACATGTGACGTGGTCCATTCCGATCTGCCGTTTATATGCTCCCCTTCCTTTAATCAGATCAGCCCCGCAGCAGCCGCGGGACGCACGGACATCAATCACGTGATTTATCAAAATGGAGTTTATTTGTCATATAGCACAGTAGTTGTGATAGTGTTAACACCTATTGAAGCAACATCTTGATAAAAACAAGTTTCAAGTAATTCAAAACAAGTTCTCCCCTCGCAGACAAGCTCTGGGGAGACACCGCCATTATTTTTGTGCATGCCGTACGCATTTTCATTCAGTTTGGCCGTTCATATTCATTTTAATCGGAATACATGGCTCCTCCATACGGAACGAAAATGATCCATATAAACAACGAATGGAATTTAATTAAGAATCGCAGGGGTGGTATATTCCTTTCTGCAATCGGAATGAGTGTCATGTCAATTGGAATGGCGAGGCTACGTACGGCATGCGCATGCTCTGTCTGGACGTAAAGGCGTCATGATGTCGTCGTTTCCACCCACTAAAATGGCGGCGTCTCCTCAGAGTTTTTCTGCAAGGGGAGAACTTGTTTTTAAGTACTTGAAACTTGTTTTTATCAAGATGTTGCTTCAATAGGTGTTAACACTACTGTGCTAAATGACGAATATACTCCATTTTGATAAATCACGTGATCGATGTCCGTACCTGGACAATAATTTGGATTTTAAATGGTAATACCAACCTTCTTTCTGTGTTTTATTTGCTAAAGCCGAATGACAATTTTTACGGTCAAGACAACAATTCCAATCTGAAACGGTAACGCTAACCTTCCTCCTTCTCTATATAAAATCCCAATGACAAATTGTACGTAAGCGACGCTAAACTGGGTAGTAAAGCTAATTGAGAATGAATACTGTCATACTGACCACAATAGTACCTAAATAATTGGTACCATGACACCTTTTGTAGGTATATCAGCCACATGTTACTGTTACTGTTTCCTTAGTGCTGTGGCGCACCTGCCACTGTGTCAGTTACTTCTCTCATTAGTGACTCGGGGCCCCTGGAACCCACAAGATAATGAGCGGTCATGATCGGTGTGACATGTCAGCACGTCGTTTCTTTTTGCTTACAATGCAGGAAAAAAAAAAAGACTGACTGCTTGAAGGGGGCGGCGAGGATAGAAAAGAAGAAGGTGCACCGGAATGGGCCCACCGCTGGCACAAAATCAATGCCATCCAGCGTCCAGTGAAACTAATCACAAGCACATGATGAGTAAAGACTTAAAGGCGTGTGCGTGTGGAGGCATTTGAACGGTCCCGCAAAGTTAATTACGCCTGAGCAGCTCGTTGTCATTCCGGGTCGTCAAATGCTGACACTTTGTCCTGACCCCGAATGCGGAAAGAATCCCGTGTCCGCCGTAGTGGGACTTTAATGAACTCCATAACGGTTCAAGTCGTCGGTGTCAATATGAGAGGTCAGCGCGCACGCTTCGATGTACTTAAAGAACAGATTTCACTGGAACAAGCAATATTTAATTGGTGTCACTGAATGTAGAACAACTTGTAGTATGTTTCTTTCATGCGAGTTTTCAAGCGGCCTTACATTCTTACACATCGTTGTGTGGTCCTTAATTCAAGGTTGACGGTGGTAAGTAGTATCATTAACATCAAACTGAGTCAAGTACCTCTTAGCAAAATGTGTGTTCTGATTTGCTCTTTAAATGTAAAACCAAGTACGGTAGTTCCCATTGAAATGAATGGGAATGACATGAATCCATTCTTGATTCCGTTTTGTCCTGTTGGAAGCCAAATAATGTCATATAAAGGACAGAACGGCCGCCTTGTTCATAAATTGTAGCAGAGATGCAAAAGTGGGTCATGTACGCGACCTTATCTCCGTCTTTCTCGGTGGCCATCTCTCCTCCTGTCACCTCCTGTGATTCGCTTCCTGCCCGACAGTTTTATTTTTAGTGGCGACCTCGTCCAAAACGACCCCAGTCGTCTCCGAAAAAGTCATCATCGATTGAAGAGGTGAGATTAGAGGCGGGCACATTAGAAGGAGCTTTGCTTTGTTTTAAACCAAAGTCCATCGTGATGTCCCAAGGTGGTGCAATCTTGTTGTTTCTGATAAATTGATCGGCCAGATGTAGGTCACTGAAGCCTCGCAATCATTCATCTCGGGCAATTGGGCGTCCGGCCAGCAGGTCGAGTAAACCTCATTTTTCCGAGCGCCCTAAGGGACGCTGAGTCTGGAACGCCAACCTCGCGAGCGCTGCGGTCATCAGTTTGAGTCCAGCGCTGGACTGTCCTGACAAGCCTTCAGCTTCACGATCAATACGACTTCAGTTTCAATTATGCTTGCGGGTATAGTGGCACCTTAGAGTTTGGGCACGCCCAAGTTGTACAATTTGGGGTTGAATAGTTATTGGAGATTGCATACATGATGTCATCATATCATCTTGAGCTGTCAGCGCACTTCGGTCGACCTCATTTTAACCAACATTCAACAATTAAATATTTTTTGTAAGAGAGGAAAAATATCCAGTGTTTTCGTGCAGTTTCCAAGTACTTCTGGGAATAACTACCGGTAGTTATGTTTAGTGCTATCAGCTTTATTTTGCCAGGTTTTTACTTCCTGATTCTCTTTGGCTTGACAGGACGAGTCATCAATCAGCTTTTCTTGAACAAAGGACTGACTCTGATATTACGTGACCTGTCGCTTGCACGTTGACTTCCTTTGTGCAATTCTTGTCAACGTAAAAACTCGGCCAAATGACGGCTCGTAGTTGATCTCAGACATGTTGTTTTGAACGAAGGGTAGGCACTGACGGATGCCCACATTTTCAGCAAATGCTTTGAGATGTAAAGCCTCGAAGAAAAACACGCACTGAGAAGGACCGTCTGTACTAACCCGGATCGCCGGACGAAGACCTGCTTCAATCAGCGCTCACTCCGTGTATTTTTTCGAGGCTACGCGGCATAAAGCATTCACTGAAAATGTGAGCAGATGTCCATGACGGAGCCAACAGAAGTGATTTTTTTTTTTTTTGCTCATATGTGTTATTATCCCCGTATAACAGTTTTCCTGACTGGCGTATGCTTTTGTTACTACTGTAAAGTGGTGGTCCTAAAATACTATATCAGTTTTGTTGTGAGGCCCCTGAAGGGAACATCAAATCATTGCGGTGCCTATAGCGAGACGCTCTTTTTCATGCGCCAATCAATGCTATCTGGCCCTTCTATAAAAGCCGCCAATATTGGATCTAGCGATGGTTGACTGTTGGAGCGAGATAAGGCCAAAGTCATTCAAGCTGTTGTGCACCAACACGCGTAGTTGATGTCATGTTGATTATTCGGCCCGTCTCTATTCATATTAAAGCCTACTCAACCTTGAGACTGATGGGGACACTTTGTTTCTCTTGACTGGTGTGTCCCAATCAATCTTTCATCCTATTATTTTTGTCGCATCGTACTCGATCACCGGGAGGTCCTGATTCACGTGTGAGCTGGCGCCCGCGTCAAGTGTGATGATGATGGTCAGATGTGTGAGTGCGAGGAGGTCATGCTGACTGCTGATTGCCCAGATGGCACGCTCGCCGCGGGTTGGTCGCCGGTCACAAATGCCAAATCCATCACGGCTCATCTGTCAAAAACGTCCCCAGTCGACGCGGTACGCTCGGGGACCACGGGGGAGTACCGTTTTGATTAGGTTCAATGGATGCCGAACAAAAGGAATGCGGCTTGATCCATACTGTTTTCGATGAGATCTCCTGGTGGCATGAAATATGAATGTAGAGCTCATTAAGTCAGCCTACTGATGTAATTAGTCATGGCATAGACGGCATGAAAGGGTATATGCACTAGCTTATCTCTGCTAACATCTTATCTCACGCGTCATTAATGTGCTCCATCCATGTCTGCATAAGGCAGGAAATTACAATACAGATGGTATTCATGTACATTGCCTTACCAAAGTGCGCTGCTATCAAAGTTGCTTAGTTATGGATGATCGTCAGTAGGGATGTGTATACATAGGAATATATACATGGATATAATATACAGATACATATATACTGTACGTGTAATGTTTATATACAAATGTGTTTATATATGTATACATAGGAATATTTATATATCAATTAATCGAAATAATCAACTTATTAATAAATTTAAATAATAATAATTTTTCACTTTGGCGACAACATTTCTCAGCCAAAGGTGGCTATGTGATGGCATCAAATCCCTCGGCCAACTCTCAGTAGTAACTCAGCACAATTACTGCTTTAAGCGGAGAACACATCTGCCTGCATGGGCTTTAAAAAAAGGGGGGGGGGAAAGATAAGCTTCTGAACGAACCATTGTTTGAATCTCCTCTGGACCAACCAACTGCAGTTGTCGGATTTCTGCAGCGTAAACCAGTAAATATAGAACATGCTAATTGACTTAGCAGAGAGAATGTATAGCATTAGCTCACAACTGATTGACGAGAATGAGATTGAACCCCCTTTTTTTGTCAGCGTGCAGTTGGAAGGATTTCAGCCTATTTACATGCATGCACATAATCCATGTGGGTGAAGGGGGGTGGTCCCTTTTGATGTAAGAGTCTGCTTAACAAGCATGGCATAGCATATTAGCCCGCTATCCTTGTGTAAAAGCATGTGGCGCAATGTGTTTGCATGAACGATGTAATATGTTATTGAGGACAAAGCGCTCTCTCCCGCTGTAAAGACGTAACCGCCGTCTATATTTAGCCAGCCGATCATGTGACATGCGTGCGTATGGCGCTGCAGCTCGGCAAGCGTCTCAAACAATCCAGCAGTAAATGATCCACCTGCAGCTGCCGTGGGGGCCGTCGGGCCCAGATGGCAGCGAGAGGTTGGAATTAAAGCATTTCACTTCCCGCCGAAATGTTACTAAATTGCACATGTGAGATCGTGTTTTCCACGCTCTGGATTCAAAGCCGGCCCATCTGTGATTGCTTTAGCACCCTAAGCATAACAAAGAGACTCCTGATTTTCTAATCCGAGTGGATGCCAGGATGACAACACTTCTCTTTCTGTCTTAATTGTATCGCCAATTCCATAGACCAACTTTCATAACAGCCAAATTTATTTCATTTCATCAAATTCTGCAGCGGAACCTGCTTCTGAGGACCATTAATCCCAAATTTGACAAAAAATAGTATGAGTTCAAACTCAATTGTCAAAGGATAAACTCTACCTGTGTTCAGATTGAGACAAAATTGGAGCTTTGCGGCAAGTCATATCAGCTCAATGTTGATGGAAGAACTTGATTCTTCTATTCTTGGGCCGCTTTGCTACATCCGACGCAACGTTTCCTAAAACTGTGAGGAGTACAATGAAATCAGTGATGATTATTAAGGCATTCTGAAGTGAAATGTCCTTCTCAGTGTCAGAAAACTGCGGATAATGAGTAGTGTTCTTCCGATACCGATACTGGTATCGGCAGAGGCCCCGATACTGCATTAATACAGTGGTATCGGTGAGTACTAACAAGCAGCATGCCGATACCATTAATTCTGATGCTGATATAGGACTTTGGATGCAGCATCTTGTGTCTTGCTCATGCACAGCATTCACTGATGTGTGACATGTTCACTGCATGCCGAGCTAAGATATCCTAATGACCGGAATGGTATCAGCATCGGCCGATACTGCAAAGCTGGGTATCGATATCGGGGGCCAAAAAACGGTATCGGAACACCACTAATAATGAGTCTTCCAACTGGATTAAGACCCAAAACACACAACTGAAGACACCCAAGAATGGCTAAGAACAAAATATTTGACGATTTGATAATGTAATAAGCGAAGTCTTGAACTTCGGTGGAAGGAGCTGAAAAATGTGGTCTGGAGAAGGCATCCTTAAAGCCTGAAGCAGCTGGAACAGTTAGCGAGCCCAAATATCTCATTGAAAGTTACAACAATCGTTTCTTCAAAAGGCAGTGCAATTTAGTTAAGGGTCACAACCATTTTTGTCGATGACCTTTTTGACCTTTGTTTGACCAAGTCAAGATGAATAGCCTATATATAAATCAAACCTGACACAATTCCGACTTTTCCAATTTTCAAAGCAATTCATTAATTTTCCTCGTAATCAATCAGGGAATTTCCTTGTCGACGCATGGCTTTCAACTTCTCTTGGTACCTAAAGCATGAATGTGCATCTTTCTTTTGTTCACTTTAAAGGAATACAAGACTTATTAAAAACTTAACTAGTGATTCTGTGAAATGGTTAATTTCAACTCGCGGTCTTTTCCTTGCCCAGTACGTCAGCAAACTCCCATTGAAATGAAGGAAGGCGGCTGTCGTTTACACACCAGATTTACACACGATCACGTGACCAGGATAATGGCGTTCACCACGGTATGTTCTTATTTTGATACTTAATAGGTTCAGGGAATAATATGCCAGAGATATTTGCACTTGTTTTCTTAATACACAATGCCTAATTCAATACTGGAAAATTAGTTATAATGTTTGTGTTGCTTTAATTTGATGCTCTCAACTTCTGTTAGCGAAATATGTGTTGTGTGAGTCACTCAGTAACAATAACATAAGCCTTAGAATGAGTAATGATTTAGTTGTGCAGTATGTCCGTCCTTCTGTTGGTGCTTTGCCGCTAAAGAGTCATGACTAATACATGATCGAAAGCCTATAGCCCATCATTGTAAATATGTAATAGTAATTCTTCTGATATATCATTGGCCTTTTCGTAATCTTCTGAGATTAAGTGAAGGAACGCTAGCACCAGAATCCATGGAATTATTCACGTGTCGCGAAACACTGTTTTCTTTTCAGGAGCCCTTTCATTAGTATGCCAGGAAAGGCAGCGCAAAGAAAGGAGCGAGTGAGTCCCGCCTGTTGTCTTTGTGTGGGTAATGTTGTCGCCTCATGACTTTGAGGACAAGGAGCTGCAGAAAGACAACCAAATTTGATTGTTAGCCTGGGTGACGAGCAAAACCTGGCGGTTAGGACCAGCCTGGCATCGCCGCCTGTCATTCACGGCGCTCCGCAATCACTTTTTTGATGGATCGACACAAAAGCCTGCGTGTAAACACATCCCTCTTTCCCTTCGTTTTGCATTTCAAAGCCCCTGGCAAAGCAACCCCCCTCAAACAACCGCCATCCGTCCCAATAGTGTCGGCAGTTCTCTGCGCTCACCTTTGATTTGTGGCCATGTTGTTCTCTCTGGCCCGTCACCAAGAAGCTGCTGGAATGACGGATTGAACTTTGTGAGACGAATGTTCCCGTCTGGCCGGGGGACAAGCTAGGCCAGGGCGAGATAGGAAGTTTTAAGGCTAACAGCGACAAAAGCGCGACGTAAATGAGGTGTTGTCGGTCTTCCTGTTAGAATGAGAAGAAACTAAAACACAAACAGCATTCTCCTGCGTCCGTTTGTCATATTTGAGAAAATGTTAAGATGTGTTATACAACCACGAATATGAACATGAGCAGAATGTCCGACAAGCTAATTGTTAGCGCAGCTTCTTCTACTACACTGTATTTTCTGGCATTCTGGATACGCGCTAGTCTTGGTACCAGAGCAGACATCTGCTTTTGAGCGAGGTAATTTGCAGCTGTTCGGCAGAGCAAGCTAAGCTAACACCGCTAACTTCCAGTTGCTACGTGCACGGTCTCTTGGTATTTGCCTTTAAATGAAAATAATGGCGTAGATAGTACACAAAGTTGTCCCAATTTAAAATAACAACAATTACTCTGAATAAGCTTGTATAT
Organism: Leptonotus elevatus; assembly: GCF_054856555.1. Lineage (NCBI taxonomy): Eukaryota > Metazoa > Chordata > Actinopteri > Syngnathiformes > Syngnathidae > Leptonotus > Leptonotus elevatus. Next base: position 10,222,974 of record NC_141254.1, read on the forward strand.
TTTTTGTGTTTTCCTGGTGGTTTTAACCTTTACAGGCAAACGTATCTGAAGGATTTCTCCAAAGAATGCAGTCTAAGCGCCATGTCGTTTTCTAAAGCTTAATGGACTTTTCAGGGTGCAAAAGGGAAAGGTTCATTCCAACCTTGTTTTGGGCATTTTTCTCCTCACCTTCCATTCGGGAGCCAACTCAGATCAAGATTTTCATTTGAACATTAAATTCCCCAGTTGTTTCCTTGTTTCCGTTCCACCGACGAAAAGTCCCTCCCCTCCTCATCTCCCCTTGTCATTTATCAGGCAGCACCATAGGCCTGTTTGGCTTAATAAGTCTGTTTGTCTTTGCACTCGCAAGGTTGGCTCCCCACAGCAGTCCTCCACAGCAGAAGCAGGAAAGAAAACCTTGGGGGTCGTCGCTTTAATTAGACCCCACCACGGCAGGCAGGCGGGTGGAGGGTGACGGTAATGCCGGCACTGCACATTTGATTTCCTGCTGAGATTTCTCCAGCAGTTTTGGAAAAGTCATTTGATGAACATCCCCCCCCAGTCTTGTTTCTTCTCGCCCTCATTTGGGTTTGTGTCAAACTTTGGCACTGCCATATTTCAGAGGCTGGCTCCTTTTAATGATGGCTCTGGTGGGCTTTGCCACGGTCGGAGTTTCCGCATCAGTATTACGGAGGAACACCGAGATTACCCGAGAGGTTTCCTCGCATTTTCAGCCATTGAGGAGGCGAGGTGCCAAGAAGGTTCATACATCATACAGAGGAGTTGGAAGATGAGGAAAAATAATGCCTCGAAAATATACAAAACAGTGGACTTTTCTGACACGTCAATTTCCCCTTTGACCGATTGTTGATTTACTATTAGCAGTGACTAACTTATTTTTATTCAACCATTTTATTAATAAAAATGTTACCGTGTGCAGACAATAAAGATTTTATGATGGTATTAAAAATGTGCTATTTCCACTATTGGCTTTGGGAAGCCTATTTTGAATTGTTAGGTTGTTAATCCATACAAAAGCTTTGGTTACCTTGATTGGAAAACCATGAAAACTATTTTTTTTTTTTTTGTGTGTGTGTGTAAAGCAAACCGTCGAAGCTTGTTATCTTCGTGAGACGCTTCTCTGGAAATTCCACTCAGATTGAGGCAAGCCCAGGGGCGACCCATCTTTGATTTGGACAAAAGGACAGATCTCCGACATCTGCCCTGAGGGGGTTATGCTCCCCATATCTGTTTGTCCCCTGTCTTTGTTTTTCAACGTGATAAGATCTGGTGCGTTGCAAGACACATACACTCGCTTCCAAAACAACAGAATCAAACACAAAGCCTTTATTGTCGTTTAATGGGCAGAGCTAAAAAGAAATTGGAACAGTGAGACCAATTCTTTTTTTGTCCGTGTCAACTGAAAACATTTGCATTTGACATCAACAGATGAATATGAGATAGCACCACTCACCACTATTGAGTCTTGGTGAAAGCAAGTACTCTAGCGGCTGGTATTTATAGTACCTGGTCTAAGACACAGAACCTTCTTTTTCAGTTTGAACCAACTCATTTGGATTCAGTCTCATCGAGTTCTAACCCTTCAACATATCTGGCACGCATATTTATCTTTGATTCTGTTCATTTCGTGGCTTCTTTGGAAAATAACTCGTGAATTAACCCACAGGCCTCATTATTTCAAAGGTTGTTAAAAATCTGCACTCGGCTGCGGGAAGAATGGACTATGACTTATTCACACCATTTTTATAGCTCCTTCCTTTGATACAATCCATCTTCAGAGTGCAAAGCCTTCCAGTATGGCCAAAAGTTTGTATTTATCTGCCGTTAAATAAAACCCTGATGTGCTTGGCTGCCAATCAAATGTGGCTGTTAGCCAAAAGCGGACGACTTTTAAAAGGGAGCGCGCCCTCGCCTTGGTGAACATGTTTCCGTGCACTTTGGGGTCAACAATTCCGTCAAAAGATCTATGGCCCAGCTTCCTTGTTCCATGCTTGAAATATGGATTGACGTGGATATACATTGGATGGATTATTTTGAAGTCATCCTCATGGTGTTTGTTAGCATGTCTTGTTCTAGCTAGTGAGTAAGGTGTTTTATTTATTGTGTTTGTGTGGTTTTGGTCGTTTTAGATCTCTCTTTTTTTGGTCTGCGATTACCGCCTGTCAGTACCTTGTAGCGTCTGCAGACAGAAGGCTCCCCTAACAGCCTCGCCTGTCACCGCCCCCCCCCCCCCTCGCCACTTGAAGGGTGACGATGACGCCGAGCTGCCAAGCACAGCGAAGCGGCTGATGTCGCAATGTAGCCATCAGAAACGGGGCTTCCATTGTCGCCCCGGAGCCACAGCTGATTGATAGCTTTGATAGCAAGGTGCCCAAGCTGGGATTGTGTGTTTGAGAGCACACCTAGACAACATACATGGCACAGATACAAATCGGAAGGGGGCGGTGAACATTATATATTGACGACAGTCATGCCTTCTGCTTATCACCGCACTGTATGCGATTTCCCAAATTTTTTTGTTAGAAATATATATTATTACAATAAAATGCAGCGGCGTTTGTGTGTATGTGATACTATGATGATTATGATTGATGACAAGTTGGCTACAAAGCACTACTTTTTCAATTCGACGGCCTGATGCTAAATAAAGCACCTCCCCTGACTTCAACAACAAAGATGCCGCCAAGCCGATATTTTTATATTAGACATGGTGTTGACCTGAGGGCAAAGAGAGCGAATAATGGAGGATAGGTTCCAAAAAACAAATGAAAAATAAATAAATAAAGTGAATAATATGTGGCGGCACGGTGGCTGACTGGTTAGCACGTCCGCCTCCCAGTGCAAAGGTTGTGAGATCAAGTCCGGGCTTCGGCCTTCCTGGGTGGAGTTTGCATGTTCTCCCCGTGCTTGCGTGGGTTTTCTCCGGGTACTCCGGTTTCCTCCCACATTCCAAAAACATGCATGGCAGGTGAATTGGACACTCCAAATTGTCCATAGGTGTGATTGTGAGTATGGTTGTTCGTCTCTGTGTGCCCTGCGATTGGCTGGCAACCAGTTCAGGGTGTACCCCGCCTACTGCCCGAAGCCAGCTGGGATAGGCTCCAGCAACCCCGCGACCCTTGTGAGGACAAGCGGTACAGAAAATGGATGGATGGATGAATAATATGTAACGTAAAATGACATTTCACTCATTGAGCTGGAGCTCTTTTTTTTTCTCCTTTTTTCTTTTTAAATATAAGAAAGTCATGGTGGTCTGTTTCCCCCAGGAGAGTTGGGTCTCACTGGAATTGCAAATTGAACAACAATCAATCAGCCATATTGATTGGCCAGAGTTTCCTACTGTCAAATCGGATTAATATGGATTTGTGATTGCGTGTCGGCGGCGCGCACGGCAGCTCAGCATGCAAACCAACTTAAAAAGAGGGCTTTAATAAGCATTTTGCGACTCCCAATATCGTTGGCTTTGATGTGTGTGTGTGTGTTTTTTTTTTCTATCCGGCTTTGCAGTCGCGATTTAGCGCTGGTGATGCCGCTGTGTGGCGTGCATGATAAATGTAATTAATCAGTCACAGATAACTTACTCAACATGGCAGCACTCGCTCGCCGTGATTGTCGGAGTGAAGGGAGCTGGCGTTCTGCACACCGTGTTCTGTGTTTGAGTCAGATTGTTTTATTATTTCTTAATAATCATCCATCTCGAGTGTGAGAGATGAAGTTGTACATCTTGACAGTACATTTGGCACTGCATCGTGTGGAGCGCTGTTTCCAATACCGTAGTCCGTCATTTTTTTGTCTTAGTATTTTTTGGAGTACCAGGTTTAGTAGGAGGAAGGCTTTTACTTGTAAAAAGCATTTTAAATGTTATAGAGCATGGATGGATGTGTATTAGCACATATATTGGACACAATTTGATTTTCTTCCCTTGGGGGTGTACTCACTTTTGTTGCCTTTACATTGAATTAGTAGCTAAGTGTTATTTCATTAGTGCCATCCCCTAAAAAAGATCCAATTACAAAAAAGCTAACTAAGTGGACTACACACCTGCCAATGAATTTTATTTGCGTGGAGTTCACTATTTATAACATAATTGTATGTAACTCTCAGATTATATTGTGCATTAAATGCAAGGCCATTTGGGTACATGTGAAACAGATGCCACTATATTTCATTTAAATATTCATTTTTATTGATACCAGGCTCAATAAATAGCTTTTATCATCTGATGAAATAAACGGACAACGGGGAGAAAGACAAAGTGTTAAAAAAATGCATCCATGTCAAGTAATTGCTACTATAACAAATGCCCCCGTCCCCTGAGTTCCATGTTACAACGTGTAATTATTCTACGTTTAATAGGCGCATCCCTCGTTATCGCACAGGACCACGGTGATGTACAACCCTTTGTGTTGCTGCTTTTTATTTCTTGTTTGTGCATGGTCGAATGCACGCCATCAAATAAAGCTCACTAAAGACACTGTAAAGCACAATATAAACATTTTTATTCAAATGGGGAGTTTTGGCTTTAGACTTTCCAGAGACAAAAGAATCCTTTGGGCTTTTATCACTTGGATTTGTTGTAAGTGCGGCTTTACAAACAAAGCTGTTTAATATTTGCTTCCTTTTTTGAAGCCAGATCCCCCATTAAACAGGGACCCCCTTCAATGGATCAACTGAAAATATAGTTAATTCAGAACATTATCATGCTTGTAATTCAAATCACTTGTGTCTCAAATCAGTTTGCCCCATTAGAATGAATGGAAATGCTATTAATCTGTTCCAAACCCAATCATACATATGTATTGTATTTACATGTATACATATGGGTGTACATTTTTATGTGTGTGTGTGCGTGTGCGCGTGCGCATATATAAAGTGTTATACATGTTAGGCCTGCGACTAACATTTCTTTTAATTTTTTTTCTTTTTTCTTTTTCTTTTTCTTTTTTTCTCTCCTAAAAGAGCTCAGTATTGTTCTATTAATTTTAATAATTGATTCATGTGTCAATTAAAAATGTTGTCAATCGAACCAAATTATTATTTTTGTTTTAATTTGCATCCATGTATTTATTTATTTTATATATAGACTCACTGCAAGGTAACCAAATGAACTGACGATGGCCAGATGTTGTGTAGTTTTCTGCCACCGTCTTGTGGTGGAGTATCTAAAGCTCGTTCACAAGTCAAATTTATTGTCATAGCAAAAAATGTAAAAAAATATGTCTTTGTAACTCGAAAAACGTATAAATTGAGAGTCGTAACTCAAGGTTAGCACTGTTGATTCATTAATAGGACATTGCCTGTGCAGTTGTGTCTGGGCTTGGGGAAAGAAGTGTGTGCCAGGCTCATGGGGCGTGGTGGTGGGGAAAGGCTTTTGAGTGGCAAATTGAATTAGCGCCGCGCGATGCTGTGTGTGCTAGACTGGCAGGTGTACAGGAGCACTCTCTGCTGACTTGACGGGCAGCGTCTCTGACAGACGCCGTCAGCTCGCTCAGACTCGCTGGGGATTGCACCTTGTGACGGCAAAATGAATGGACGATGGGATAAAGTGGGCTACGCTGTCAGCACTATTGCCTTTCGCATGAAGTTGCACTCGGGTATACGATAGAATTAGCGCAATTAAAGCTGCAAGCAGCGATGAACAGGAAGTCGTTATGGCAAATCCTCCAAATGATTCCGTTTCGATGGCAGGCTGTGCCCACGTTTATTTGCATGACATCGCTCCTCTGTCTAGCAAAGTTTTTCTCCTTGGGTGAATTCTCTTGTAAAAGTTTGTCAAAATCAATCCTTTTTTTTTTCTGGTGAAAGAAGGCAGTATACTCTTTGTTTTGATAGGTTTGATGCTTGTGCAATTCTGTCAAAATGTTGTAAGACTGCTGGCAGTTTGGGGTTGGCTGTTTTAAAAACAGATGACAGTTGAATGAGTTCATTTTTCCCAACTGTATTTTTGAAAAAGAAAAAGCATAGACATCTTGTTTAATGTTATTATAAACAAGTCCTACAAATAAAGGAACCCTCCCTCATAATCGCTATTCCTAGTTTACAAAAAATAAAACAATGACCTCACGGTTGTGTGTGGGGGGTGGGGTTGTCAATTAAATGAGACAAAATTGGAAGCCAGTACAAAAAAATGAAGATGTTACTCCACATTTTTTGATTTGAGCCAAGTCCATAATCGTGTATGCTCTCTTGGATGTCAAAAGAAAGCGAGAAACAATGTGTGAGAGTCTTTGTGAAGGAAAGACAGATGCCCGTCGGGAAAGGCTGAGTAAACGGTGCGGACCCTTAAAACGAAATGTGCTTTTTTTTTTTTCTTTTGCTTTTTTTATTGAGGGGTGTTGTCATGAGGCTTTTTAGGTTATTGTTTAAAAGCCTGGATGGACTTACCTCCTAACAGTCAGCAGAATAACGTGTGCTATCTCAGCACTTAAGAAAACATGCCTCCCCCTAAAAAAAAAAGAAGCTAAACGGGCAAAATTGCAACCAAGCACTTAGTAATTTTTTTTTTTTTTTTTTTTATAAACATAACCACTTTGGCCCACCCAAAATGAATCACACTTCTTTGGAAGCATGTGGAAGGATAAAACCTAACCTATTACGCACCACTTAGCGAGTGTGTCCTCCTGAAATGTGTAAATATCTTGCAGATTAGCGCTTTGTGCTAATTCATTCCACGGTCGTCACGTGACTGCCGTCCAAGCAACTCCTTGGCCATATTGTACCGAGTAGGCTCGAAATGTCTGGGGAATTCTCTCGATCCGCTTACCAGAAGCCTGTAGCGTTTATCCTCGGCACAGAGCATATGCTTGGATTTATTTATTTTTTTCCTCTGTGATGCAGTGGGAGAGCCACATCTGGCAGTGGAGTCTTCTTGACAGTAATTTGCCTGGCAATATGGTCTTCAAGGGTTGAGAAGATCAAGGATGCAAGCGTTATTAGGAGACTCGTTCACATTCTCTTTGGTCATTTTTGCGCTTGATCGTCAAATATATATATTTTTTCTTTTTTGTGGTTGTATAAAACAAGGAGGCACTGAGTCAAGCTTAAAGTTTACGCGATTGACTGTCATCAGTCTGATGAAACCATTACATTCAAAATGTGCTTACCATATTGTTATTATTACTATTAAATGTTTATTAGTTCTCGGAAGAAACACTGACACCTACAGGACGCACATTTTTGGCCTTGGTAGATAGTCGATTAGTGAAGAGGTGTGGGGTGCAAGTGTGTCACTTGTGTTAGTTGTTATTGTCAGTTTGTTGGTTAGTTGCTCATCGGGTCGTGCATTGGTCAGTTAGTGATGTGGTAGATTGGTTAGTTGGTTAATCAATTGACCAGTCAGCCAGTTACTTGGTTGGTTAACAGGATCATTCAGAAACTACAGAATCACTTCTTCTTGAGAACATCTCCGTAGATACCTGACACCTGGGCCAAGGAGGAAGTCATGAAGTGTTTTTTGCAGATCCTGATCAAGTGCAGATTGAGGAATTGTTCCACCTATTGTCATTCAAATCATTCAAAGTAGATAAATTGTGCCTTTTAAGTTTTGCATGGGTTTTTCCTGGCTCAAATTGAGGCAGAGGTGGTATCAAACTGACTATGATGGGTGACTACTGATACCAGGTATCGTATCGGTGCCAATACCATTCTTATTTTAAGGTATCGGTACTCGCAGCGGTGACCGATACCATTATGGGCCGCCCTCTTGGAGCCATTTTACGATCAGGGACTAGACATTAGAAAATATATGAATACAAAGTTGCCATTCATTTTTGCCATTTTTTAACTACAATCATTAAAAATTCATCCACTAATATATATTAAATTGTAAATATAGTTTAGCATTGTTGTAAAACACTATTATGTTTATTGTATATACTGTGTTTGTATGACTTTGGCGATGGCTGGAGCGCGCCACTTCTGCCTCGCAACCAGGAAATGGGCGTGTGCAACGGTTACTCCATGATCTGTTTCGTCTTTGGTACATTAAAGTAAAAAAAATATGGGAAAAAAGAGCTGTTTCTTCTTCGGTTGTTGCTTCAGGTCTTTCTGGTGAACTGCTATTGATATAGCGCCTCCATAATGGCGCAACACTGTAACTGCAGTTTAAACGTGTTCCTGCCGAGCTCAATCAACACAGCTGGAGCGCTGTGTTTAGCGACATTAGTGGCTCAGGTTGGAGGTGGTGAGCAAATTAGGTGGAGGTGGCCGCCTCTGAATTTTGTACACAGGAAAAACCATGTGAACTTGAATGTGCTAACTAGCTTTACTAAGAATTCGAAGAGCCCACTTCAAAAAGCACCTCTTTGTTTCAGACACAAGTCTATTCATTCATCATAAAGATAGCCAAGCAAGTGCCAGCTTTTTTGACAATGCTGGTCCAGTGTCTTAAGTTACATTTCTCAACTTACTACATCTAAGGGCTCAAACCCACCTGGAATGTTGTGACTTTTCTTTGTGACTGTGGGGTGCCTTTGTGGTCCGCCACTAAAGCGATAGCGGAGGCGGTTGCTGAGCTGCCCACCACCTCCGTAAAAGGAATGCGTCACGACACGGCGGCGGCATGTGGCGAGGACACCTCATGGGCCTCGGATCTAACGCCGCGAGTCGGGTATCAGCACGCCGTCTTCCTCTGAGTCAACTAAACAAGTTATGTGGGGGATCAGCTCGTTTACAGGCACCACGCAAGTTGTGAAGCGACTTGTGATTGACACACGTAACAATTCTCCACCGTCACTGCCTCTTGTGCTTATGACGACTTGCTAGATGAATTCATAGCTGAGGCTGAATACTTTTGAGTTGAAATTCGAACCCCGAACAACCACTACATTGATAATTTGGTTGGTTTGTGAGTTGGTCGGTCAAAACAATGATAAACCTCTTTTCCCCGTTTTCTGACATAGTACTGACCACACCAGTAACTGAATCATAATTAGGTTATGGGGAGAAATAATAGTTATTTGCAGTCGTCGTATGAATATCCTGCATTTAACACCTAGTAGCCGTTGACATTAATCAGTAGCCGGGAAGTAGCTCTCAATAAAAAAAAAAAATGGTGAAAATCCTTGGCAAGGCAAGTTTATTTGTCGAGCACAATTCCTACACAAGGCAATTCCAAGTGCTTTACAGCTACATAAAATTACAAGAGGGCAAATAAAATCATCCCATAAAACATGAAAATAATCATTAATTCAATTAAACGCGAGGAGTGCAGATAAAATAGTTGATCTTGTCATTAGCACAGCTAAATGAAGATGTTTTTAGCCTGTCTCAAATCTTCTGGAAGACTGTTCCTGATTTAAGCAGCATAAAACGGAAACACACCGTTTTTCGCCACATCCTGTTGAAGTGCTCAGAGCCCGACAGAACGCCAATGCAGACACCTGAGCACGGGACTAATAAGATCCTGTTTTCTGGTTGTGGCCAGGGCTCGATGAGCAGCATTTTGGACGTACCGCAACTCTCTTCTAGCTCATTTAGTTTGTGGCCTTACAGAAACCTGCTGGAAACAAATGCATGGATTGGATTTTCTATGTCACATTTAGACACAATTCCTTTAATTTTGACAATGTTTTTAGAAGGATAGATTTGAACATGATTTTAATTTCCTTACGACGAGAGAAAAAAAACTTTAAAACTGTTGGTAAACTTTTGCGACCTTGAACGAACCCTGGGGAGAAATCAACATTCACTACCTTCGCAAACGTTCGCCCCTCAGTGGGATACCAGCTTCATTTCACTTTGTTGATTATTTGATGCTGGTTTTTTAATTGTGTTCTTGGTTGGCGAAAACAATTTTGATTGACTTCCATTGATGTCAAGTTGGGTCGTACACTTGCCAGTTGAGGTCTTGGGTGCCAACTGACGCGCCAACTGTCCCCAACTCTCCAACTGCAAATAGTAGATCAACTCAGACCCTCCCCCCCAAAAAAATGGTGTTGATTGTCAGTTGACTGACTGCCTGGCAGTCCAGACCTGAGCCCCCGGTGGCCAAGTACCCGTAGGCCACATGTTGGCCACCCCCGGTTGATCGCAAACTGACTGGTAAGGATTCAATCTGGGGAGCCTCCAACTGCCTCGTCTCCAGATACCAGATGTCAGATAAAGCCTTGGAACTCCAAATGAATAATGCATAAATCATTGGTGAACTGATGCAGAGTAGTGTCATTTAATCATTACACCATTGAAGGCCTGATGTGCCGCACAGCCACCCAACAACACCTGTCACGGTTTCTTCACTCATGGACTCGTCTTCATTTTTTTTGTGGGGACACACACAGGAAGGTTTAATAATCCTCCTGGTCATCGGTAAGGAAGACAACCCCCCCCCGCGCATACACTCATGTATACCCGGCCTACCCACTTAGACACCTGGGCTGTGACTGCTGCCAAGGGTGGCGTTTTATAAAACAGAAAACAGACGAAGCAGATCCAAAAATACGCTCAAATTGCCTCATTATTTATTTAAGATAAAGAAAGAGAGGGGGAACAGCTTTCTGCTTTTCTTCTAAATGTATGCTGGTTTTATGCCTACCATTGCTGTTTTCCGCAGGGAATACTCAAGACTCATCCAAAGAGTTTTTGCAGCATTGCAGGGACTCGAGGAGTGAAATAAAGCCTCAGTCCAAAGTCATCTTCATCTGCATTTTTTTTGTTTTATCTCTGAGGATTTTGTCTCGAGCAACTGGCTAAATAGTGGGGGTTTTTTGGGGGGGGGTATCCCCCACACTGATGTGGTTTTAGCAGCAGTCTTGCATCATTATGATAGTGTTTGCGGCTGCCACTGAAAGCAAGTTAGGAGCGAAAAGAGGTGGTCAGAATGCTGCCTCTGAACTCGCTTTTCCAGAAGAACTGAGCCCCGTTTAGATGGATCAGATGGGAACTCTTTGGCTTCTGTAATACCAAACATCGCTTATTTTTGGTAAACCAAAACATTTTTGGCCTCGATGTCTATCGGAGGCTACTGGACTACTTTTTCGGGGGGGGGGGGGGGGTGTATTTGACCCTTGTAATAAATGATGATATTGTTTTTTTTACTGAAAAAAGTCTGATGGTTTTATCTCTGGGATTAGGGCTGGAGTGATTGAATAATCGAATTTCTAGTTATGACAATTATCGATTATTCAAGTAATCGTGCACATTTTTATTTTACTTGTGAAATGCAGGTATTATTTTTGTTTACTTGGGGTCGCCCTGCTCACGTTCGCATACTTTATTAATTTTGTTGGGAAAAGCCAGAATTTTTTTTATTTGTAGATTTTGAAATTTTAATTTAAGATTTTGCTTCAACTATTGCTTCATAATAAAATTGAGTTATTTGAGTAATCGTTGCATCGCTGTAGAATACTATTTGTCTTTCTTCAAGATTTGCTCTGAAACAATTGTGATGTAAATATGATAACATGGAACATGACGATTTTCTAAATTGAAAAAAAAAAAGTTTTGTCTGATTCACTTTATTGACAAAAAAAAAATCAAAGGCCGTTGAAATTATCACGTTATGCATGTTTACGATCGGGTTTTCTTTTGAATAGCATGATTTTAAGGGGCATTTTTGTTCTAATAATATTTTAGTCCAAAAATTATCATAACTATAAAACCAGAAGCAGCAATTAGAAAAGTGAAAACTGCATCAAACAAGGTGTTATTTTCTTACTTTGAGACAGAAACTTTTTCCCGCCTTCATTATATTTTTGTTTTCCGTCTTTTTCTCAGAAGAACCATTGAGCGTAAGTTTTAAATGGCTTGAGCTAGTCGGAAAAGATGATGCGTTATTAGCATCTTCAGGAATGGAAGTCTTATTGATGCGCGTTAAGTCCTCGGGGGGGGTTCCGCTCAAAGGACATTTGGGGTCTTTCATCCCTGACATGAAGGTGGCGGGAAACATTATTGAGGCTCCACAACATGATAGAGGTTTCCTTTTTTTCCCCTGTCTCTCTCGCCGCTTGAAAGGCAAGAGTCATCTTTCTCCACCCTTTGAAAGAGAAGCCTTATACTGTAATTGACTGAAATAGCTGCTCTTTTCTTCGCTCCTGCTTTTTAAGATAATTGCTATTTATGAAGTATTTATGGTCCATCATCTGCTGGTGTCATCGCCGCGCATTGCGGAATATATGTGCATGATGAAAAAAAAAAGCTTTTTTTTTTTCTTTTTTTTTGCATGCAAGAAGTGTGTTTCTTGTTGTGCCCGATTGAGATATTCATGAATTCCACTGTCCTGCATCGGTGCACTTATATAAAAGCGTAAACAGCCCCTGTGGGTTTGGGTGGTGTGGGGTGGGGGTTGGAGTTCTCTTATTTGTGTGCAATATCAGCGACTGGGGTTGGTGTCCCTGACGTCTTTGATATAAATTTAAGATGCTGCTGACTCTGCAGTTGCTAATTGAGAGATGGTAGAATGCCGTTAAAGCATATGGTCAATAAAAGTAAATTGGATGGTGTTTATAGATTGCTTGTGAAGTGAAGGGGAAGGCGGCGAAGTTGGTGCTTTGCCATCAGTTGCAGTGGCATTCATCAAGGTCTTTTTGTATGGTATTTGAGTCCTCAAAACTGTATCTTCGTCGCACTTAAAAAAAAATTTGACGGACACTTTTTTTTTTTAGACGGACTCAAATGCACTTCAGCAGTCACACAAATCAAAGTACTTACTTTCACAAGTAGTAAATATCAGTTGTGACTGTGCAGTCGAATCACCAGCAATGGAAAAAATATATATTTGAAAGACCCTTTGAAATGGCCAAAACTGCCCTGAAATTGCTGCTTCAAACCACAGTAGGAGAACGTCTGTTCATTTTCAGCATGGGTTCTTGAGACTTCAGATGTATTACACATGACTAGTTACAAGTCATTTGAAAGTCATTTGTTACGTTGTAATTTTGCTCTCTCGTAACCGCAACGTTTCATCACTAAGGATATTTTGGTCAAGGAGTTATTGAGGATTTCGTGTTGGATGGCGAGTCATCAACTTTGCCCCCATGCTAATTACAGCTCACATAAGATCAATTTGAATAATGTCAGTGGTTTTGGAGATGCAGCAAAAACCCTGAAAACGCAAAAATCCGAAGGAACGGGTAAATCAGAGTACATTCTTTGATAGTGAATTAGGGCTGCTCGATAATGAAGAAAATATTAATCATGATTATTTTGGTAATAATTTAAATCACGATTAGGATGATCATTTATTTTTGGGTACAAATCAAGATAATGTTTAAACGTAAAAATTATTAAGACAAATAAAATTATATGAAAGAAATTGACTCATTTCAGCAGCAAACGTGTAATATTTTATCCAGAATAAATTTGGTAACAATTATTTTTCATTTACATTTAGTCCTTTAAAATACTAATTTTTCCACTTGCTGTCGACTAAAGATAACATAACCTGTGCTGAGGAAGTAGGTAACGACCAATCATGGCTCAGTTTGCTAACCAAACCCAGAAAACAGGTGAGCCATCATTGGGTCGTTATCTACTTCCTCAGCACAGGTTAATGTCATCATCAGTTTGTTTTTAAAGTTATCAAGAAAAATAATAAAGTTATCAAATTCGTTCTGGACAAAATGTTAACTTCTTACTGCTGAAAATGGTTCAATGAGTCAAGTATCCCTTTAAACACTAATTTTGGAAGTTCCTTTTGGATGAAACATAATTTATTAAATTAGTTATTTTAAAATTTAGGTGCAAATGTATACATTTAAACAACTCAATATTAGTATTAATAATCTTTTTTTTTGTGACAATTATGCTGATTTTGTAGTTGTGGAGTGTAATAATTGAAATTTAAATTGAATTTCAAATTGCACAGCCTTATGGTGAATGGAATGAAAGTTCTAATGACATGCGCTGATGGATTTGCTTCTGAGTTTTAGGCAATTATTAGTTCTTTTTTTTTTTTTAACAAATAATGTTGTTGAACATAAAGGTGGGCACTTCCATCTCTCCATCTTCCACATCGTTGATGACTGCCCAGATTTTCAATGAGGGCTTTATAATGCAAAGGCTTGAAAAAATACATGGACTGAGAACCGACTGAAGCAGTTTTTCATCCGTCAGTACAGAAGGTCCTTCTCAGTCCGTGTATTTTTTCAAGGCTTCGCGTCGTCAAGCACTACTGTAAAGTGTTGACTGAAGTCTGAAATGCACAAGTACATTTTAGACACACACACACACACACTAAAAAAAAAAAGAAGTGAAAATAATGAATACTAAAGAAAACAACAGATACCTTGAAAATCTATTTAAGCACATGAACAAAAATGTTGTACTTGCTCACTTCCCATTACTGACGCATGGTGAGCAAAATCATAAGACAAACGGCAATGTCAAGGTTATTGTGGGAACAAAATAACACGTGCTTGGTGTTGTTCTTGCCGTTCCGGTTCTACGCCGTTCGGGCTTTATCTCTCCCGCTGTGCTTATCCTACTCGACGGCTTTCTGTCCACATTGTGAGCGACGGAGCTAATTGTTCCTGCTCATGCATTTCTCTGCAGATTCAATTACACGCCACTTTGGACAGCATGAAAAAAAATGAGGGTGGGAAACCAGGGTCCCGCTATGTGTGTGAGAATGGAAGAAGAATGAAAAGGTGGAAGGGGAACATTAAAGAAGGGAATAAGAGTAGTCCCTTGAGTCATATATTTATGTAAAGGGGGGGGGGGGGGTAAAACCACTGGAGTATACACTTAAAACCCCTGGGCTTGATGCTGGCCATTTGTGTGCACTGTGCTTTCTTTTTTCGAACCTCTTCAGCTGTGTTAATTGAAATGTAATGAAAGTTTCCATGGGTGGCGAACTTCGTTTGATCTTGTAATTTCCAATTCTTTTTTTTTTTAGCCTTTTTTGCTTTGACTTGTGAGCAAATAGCAGCAGTTTGTCAGATAGTGAATCGTTTTACAAAATAAAAGGCTTCAAGCTGTTGACTGCCACCTCCAGTTTAAGTTTACTAGCAAACTATATTTAAAAGAAAGAGAATTGCACTTGTGTATGTAAAATAACCATAAAGCTTTACCTTATTGAAGTCTGTTTAGCTTAAAGCTAGCAAACAACGTAAAATGTTGCAATGTTATAACCCTTTAAAGAATTTATATTGTATATGTTTGGCAATATTCACAAGCGTGTGATCTTTATCCTTTGCGAAGACAGGCTAATATTACTGCAGCTTAATGAATCCTTTGGGAAACTCTTTTTCGTGTGTCTCTCTGCCCCCAAGTGGCCAATTCATGCACACTAGAAGGAGCAGCACAATGTCCATCAGACTGGAGTAAAAAATGTGGCAATAACAGTTTTATTTTTTATGTTCAATACGGTATGTTTTTATAATGTACAATATTGTTACATTCTGGAAAGTAGAAATAATGACCTCATTTATATTTTGATATATATATATAGAAATATATTTTTATTTTTATTTTTTTTTGCATCTCATTGGCAACATAAACCGATCATTTAGTTCTACCACTGAAATGAAATTATTAATAAATATCATAATCAGTATTTGGTTCAGTTTTTTGTATTGTCTGAAAACAATAACCATTATTTTAGGAAAGTGCCGATATTATTGAGGTGTTATTTTTTCTGATTAACAAGCAAATTACAAAAATGCTTTTTTTGGGGGGGTTGCAGAATGAATTAGATTTCAAGAAAAAAATGTGGTCCTGAAAATATCTGGCAATGTAATTGTGTATGTGAAGTGTCATTTGAAGGGTTAAAATAATGATAGGATATTTTATTACGTTTCTATGATGTTAAAAGTTAATGCAGTAAAAAAGAGGCAAAAACTTCATAAATCTGAACGTATAGACCTGGTCTTGTTTAACTGAAAGGCTAGTAAAATGGGACAAGGCCTGAGGGTTAGCAACCCCCCTCGTCCCCCACCTCCTCGTCCCGCCCCCTCCCCTTTTATAATGATTGGCGCCGGCCTCCCAAATAAGAAGATTAGCTTGCGCCTGAGCCAGGCCGGAAATAATGTGCCCCCACCTTAGCTGGGCTGCAGTTTGACACAGCAGAAAATAGGCTGCGGAATAAAAATGGAAGCTCATTCGTCTGCGTCGCCATTGTGTCAAATTGGACGTGCACTACGGCGTATCTGTGCCAGTTCACGCCGCACCCATGCGCACGTCGGGAATACACTAGCAGGGGCCGGCGATAGCGTGGAAAATGAAGTGCCGCCGACTGTAACGCGTTGCAGTAATTTATTTCCTCTTGCTTATATCGAGCCTGTTACTTGGGAGCGCGCGCAGAGAAAATGGCCTCTTGTTATTGTAGCTCTTGATCAGGCGCTGATAGGTCAAGACGACCGCTCCGATCGAGGAATATTGCTAACGCTGCGTCTTATGTCTTGACTGTAGGGCACGCTCTCCTTTTGTGCGACGGGATTAAAGCATCCATCTTGCTCGCCCGCTTCTTCCCTCTAATGGTATTAGGAAAAGGGTGGATAGGTTTCAGGGGTTCTGTTAAGGGACATCTGATACGGGCACCGGCTGATTCAATTAAGTAAAGAGCAAGGCTGGAAGGGATTGAGTACATTGCGTAATAGCCTCCAGCGTGAGGCATTTTAATCTGTAAAACACAGACAAACAAAAAAAAAACACACACAAGTTATACTCTCATTAGGAAAGGACTTTTAAAGGGTCAACGAAGAATGGATATACTGTGGCGGATATTTGTCAAAACATTACATAGATGTAGAGTATTTCATTTGGTTTGGTTTTGCTCCGGCCTTGTGAGGGCAGTTATAGTATTGTGCAGTATGCCGAGTGGTCCAAATGAACTGCTATGCTCAACCTTCAAACAACAACGAAAAGTCACATTTTAGCAATGGATCAGACAAAATCACTTGAGGGATATCTGAACATGTCCGAGATGAGCACAAACCAAAATGTTAGACTTCCTCTTTGTTATATGGAATTTGATCAAGCTGTGACCTTGTGCATCACACAATGTCTGGTCACCTGTCTTTCAAGTATAAATAATTCAGATTTAGTAGGAATCCAATATAACCTTTTGGACAAATTAATCTTTAAAGGCCCTCAAAAATCAAACACTTGGTTAACAATGACCGTGTGAATGTGAGTTCTTAGAAATGTGGTGTTGTGTTGCAAGTCGTCAAACTGCGGCATGAGAAGCTCACATTATTCGCTATTTAGCGTCGTCCATCCATCTGTTATAAGTGTGTCAAGTTTGGTAGCAATCAGACCAAATTGAGAGCATCATTCTCTTTAAGAGACCCCTGGAAATGCTCGAAAATGGCCAGCTTCCTGTTTGTTTTTCCAACATAGATTTGTGAGGCTTTCTTAGCCACAGGGGCTGCAATTTCTCATAAAACAGGCCAATTTCAGGACATTGTCAACAAAAGCTTACATGCTCTCAAAGTACTTGGAAGTAGCTGGCTGAAGAAAAAAAAAACTTCCAAGATGTTTTACCGGCGTTACCTGTGTACACACATCAAGTCACTCCATGACCAATCAGTTTTGCTCCTATAATGACTGATGTCGATTTTGTCCACTGTCTGTCCAATCCAGCCAATGGCGGTACAGTCAGACCACACTGGCAGGCGAGACTTAGAAACCCAAGTTGCAGAGACTTGGAGTTATGCAGGCCGACTAATTGAATTGAATTGCAGAGTTTCTAACCGGGTTTGTTATTTTCCACATTGTCCAATTAGCTGGCGTGCAAACTTCACACCAACTGGAACTGAAGCAAAACAAACTACGTTGTCTGTTTACTTTTTCTCTATTTGTTAGTTATACTCTCCCTGGGTGTTAATATAGTTGCCTTATGGTGCCAGAAAAGCATTAAACCTGTCGATTGTTTTTTTTTTTGTCAGCATTAACAGTTTCCAAGGTGCGAACCAGCAGAAATGTAACAGAAAGTGACGAGAGTATTTCTCGCCGACCTATGTTTGGCTATGCCTTTTGTCAAGAGCGGCTTAACACCTAAAATCGGCTTCCACAACCTACAGGCAATCTGATATCTTTATGTTCTCCCATGTGACCTTCCCAACTGAAGTATCTCTTCTCCAACCTCCAAGGGCACCTGTTTCACAGGCACGGCCGGCCGCTGCTCCTGTTGATGGATGCATCTTAAATTGGAGGCAATTCAAAGCATTCGAACCCGAAAGAGAGACGGCTTCACTTGAATGCCCCTCGGCTAGATTTCTTATGCATTAGGACTTTCATAGTGTGAACCCCAAATCAGTTTGTCCACTTCCTCTCCACTCCGGCACAGTCGAGTGGGCCGCCTATCGCTCCGCTCTTTGGTGTCTCTTCGCACCAGCAGGTCCCAACGCTGTCTGGAGCCATTGGGTTTCCATTACCGCAAATCCATTCTGCTCATTTAAAATTGATGCTTGTGGACCTTCGCTTGACCTCCTGAGATAAGGGGGCCCCAAGTCTTTTCCCTTTTAAAACACCTCAAGGATTACACTCAGAGCCCCCCCACCCTGCTTATCGCTCTTTGTGTGGTAATATTTGAGTGGATGGAAAATGTACTCTTGATTGCTTCAGATTTTATTTTTCTGAAATGAGAACTTTTTCTTAGTTGGCTTTTTTGGAATTTGTTGGAATTGTTTTCTGTATTGTAGAGGCTCATCAGTTTACAACACTACATTACTACCTGAATTTGTACGCAAATCGGAACCTTTCATAGTTTATCAGTGACGTTGTAGTAGTGTCATCCTTTTCAGTAAAAAAATTATGAAAAACAGTAAATATCCAACAATCCAATGGAAGAAAAAGGTTAGGTTTCATTACGTGTCGCCATAGTCATTGTAGTTCCTTCCTGCAGTTGCAGCTAGTGGCAAAGCATCTCTGATGTTTGCTTCACCAATGAAGAATTGTAAGAACCGTACGATAAGGTATTGTTGTGTAATGCCGTAATCTATCACTTAACTATTCTAGTGCAAGTCATAATTGCAACAAATGTTTGTATGGAAACCTCTTCTGTGGCACAAATGATAAAACAAATGATTTTATTTTTATTTTTTTTTAACGGCAGTTACTGAGTACGTGTGACCAGTCACTACATTGTAATATCAATTTTCAAGCTAGTTAATTGCACGCCTTTTGAACCTGAAACGTTCAGATGTCAGTACAACTGAAACCGGTTTGGAAAGTCTTGTCAAGACTTCTGCAGTCCATCTTGAAGGATTCCGATTTGACTCGATGTCAACTCCATAACAGGGGTAGGGATGAACGTGTCAACTGATTAACTGCGATCAAATTGTAATTATCGTTTCTACCGTATTTGATGTCACAGAGAGTAGGAAACGAATAAAGAACACGACCCAGGTATCAGACATTCACATATGTTATGGTGGTACGAAACACGGCGGCAGGTGACTTCCCCCCGCACTTAGGAAAACAACTAGGGAATTTCGTTTCAGACTGTCTGCCAGAGACAAAAGTGCACTCCATTTTGCTCCCATTGCTTTGAAGACACAATCAAAATCGGCACAGCTTATTAATTCTTAATGATCAATGAATCCATCTTAATGACTATTACTAGTGTGGTCCATCATATTAAAATGTCTTCTCTTGGAGCCTTATTAAGCCCCGGTCACAACTTTCAGCAATTTTGAGTGTTTTTTTTTTTTTTAAAGAAATAGAAAATGGACTCCCATACAGTATATAACATGATTTTTTTTTTAACAGTTTCTTGTACATGCTGTTTTATTACCGAACATTTAAATTCTCAGTGGATCACGTGAAAACAAAACTGAAACGATGAGAAATTGTTTGTATTTTTGCTGGGTATAATCTCTGAAGAATGTTTCAGGACATTTGGACTAATGGTTTTTAATGAACCTCAGCTTATGAGCACAATCATTTGTGTAACATAGAGTGTACACAATCCACCAGATGGGACTGTAAGCAAGCTCGAGCATGCAGAAATGTTAGCGGTAAGGAGCAGCTTGACACATAAAGTTTAACTGTCACGAAGCGGGGCTTTATTGTGTTGACTTGTTTCTCCGGCTGCTTCTATCCGGTGCGGTCAACGCAAGCGAGGTTGTTTGAAGTGGCTGTTGGTGGAGGGAGGCTACAAAGCGTGTTTCTCAGCCTTATCGGCAGGACAGACCCCGGCGTGCTAATCTCTGTGTCCCAGAGACAGCCAGAGGTAAAACCGAGCGTGGATGGGTGAGCAGCATCCAAGAAGAGCGAGAGAAAAAACGAGAGGCATATTGGAAAGGAGGGGCTGAAATGGGAATGGGGAGAGGGGGGGTTAGGATATGTTTATACCTCTTAGGTTACATCAAGTGACAACCGTATTACAGCTCAGTGCATAACAGAGCAAAAAATCATTTTGCTAAGAGAGGCCGGTTTATAAACAGTCCTGCAAGCAGGTCTCTTAGCAACCGCAGAGTTGGTTTGAAGCGTCCTTGGAACAGCAAGTGAAAATGTAGCCTCTTTCTCATTCGAGGTCACTTAATGAATGTGCAAACTAATCACCCCATAACTGACCTTTTGATTCACACTTGTGGAACGTTATTCTTCGGGAGGCAGTCTGATAGTCAATAAACGAGATGAGAACTGAATAGATTCCAGGTCTCTGCCAAGGCCAAACAAACTCAATTTGCATCAGTTCTGTGAATCATGTGAGTGAGGTGGCTTTAAAGAAAAAATAAAGTATATGTCAGAATTTGTTTTGTGGAAACTAGCCAAGCCTGAATAGAACAGTATCACATGTCATATTTTGGTACTAGTTTTGAGTCCTCAGTGTTACCCCACAGTGAGCTCGAAAGGTTTTATGTCGATCTGGAATGATTTGCGGCTGTGACAGCACCTGGTAGAAACCCAGTTCGGGGCAACAATTTGAGACGCAACTGGCTGATCATTGAACCCCTTCCAGTGCTAGCTGTTCCCCCAATGCAGGCCATGGCCATTTGGAATGATTGACATAAACACTCTTTTGTGCCAAAAACTGGTGGTCCATCTTACAAATTAGTTGGACCGCCCTCAAATTTGGATCTGATGCTTTGTTTTGAACGCTAGTGTCCTGCGATATAGGTTTTAGGTCTGGCCTGAGTTGGTATTGAGGGTTTGGAAGATTTTGGGGACAACCTGAACGATTCAGGGTCCAACGTCCAGTGATGATGCTGTGCAATAGTAAGTTAGTCACTAACTAGCTACCTGAGAAAAATTGATAATCTCCCAAAAAAGACATGTAACACGAATTGGCTCAACATCATCTTGTTATATAAGGATATGCTAAGCTCAAGAACTACGTACACGTTGCTTGTTTTGTTCCGAACAGGAAGTGTGACCCTGTCGTTCGGTAATGAAACGGCATTATGATTATGCGTGGAAGCCACCGGAATACAGGTAGGGTTGTTAACCCAGAGCTGATTGTGATAGACTTTGTTACATTCTCCACACTTGATTTAGCGCCGTGACTGGTTTAAGGGAAAGACAATTGGATCGGGTGCTATTGATAATTAGTTTTTAATGTGCCACACTCATCATGTCCAATTTCATGCCCCTTAGGCAGCTGATCGCAGATTTAATCAACACATTATTGCTTGCTATACTTAAATTTAGGGAAGGGTAGTTGAGGGTTGAGGGGGGGGTGGGGGGGTGCTGTAGAAGGGTCACATGCTGGTTGAGGTTTTTGAGGCCATTCTTTCAGTTTTGTCACTTTGTGCAAGGAGGCTTGAGGTCTCTCGTGGACTGAATGCCAAGCTGACAAAAAATTTGTGTAGCAAATCGATCAAATCCAAATACAAATTGTCGTGAACTTCATTCAACAATCACGCTTTGGAGAAGCTAGCGCTTTCAGATAACGTTAAACTGCATCAAAACTGCAGATCTGTTTGGATTTTGGCTTTGACGTGATAGTGTTACTACGTAGTCTGGCTGTTGCAAAATTCAGAGCAAGTAACTTAATGACAGCTAAGAGAGCCAAATAGTCCTGCTTTGAGGTAATTCGTTTTATATGCGTTAACCTCTGTAAGGAATGACTAATATTAATGCAGTGACACAAAACCAGCATTTATTCTTTTAATTCTATTTCCCACTACTTACAACAAACAGGTGTTCAGCCTTGGCATAGGTCTGTTCTAGTTTCTTCATGCACAGACTAGCCCCAGCCAGTGCCAAATCCCAAATTTTACCCAACCCCTTCCACTATTGAGAGATCAATAAAGGCGAAACCGCTTATGTAACAGTCATCTCCGCAGTGGTCCGAATGTCTTCCACTCTGCCCGGATGACTCATGTTTAATGCATCTCCACCGTCCTCGCCACTTTACCTCCACTATGCGAACCGCCAGTTGGGGCGGTATCGTGAAAGCTCCCACAGGTCTCACAAGAAGGCAAAGTGGCGGTTATTTTTGCACCCCTTCCACATTGTCCATGTCTTGTTTACAGCTGTGGGAAAGAACAAAGTTCCCAACGTGAGTGGGTGAGAGTGGCTTATATTCCTGCCGGCAACTCCATTAGCTTCACCAATACAATGTGGAGACGAAATGTCATTGTAAAACAAAGATACCCATACAAGTTAGTGCTGTAAATGTGTTTAATACAGTGTTTCTTAACCTGGGTTTGATCGAACCCCAGGGGTTTGTTGAGTCAGTCTCAGGCTGTTGTGATTGTACGTTGTGTTATTTTGTATACTTTGTAGTCCTACTACACTCGCTACACTGAGAGGAGTGCAATAGACAAGTTCTAGCGAGGGGTGGAAGCAATCCAAATACTTTTCACCGTCTTAACAGTTGCCACAAACTTAAGTATAAAGTGTGTGAGGCTGCGCAAGCCAGGAGCCCCAGTCGTAAAACTGTCCACACGTTAGGGTTTGTCATATTTTATTCTTTTGTAATGATCCTTATTTGCATCTTGTCAGAAAGGGGAAGAAATGCTGTCGTTTTATTTCAGTAAAACATTTGTATTGCACTTTTCTCGTGAATAGATCTCAGAACCAGGATTGGCTGATTATAGTTTAGAGGCTATTTTTATTTAAGATATGTTTTTATTTATCTGTGCACCTTGCAGTGATTTTGTTTAAAATGGTTATGCAGCATTTATATTTACATTTTATTATTTGAACAACTGGGCATTTTCATGAACCAGGTGAAGTAACCCGTTTATTATTTATTCATTTTATTCACTGAAATATCCGGTTTCAATAAAAACTACTTGTGACATTTGACTGAAAATGTTCTTGCAGGGAAAAAAATTATATATATATATCGGGATATATATTGTATGTCTATATTAAGCCAAAATAAATCGGGAAATGAGTTTTGGCCCATATCGCCCAGCCCTACACTATATGCTCTCTATATAGGGTACATGTGCCATATGCATGACGGAAGCGTCAAATTGTGACATTTCCTTACATATAATTTTCACAGCACTCCTAATGTGCCACCGCTTCTATGGATTCCCCCACCCCAAGTGCACTTCCTCATTTCCAGCCCCTCCGTTCAATTCCCGGCTCTCAGCCTCGCTCGCTCTGCTAATTGCAATATCACCCTGATTGAACATTGGCTGAGGTTGAAGAGGAAATAGGTTCTCTCATCAAGAGCCGCTGCGTAGTTGGTGTCCCGATGCCCGCTTGGCAGCAAGACGCTCGTCACTAAACGCGGGCCAAGGCTGTCGTTTGGCTCCAGGGCTGGATTCCATACAGACAATAATGAGCCATACGAATGAGTTTTCAAGTAGTGGGAAGTCATGAAGAACACATTCTTTGTTCCTCTGCCTAAGTGTTTTTTGCAGCTATCTGTAATTTACGGGAGTATATATTTATCTGACTACTTATTATTTGAGTCAGCACTTCTAATTGTATCTGTATTTCCACTTAACTCATTCAAAGAAGAGTTCTGCCAATAGTTTTCTTAGTACTTCTGTGACAATATAAGCACCAAATTACTAAAAGAAAGACAATAACCTTCTTTTTTATCAGAAAAAAAAAGTTGGTTTTTAGCTTATTCCGTTCTTTATTATTAAGCAGCATAACATGGGTTGGTTTTACCAAAGCGCAAGTTTCCAAACAAAAAGTGTATGCTCATGAACTGTTTGGGAAAAGAAACAAATAAACAACAAAAAACAAGACTAAGAAACGTCATTTTCCTTGTACAGTATTGAAGCTACGTTATGTGAGCTATGTCTTTTTTCTTTCTTTTTTTAAATTCCATCCACTCTGCCTCAATTTCATGCTGTTAGTCCAAAAATGCTGCAATAACGTGAATGTTCACTTTGTATTTATAGGCGACTCTTTTTTTTTTAACAGCCTTTTTTTTTCACTTACATTCAAAGGTCAACGACCGCCCATCTCTCTAATAAGCTTTTAATGATGAAGCATTTGCGTTTTCAGTGGCAAAACAGCATGAAAGCGCATCCCCTCCCTCCCGCATTCACTTTTATTTATATGTTAGCAGCACGAGCCTCGATGCAAGTGATCATAAATCTCTAAATGCTAACTCTCCCTTTCTGTTTTTCTCCCCCCTCCTTCCCTCTCCTTCCACCACTGCAGGAGCTGCACAGATTCCAGGTAGGCCCAGTCCAGTAATTCTACTGTCATTTTTTTAATAATTATAACTTACCCTACTAGGTATAAGACTTATCTTCCAGAAACTGTGATGTTGTATATTGCTACGGCTAGAACGATTCTTTCATAGTAATACTCATCGTTACGATTGTAATTTGCCATGAATTGTTGTCACTGTGTTTCTTGGTATTAGCAGGTAGGTTGTAGCTCACGACTGCTCGTAACATAAAGCTCCACGCATGCTTTCTAGCTCCGGTAAAACAAATGGCTGATGAAAATAAATAGAAATATGTATTTCCTCAGGCAGCAAATCAAGTCATGCGGTCTCCCTAGCTCGGCTCCCCCTCTCCGCCGATCTTTTTAATCTAATTAGCGGCGCCGGTGACAGTTATTTATATGTGCATGAATTAGACTTGAGCAGCCAGCCATCTCCCACGTGACCCTCCTCCATCCCAGCCACCCTTTGGGTTGATTGGACCGAGACCAGTCCTTCACGGGCCTGCTCTCTCGGTCATCCGAACGCCGGGTGGTCGGCAGTGACAACTAAATCGTCAACTAAGGCTGTTACAACTCCTACCGTAATGTTTTTTCTCACTAGTACAGACATAATACATGTATATGAAAATATACGGTATGTGATGATATATAATGTTTGGTATATAATATACGGTATATTGTACAGTATCAGATTTTCATGGACGTCACAAAGTGTAATTACTTTTTGCGGCCACTAGGTTACACACTTTTTTATTGGAGGGGTTAACTTAAACAAACGTTTATTTGTAGCTCAATTTGTTATACAAGGTTGCTCAATGTACTTCACATACTGTAAGTAAAAGAACAATTTAGTTAGACATTTAAGGTGATTTTGGGGGTTTGTATTATACTTGAGAATTGATGTGTGGAATATTAGCATGTTATAATTAGCATGATTTTCAAGTGAGTCCTATCCAGTATTCTGTGTAAACATTTCCCGACCAACCGAAACAACTACTACGTACGTAAGTGCCAATGTTGGAAAGAAACAATGCCATGAACTTACCTATTCAGAATAGATTGCGTCAAGGCACCACAGTATTTATTTTAAACATTTCCCTACACGCTAACTCAGAGGTCACCAACCCTTTTGCAACTGAGAGCGACTGCTTTTGTAACACGACTGACTGATTAATGCCAAAGGCCACCTGTTTGTATGCACTTCTCAAATGACCAATTTCTTCAAATGAAGGTATTTTATTATCATTAAAATTAATCATATTGATTTATGTGAAAACACTGACAATGTTAAAAAAAATTCACACGATAATTAGGAAACGGATAAATACTGCATATATATGCAACACTTTTTTATTCTGCAGTACTCCTAGAAAACTCATGTGGTCTTTGGGTGCTACCACATTGGTGACCCCGTCAAAAACTCATTCATTTGAAACTTCTTTCTTTCGTGGTCGTCTTTTCCTCAGAGAGATTTCCCTTTTATTGCATCGAGCTCTTCTCACTGGCACTTTCCGGTATAATAAACGGTATAATAAAAAGGATTATTCATGAATTTCATGCATCCGTGTGGCATACAAATGAAAAACGAGCGCAGCGAGGCTTACAGGCGAGGCGGCCGTCCCCGTTTAAATGGATTTGATACCGTTCTTTATTTTTGTGTGTAAAAACAATGCAGCAAGACATTTGCTCAGTACTTACCTGTCGCGACAGACAACTGCAGCCATGTTTGCTGATCAATAGACGTCAGAATGCCGGAAGATGGAGGACTGCGGGGAGTGGGAGGGGGTTTACACGGCACTTTATCCATGTGTGCACAGAGCTCCTTTCTAAACACAAAAACACATGCACGCTCAAACACGCATAGATGGCGCAATCAATCACACGTATGCAAAGAGTGTTCCTTTTTACCACAGTGGTTTGGACCTTGTGAAGAAAAAAGAAAAAAATATTATATATATATATATATATATATATATATATATATATATATATATATATATATATATATATATATATATATATATATATATATATATATATATATATATATATATATTAATTAGGGGTGTTGGAAAAAATTGATTCGGCAATATATCGCGATATTACATATTCTCAAATCAATTCAATATGCGGCCGAATTTTTAAACATCAATTTTTTATGGGAATATTCAACAAAGCGTCTTACTTAGGGTCAGGATTTACACATTAAGCATGGAAGAATGTTATATTAATGGAACATTAAGCGTTAATATTTTATTTCAGTGCTGTTCAAACATGAAACAGAGTGCAACCTGAATTTTCAGATAAATAAATAAATGTTCATACAAATCTTACAGTGTACATGTACAAGTTTACTGATTAGTATTTTCTAAATTTGAATCGAATCGTGACCTATGAATCATGATATGAATCGAATCGCCAGGTACTAGGCAATTCACACCCCTAATATATATACAGTGCAGCAGATTTCTAGATTTCATTGAAGAAAGAAAAACATACATTTCGAGTTGAATATTACTCATCCACGAGCCAAGCCATAAAAAAAAAAAAGTACAAGGCAAATACCAACAAACTCCCAATCAGAATGTTCAATGAAAAGAGTTCTTTGTCTGCTATTAAAACTCCATTCAACATAAAATTATAAAAACATGTTCACTCAAGCTGAACCTCTCTATTTTTGTTCAATCCTTTTAGGTAACAGGCTCTTCGTATTCAACTGTACTTGCATGAAGTCTCATTATTTTAGTCAGGGTTGTGCTAAACTACATTTACCCCAATGATATTTAAAGACCCTGTTAAGTGAATTCAGAGTTTCAGGATACATTTGACATGTTTGAAGATAATTGCGGAAAATGTGCTATGACAATAAATTATATAGTACTCATTAGTTGAGATGGTTAACCGACACAATATTGAGTTACTTGGTCATTTTTTTTACTAGGTTCAAGCCTTTTAGCTCACGAGCTAGCTGGTGAATAGCGCCTCTTGGTCTCGATGTGATGTATTACAGCTAAGGTGCCCTAACTATGGCTTGAGAGCCAGTTGCAAAAGAAGCCACAAATAAAATTGTTGCAAAATTTAGAGCACATAGTTTTCTTTGCAATTGTTTGATCTTCTATTTAGAGCCTTTGTAAAGTGAACATAGAATATGTCTTGTAAATTTGACACAACACAGATAAGAGTGTTATAACAAGCCTGCCAAATTTGAATGATTAAAAAAACAATATCCCATTGTGTAGCGTCATGTGGCTTTCCACGCCATGACAGGAGTTGCTAGCCTCTAGCTAGCTTGTGTGCTAACAGGTTTGTGCCTAATAAATAATAACTTAGTCACTTGCAATTGTGCCCGATAACCACTTATGTGAACAAAGGCATTCAGGTTCTTTCATACTGTAGTGCGCGGTGACGTTTCGTGACTCACTGGGCACTATTGCCCACGCACAAAAAGATGTAAAAAACTGAAATGGTGAAAAAGAGTTCATGCTATTGTTCCACAACTGAGTACTACATAGCAGTTCTCAGTGTGTTGTACATGTTCAAGAATTATCTTCAAACATCTATAACGCATTGCAAGTAAATCCCTGCGTTTACTTTACAGTGTCTTTAAAGTTCGCAACTTTTGCAAAATCCCGAAATTCCCCAGTTATCACAAGCCTGGAAGCTAATGGTTGCTGCACAGCCCCTTGCCCCCCCCCTTTTCTTGATTGCAGAGCATTACAAAGTTGCCCCATGTAAGCGAAAAGAGCATATTTTTTTTGGGGGGGGGGGGGGGAGAGAAAAAAGCACTCAAGCGGTGTTCCAGTGTTATATTTTTCCGCTCTGTGCGCGAGTGTGTGAAAGGATTCCCCGGTGCTAATCGATGGAGCTGTGTGAAGGAGGAAGTCAAATGGCATTTTCACTAACACGCTATGACTAAAGCGACTTCTCAAAGCTCCAGTGACGCCCCCCAAAACACACAAACACAAAAAAAAAAAAAAAACAGGGATGCTGCGGCTCTGCGAAATCACTTTAGTTCGCATTGACAGCTTGTCCAATACGGTTACATGAGCAGCAAAACCAGATTTTTGTGCGTTATCCCCCAGCAGGCCTCTGACACTCCTCCCAATTTGCCAAAAATACACTTGTTGTATTTTTCCCGGGTGTCATCTCCCACAGGACCGCTGACAGCGTCCAGGGGCACATTGTTGTTGACCGCTAATTAGCGCAAAGCCCCGCTGTTCACATCCCACCTCTGTCCTGTCACCGTTGTTTATTTGGCCCATTGCAAGCGCCTGGACGTGTTTAAAAACACAAGGTAGCGGACGCCCCGCAGCAGCCCGCCTCCGCCTGTAACCTTCAGTTGGACGCCTTGAAAAGCATTTTGTAGTTTATTAGCATATTATCATAACCGCATGCCCGCCTCCGCCGCCCACCTCCCATGAAAAGTGACATGCAGTTCGGAATATTAAAGATGGCCCGGCTCGTTTATAGAGGGCCGACGGCAGACGCTGATTTGAATCTGGTTTGTTAAGCCGTCCATTCTAATCTTTCAGCATCTCGGGATGCAATTTCAGCCCCTTCTTTCGCCATCCTCTGAAACAGAAAGGATATTTAGAGGTGCTCGACAATGGGTGCAAGCCAATTAGGGATCCGCATTTCAAGCCGTCAGATTCTCGGAAGGCCACCGCCACTTGAATTTGGCGCAGCGTCTTTGAGAGCAAGCGTCGCAAATGTGCGCTGTTGATCGTGAACGATGATATCTTCCTCTGGTCGTTACCGCTCACTCCTCCCCTCTCTGCTCGTCGAGGAGTGGAAAAAGACTGGCCCTTATTAATTTCAAAGAGGTGGCTCGTTTAACAGCAGAGGCCCCAGAATTGAACCCTGTGGAACACCATACGCTCCATTATACATGTAGATTCATATTGCATGTTCGTCCGACCACTTTAATTTTCTGATCGACTTAGTATGAGCTATTAGAATAAGAAATGTATGTAAATGTAGCGTGATCACCTGCAGCCAATGATGGCAAATGGGGTGTGTCATCACAAATCATTTGAGTCGGGTGTGTGTGTCTTGACCTCCGCCGAAACCCTGAGACTGACTCACGGACTGTGTCCCCTGCGGGTATATTTACCTTCAACACTGAAATGCAGTTATAATAATATAACATATAATAACCTTGGGGGATCGACTGGTAATTATTCGTCGTACATTCCGTTAAAAAGACGTGGAAATTTTCAACATACTCATTGACTCGTTGCATTGATTCGAATTCCTCCCGCGCCATCGTCAATCACGTAATTAATTTCATAACTAACGTGAATCTGCTTGAGCCATAAATGCTTGAATACAATTCTAGGACATGCTAGGCCCACGTCACCCTCTCGTGTATATTCTGATGCATTTCATCGGGCTAAGGCGACCAAGAATTGGTCAAAACAAAACAAAATGACTTAGAGATAAGAACGGTAGAAACGCGGTCACACGCTCGTGGCCTTAATGGGTTAAGAACCACTGTCCAAGTTACAAATTCACACCAAGGTCTTCTGAGAACACAATTCATTGAAAGTAACAACAAGCAAGCATGGCAGTGTCACATCGCATTTGATCATATTGAGATTATCTTGCAAATTAAAAAATGGCTCATCCCTACTGGGCCTGGTAGAAGGAGTGCAAGGCAAGGATGGATGCTACGATCCATGGCAGTCAGTGTTGCTAATGATGTAGTAAATGGAGGGTCATGTTGGAGCGGTACGAAGAGTCAAAACCACCTGAGTGGTGGGCGGTGGTGTGTGTGTGTGTTTTTTCATTTTCTATCGCCACACTTGAGTCACGTCACGTGTTGATAGCACACGCCTCCGAGTCAAGTGTGAACGCATCCAAGAGTGTTTTACTGCGTCACAGAAGACGGTGTTCACGGAAGGAAAATGGGGGCGAAGGGAGATGAGGCGGGGCCCAGATAAACAAAAGCACGGCGGAAGGAGGAGGGGGGAGGCAGCTGGAGGACATTGCAGCATCTCGCTCCCGTCCCTCTTATCATATCCGAGCGCTACGGGGCGTCTCTCCTTGAAGCGCGTTTTCACTTTGCGGGGCACAGGCCTGATGAATAAAGCAGTACACGTTTGAGTAGAATATGAATATGAAGAGTTTGTAGTGTCAGCCGGTGTTTCCGTCGCGCACGGAACCTTGTTGAAATATCTTTACAAACTTTTACAAGGAAATTGAAATTAGTTTGATTGATTGATTGATCACTAAGAAATCATTCATCCCTTTCTGGATGATGTTAAATGATGTCTGTCTTGGTTTTTATTCTCGGCGCAAACCATATATAAACGTGCAGGCAATGAGACGGGTGAAAAATGATTGTCAATTCATGGACCTTTTCACGAAGGGGTGGGCTCACTTTTGTTGCGAGCGGTTTAGAAATGAATTGCTCTCTGTTGTTAATTTGAGGGGGCAGTAAACTTTTATTTCCTTAAAGTTGTCCCATGAAAAGATACAATCAAATATTTACAAAAATATGAGGAGTGTCCCGCTTTTTTGAGATACGGTATTATATGACAACATCTCAGTTCCGATGTGCTCGTAACGGTACAAGTGGAATTTTCACCCATAAATAAATTCTATGTAATGATCCTTTTTGTTTCCATTTTTTAGGTTCAGGAATAAAACTTTAATAAGTTGAGTGGGTTGGTTTTGCTATTTGCACGGTACAGTGCCCATTATACACACGCAATCACAAAACAAAAGGAAAACTACATGCTAAATGGACTTTGTCAAGTAAAGAGAATGTAAGGAGTCTCGTATCGGCAGCCGATTGAAGACACTTGCGACTCTAATTAGAAGCAACATGTCCTTAACCATGCAGAAAAAGCAAGCTGGATACTGAATTTCCTCAAAAGCCCCTGCTCCGTGCTATTTCGATTGGAGCAAATAGCTAAGACGAAATTTTATATTGCCGGGAAGCCACCTTGACATTGGCCATTATGCTAGCATACAATAGTCCCCCGCAGCAAATCCGTCTTTATTGATTTGTGTCCGACTTCCCCTCATAATTTAACATGGTGACAAAGTATAAGGCTGAGGTGGATTCTGTCGTCTCTGTGGGTATTATGGGATTATTTAAACCCTCGCCCAGCAACGTTGGAGGTAAGGCTTCCTCATTGAGGGGATTCTACTTAAATCAAAACTGAAATCCATAGTGTTTTTATGTTTCCGACTGTGGGCCTTGATGAAAGAAAATCACAAAAATTTGACATATACGCTTTTCAATATTTTCATACTCGACATGGTGCTAAATCAGTGATACTTAACCTGGGTTTGATCGAACCCCAGCAGTTCAAGACACACACCCGTCTCAACTGTTGTGATGGTACATCATGTGATTTCTTTATTATTGTAATCCCTTCATACTAACTGTCTAATAAAAAAAAGAAAGTGAGACGAATATGTGCAATATGAATTCACATGCATAACAGAACGTATGGTGTTCCACAGGGTTCAATTCTGGGGCCTCTGCTGTTTTCATTGTATCTGCTGCCCTTGGATTCCATCTTAAGAAAAGAGCAAAAGTGCTTTATAAATATAAAGTCGAGTTGAGTGATGGCATGATTTGCAATTTGAAGTTGAGCAATTTTAGTCTGGCACAAGTAGCTATCTAGCAAAACTAAAGGAACCCTTCCTTAGATGCATGGAGATGGCGAATAGAAGAATGCAACGGTTGCTGAATTCAAGGTGAAGAGAAGCCATATACCACAAAAAGGCAACTCCCCCTCTTCATTTTGTTCACCAGTGAACCTATGTCTTGAATTTGAAAAATATATTTCATTTTTAACAGAAAACAGATTTAGTACCACTAACACAGTTAAGAACCGCTGTGCTAAATGAAAAGCCTTGGCATGCCATATTGTTTTTTTTTTAAGATAGATTTCCCACGTAGTGCTCACCTGCATGTGACCAGCATCATTTATCACGTCCTGCTAATTCAATTAAAACACCAAATTATTAAATCATTGCCAATTGACGGAACATCGCCCTCCGTTGAGGAATTGCATATTTTTAAATATGATTACCACAAACTGAATATTTAATGGCGCCCCATACTGTAAATAACCACCTGAGGTTGATTCGTCCGCATGATGCGATTACATACCAGCGTAACCTTGTTTCATCCCAGCATAATTAATTACGGCCCTCCTTCATTGGCCGTAAATGACGAAGACAATTTCATTGTAGCGTTCAAGGTAAGGAATTCTGTGACCCGTGTAATTTGTACATTTTTAGACTCATAAATAATGTTAGCTTTATGTTCTACTTTGTATGTATGTAATGTATTTTTTTTTAAATCGCCAAAATCTCAGCCAATATTTTCTGATTTCAAATATTGGCTGATTAATCGGTCAGGCCCTAGAAAAAATATTTTGTCTACAATTAATTTCATTATTTGTCATGTACAATTATTAGCTGTCGACTGAAGATGACATCACCCGTGCTCGGTTAATGAGCAATCACGGCTCACTTGTTTTCTGGGTTTGGTCACGTGGTGTTAGCAAACTGTGCCATGATTGGTCGTTACCTGGTTCCTCAGCATGCGTGACATCATCTTCAGTCGACGACAGGTTTCAAAATGTGTTTTTGAAGGTATTAATTGTACAAGAAAAATGATTATAGACAAAATTGTACTTATCTTCTTACTGCCGAAAATGTCATTTATCACTTAAAAAACATTCTCGTGCAGGTAATAAAGTTTTAATATTTTCTACATGGTATGAGACCCCATAACGTTCTTTTTTGAACAATCCATAAACTGACTTCTACAATAAGAGTTCAACCCGTGTGCCCTTTTAAGAGTTCATCCCGTGTTGCTTCTCTGCTGACATTTGAGTGTTTTTCCCGAAAAAGGCCAGCAAATATTTGACCCGTGGCGCTGAAGAGGGTCAAAGATGTCAGCCGCTGGCCGCCCGTGTCAAAAAGTCACAGCGTACCAAAACAAAATGAAAGTTGTCAGGCGAGGCGGTGGCAAGTTGGTGGTGGGGGAGATATAATATGCTCGCCCGCGGCTCCCTGACTTAATAAGATTTTGCGACGTGGAAAAACAGCTGTTCGGCGGGCGTCTCTCGCGCGCATATTCGATTAGGCCACACAGATGGTCGCCATGACAGCGAGGAAGATACTCGTTAGAAAAGTAACGCCGCTGTATTAGTAGCCTCAAACTGTTTCTGGCACGTCATCATCTTGGCTGCTTGATTTTGGACGAGGGGGCAGCGAGTTTGCTTTGTACTTTAAGAACTCAAACACGGGGGTGTCTGGTCGGTGCTGGATTTCACCTTCCTTGGTTTTCTTCGGTCCCCTCGGGTCTCCTGGTGTTCGGTTTAGGTGAACGGCATGAGATTTTTTCTAATAGGTTTTCTGGTGAGCTAACAAATACACGCACGCACGCACGCACGCACGCACATACACATACTCACCCACACACACAACTCTTTGACTGCCATAAACGTTATAAAACGTTTAGCATAAACCTAGGGAAGGGCGCCGAGGACGTTAAAAGACGTCCCCTACGTTTTTTTTTTGTTTTTTTTTCGAAAACGGGTGCAGGAAAGCCTTGGGCAGCTGTGCTGAAAGTATCAGGCAGATCTGATTAGTAAAAGACTCGTTTTGGCCCCTAGAGGGCAGCGATGACTCTCTTTGCACAAGGTTGGATGGGCCTCCCACCGTGGGCGTCAGTAGAAGACGTGAGGCGGAGCTAGAGTGTTGAGGAGACAATGGCTGGTTCAAGCCATTGTGGCTTGACCAAGCAACCGGTTGCAAGCAGCTCACGCTTGAGCATTTTTTTCAAAGACGGAAAGCATCAATCAATACTAAAAAGCGCATTGATGTCGACGATGATGATGACTCCGAGCTTGACGCCAAAGTTGGAAGCCTTGACGCGACTATTACGATCACGTAGTAAGCCTCACCGGCTAAGCGCGGCTAGCGCTGCTAAGGCCGGAAAACGCGCACAATAGCAGGCCGGGTACTTCTACACAATCGGACATTCGATCGGGCGATGGAGAGTTGGCATCGACCAATGCAGATTGATGATGATGATGATGAGGACTCCGAGCTTGACGCCAAAGTTGGAAGCCTTGACGCGACTCTTATGAACACGTAGTAAGCCTCACCGGCTAAGCGCGGCTAGCGCTGCTAAGGCCGCAAAACGCGCACAATAGCCGACCGGGTACTTCTACACAATCGGACATTCGATCGGGCGATGGAGAGTTGGCATCGACCAATGCAGATTGATGATGATGATGATGATGATGATGACTCCGAGCTTGACGCCAAAGT
This sequence comes from Leptonotus elevatus, assembly GCF_054856555.1. Taxonomy (NCBI): domain Eukaryota; kingdom Metazoa; phylum Chordata; class Actinopteri; order Syngnathiformes; family Syngnathidae; genus Leptonotus; species Leptonotus elevatus. The sequence continues at coordinate 10,257,756 of NC_141254.1, forward strand.
TGGAAGCCTTGACGCGACTCTTATGAACACGTAGTAAGCCTCACCGGCTAAGCGCGGCTACCGCTGCTAACGCCGGAGCTGCACAAGCGGACATTCGATCGGACAATGAAGAGTACCCTGAGTCCAATGCATATTCATCGGAGGAGCGGGTACAGTCTGATCACGGAGAAGACACTGTTTCTGGACTACGATGCCACCATGAATGGAGTGGATAAAATGGATCAAAACATCTCCTACCACCCGGTATAGCAACTGAAGGACACGAGGAAGCGAGACGTAACGTAACCGTAGCATGATCCTGATATTAGACTTGATGGCAACACACACTGCAGTGTATACTTGCTATTCCCCGGAAAAAACGGCCTGCAAGAAAGTGGAGCACGCGAAGAGGCAATCTTGTGCAAATGCTGTTGCGTCTCCTTGCACGCAGGAGAGTTACAAAAAGAAAAACTGTCGTTGAAACATCCACATATTTGTAAATAGCACCACAGTTGCACACATTTGTAAATAGTTTGCCAAATTGTTGTCAAATTGTTACACTGTTGAATGTAAATAAACGTATTTTGCTATCAAAAAACACTTTTTCATTCTTGGTGGTAGTGTTTTATAGAAGTAAAGCACTATTTAGGTGTTTGTGGCATCATTCATGGACAAAAAGAAGTGTCAAATTCACTAGAATGCATGAAATAATATCGTTTCACTAAAAGCTTGATTTCTCCGTATTTTGGTCCAAAACAGGCGAAATTGGGTCAAACTAACCATTTTCTATTGTTGATTACTAAAGAACGGAATAAGGTAGAAACTTTTTTTTTCTGATGAAAGATGAAAGTCCAATCTTTCATTTGGTAGTACGTGTGTTTCCATAGTCCAAACAGAACATTTTCTGTGGACCTTGAAAGATTAGTCAAAATGCTTAAATCGGCTGGCACTGACGGCATCCCTTTTCTGAAAACGTCTGGCAGTCAAAGAGTTAAAAAAAAAAAAAAAAAAGAGCAATGATGATGACATTTCCGAATGAACAATACTGAGCTCTTAGAGGAAAAAAAAAACAAACTCAAACACGCTAATCCTCGTGTCAGTCTGTCATTTTCTCATTATTTACACTTTACATTTGTATTTCTTCTATCGTCAAGCATCCGTTCACACCTCGTCCTAATTGGACCAATTTCTAGACGCGTTCGCTTCCCCGCGTCGTGTCTTTACAAGCTATTAAATCATGCGTGACATTTTAAAGGAAACGCAAGGAAGAATAGTCCGCCATTTTTTTTGTGTTGTTGCGTCTGACTGCCGTGACCAATCTGCGCCTCTTGCTGTTGGTCGTATTGTTGTTGTTGTGCGCTGATGTCTATGGATGCGGGGCTTTTGTGTGCTACAAAGTGATGCAATTTACCTTGGGGTGATGATGTCACACCTGGCAATATTAGTTTGGAGAATTTTAACTCAGGCCAGAGCAGCGCAGCGATTAGCATGTCTGCCTCACTCACTCTTCTGGATTGGATTACTGGTCAACGTTAGCAAGATACAATTCCTTTAGAACTTTCTTGTGTGATTTCCAGCTTAATCTATTCAAGTTCCTGACTGGATAGTGTCAACAAGACTTGCTTATTTGTCGCCATGGAGGCGATAATTAGCGACCTCGAGGAGCGTCTACACCATATGAGGACAGCGTTTAGCCTCATTGGCTAGCTGGTGTGGCGCAAGCTTAGCACCAAGTGTTCCCACAATAGTAGTGGGGAAAGCAATTGTTTAATGTATACAGTCTACTACCGTTTGTTACCACTGGACTGAATTTGATTTTACTATTTAATTGGTGTTTTGTTTCCTAAAAAGCAAGAGCTAAGAGATGCTAGCTAGGTTAGTCAGTTTGGACCACGATCACAATCCAGCACATGATCTATTTGTCATTTTATATCAATGACAGCTCTGAAGTGTAATTGGCTTCATACGTTGCATTTGACATGGACGTTTTTACATGTCGCATTTTTTTTAAATATATATATATATATATAAAGCCTAAAATTGACAAAAAATCAAATAAGAAAAAGAATCAGTCATCTTTTGATTTTGTGATTTTCGTTGGCCAGTTGAAAATGGGAAGAATGAAGACTACACAGATTGGTGTGGATCATGACGGGTTTGACTGCACTGATTTACTTGGTGGTGGCAACATAGCCTAGCAACCGCAACTCAACCGTTCTGCTTTACAGAGCAAACGAGGCATCTCCTTTCGAACAGAAGAAGTGCTGCAAAGTCGGCTTAGCGAGCCGGGCGAAGTCCCCGGCGACCGCTGTTTCTCTTTGAGGCCGCCGACAGTCGCCGGCTACATACAGATTAACCGACCGCCGATCATCACCGAGAGCCCCTTTGAAGAACTCGGCCGCTACGAGGATCTTGACCTTTTCCCCGGCTGCCTCGAGCTGTCAGTCAGCCAAGCCGAACCGAGGGCATGTTCTGCGCTGGCTTTGTGTTTTGTTTTTTTCTTTTATGTTTTTTTGATGTGGGAACGTCAGACTCCCCCCCGATCGGACCACTGCAGATCTTCCCTGCTTCACATGCATTTGGAATGACCTGCTTGCAGGTATCCAGGTGAATTCCCGTGTTCATCCATCCATTTATTAGCTTGCCCAATTACCCCCAAACACTCAACCGACCGCGCGGTAATGAGGAGCGTAGATCTGCCGCACAGTCGTCCAATCCTAATTGGGATCAGCAAAAAAATTGCACACGTTTATCGATACACACCTCATTCATATATTCAAATCCAGTAAACTACATTCTGAAAAAAGCAAACAAAACATACTCGCTTGAAATCATATAAAATAATGTAAAAAATGACATTACGCCCTTTCCAAATGTTTTTGTTTTGGGTTTTTGGAGCCCTAGTATTATTAATGCAGCAAATGAATCACCTTATGTCTTAAAAGTGGTTGCAAATATGTGGCATTCAGGTGTTATAGTACATTTCATTACTTTGAATCCGTTTGTTTTAAGTCGCGATTTGCAGTTTCAACTATTGATATTTGCTGTTTTTGTGTTGAGGCCATCTTATGGCATTTTGATACCAGGGAACGATGTTGAAGTGAGTTGAGGAGCTTCATTTAGACAAAAGCAGCGCTTTCCCACCATCTTGTGGCATCTTATGATTAGCTAAACCATTTTTGGGGGGGGACACACCCTACACCCCACTACGGAGGGGTGCGCCGAGAATGGCTTTCGATAACATGGTAACTAGGATTGGCGTTAAACAGTGGCTACTTGTTAGCCACCCCACGTCCACATGTTTGTGTCCACGTATCAACAGTAAATAGTCAAATAGTACTTCACTTATATAGCACGAGGCCCTCAAAGCGCTTTACACCGTGACTACTCATTCGCCTACTAATGGCGCAGCACCAGGAGCAACTGGGGGTTCAGTGCCTTGCTCAAGGATAGTTCCACATGGTCACAATGACCTGGGATTGAACCCACAACCTCAGGGTTAAAAGACAACCACTCAACTAATGAGCCATGTTGCCCCCCATGCATGTATTATTGTATTTTCACTTGTGGAGGCAGCACTTCGTCACCAAGCTTCACTTGCTATTGTGTGTGTGAATCAAATGCTAGAATAGACGGAAGTAAATGAATTGGATAGAAAATGAATGGATTGCAGCATGAAGTGATGCCCTCCACAAGTGAAAATACTTCTATTTCTTGACATTTACCACCTATCATTCATACACACTCTGCGTTTCTCTTCTCTAAGTAAAAGTCACTTACATCTTTAAATGTCTATTTCCTCACCTTATGGTCACGGTAATGAAAGCAGTTGGCACATGGGGGCGGGGTTAATACCAACCAATCCGAAGTCGTTTGCCGCCTCTTGCGTTCCAAGATTCGTCGTCGCCGAGCAGTTTTTGAAAGCCGCGACACCGTCGCCGTGCCTTGAAGAGCTCGCTCCCTCCAGTGTTTCCGCCGCTTGATCAATAAATGAGAGCGGACATATTTCATGCAAAATCAAGGCACAATGTATACGAGATGCCAAAGTGCAGTCGGGGAGTTGAGTCTTCCAAGTCTTTTTGTTTTGTTTTTGTTTTGTGATGATATATTTAGAACAGCAAACAGTCACTTCTCATTTGTTTACTTTGGTTTGGGGTAAACATTGGTCTGATTTGCCAAAAGCTGAAATTCAGCATACTAAAGTCTTCAGGTTTTCATGAAAACCATAGAACTGACAAATTCTGCAATAACACGAGGATGAAGCACGCAAGGTCTTTATGTCACCGCAGCAGCTAACGAGCGCAGACCAAACAACAGCCAATAACAACACGCGGTGTAATTTTTAATGGGGGAGAATTTTCAAGCGGCTGCGTTGCGCCTTTGTTTATGATAATGCGCGTCGAACCTTGGCCGCTCATTCATTTTTCACAAGGCATCTGTTGACGTCTTCTTTACAATCACGTACTTGCTGTTTGCTTTGCATCTCCGCGGACCGGCGGCCATGATGGATTTACTAACAAATATTTGATATGCAGCATTATGTCGTTAGAAATGCTCAGAGTTGACGTATGCGTGTAAATGAGCCTTTGAAGACATTATACAGTCGCTATTTAGGAATGTGCAACAGCTGTTTTACTCCTTTGTGTTTCCTCTTGAGTGAAATGAGACTGTCGGGTTTAGGTCTTGGCCAGTCAGTCATCATTTTGCTGCATAATCAAATGATCCGAGTTTTTTTTTTTTTCTTCTTCTTTCCTGTTCAGGACATTCCAAATAATTGTAGCCAATGTTTTCCATCTTGTAGGGCTGTCACTATAGAATATGTTTAGAATCAATTTTTCCATCAATGAATCAAATTATCGTATACATTCTTGTTTTGCATTTAAGAGTATTACAAACCGTTACGTCTAACTGGTATGAATGTGGTCTTCACAAGAAGAAGCCAAATCTGAAACGAAATGTAAAACTTTTTCAAGTTGAGACCTACTTTTTTGCTACAGATTAATGTGAAGGGTAACCAATTTGAAACACACTTCTGTAGTAACAAAATACCTTTAACTCATTTGCTCCCAAAAACGTATAAATATGTTCTATTTGAAATATTACCAGTGTCCCAAAGACGTTTTTAATATGTTTAAAAATAATATTTTTTTATTCTAGAGCACACAGAAAGAAAGCTTTGATGCAGCCTCTGAACTGCAGAAAACAGTTGAAGCAATTGTTGTTGTTACAAAAACGGCCAGCGGGTGGCATCAGAGTATAAAAGATCAGCCAGGGCCATGTTGCAAACAATCTGATTTGTGAATAATGATGAAACTTCGCTATATTCTAATGCTAATTGCTGCAAAACGGAAACAGATAGAAATATACGTTTTTGTCCTGATGAAAGAAGAGACTATAATCTTTCTTTTGGTAGGTTCACCTGTTTTTATAGCAATAGAACACAATTCTGTGGGCATTGCAAAATCAGTCAAAAACCAGTAAAACAGCCAAGAGCGAAGAGGGTAGTTCAGTGAAAATGGCTGCGAGTCAAGGATTTTTTTTTTTTTAATGGTCAAAAACTGTTTTAAAAAAAAAAATCACATATTAATTTACAACAAAATACAAAGATAACGATGTTTAGTCGTCCCCCCACAAACAAAATAAGTCAGTCAAATACACTGGCTGTTACTCATAACTGTAACCATTTTCATGAGTTCATAACAAATGGATTTTATTTCAATAAAAAGCTGCCAGTGTTCACATTTTCAAATGATTACTACAGCAACATTCCTGGGAAATCACAACTGTCCCATCACTGGTGAGCTATTTTAACCCCCCTGTCCTCGACATTCAGCGCTTTTCAGCCAAACCTGTCAGTCAATACTTTATTGGAACATCTTCTATGTTGTTGATCGGATCCAGATCGTCTTTTGATCTCAAATCCAAACGTCACAACAAAAGAACTGGCCTGACTCCATTTGGAGGCGAGTGGAGCTCCCCTCCGGCAATTGAGAGGATTGAGCAAGACTCAAATGACTGCAAAAAAAATAATACCCACTTCATGAATCTATTTTCTTTTGGGCCTCTGATGCCTGAAATTGAACTGCGCAAATTGTGTTCAGCCATTCTTGCAGCATGTCGGTAATTCACGCCGCATAACCGGCGTTTTTAATGACCCGAACCGTCTGAGCGCAAGGCAGTCATCAGCAATGAGACCAAATTTCTATGTGGGAACAACCAGATTGTGCCTATACAACACAAATATTGTCTTCAGAAAGTCACAGCCTTCATGTTGTGTTGTCTTTCTGAGCACCTTTAAGGTGACCAAGGGATTTTCTCAAGCCATGCAAGTTTTCACTGAATCGGCTTTAAAATTCAGTCCATAAGGATTGAGGGATTTACCCCGCAGGTGCCCAATTCCGAATTTGTGCCTTTATGTATTTCCCACTATTTTGATCATGTCACATTTAACGGGCTCTATCCTCTGCCTACGTCTATGTGGCAGTTAGTGGAGATCCGATTCATATATTAAATTTGTATCCATATTTGATAGGGTCCTGAAATTCAATTCCATTTTCATTCCATCGTGGACGTTTTTGTTCATCAACTGGATTCCAACCATTTATTGCCAAACCTACGTATTATGGACGTCAATTGAAATGGATGGGAAAGCAAAGAATCAAACAAACAAAAAATCTTCAAGAAATTCTGACAAACATTAAATGTAGGGGTGTCAAAATGAGTGCATTCATTTTGAGTTATTTTAAACGCCACTATTTTTTTTAAACGCGCAATTAATGACCGCCCCTTACTTGGAAAGCCTGTACTGGGCGAATGGCAGCCGCAACACAGCAGAAACGTCCACATCAAGATTTTGCAATAATAAATATAATAATAATTCATATATTTGTGGAGACTGGGGTCAAGTTTTTGCAGAATTTCACAAGTTACTGCATGTTAAAGATTAGAGAGCTCTTAATATGAAAAGAAAAATGCACGGAGCTGTCACCAATGTCTTACAATTGCAAGTATGCCATCTCGTGGCAGAAAATAAATCAATATCGCACTTGTTTTTACAGTACAGTACATCTTTTTAATTTTAACTCCGTTTGATGAATTATTATGATATTACTGTATCAATGACTAAAAGATGAAGCCATATTTTTATTAGTTTAACATTTTGTTCCATTATTGTTAACAAGAGCATGAAAACCTTTTGGTACATTTTATTGTAGAAATTTGCGATTAATCGTGAGTTAACTGTACGTAAGTAGTTTAAACGGCGACATTTTCTTTTGACGCTTGTGTTTTGTCCGCTGCACAGTGGTGAGTCAGAACCTGGTGACGGACAACGTGTCGGTGGTGGAGGGCGAGATGGCCATCATCAGCTGTCGGGTGAAGGACAACGACGACTCGGTCATCCAGCTGCTCAACCCCAACAGGCAGACCATTTACTTCCGAGACGTCAGGCGTAAGTCGCACTTTGCCTTTCATCGTTTTTTTTTTTTTTGTTGGCTGGCAGACCGCTGACAAACGTTTCTCAACTTTTCTCATCTAAAGCTGTCACCGCAGTGGCCAATTTGGATTTTTAATTACGCGACAAAAACACAATTTGCTGACTGGGTTCAGCGTGAATCAACACAAACTTCAAGCATCTGATTAGACCCTTGTTGCGTTTGCTTGCAGGAAGGAGCGCTAAACACTCTGCCGGGAAGTCTTGCTATTGGTTTTGATGTATGTCTGGAATCGAATTTCAGGCCTTGCCCAGACAGTTCCCGTAAAATTTGAAGCATGAATTGTCCGAAATGTGTTAAGATGGACCAATGAGGCCGGCCATGTCACACTTGTATCGTTTTCAAATAATAGCAGTACCTGAGATCTTAATTTATAAGTTCTCCCAGGTAGGACTTGTCAGTAGATATTTGTCGACTCTGACCTTGTGAGTTCTTCCAGTTTTATGGCGAGTCATCAAACTTTGCCGCCCACATGCAACGACGCGGTTCAAATTTGGCACCAATCAGGCTTTGAAGAACCCTCGGAGATAGTCAAAATGGCCCTAAAATGGCCACTTCAGCCTAGAGGTGGAACGATTAATCAATTAGTCAATAACTAATCGATTAATTAATTAGTTCATGGATTCATCGTTTAGAAATCTTTTTTTAATTTAAAATTGCCCAAATGCTTGGAATTCAGGCCCTCAACATTGAATATTCTTCTGTTTCTGTAGTTCTCATGAGAGCGGATCAAAATAAAATTGCTTGTGATGATCAACATTTTAACCAAATTGCTTCACGTTACAGACCAAACCAGTAACTGAAACATAATTCATTAGTTTGTACACTGTCAATTTGAAACACTGTCCTGTTTTGGGGGAAAAGAAGGGAAATTTAAACTTTTTTCAAATACAATTAATCAGAAAAATAATCGATTACTCAATTAACAGTAATTTCCTTTATCTTTTGAAGCTTGGGTTTTAAAAGTTTGTGGGTTTGGTTAGGGCTGCTCGATTATAGAAAAACTGATAATCACGATTATTTTGGTAATAATTGAAATCACGATTATTCAAACAAGAACATTTTTAAATATAAGTTCCTTTTGGACCAAACAAGATTTATTAAATTAGTCATTTTAAAATAAAATAAAAAAAGTGCAAATATATAAATGTAAACAACTCAAAATGAGTAAAAATAATCTTCTTCTTTTTTTTTTACAATTATGCCAATTTTGTAATTGTGGAGTGTAATAATTGTAATTGAATTTCGATTAATTGCTTAGCCCGAGGTTAAGTCACACCTACCAAAATTCATATTGCTTCCGGGAATGAATTTTCACAAAATTCCAAAGGGCGCCACCAAGCCTATTGTTAGTGAAACTGCCAGTGCCATCAGGCAAAATCAAGTTTTCACCAAGATGAACATGATTATGGGAAAGACGATTTCTAGTCGAAAGGTATTTCTCAAGACGTTTGCTCATACGACGGCACGTAGATGCATGTTTAAAAAACGTCCACTTGAAAATAGACGAAGCCGGTTGTGAGAGAAAAGGCCAACAAATGAACACAAATGCTTAATGTGAACCCGGAGCGCTGCAGAGGCAGCCGTTAAGACGTTAATTAATATGCTCTCATGTTACTTTGACTTGCATTAAGTTTGACCCACATGTCTGCAGCGGGATTAACGGCGGAATGAGGTTAATGCAATCCACCAAACAAGTTTTCGACGGCCATGTCAGTCGTAATAGGAGCGGCTCATATCCCTGAACATTTAACAACCTGTTCTGTTTATTCGTATCCCGCCCAATTATGGTGTCGCCGCTCTTATTAGCGCTGATCAACTCCACATGCAAAGCTTTGCTAGTCTTTGCTTCGCTTTAATTGATTCCGATTTTTTCCTCCCGCTTTGCATTTAATGCAGCAGCAATGTGAGGATCAAGAAAAGATAATCAAATGAAAACTTTGCACCCCAAATAACAACAGTATGCTTAAACTCTTGAAACAATTAGTAATTACACAGTGATAACAGTGTAATAACAAAATTAAGCTTTATTTATCGTAGTTTTGTGCTTTTGGTAGTCCGTCAAACTTGAAACATCGACACACAAACGATAATATTTTCACATCATGGGATTAAACACAACTTCCAGCAGCATTGAAACAGCCTTCCAGGCTCTTCACAAGGAGCCAAAGCAATAACAAATGCCATTGGCTGTCATTTTATAGTGTAATAATTCTGACGGTTCAAACTGTTAAAGGCTACATTGTTCATTTCAAGCCCAACTATTGATGTTGCACTTTTCTAAGTAGAAATGTGGATGCATTTTCTAGTACAAATCATTTGTTTTCTTCATTCAGTTAGGCTTTTATAGCCTGAAGCTTTTTTACAGTTTTTTTATACACATATACACTGATTCAATTTCCCTTTTTTAATGTGACAGCTGAGTCACATCTGACTGTATTCAAGGAAATATATTGTCCCTACGACAGAAAATACAATTACTAACAGTGAGGGCAAGTGCCAAGAGCAATCTTAGTGGAGAAAATAAATATTTCAATGTGACAATATTGAGCCAATATTTTAGTTTGACCTTTAAAACTATTAGTTTTAGTCAATTACTATTAATCTATTACCAAAATACTTGAGCCCAATAAGCCCAGTCGGCCAACAACCAAACCTAACGTAATACCGGTAATGGTAATAACATAGTAATAATACTTGGGTAACTTAAATGTATTGTAAATATATTGCACCTATACTTTAGTTAGCCTTAGTTTAGTTAGTTGTTTGTTTTCCCCGAATGAGTTGGAAACTGTAAGAATGTAAGAAAATAAGATGTCTAGTAATAACATAGTAATAGCATGTAAGACCACTAAGCACACAGTTAAAACAAGTACAGTTTAAACCAACAGTATATAAAAAGATAAATTCATCGGCAAACTGAAATTTGGTCACAATAAACAACACATTGCAATCTAAGACCCTGGGAATAGGAATAAGAAGGTAATGTTGCACTTAGCGGAAAATAGATTGCATTTTCTTAAACAAATCTGTAAAATGACTTGTCTTCTTGATTTAATTTGGCGACCATAGCCTGAAGCTTTATTTTTTTTTAAGCCCTGATTGAATTTCACAACTATCCACATGAGAATGGAATCTTTTTTTTTTAATGTGTTTAAGCAAACAATCTATCCACCTTAGCATCGAAAACATGTACAAGAGTACAAACAGTCTTTTGTGGATGGCAAGAAACAACATTTAATGGTCGACGGGAGAAGTTGCTGGGAGCTTGGCAGTAAGAAGGTAATTAGCCCCGCCCTCGCTCGCCCTCTCTTGACAGCCCGTAATAAAACTCTGATGCGCTCCTCTCAAAAAGTAGTGGCAGCCATTAATCACAATTGATTGCGGCCACTTAGACTCCTCTCGGCCCCAGACCCGAGTGGACGCTCGCCGACTCAAATGCACTGGCGCTCCAGGAGAATACAAGTCGGACAGAAAAAGAAGAAGCGTATCGATCCAAATGTCCCCATATATATTTTCATGCCACTTCTCTTCACCTCCAGCCGTCTATGATTTGACCGTTACTGTCATGCACATTTCAGCGGGCGGGATGATAACTGACCTATTTTGGGATGTGGCGCGACAGCTCCGCCACCTTTTGCTGTGATTAAGTGTGTTTGCAGGAAATGAGAGCACTCTGTCATCCGCTCCCATGCAGGCAATCAATTTCCTATTTACAGTACAATTGCGCGGATGTGCATTGTGACGGTGCCGGATGCCAGGAAATGTGCTCATTTTGGTTCCGAAGTATTCACATGTTAGGGTGCCGTTTAATGCGGTACATTTACAATGTCACTGGTTGTAGAGCTTTGAAAAGTTGTAGTAAGTTGGATGAATCATGACGGATGACTTGATGGATGTTTGATGATGATGATGAAGATTGTTGGGTGGTTAGGTCATTGGGTGAATACATGGATGGTTGATCATGATGGATGGATGGATGGATGGATAAACTCTTATGAACGTAATGGAGGGGATGACGATGGTCTGATGGCCATAATGGCTGGATGGATGACGATGGATGGATGACTGTAATGGATGGTTGAATGGATGGATTGTTAGATGACCGTAATGGATGGATGACAATGGATTGACACTTGGATGACATAAATGGAGGGATGGATAGATGGTTGGTTGACCATAATGAGGATGGATGGAAAATGGATGATGATGGATGGATGGATGAATGGATTGTTACATGACTTATAATGATTGGATGGTTGGATGACGGTAATTGATGGGTGGATGGATGGATTGTTGGATGACTTATAATGGATGGATGGTTGGATGATGTAATGGATGGATGAATTGATTGTTAGATGACTATAATGGATTGATGGTTGGATGACTGTAATTGATGGACGGATGGATTGTCAGATGGCTTTTAATGGATGGATGGTCGGATGATGTAATGGATAGATGGATGGATGGATTGTTAGATCACTATAATGGATGGATGGTTGGATGACGGATGGATGGATGGATTTTTAGATGACTTATAATGGATGGATAGTAGGATGACCGTAATGGGTTGATGGTTGGATGATCGTAATGGATAGATGGATGGATTGCTAAATGACTATAATGGATGGATGGATGGTTGGATGACCGTAATGGATGGATGGTTGGATTACCATAATGGTTGGATGGATGAATGAATGGATCGATGGATGGATGACTGTAATGGATGGATTTTTTGATGACTGTAATGGATGGATGGCGATGTTGGATGGCTGTAATAGATGGATGGATAAAAGTGGATGGATGGTTAAGTCAGTGATTTAAAAGGACTCTTTCACCTTAACGTCCATGTTTTATTCTGCATCTAATTATTCACTAATTAACCGACAGTTTGTGTTCTTCATCGCCATGAAAACAAAACCGATGAAATAAATCGGAGACTTCAAGAGTTTCGACAGACGTCTCTTTTCAAAACACTGGAAGATGTCTCCTGTGTCCTTCTTATTATAAAAGGAGGGCAAAAAATAGCACGGGACAAAAGGTTACCCTAGTTTTTTTTTCTTTGGCTCTCAAATCCGCAAAAGAGGAGTGATGTGTGATGCGGCGTGCACTGACACATCCGTAATAGAAATGTCCGCCGCTCACCTTGCGTGTCGCACGGCGCGTCACCGCAAACCCCGCTGTGGCCTGCGTCGCCGTGTCCTTGGATTGCTTTGACTTGTCCTCGCAATCCTCACACCTTCGGATTCAAGTGTCCAAATAAGATGGCGGTTATATGGCGTAGCACAATGCCTCATTTTCTTTGGACACAAAAAAAGGATTATTAAAAATTTGTGAAGTGGAATCAATGTGATTGGTGAGTTTTTTTGTTGTTTTTTTTGACGTGATTAAACCTTCTGCTACAGTTGTTATTTATAAAATATGAACATTGTTTAGATCTCTTACTCCATCGCAAAGACAATTCCACATTGTGTATTTAGCCAAACCACATAACAATTTAGAACTCCATAGCCAGGCTAACAAAGCTAGCAACATTGTTGCGGTAATTATAAACCTTTGAACAACTCATATTTGCACATAAGCAGTATCAACACATACAGCCTGCATGAAAAAAAACCCTCAAAGGCATATATTCTTTATCCTCTGTGGAAAAAATAAACACTAATATAAAGTCTTCTGCGTTCTGTTGGGAATTTTAGGCAAATTCCAGGATTTTTATTTTAACCAATCTCTATTAGTGGCTCTGACAATTGCAAAAACTTTTTTGATACTTCTTGCCATGAAAAGGTGGATGGGAGATTTTGATAGTAAACAAACAAAAATGTGTTTTGACACATTCTTACCACTGGATTCTTGTTGTACTCTGAACTGAAAAATCGTTTTTTTTTAAACCCCAAACATCATGTTCTATACCTCCAATCTTTGATTTTTTTTCCCCCATCTATGCATCTCCAGAGAAGCTCTGCCCGTGTTGTAAACATTCAATGAGTAAACCGCAGTCGGCACTACGGGTGACTCTGGCAACATGTTTAATTGAATTAAAGCATGCAGATTAGCGGCTAATGAATGCTAACAAGGCCTTTAAATGAAGAGCACTTGTCAAGCTTGCGAGACAGGAAGTCAGGACAGGAAGTCATTTTGCCCACGCCCAAATTGTAGAAGTTGAACTTTAATTAATAAATGATTAGGAGTTTATTATTATTATTATTATTAATATTATTATTATTATCATTTAACCACCTGGAATTGAAGAATTATGTCATCTTGGTAGTGGCCATTTTTGGTAAAAAAAAATAATTAGTATTATTATAAACTCTAAAAAAAATTGCCAATTGAAGCGAGTATTTTAGAGTAAAATTTTCTGACTCCCAAAATTTGCTAGCAGCTGTATGACTGGAGTTTTGGGAAAATGACACCCCCAAACTTAGTTCCACTTTTCATACAATTTTGTGGGCTTGTCTTTTTCATTGAGGACAGCCACAAACTTCTCAAAGTCCAAAAAAGACACAGTCTTCCATTTTTGGATACATTTTTGCGCCAGCTTCCTCCCCTAAAATTTGCTTGGTAGAATCTCTCACAGAGATTTGGGAAAATTCTACCCCCAAAATAATACCATGAATTTTGGTCGGCATGTCTATTTTGAGTAGACCCACAAAAGTCTTCCAAAAGCCATTTTCATATGATGCGGCCGTTTTAAGGCCTAGATATACCAATCCGACGTCGGGAGTCTGATCAGTGTAAATTATATTATTAAAGGGTATGCCGGCAAAGGTATGAAAGCCAAACTATGGCATGACATGGGACTGGTTATAGCAGGATATATAGCAGGTAGGATTTACTTTTACTTCGAATTACTTTTCATCTCTCTTCAGCCTGCACTCAAAATGCATGCGGTGTTCTCCTTTAACGATGCACCAAATCAATTGTGGTGATTAATATTCCAACATCCTCTTGTTTTTCTCCAGCCTTTTTCCTTCGCGGCACATGAACAGCCAACAGCCTTTTGATATCGTCTAGTCCCATTTTAAATATGTATACTTTTAACAACGGAACTTTTTTTTTTCCATTTGATCTTTTGGCTTCCTTGTGTGCACGCTGGACTGCAAATGAATTGTTTTGGAAAAATTGGACTCCCAGTTAATCACACCAGGAATAATCGATAGGAGTTTGGAGAGGATCCAAAATGTTGTTGCTGTCTTTTTTTAAATAGCACTCTACAATATTGTACTTGATCAAAAGAACAATTCTCATCCGGGCTCCTTCTGGTGTTGTACAAATAATGGAATACCAGCATTTACAGCTGAATAAACAGTACAGTATAAGGACAAATGTATCAAATCTACAACTCCCTTGCTATTAGCAGCCACCCTAAAAGGAAGTTATTATCTCCGGGTCAGTTAAGGATATCAAACTATTTGAATTTATATTAAATTGAAGAAAAAAAGGAATACAAGTTATTTCACAGAGCCAGAGGCACAGCGGAATCTGCTAAAGTCATTAAGTGAAAAGCATGCGACACCAAAGTATTAAAGCCATGACTGTAGCCGAGCTTATCAGTGTAATTAAGTCAAAGTGAGAGATCCTATTACAAAAAAAATAATTAAATAACCACCAATCTTCCAATGCGAAGGGATAAATGAACATTCGTAAGTCCCAAAAAGTTCCTATTAAACACTCCTTTTACAGTGGGGCCTAGACTTATGAGTTTAATTTGTTCCGTGACCAAGCTTGTATTTTAGGCTTATTTTATTTATCCTCTGCAAAGAACGACTAACATTTGTGCCGTACTGATAAACTAAGAGGAACCGAACATTCTGTCCATCAATATATGCGTCCTACAAATAAAACAAATAACCACTCAAACAGCTCATAACACTAAAAACCCAAACGTCAAGGTACTACTTTTATCTTCCCATTCTGCACTGTCTTCCTCCTCAGCATTGAAAGACGCTCGCTTCCAACTGGTCAACTTCTCCGACAACGAGCTGCGGGTGTCGCTGTCCAACGTGTCGCTGTCGGACGAGGGCCGCTACGTTTGCCAGCTGTACACCGACCCGCCGCAGGAGGCCTACGCCGACATCACCGTGCTCGGTAAGACCGCCCACGCTCCTTTGCACGCTCATTTGCATACCCGTTGATTGACAGCCACGTTTGGCGGCGTTTGGAGCATCTGGAGAGTTGTTGGTATTGGCGGTTTTAGGTGTGAAATTTTCTAAGAAAAGAGCTTATAATGGGGAAAAAATTCATCTCCCTTTGCCAAGATACAGTAGTAATGGTCACTTTTGATTGACAGTGTCAGAGAGGTACGAATTTCTCAATATGTTCAATATTGTAGAACTGCACTGCATCTTAATATTTTGAATGATTTGGTGAATTGCATCATAGCAATGTTTCCCAACCTTTAATCAGTCAAGGCAAACTGAGAGAGATCAGAGGGCAGCCACTGATTGTCCTCAGTGTTTTGACAGCTTAATTGATAGATGATTGAGGAAAAGGTACACAACTGTCCAAGTAGGGTCACACAATTGAAAGTTCTCGTCAAAGCAAAATGGAACTCAAGCCATTGCTTTTTGTAGGTGTAAAAAGAAGGATGGCGTTCAATAATTTTCAACAAAAACTAGGTTGTGCTCGAATGTTTCATTCTTCTATCAAATGTACACCATCTCAAATTAAATAAGTGTGCTGTCATCTGTGGAATTGCACCCTATATAAATGTGATTTAGACCACAAAAGTTGTTTACTGTACCCCCCAAAAAATCTGCTCTATATGCGCAATTGAGCTGTTCACAGATTTTTTTGAAGCTATCCTTTGCTGAAAAACGCACCTATTAATAAAACGTTGCTTCAATGCCATCTTCTGGCAACTTGGTGTGATGTTGTGCAGAGAGGAGGAGCTTCATTTAGACAGACCATTTTGCTTTGCCACCATTTTTAGGCATCTAAATACGCAATTATAAAAATGTATGGGGGTTTGTCAATTACTCATGGATTTTAGCGCTAAGATAAGTGCAGCAGGGCTCTCTTCCCATCCCACTGTATAGTGAAATGATGATTTCATCTCAATGTACCCACACATTGACTTACTGTGTGTGTAATGGTTTAGTTGAACACAAAGCTGATACACTCACAGGAAATCATGACATATTTTTTTTCGTATGAATGGTAACAGGTGGATATGCAGGTCGGGAGACTAGGTGCTGCTGTTTTGGTTAGCAGCAAAGTTCAAATGGGCTCAGCAATTACTCTTGGCAATATTAAACACATTATTGCTCACACACAGTTGCTAACCAAAACAACAGCACCTCGGAGGTACGTAAACGTTGAATGTTGTCAATTAAATCTTCTGTGGAGACAGAATATTTTCAAGTACACATTACTTTGTCGTTGGTACTCCAAGAAAGAAAACATCTGTTCTTTTTCTTTCTTTTCTTTTTTGCCGTGCCGCAGTGCCTCCAGGCAGCCCCATCATCGATGCCCGCGACGAGGTCCTGAGCGAGGGCAATGAGACGGAGATGACCTGCACCGCCATGAGCAGCAAGCCCGCCGCCACCATCAGATGGATGAAGGGCGATAAGGAGCTCCCAGGTTTGTGTGCGTGTGCGTGTGATCATATTGTTTGCTTGCAGGAAAAGGAATACTTTTTCAAATTTTATTTTAGATCACAATTTCTCTTTTATATGACATTTCAGAGGAATTTTTTTTGGGGGGGGGGGGTAGTAAATGTCAAAGCAATAAAAGGGACTGGAGGGATCAAAGTGGTTCAAACAGTGGGTGGTCACTTTTGAGCTCCTTTTAGATGTCGATGTAAGTTCGTCAAAAATGTGCAACTCACTTGATGTGCATGGAAGCCTTTGATCAAATACACTAAACAAAAACAAAAAATTTGCAATCGTTTTGTGGTTATTTTTTTCCCAGGTCCTCTTCCCATGTCTTTTTTTTACACAATTCATCTGAATTACAATAAACTATCAGATTTATATTGATCTATTTGGACTTCAATGCTAGGCTACTATGTGTGTGATTGTTCCACCCTACTTGCGGATCGTATAGTTAGCTAGACGTCAGATTGCGAAAATACAACCTCAGATCTTTCCTCCGCGTGCTGGTTCCTTGTGTTGGATGCCCCGTCGCTGCCCGTTGGCTGGGTGACAGCGAGCCCGGGCCTCTTCAAAGCCGAGCGGGAGCCTGAGAAGTCGGGCCCGGCCAGACCTCGAGGGCGCGAGCGGGCTCGGCGCCAGGCACTTCCCACCTCGGAGCAACCAAGCGGCTTTGTCAGGACTTTGAAAGTAAAAGATTCTCATCGGAAGCTCTGAGCGGCTTCTCCTCACCACCACATTACGTCGGTCAGCGTGGCTGTTGTCTTGTCTGTGATGATTGCAACGTTGCAAAGGTCACTTATAGCCTACAACGATATCACACTTCTTTTTTTTCTTTTTTTATCTCTATCCTGTGATAAATTTTTCATTGTTTATGGATCGCATCCAATTGAGACGAGTTGGATTTATTATAGTCATGGGGTTCAACATGGTGGATGGAACATAGCGTGTTCTTAGCAGTACTTGAGATGGGAACTTCAGTTTTGATGAATGTGGGATTTTGCTACAAGCAGATAAAGCGGCTCCACTCAAACCGCTCGCTGCCATTGACAACTCAAATATGCTAAATATGCAGTGTAACTGGGAGAGATAGTAGTAAATACATATTTAAAGGCTTTCATCCACTTGGGTATTGTAAGATATAAGAAAACTTCACATTTCCAGTCGGACAGTGGTTCACCAGTCCACCGCCTGGCACTGAATTGGAGAAAAAAAACATGCACGTCATCCCTGAAATTGAAAGAGTCCACATTGAGTATGTTTACTTGCTGTCAAAAACACTCTTAAAACCTGAACATTGGCAATATTCGGGTTTTGAAAGGCCATATAAACATGCACAAAAACCCAAATTTATAAATGCACGATTATCACTTTTGTACCCGGAATTTTTGCTCATATAAACGTGACCGGGGCATTGGTTTGCCTTCTACGCACACTCTGTTTTTCTTCTTCACTTATTTGTATTCACAAGGAATCTTAATCTTTGGAGTACAGGAACGACGGCGCCGTCCCACTTGACTTGACTTTTTCTAGGTGGGTTAAAAAAAAAAAAAAAGAACGATTCGGCAATATATCGCGATATTACAGTGCGCAATTCTCGAATCGATTCACTATGCGGCCGAATCGATGTTTAAAAAACGTCTTACTTAGGGTTAGTGTTCACACTTAAAGCATGGAAGAATGTTATATTAATGCAACATTAAGCCTTAATATTTGATTACAGTGCTGTTCAAACATGAAACAGACTGCAACCTATTTGGTAAATACAGTAGCTCAGTCATAAGCCTGAAACGTCATATAAAAAATAAAAAAATCATACAAATCTTACAGTGTACATGGGCATGTTTACTGATTAGTATTTTCCAAATTAAAAAACGTGTATATATAAGTCCGTGCTGTTGGTGGTCTAATAAATTTATGCACGCTATATGAGTAGAAATAAAGTATAATAATGAGCAAACTAGTCTGACATAAAGTGCTACATTGAATTTCAAAATGTGCCAAAAGACGAGTTTTTTTTTTCTATGACTTAATTTCCCGCTGTCTCTTCAACTAAGCTTTTCAAACAAAGCTTATTTACAAAGGGAATAAACACTAAATGCTCATCGACCCCATCTGTACTTTGCATGCGCTCGCTCTTGTTAGGATTGGATTGTCCTGGACAAGAATAGGCAGCACTCTGCGCTCATCAGGTGACGTGCAATTGGAATAATTGCAATTTCTCACCGCGGCACAATGCTAACGCTACTTCAGCGCGCACCTCTGCCACTCACGTGTTGTGTTCCATTGTATCTATTGTTGCCGTGGGTCTAAAGGACGTATTACGAGGCGGAGCATCGCAAAACCAACAGAGAGAAATCATGTGGTTGTTGTTTAATTTTTAATACAAACTGCTGAACTGGGTCATGGGATTAGTTGCGAGCATCTGATGCTAGCTTGCTACATTGAAAACATTCTCAAGGTGCGTAGAGGAGACCAAAAGATGAGCCAAGTATTCATATAGTACAATATATTCTATTTGGGTGAATTCATCCTTTTGGCTTTTAAGGGTTTTTTTTACATTGCGAGGCATAGAAAGAAATTGTCACCGCTGATTCAAGGGTTGCCGTTCCAAAGCCCGCCGATGCAAATCCAGCCATCTCTCCGAATATGCCTCATTATCTCCCCCACCTCATCTTTCCTATTCTTCTTATCCGTCATGTTTAGTGATTTATTAACATGTGCTAACCACTGATATCGCTGTCTCTCTTAAGCGGATCAAACAACGCGGGTCATTATTTTTTCTGTTCGCGCACAAAAGGCAGACGGATAGCAAAAGAGGGACCAAGCCACCTGGAGGGACGTCTCACTGAGTGACAGGGACCAGAGCAGCTATTAGATTTTAGTCTTAGGAAACAACCCCAAGCTGGTTTTCATTAGTTGCCTCTAAAGCGGCACAGGGATGAAAGTACATTTAGCTAAAAAAGATATATAGTTTAAGTTTAAGACTTTTTTTTTCTATTCACAAGACTGCCTTAATGGGTCCAAGTGAACATTGGAGGAGGCACAAAAGAAGACAACTTACTTCAGAGGTTCCAATCTAAAAAGGACTTTAAAGGTTTAATTTGACCCACTGCTTCTCCTCGCTGACAGTCGTCTCTACCGGTGCAGATCTTGCGTGTTATTAAAAGAGCAGCGGTCCTGCTCTATAAGGTCGCGTGAACTGTTCGTTTCGCATTTGTGCCGCTGGCAGCCTTGACATGATCTGACCTTTAAAGGGAACGGAGAGTCCAAAAGACCGGAAAGCAAGTTCCGCTAAACTGCTGTAATTTGCTCTGCAAAACAGTCACAGTGAGCTACTCCCAATTTCTAAATCAGAACGTCAACGGCAGATACATTTTGTCAAGATCCAAGCCATGAGTAACTGTTGCGAAATCTGTTCAACTTCTGATGTGAGGCGAGATCTGACACACTTTTTATGGATGCGCATCCAAAGATATGATCTGTACGTATTACAAAAATGGCACATGTAGTACAAAGAGAGAACTTTAAGAGCTCTATAAGTCTTCCCTGTGGAACGCCATCATTTAAAACAAATCTACCAGTCATAAACCGTTTGACATCTTTAATCAGCTATTTGTAATGAACATGGAACTTGAAAGGTATCAACAAGACCTGTTTCTCGTCGCCAGCCCACTTTCATGTGTCTCAAAGACATTCCGATTTTCCAGCAGTCACCTTCAGGTCTCCGTGTCAGGTGGCTGCACGACTGTGAAGCCTCCAGAGGCGGCGTATTCATTATAAGCTTTCCCTTTACACCCGGCACATCACACAGGTTTGCCTTGCCGGCATCCAAAGAGGCAGCTGTCACCACGTTGACAGGAGTGGAGCTGCGGGAGGGAAGGTGCAAGTGGGTAGAGTGTCACTGCACTCTTCACACGAAATCAACTGATGGCTGCAGCTGTTCATATTAAAATATGGCAGCACTTATTTCAGCAAACTCTTTGCTCACGACATTTTTAACAAGTACTCACCAGCCGTAGTCTCTTGACAGTATTCAGTCGCTATTGTACGAGTTCTGAAATGGTCCTTTTATGTCTTCCGCATAGGAAAGCCCAAAGTCGAGCTGACCTACGACAGGATGTACACGGTGACCAGCCGCCTCACGTTCACCGTCGACAAAGAGGACGACGGCGTACCCGTGGTTTGCATCGTGGATCACCCCGCAGTCAAAGACTTCCAAGTACAGAAATACCTGGAAGTGCAGTGTAAGTACTCGTCCGCTACCTTTTAGCGGTTAACTGAGCTTGTGCTTTTTTCAGGGCAATTCTGTAAGATGTAAAACAATTTGTTTCAGCTTGACCTTCACTTTGGTCGAATTACGTTTTTCCACAAGAAATAGTTTTGTTGTAGGGTTAAAAGTAGGGCCCGACCCATCTGCATTTTTTGTAACCGATGCCAATACCAATTTTTGGCAGAAAAAATACAGATTATCAATTAATCTGCCGATTATTTTTAATATAACATGCGATTGAATTCTATTAAAATAACTCGTTTTTCACAGATTGGGAAAAATGTGTGCCTTAACGTAGTGTTATCTTACCGGTGAGTATGTGTTCCCACAGCATTTGTGTTGTGGATATTCGTTATTTGAAGGAAAAACACTCCCAAAGTCGATGCTAACTTCCAAGCATTTGAATGGGATCCTCCATTCACTTTGAAATTAGCGCGAGGCTAGCAATGTTTTAAAAACTAAGCATGTTTTGTATTTAAATACACAGTGGATGTAATTCTTATTGCCGTGTGTTTAGTTTTACAGTGACCTCCAACTGGGGTATCATTAACTCATTCACTCGCAGCCATTTTTACTCAAGGAAAACCCCCTTTGCTCCCGGCTGGATTTTGACTGATTTTGCAAGGCCCACAGAAAATTGTGTTCTATTGCTATAAAAAACAACACATTTGACACTTTACCAGGACTATTCATCAATTTTTTTGATTAGGGTCACAACAATGGCAGTCTTAACATTCAAACCCAGAACCTCAGAACTGTGAGGCAGACGTCTACGCTAACTGTTGTTATCACAAAATGAAGAAATTACTGTTTACACACAAACTTTGGAGATTTTTACTGGATAGCGGCAATCATGCCTTTTTGTCTTTTCAACGTGCGGGAACACGCAGTGACAGACAAAAAAAAAAAAGTAGAAAATGGGGTGGGGGGGCATTGTTGATTGTGTAAGCCGTATAAACTCCCAACCCCGTTACCGCACAGCGCAAGTTTTATGCACTGATTACTGATTGCCAGGCAAGGTGATTTGCATTTGAATTACCTCCTGCGTGAGCAAATCGTGTGTGTTTGCGTGTTGTGTAGTAAAAGCAGAGCTAAGAAAGCTCGTTGTCTGGGGACGGCATCAAGCCCGTAATGGTTCTTCTTACGTGTAAGCAAATCAAAGCCGTTTGGCTCGGCTGCCTGCTTGTTTTCTCCCTTAAGGTCAGCCGGCCGTGCCGAGATGGATAGCGCCCGTCTCGAGTGCCTGCGCGCAATAAAGCAAATAATTCAGTTAGCATAATGATAACGGCCCTCTTGCATACAATACGCGCCATTTCATTTCCCTCCGAAGTGGCAGTATGCGGGTCTCTCGGCGCAGTGCGCTGCAGTGCATATTTCTCCATCAAGCGCAGACACTGAGCGCCGGCAGAACTACTCGGGGCTATCAAAGTAACCCCAAGGACGGGGGGGTGGGGGGGGACAAGGTCACGTGGCCTTCATGGTCGCAAAAACAGAACCCGGCGGTCTGTTGTCTTTGCTTGCACGAGGCGTTGGCTTTCCGCCCCGTCGACTGTCCATCACCGCGACTGACAGGATGTGATTTAGACAGATGGATGGCCAGACATTGTTGTTTGTTGCCAACAAGGTCGGAACAACGGTGTTGAACTTCGCTGCTCGCCTTTGCCAAGCCGATCCCGGCCAGGAATCTGCAGGCAAATTCATGCAGCCACTTAAGTGGATTTGAGATACAAGTTTAATTTGTCCTGTGATGATGCTTGTAAGTCAAACGACTCAGTGAGGAGAATATTACTCGGGTATATGTACTGTATATTTCTATTTATACAGGGTTTCGGCGGGACGTTAAAAAGCATTTTAAAGTCATTAAATAGATTTTGCTGAAATGAAAGCCTTAAATGGCGTTAAAATTGAAATGCAATTGATGTAAAAACATTGTTGTTCATGCTCTATTTTACTTACAAACATTGTGCAAAGAAGTCACCATAACACAATTTAGCAATAATAAATGTGATTAAAAAATATATGCATTTGTGTAGACGGGTTGCAATTGCAATTTACAGTGAACATAACAAATTGCTTCATGTTCCAAATACCAATTGTTCTGAATTTCAAAAGAAAAATGTACTGTTTCTGTCACCAATGTCCAACTAATGCCATCTAGTGGCAAATTTGCTCAACACAAATCTATGACTTAATCTTCCACACTCCTTTAACTTTTTTTTTACTTTAAATAACTTTCTATAAATGTACAACCACATTTGTATTTGGTACCATATGTACCCACTTTTATGTTGTATTACTGTAGTATGAAAACTTGAACAATATTTTATTGTACATTTACGATTGATATGTGATTCATGTGATTAATCGCAAATTAACTATGGGAATCATACAACTAATTACAATAAAAAATTGTAAACGACTGACAGACGTCATAGATATGAGTATTGGCATCTATGCACAGTATCTATGTATGTAAGTATATGTGTGTGCGTGTGTATCCCGTACAGTGGTGTCAAAGTCCGATCCTCGAGGGCCTGAGTCCTGCATGTTTTAGAGGGTTCCCATGTTCAACACAGCTGATTCATATTTAAGCTCATCAGCAAGCTCTGCAGGATCCTGATAATTATCCTGATGCTATTCATTCACTTGTCCCATTGTGTGTTAGCATTAAGCTAGTTGTGTGTTTGTTATACACTTATTTTTGTTAATTGGATTACTCGTATCTCAAGATACCATATTGTATTTGTGTACAAGCTAATTAAAAAAAAACAAAATCTGAAAAGAATAATATTTCCAGAGCTTGTATATGCACAAACCACCTGGTGGTAGTTTCTCAGAATTACGTGGCAGGTGTAAGACCAAACGCTCTAACGCTTCTGCGCTCCAAATTCTCGCCTCCCAGTTCAATGACTAGGTTGATTTTGAGGTTTTCTTCAGTCCAGATGAGACCTTTCCTATGTGTGACTTTTTTTTTAAAGAGTTTTGAATCCACAATGCTGAGGTCCTGAAAAATCATCACTTCACAATTCTCCATTTTGTGTAATTGTCAACCGCAAAAAAATGGTTTGTTTGTTTTTTCCTTCATTCTTATCCAGATGTGATTCGGAGCTGATGATTCGTTTGTGTTGTACTCACTCATTCCTTCATGGCAACAACTCAATGCCTCGCCCTGATGAAAGAGTGAATAGAATAGAACACGAGAAGAAAGGCACGTCACACGTGAACGGCACAGATCAGCTGCCTTTTTTTGTGTGTGTGTGTGTGTATGTTTTGATTGTCGGAAAGGTATGCACTTCAAACGGTATGGAACTGTGTTGCTTCGTCCGAAACAAGTACAACAGCAAACATACTGCAGAGTGTTTGATAAAGCGCTGTGATCCAACCCTAGCCCCCCCCCCCTTGTGAAATGATTCAGAGGGACTACAGGAAGATGTAGAAGGAAGATAATTTCTCACTTGTGATGTTGGCCCAGTTTTTCTTATCTCTCTAGTTCGTTCACTATCTCTCTCACTCTCTCTCATTTTTTTTTTCCTTTTTAGACAAGCCCGAGGTGAAGATCATGGTCGAGTTTCCTCAGGGTCTGACGAGGGAAGGAGAGAACCTGGAGCTGACGTGTCAGGCCAAAGGCAAACCTCAGTACGACGCACACATGAACGCATGCATAGGCACTACCTGGACCCTGAATTGATGGGATGTAAACACAGATACGTACAGTGGAACCAAACATTAGAACATCGTACAAAAAAATCTTTTGTTAGCCAAATAGCAATCTTTTCGGAAAACGAGAAAAAACGCAACAAAAAAGAGGAATATAGTCCCCTCTATTTGTGTCTATATTATGTCTTTTTATTGATATTATGATAGGTTAAAATGGCTTTAGGGAATTATGTTGTTGAGATCATTTATTTCAGTAGTCCAAAAGGGGAAACTTGTATTTTACAGATTCATTCTGAGAATAATTTTCAGAAGGCCAATTCTGACTTCTACATTTAAAATAAACGTGAGTGTAGCTTATGTCATATTATTCTTTCATCAGTTGATGATTTTTTTTTTGTTAGCTGCAAGCTCCCATCCTCGAAATTATTAAAATAAAAAAATCCTGGAATATTTCACTGTATAGTCAATCTACATATTACATGAGTTTCACTTTGAGTTGAACTACTGAAATAAATTTAGTTCTCCCTGATTTAAAAATTCTAATTTATTGAGATACTCATATAGAGTATTAGCAATTTTGTTGGTAATATTAAAACAAATAAATCACAGACCGCTCATGAATTGACGTGATCCTTTTATTTGTCAAATGTCAAAATCAGAAGCCTTGGCACCTTTTATACACATTTATAAAAGAAAGATTTCCAAAAATAGAAATGAAATTTTGTGTTAGTTTAATACACAGCACACATTCCCCATAGCATTTTCTTTGGTATCAACCACAAGGAAGTGGTAGAGCAACTCGACACTTGCTTCTATTGATTGGTTGAAATTGAATGAAAATGAAAATGTTAAAAACCAAATTGTAAAGTGTTTTGAAAAGTTTATTTGTATCAGTACTGTCAAAGTTATAGCTTTAACTCCAGAGTTAACTGCAGAGTTAAAGCTTTAACTCGAAACTTGACAGGACTAATTTATATGTACAGTATATGCGGGGGGGGGGGGGGGGGGCAGAATTATACTGTACAAGCAAAGCATCAGTAAAACCAGCAGAGTAGAATGTGACTTTGATACCAACAATGTAGAGCACGAGACACTTTACCGTGTACCGGCTCCGTATGAGGGAAACCCTTGCAGTGCCAGTGAGGAAGAGTGTGAACCAAGATGAAAGACCGAAAGAACCAAAGAGCGACTGATCCCGTCCTGAGGTCAACCGCTTTCTCACTTAACATTCACGGGTGCATAATGAGCAAACGGAATGGTTCGGATCTTCCAGCCAGCGAAAGGCGAAGTCTGCTCTGTACTGTGGTTATAAAAGACTGTCGAATGGCTGCTGTTGGGTTCCAAATCCTCTCCAGCGGGACTGCTGGAACCTGGAAGTGGGCGATTGTGGTTTATGCTGCCTTTTTACTGGCTTGTCAATGTGGAACGGGTGTGAAGTTGCTATCTTTGTAGGTCCCATCGACCTTGTCCTAGCCATACATTCATCTGTCAATATCATGGGCCGTAGTCTAAACATGAAAGCCCAGATGGTCCGTGTCTCTGGCAACCCAGGCCACCTCCTGGTTGGACATTCCAGCAACACGGAGTTAGTGATCAGGGGACATGCGGGACAGTGATGAGGGAGACTGAGGCATAAGCTTAGACATTTATCCATTTATTATCCTCTACTTATCCGGCCCCAGCTCACAAGAAGGACCAGAACACCAAGAGGTTCTCAGAACACCTAAGAGCGATAGAGTAGTCCCTCCAGTGTATTCTCGGTCTTCCCTAAGGACTCCTCCTGGTTGGACATGCCTGGAACGCCTCACCAGGGAGGCAACCAGCGCACATTACTGAGAGATTCTTAATGGTTTAACACTGGAGAGCGAACAGTGTGTCCACATTCGGCCTATCACTACCGATCACATCACTGGTTAGTGTATGAGTGTCTTAACGCTCAATTCTCAAAGGTGGCGAAGTCATTGTTGCTCGCCGGAACGATGATGATTCTGTGCGTGAAAGCCTTTTAAAAAGTTGTCATTTGTTTACATGGTGTGGGTGTTTGCGGTATGAAACATAATGAAGTACAAACAAAGCTATTAGGGCCAGAAGGCGGAGTGGTGGGGCCCTGACAAACACTTCAAACATCAAGACAGCTGCTGCGTCTGGTGTCTGTCGCAGCAGTTTGTTGACAAGGCAGTTCAAATTTGAACTGGAACAAAGTCATCATCAGGAGATGTGAATGTGGCAGTTATGTGGCAACGGTGACAAGACTATTCCCTTGGGAGCCCTGAGACCTTGAGAGAACGCAATACAGTATAACGCCAATCACAACTTAAATGCTTGCACTGTTGTTGTGCTTATTATGTAGGAGCTGAAGTCACGTCTTACCCGGATCTGCAATTAGCTCTGCGTCAGAGAGAACAAAATGACTACATTTCAGGTGAACTAAAAAATGTTAAGGGGTGATTTGTGGGAAAACTATGAGTTTCTGTAACTGGATAAGGAACCTTATTCAATCAAAACTTTAACCTGGTCCTATGACCAGAGTGAGATCCAAGCAAGAGACTCATCTTCATCTTGGATGTGTCTCATGATCTCTGGATTCAAAAGGACCAGATGATTACCTTCTTCCAGGGAGGTTATTCCGTTTTAGACTTGAGTGATCATCATCTCTAAACAACGCTCTGGACCAAAAGAGTTCACCAACAAGATAGTTCTTCCAGGGAGACTGGAATTTACCAGAATGCATATTGGCAAGCCAAAATCGAAAGGAAGTTGGTACAACTGGACCCATTTGAAATTAAAGAACCTTAACCAATATATGACCAAGGATTGTCCTGTTCCCCATAACGCTTCAACGCAACTACCTCCCACCTCACCTTTGGAGACGAGCCCGATCACCCCCATATTCATTTTCTAAAAATGAAAACACAATCGATACAGTGAGCAGGGAATTGGAAGTCATTTTCATTAGAGGCAGCTGAGAGTTGTGTAGTCATTACCAGCCTGTAGCGCCATGGAGGGAGGCCCGGGCAGGCTGCAGGGCGGCCATTTGTATTCAAGACGCCTGCCCTTCCTCTCTCCTTGCAGCCCACATCTTCTGTCTGCTTCCTCCACAACCATCCCGTTACAAACTGCAGTCAACCCTCCCCTTATTTTACAATCCCATTTGTGTTTGTATTCTCTGGTCCTCAGTTATTCGTAGTGTTTGTGCTTTCTATAATGCTGGCCTCAAGATGGCACCAAAGCCATGGTTTAAAGGAAAGGCGTAAGTGATACATCGACTTGGGAGACTTTCAACTTTGCCTGTTCAGGAGGAGCCGAGTTTAACCTGCCACAAGATGGTGCCAAAGCACTACTTTTATAATACAGAAGGCTTTGGTGGCATTCACTGGGGATAAGGACAGAGCTCTGCCACAAATAGTGATAATCCACAAGTAACTGATGCACCATTGTAAGATTCATAATTGCCTATAGTTGCCACACAATGGTGCCAAAGCACTACTTTTCTATTCGCGGAAGATTGAGACAGAGCCCTACCATGAATACTGTAAATAATTTGTGCCTCACCCCTCAGTTTTATAATTGCGGTGGGGCTGAGCGATTATGGTAAAAAAAAAAAAATCTCGATCGACCATTGCACCCCCCCCCCCCCTTCAGTCATTCTGGACAATTACGATTTTAATCAATTTTAATTGAAATATTAAACCAAACTACCATTTACTTAATTAAATAAATCCTGTGCAAAATTTCCAGACAACAATAATGTATGGAACTATGTTGAAGTTGGGAGTAAAGACTACTATTAGACAAATACATAGAAAAGTAGTGCTTTGGCGCCATGTTGTGGCAATTATGAATGCTACTTACTGTATTCAGTTGTCATGTCTCTGGGTCCATCTCATGAATGGGAAGGCATCTCGCGCGATTTGTTTTGCGCATTTCATCCGGAAAACATTTGTAAGCGACGCGGCGCTCACCCGCCACCGTTAAGCACTCTTGTGGTTTGTTTATTTGTTCTTTCCCGCCCACCTGTCGTCTCTTCCCGGAGTCTTCACCTCATCTGCCTCTCCTTCCGCGCCATATCTTTTCAAACAAGTAAAAAAAAAAAAGAGTGAGCCCATCAGCGCTCGCTCGGGGGAAATAACCGTAGCGGCGACTGTGGGGGGAATAACGTTTTGTCTTTTTACCTCCCTTTCCCCTGCGCCCAAGGTGGTTCATTGTCATAAAAATGGAATCTGTCATGCCGCCATAAACCTCAGTCAAGGTAGACATAAAGACAGAGCCACCTACACACAAAGTACACACGCGTGGCAAACCGGCAATTTGCGGACAAAAGCCCGCCACGGTGTGACTGTGGATTTTTTTTTTTGTGTTGACAGAGCACAAAGAGAGCAACGCCATTAGAATATATCTTGTTTATGCGTAAGCTGCCTTTGATTAGCCTCCTTTTGTTTTTGCAAATGCCTGCGAGAGGTTTTTGATGAAGTGAAATGGCGGCAAAATGTGCTTTCGGGCGAGATGATCGTCTTTGAGGAGCGCGCGGCGTGTCCTCCGGCGTTGACGTGTGTTTCTTCAATTAGCGCCATTAGCCAGGTAATAATCGGCTCGGCGTTGTGGAGGAGATTATTGAAAAGACACTAAATTAGGCACACGTGACGTCCGACAAGATATGGCAGCGTCATTTTACATGGATAATAATACGTTGCGAGAGAGAGCAATCAAGCTAGAGTGCCTGTAAAGTGAAAAGAAACATCTCGAGTGTTGTTAACAACCCTGCCAAATTGGAATGGTTTAAACATTTCTGTGAAGTCGTGATGCTACTTCATCTACCGTATAAAGTCCCTGCCTGCGCACTGGCTGTCTTGTCTGACTTTGAAAAAATGTTTCACCGCACTCTTCCATCCTCTCTCCGTGGCGTGCGGGCACTCGCAGCCAACGACGAGGCGCTTTGAAGCAGCCTCACCAGCCCAAGAGGGTCTTGTCCACATGCTTGCGGTCAAATCAAATCAATAAATTTGATTTAGATTTTTCTCCTTTCTTTCTGTTCCGCCTGACTCTGCAGGCACTCATGGCTGACAACGGAGCGCTCTAAGATATACCCATAGCTAGCTAGCCAACTGGATGTCAACAACAAATAACTCATGTTATCTTCCTGTGACCAGATGGACATACAATATATGATAACAATGTTTGGAGAATATTGCTTTTGTCTTCAGACACAAGTGCATTGTATGATCCATTATCCGAAGCGATTCCTAAACGGCGTCCGATCTGTAACAAACCACAAATTGTATATCACGATCACGGCTGTCCCCACACTTGCAGCAGTACAATATCTTCTCTTCCATGTATGGAATTCAGTCACAATAGGAATACTCTTGGTGTTTCCCAGTCTTAATTACGGCCATATAGAACATTTTAACTACCACATTTGCATTTAGAAGATTTTCGCCCCATAGGAAATTATATCACTTGAATGAATCCTTTCCAGAGAATCCATTCTATTAAATCTCGACTGAAGTGTACAGTTCTTTAAATAACATTTGGAATGTAACTACTAGAGACAGTCAGCAGACCGCAGACCTCCGCCAAGGAGGAAATATTTTGCTGCCCATGATACTGTATATCAACACAAAGGATGCTCAGCAAGGAAATGTATTTTCATTTATTTATTTACTAGTTAATAGTAGTGTTGTAGCAGTGAATTGTAGTATCTTAGTTTAAGCTGAATGCACTCATAACCAGTAATGGAATCTCAGTAAGACTTTCTGAAGGTTTTTAAAGCACACTTGAAGCAAAATCTTGGTTAGATTTTCGTTTTTGCAGTGCACTGAAGTCACCGCTTGATTTTCTCCAGGCCACAGCGGGTCAACTGGGTGAAGGTGGACGACGACGTGCCGTCCCACGCCGTCATCACCGGCGCCGACCTTTACATCGAGAACCTCAATAAGTCCTACAATGGAACGTACCGCTGCGTGGCGGCCAACTCTTTGGGCGAGTCTTACGACGACTACATACTCTACGTCTACGGTATTACCCCCCCCCCCCCCCCCCCACACACACACACACACAAAGTATATAAATATGTACGATAGTTTCTTGTTTTTTCTGTGTATGAATGCCGGAAGACGAGCGCTGTATCTGTGGATTGCTCTCGTGTAGCGTACAGTAGGATTGCAAAAGGGGTGGTAAATTTCCAGTAAATTTCCATGGGAACTTTATATTTATATATATATATATATATATGTGTGTGTGTCTGTGTGTAAGTAGTTTGTTTTTGGGTTGTCAGCTATAAATTCCCACTAAATTGTCTTTCCCATGGAAATATTCCAATTTTGCAATCCACCAAGCACATACTTCATTTCCTCCAGTTGCGTGAAAGGTCATCTGTCACCATTCCGACGTACGAGCGGGATCCACCGCTCTGCATCAGTCCAAACTAGGTCAAGCCCTTAATAACTTTCCATTTCTTGATTCCTTCCTGTTGTTCTTGCCTGCTCACTTCTTTCATCCTCATTGCCACATGATCACAGCACATTTTCACAGTGTTGCAACCAATAATATCAAGACCCTGAGCAGCCGCCCCACCTGCACCCCAAACTCCTCAAGCACGGCATTACGCTCTAATGTGCCCACTGTTTCCGTGCTAAATGACTTCAATCTCACCTTCCATAGATAAATAATTTCCCGTCTATTGTCCATGAGAATTGGAAGAGTGAAAAGGTTTTTCTTTTTGTTCTTTCTTTCTGGTCGTGAGAGGGAGCAAAGCGACGCGCAACGCCTGACGGACGCCGACTGAATAGGTTTTGTTTACAACGCGACGAATCGTGCTAATGAGAAGCGCGATGAAACAGCAGAGAACCGTGTTGCCTGTAGAGAATTGCGCCGTAATATATGTGCTTTGTGTATTTCCATATTGCAACTTACAGAAAAAGAAGCAAGATCGACAAGTAGGCGTATGCATCTCTCCAATAAAACACAATTCGATACGTAATGTATCTCGACACATGGGGTGCGATACAGTCAAAGGACAGTAAGTTTCAAAGTGGAACGATACAATTCAGTTTGATTACGGTGTGGCATTCAGTTTCTTGTGTTCATTTGCCATACATATGAATGAATGAACATGTTGGTCCTGTAAATAAGGCGTTTCCGTTAAGTTATATCTCACCAATAAAAGACGAGCCGATACATATGGATATATTTTATATTGAAACGATTCGATTTGATGCAGTTTTAACTTTTAAATAAACACCTATTTTCTAATTCAAATTGTTTTTGTTACACCCGCACATGCCACACATTAGCTTACTAAAAAAAAATATATATATATATATTTTTTTTTTTGATAGAAATGTGACGCAACTCTTCAAATGTCATTACCATTAATAGAAAATATGACGCTCTGTCTTATTATTTAGGAATGTGTGGCCAACAAATGTCTTTTTTATCCTGTTTTGTCTCTCAAATCATTGACCGTGTTGTTAATCTGTATGCATTTTGAATGTATTGTCTTTTTGGCAATATTACAACATTGTGTTTCCCTTGGATTCAAAATCAAAAATCTCCCTGTCCTCTTCTGTTCAGTCCATAACTATTTCCTCGTTTGATACCACGCATTTATTGTTCTGACTTTTAAATGAGTTGCAAGTCTTGCCCCCCCACCCACCCCCCGCACCAAACTCCCCTCCCCCTCCATCCACCCACACCACCCCCCATAGAGAGCAAAACAACCATGTAGCATATGTAAAGGCTGAATTTGGCAGCAAAAGCAAAGTCTAACGACCTTGGCATCTATCTCGGGATGAATACATGCATTAGATCGGACCACCTGTAGTTCCTGAACACCCCCGAACACAACATGTCACGTTGTTTCCAAACAAACAAAACACACAAAGATGTCTGAAGTTTTATAGATATTAAATATTCAAAGATGCAGCAGGTCAAATGCAAACAATTGCGTAGTGGTAGAGTGTCCTTCCTGAGACTGGGAGGTTGTGGGTTCGATCCCCGGCCAGGTCATACTAAAGACTATAAAAATGGGACCCTGGCTCCTGGCTGGATTTTGACTGGCTTTGCAAGGCCCACAGAATATTTTGTTTGTTTAAAAGAAAGATTATAGTCTCTTCTTTCATCAGGAAAAAAGTATATTTGTATCTGTTTCTGTTTTGCAGCAATTAACATTAGAATATAGCTAAGTTTCATCATTATTCACAAATTTGCCCTGGCTGATCTCTTATACTCTGCTGCCACCTGCTGGTCGTTATTGTAATTACTACCATTGCTTTTTTTCTGCAGTTGAGAGGCTGCATCAAAGCCTTCTTCTGTATGCTCTAGAATTTAAAAAAAAAAAACATGAAAATACGTCTTTGGGACACTTAAAGCATTTAAAATGGAATGTATTTATATGAACAAACCTGTTCTAAAAACTCATTCCAACTAACTGTATTTGAATGAAGAAAGAAAGTGTTCTAACCCTGATACGACCACAATGGCCATTTCCACCAGAATACACACTTGCATGGCTTTTTGTTTGTTATCAATCCTGTGGTACCGTTGAGCATTTGTTGCATGGGAGCCACAACATCAGCACACGCGTGTGTATTGCGGGCGTGCAACTCAATGAAAAAGTGCAACGGCCGCCTCGGTCCCAGACCGAACAAATGCAGCCGCCCCAAGCTTCCCCGTCTAATAGGTGGGATTGCAGCCTATTGTGACCCCGCGTGATGGAGAGCACCGTAAGAGCGGCTGACACTAACAACGTTTACGGGCCAAAAGAATGCGTCGGCTGTTGCTCAAAGGGGTCTGGCCAAATGGCCCCAACTTTGCAGGGGTGAGAAAACACAACCATTCTGCTTTTCCCTCTCGCCGCCCAGTGCCAACGGGAGCCAAAGGGTCTCGGCTTGTTTACTGCCGGCCAGTAACTGAATTTTTCTCGGCCGCCGCCGCCACCGCCTCCCTGCTCCTCTGTCTCCCGAGTCGTACTTATTCCACTGCTTTACATTTCTCCTCCGTTTAAAGGGAGTGGTGCCTCAACGTCTCGCCGGCCCCTTAAGTGGCTTCCGCAGGAGGAAAACTGTTGTTTTAAAATCATCATTAGCTATGTAATAACTGCTGGGGTTGTGCCTCGCAGTTGTTATGTTGTGGGTTCGACTCTCGGCTCAGGCTTTCATTAGTGGCATTCGCATGGTCTTCACTGTTCTTGCGTAGGTTCTCTCTAGGTACGCCTGCTTCCTCCTAAATTCCAAAATATGCATGTCAACGTACTAGCCTAGTTCACACCACGGTTATTATCGGTAACAAAAACTAACCGATTAATTAAAACTAACATTTAAAACAAACATAGTGGATGGGATAAAACTAAAATAATAAACAATAACTGAAACTACATTTGACATTTATAACATTAACTAGTAGGGATGTAACGATATCCAAACATCACTATACGATATGACGATATGGAGGTCGCGATACGACAATTATCACGATATTGTGGGGTGGTTGGTGATATAAAAAAAAAGTCACAATATTAAAAAATTTTAAATAAAAAATAAACTCATATTAAAACAAATAAAAAAACTATATTGTGCTTTTGTAAATTAACAACCTACAATCTCTAATAACACTATTAAGGCACAATAAATGAACAAAATGAAGGCAATAATATTAAGGCACTTGCTAATTCCTCCACATATTGACTCTGTTCACAAACATATTACGTTCCTTTTCATCTGACCATTAGCGTAGATTTTAAACATAGAAGGGTCAAAACATGCCTTGTGAAAATTAAACTGCACTAAAAAAAACTAGCCACCAGAGGGTGCTAAAACTGCACAAATGCAAATCAACTTGACCTTTTTTTCACAGATGTGCTGCTTTTAATATCGTGACATGCCGATGATGATATTGTGGCCATTTTGATATAGCGATATCACAATTTTGCCATTATTGTTACATCCCTATTAACTAGCAAAAATAAGTGTATTTTGTTTTGTATTACTATACAGCCGTACAGAAGAAGGAAAGTTGAAAAGTTGTATGTAGTTCACTTTAATTTACTGCACAATACTTAGTCAGCTTTTCTTTTATCTTGCAATGCATACTCTCAATATGAAAAAAAAAACTACAACTAATAAAAATTAAACTAGAACAACAGCATTTTCGAAAACATAGCAACTAAAACAATTGGTAGCTCTATAAATTAATAAAAACTAAGTGAAGTTAAAAATCTAACAACAACAAAACAGAGGTGTAACAAAAAGAAACAATAGGAACATTTGGTGCCTCAAATCCAGTCATTCCACTTTCAAATATGTTAATATATGTATCAAATCGTCTTTTATTTGTGAGATGTAACTTTAAAGGAAATGCCTTTTTGCAGTACCGACAAGTTTATATGTATGTGAAATGATCATAAGAAACTCAATGCGTCGTACTCTTAAACTGAGCCGTACCATCGCAAACTCGTAATCCCACTGAATCGAAGAACCAAATCGTTGCACGTATTGAATCTTCGGTATTGAAAATTTCTCCAAAAGTCCTCCAACAATAACGACCATATTGGTCGCTCTACCATGCACCAAAATACGACCAAGTGTTACGTATTGCAGTTTAGCGACCTCTATCAGCCATGTTCTATCAGCCATGTTAAATAGTGAAAAAATAGTCATGGGAATCGAACCCGGGACTTCTAGTTGGAAGACAAACGCTTATTTTACTGAGTTAACAGGTTGGTAATGATTTTTTCAGTGTTGACATGTATGTCAATTCGCTGTTACGGATTAATGCTTGGGGTTAGCATGAGGCTTTCAATGACACAGTGAGGTTGTAGACCGCTACAAAACATGTAGTAAAACAATCATTGGCCAAATAGCTCAGTCAGATAAACACTCGTCTTCCGGCCATTAGGACCGGGTTTGAGTCTCACTTTCGTATTTTTGTGCGCTATTCAACATGGCCGATAGAGGTCACTAAACTAAGATACGTAAGACTTGGTCATAATTTGGCACCTTTGCAAAACGACCTACGTGGTCGTATTTATTGGAGGACTGTCTCAAACTGTTCCTGGTTCACACATGCCATGTAAGATGAAAGTCACTGGCTCTGCCAAATTTCCACAAAGGCCGCGTGAAAAAGGGGCTTGTGATGATCCCGAACATCTGCTGTCCCCGGCACACTTGACAATTGGATGGGGGAAAAAATGGACAGCACCGTCTGCCGGCACACTCAGCACCCAGCGGACCGATCTTCTTCGTTAGTCAAAGTTGTGGATAAATTAAAATCATGTCATACACCGGCAGGATCTGACTCGCCTGAAGGTCTTGATCTGGGCCTGGACCTACCTTGGCTCCGGGCGCACTTGGACGCTTTGCGTTTGAACGACTGCTCGTCGTTAAAGACTAACAAGTGTGCAGATTTGTGCAGTCTGCGTGAAGCATACCCGCCCCGAGGCAAACAAGCCACTTTCATATGAAAAACAAGCTCGCTACACTCGTTGGAGACATTTACCCACGGCGCTCTAACCTTTATTAACTTTATTACCTCCTTCATGCAACTTTGGGAGGTAATTATTTTCCATTTGCCTCAAACTGGCAGTCAAAATAAACGTGTTACAAACCGCTGAAGATTGCTGCTGCCGCTGCAAAAAAAGGGGAATAAAAGAAGTGATGCAGCTAATCTGGAAAATAATTTGCCAATAAATGCCAAGTATATCCTAAGAATAATACTGTGTCTACACGAATGGCTGCCACCAGTCATCAAAGATCCAAATCAAGTCAGTTGTTCACAAAAAGCTACTCAAATGGCACAGAAGAAGAAAAAAAAACGCCGAAAGAAGATTCAAATCCATGTTCTTTGTTTATAAAAAAGGTGTTCAAATACACAGAATATACAAGCTATATATATTTGTTGGCAAACATTTGCTGGCTTGACTGTCACAGATGCTTCAGTGCGTCATTTGTTGAAGTTAGGGCTCAACAAGCATAACATTTCCCATCACCGATCAATCGGCCAATTAACTACAAAAAATGTATAATGAATCATATAAGGTTTTTTTTTGCATCCTCGATACATACAAAATAAGAATTTTTCTTTTTATAGTTTTTATTAATTATATATTAACTATATATAAATAAATATATATATATATATATATATATATATATATATATATAATATTTGTTTTTACATTTTAATTTATATTTTTTTCTTGTATCTTTGATTTGTATTTATTATTTTTATTTTATATTACACCCCCCCCCCAAATAAATATCATTATTTTGGTGATAAATAAAATAAAAAATATATATATATATTCCTCTGCACTTAACTTATTTGCTCCCAAAAACGTATAAAAACGTTCTATTTTAAATATTGCAATGGTCCCAAAAACGTATTTATAAGTTTTTTATTTATTTATTTATTTGTATACTAGAATATACTGAAGGCTTTGATGCAGCCTCTGAACTGAAGAGAACACTTAAAGTAATTGTAGTAATTACACAAACGGCCAGCAGGTGGCAGCAGAATAAAAGAGATCAGCCAGGGCCATATTGCAAAAGGGCTCTTTTCCCCAGTGTTTTCAACAGGTTTGTGAATAATGATGAAACTTATTTACATTCTAATGCTAATTGCTGCAAAACGGAAACAAATACAAATATATATTTTTTCCTGATGAAAGAAGAGACCCTCATCTTTATTTTGGTAGGTTCCATGTTTTTATAGCAGTAGAACACAATATTCTGTGGGTCTTGCAAAATCAGTCAAAATCCAGTAAAACAGCCGGGAGCGAAGGGAGTTGCTTTAGTGAAAATGGCTGCAAGTGAATGAGTTAATAGTGGCTGCTTTGTATGTTTTTCTCTCCTCCACTTTGCAAACTCCTTTTTGTCCTGACGCCATCAAACATTCTCTTCTTCACCACCAACTTTTCCTTCTTCTTCTCCCGCTGATCATCCGGAATTAGCCAACACATTTGCTTGTCAACGCAGCAGCACCCGTTGCTCATTAGGGCGTTTAATCACTGCTAACAAGGGCCGTCTTGCTGTGCGAGCCGCATCACATTTCATATTTTTGCGTCGG
Organism: Leptonotus elevatus; assembly: GCF_054856555.1. Lineage (NCBI taxonomy): Eukaryota > Metazoa > Chordata > Actinopteri > Syngnathiformes > Syngnathidae > Leptonotus > Leptonotus elevatus. Next base: position 10,295,816 of record NC_141254.1, read on the forward strand.
TGCTCTCATTTGTCTCCACCCCCTGTGAGTTTGTCATGTATTTGTCTTCTCATTCAGATGCTCCCACCACCACCCCCACACCCACCACTGCCACCTCCACCACCTTCATCACCACCTCTTCCTCCTCCTCCCTCCACTCCGAAGCCACCAAAGGTACGGTATCGCCCTCAAAATGGCACCTGATCAGGTCGATGGCACAAAATGGCACCTGATCCGTTTGAAGTTGTAATGACACCGTTCGCCACTAGATGGCAGACTTAGTAGTAAATGTATATATGGCGGGGTATTTGAGAGTCTCTCAAGTTAATGAAGACTCTTTCACCATCGTGGTGACGTGCGACTTAAATTTTATGTGACCGTTAATTAAGAAACATTCGATGAACTACACGTCAGATCAACACACAAACGATCATGATTAACGACCTAAAGATGGGAAAGTTCTGCATCGCATGCCACAATGCATGCTGGGAAAGGAAGAGCAGCCGAAAAGTACAAAAGTCCACAAACGTCACCCATTTTTTTTCATTGTTGTTGTTCACGTGAACTGTTGACATTTCGTTTTAATGTTCTGTTGGAGCCATATTACAGTGTTTTTCCTTTTCTTCCTGTGATTGCTGGGTCTGACCGCATGGTGGCGCGTGTGCCTCCAGGAAATAATAAAATAAAGCTCGAGGTAATGAGCGTCAGGTGTGTGTGAACCTTGAAGGCAAACGGAAAGGCTCCCGTGTTATTTTGGACACGAATGGAAAGGATTGGACTTTATTGAATTGAATTGTTTTTGACCACATGACCAGGCATTTTGGGGGATTTGTTTTTTGGTGCATCTGCATCTGTTTTCACCGGTTCACCCCCTCAACAAATATAGCGTCTTATTGGAAAGATTCTATATGTTCATTAAGTCATTTGCGCCCCAAAACGTATAAATCCGTTCTATTTTAAATATTTTTGATTGTCCCAAAGACGTATTTATACGTTTTTAAATGTTTTGTTTTATGCTAGAGCATACAGAAGGCTTTGATGCAGCCTCTCAAATGCAAAGAACAGTTGAAGAAATGGTAGCTTTTACATAAACGGCCAGCAGGTGGCAGCAGAGCAAAAGAGATCAACCAGGGTCATGTTGAAAAAAAAACTCAATAACTCAGAATTCTAAATAGATTTGTGAATAATAATGAAACTTAGCTATATTCTAATGCTAATTGCTGCAAAATGGAAACCGATAAAAATTTTCTTTTTTTCCTGATGAAAGAAGAGAGTCTAATCTTTATTTTGGTAGTTGTAGCAATAGAACACAATATATTGTGGGCCTTGCAAAATCAGTCAAAATCCAGTAGAACAGCCGCGAGTGAAGGGGATTGCTTCAGTGTGAATGGCTGGGAGTGAATGAGTTAAGTTGCCCATCACTGGTCTCGATTACTACTTCTTCTTTAAATCGATGATTAAAATAGTTGTCAGTTAATTTGATCATCGATTATTTGTATATATGAACGTTTATATACATTTTCTAATGGTACATTTTTGCCGGGTGGTTCAGTTGTCATCCTTGTCGGGTTTGTCACAAAAAGTTGGACCTTGTGGAACCAAAAAAGAGCCCGACTGTACCCTTTTTCTGACAGTTCAGTTGGGGGTAAAATTGATTCCAAATGCGAACAACTCCATTGGAAATCAAACTGCAGGCTGTTATGAGCGCAAACCTCCAACTGGAAGAAATATGGCCACTTTTTCCATCAGCCCGAGCTGTGCGCGCAATCAAAAACCTCGCTGACAGCTCGCTCGATTGGAACGAACCTCACGAGGCCGGCGCGAATCACGGCCATTGTGCTTGATTATGCCGTTCGATTGGATTAAAAGGAATGCCTATCTGCGCCAGGGGGCATTGATTGCACCTGGCGTCGAGGCAGTGGCGCGGACGGGCTGATTGACTGCAGGGTTCGCAAATGATTGCACTCGTGTGGCTAATAAGTCCGTTGAGAAGAACAGAGATACAAAATAGAAAGTCCGATTTAGAAAAATAACAATGCTTTTAGTTGCTCAGTTGCAAAAGTGGGTGTCAAGGGGAATCTTCATTGAAATTAATGGAAATGCCATTAATCCGTTTAGAGCTGCACCTAACAATTATTTCTTATTCTTCTTCTGTCGATTATTTTTTTAATTCATCGAAAGATCAAATTAATAGATTTTTAAAAAAAATTGAATTTCCATCTCTTTGAGACAAAATTTCAACTCGACAGTTGACAAAGAAATTATGATTCAGTTCAATTTTGTCAATCATTTACGATTAATTGATGACTTAATTGATTACAAATGACTGAATTGTAATTATTCTACTAAAACATACATTAATAATGATATTGATAGAAATCAAAAGAATTAGGGCTGTCACCATCTCATCTATTTCCAACCGATTATCCTATCGACTATTCCATTGAATAATCGAGTTACGATATGGATTTGTGTTGACTCATTTTTGTAGTCAACCTATCCTACTGTAGGTTTGCTTATTTTAAGTTGTTTTACATCATTATAAAAAAACATTTTGCTGCTTTCCATCTTGGCCACCAGGGGGGCGACAATTATCTGTACAGCATAGATGATTTAGCTCTTCGCAGAGAATAAAGAAAATCTTACTCAGTCTGTATTTCTACATAGTTTACGTTCAAATATCAGTTGCCTGAATTATTATATATGGGTTTCCCATGCGGTAGGATTAGCATTAAGCTAGCGAGCTAAGGGCTAAGCTATTTGTGTGAGTGTGTTTCATGTATACTTTGATGTCCCAAATTAAAATAAATAAAATACGGCAAATGACTGCGCTGCCCAATGCGAAGCAAGCGGACGTCTGGGAAGCGCCGATGTTTTCGGTGGGAAGCCAAACCCATTTACACTTTGTGCCAGATGTCCTGTCCTTCCATGCTGCGTTTTCGTCTTCTGACGGTATGTGTGCGTGCGTATGTGCATGGATCGAAGGCAGCAGCGGACTCATATGGCCATAATACACTCTGCCAGTTGATTTCATTTAGCCACAGCGGGGCTTCACAGATCACAGACTGCCAAATGAATCTATCAGAGTGCTATTGAAGGGGGGTTTTTTTTCATCACTTTCCCATTAGACGAACAAAATGGAGCACTTTAAAAATCTATACAACCCCAACACTTGGCCCCTAAGTGCGTCTCTGCGTGTGCAGGTCGCGAGGGTGGCGCTAAAAACATTGGCAAATGTCAAAATGATTGTTTTCACAGATCTTTTATAGCTGCGCTCATATCTCCAAGCAATTAGGTCATAACAGTCATTTCCATTTATGGACCTTCCGGGACCAGACACGTGTCCATTTTCGTCCACGTTCATTTACGACAAATAATTTTCTCCCAAGGGGGCGCAGAGGCGGTAACTTGCCTTCCAGTGAACTCTGACAATGTCGTCCACGTTTATGTTCCGAGGATCTGCGTGAAAATTTTCCCGCACCCGGTCTGCCTCTTTTTTTTTGCTCCGAACACTCAATGGTGTCAGGGAACACAGCTTCACAAAAAAAGAGCCGATTCTTGACAATCCCTCTTGAACAGGGTTTCCGTGGGTCATTAAAAAGCATTAATAGTCATCAAATGGAATTTGATGGAAAATGAAGGCCTCATTTAATCTACATAAAGCTTTATTTTACATTCAACGTTGTGCAAAAGCAATTCAGCAATAATAAATGTGATTAAAGAAATAATTATTTGTGTTGACTGGTGACTAGTTGTAATTTACAATGAACAAAATGTTGCTTCTTGTTCTAAATACAAATTTCTCTAAATTTGAAAAGAAAAACGTACTGTTCCTGTCACCAACGTCCAACATGAAACACTGATGCCATCGAGTGGCATAAAAATGACCTCAATACAAATCTGACTCAAACCCCTTTTAACTGTTAAGTATATCTTTTAACTTCAAATAACCTAAATGAATTACTATAAAATTACTATATCAATGAACTAAAAAAAAAAATACAGTACAACCATATTTGTATTTTGTAACCATGTTACCTGTTTCCATTTTGCAGCAATTAGCATTAGAATATAGCTAAGTTTCTTCGTTATTCACAAATCTATTTAGAAATGTGAATAAAAGAGGTTCATCTCTTTTGCTCTGCTGCCACCTGCTGGCCGTTTTTTGTAATAACTAACCGTTCTTTTGCAGTATGCTCTAGCATGAAGAAACATAAAAACGTATAAATACGTCTTTGGGACACTTAAAACTGAACATATTTATACGTTTTTGGGAGCAAATGGGTTGATTACGATTCTGATAAATTAATTTCCATGAGTAGTATATGATTTGATAAAATAGTGTCAAGGAGTTTTTGGCGCTACACAGCCACCGTGATGGACTGGTCTTCATCAGGATTCATCCCTCGTGCGATCTCTCGTGACCCCCCCCCCCCCCCCGCCCCGCCCCACCCGCGCCGTCGACACAATATGACAAATCATCGGCTTATTTAGCAGCCCGCCGGGGCGGACAATGGCCTTTAATTGCCGGCTGAAGGAAATAGATTATGAATGTGCGTCTGGTGCAAATCAGACAATCTGGAGGTGAGCCGGCGTCGCGTCTTAATTGATGGAAGAGCCTAAACGAGGCTGATGAACCAATTCGCAGCAGTCAGGAAGTCGCAAATAAATATCTATTGCCTTTGTCAGGGTCTTCAATTGCATAAACACCATCTGGCGACAAGGGGGCGGGGGAGGGGCCGGGCTTTACTCGCTTCCCTGTATCAAAGGCCAACATAATATGAAGTATTAGCCCCTCTTCTCTCACTTCACCACCCCCCCCCACCCCCAACCCCTCCCCAATCCATTTTCAAATTGGAGCCAGTCAACTCTAACTGATTTGATTAAGGTAAATTGCGAGCTCCAAACATGGCGTCATGCGGGACCCGGGTTGGTCGCTTTGTGGTAGAGAGGCGGGCCTATTGGGTAACACTTGTTGTTTTGTGTGGAATTACGTCGTCTTCTTGTGGTATTGATGTTTTACACCATGAGCCTAAAGCGAGAGAAGCAAAGCAAAGCCGGCAGCGCCCGGCTGGTCGATACTGGGAAGACGCCGCCATCAAATCGCACTTTAAAATCGCACCATATATCCATACTTCAACACAACAACTAAGTCGGTTATGATTGTATCTAAAAGCTGCCTTACCACGAATAAATCCCCTTCAACATGCTTGAAAACTCGCCAGATTTGGCATCATCATTATCCAGGTGAAAATGGATCAATATAGCCATCCTAAAAAAAACAATACCACAAAACACACTGGAATTTAAAAAAAAATAATTAAGTGTTTTTCACTGAAGCAGGCCCCTTCGCTCCCGGCTGTTTTACTGGATTTTGAAGGATTTTGCAAGGCCCACAGAATATTGGGTTCTATTGCTATAAAAACACGGAACCTACCAAAAAAAAGATGAGTCTCTTCTTTCATCAGGATTTTTTTTAAATTTGCATTAGAATATAGATAAGTTTCATCAATATTCACATTCATGGTGAAAACACTGTCAAAAAGAGCTTGTTGGCCCTGGATGATCTCCTATACCCTGCCGCCACCTGCTGGCTGTTTTTTGTAATAACTACCAGTGCTTTAAGTGATCAGAAGCTGTATCAAAGCCTTCTGTATGCTCTTAAAAAATAAATAAAGATGTTTTGGGGAGTGAAGAACAAAGTATTAAAAAATGCATTTATACGTTTTTGGGTTTGAATGAGTTAATGTGGAATCGCTTTCTTGAGGGACTAATTGAAAGTGAACAGGAAGTTTTTTTCAGGTGAGCTACAGGGTCGATATTGATCAACTCCTAATGTTCCAATTAAGTCAAATGGCTTTTCTGGTGGCCCTAACATGCGAAAAGTCACCAATTTTAGCATCGTAATTGTCCTGTGAAAATGTAGCACCCCCTGGTGGAAAGTTAGAACGAAATAAGCTTCTGGGCACCGGTTTCACCAATCAACACAAATTTGGGTGGACAAGCCCTTCATGCCGAACGTGAACGGGAAATCTGCATTTTGGTTTGGAGCGGCCATTTTAGATTAATTCCAGGGCTGGTCATTTAAAGTATTCCAACTAAGGAAATGACGCTAATGGGATTGCTTGTTTGGAAACCTCAACATACTTGAAAAGTCACCATTTTTCCATGCCATGCCAAATTAAAAACTCCTTCAAACCCAAAAACGTATAAATACGTTTTTAACACTTTGTCCTTCACTCCAAAAATCGTATTAGTTTTTTTTATGCGAGAGCATACAGAAGGCTTTGATGCAGCCTCTGAACTGCAGAAAATGGTAGCAGTGGTAGTAATTACAAAAGTTAAAGAGATCAACCAGGGACATGTTGCAGCAAGCTCTTTTTCCCAGTGTTTTCAACAGGTTTGTAAATAATGATGAAACTAGAAATATACTTTTTTTCCTGATGAAAGAAGACTCTAATCTTTCGTTTGGTAGGTTCCATGTTTTTATAGCAATAGAACACAATATTCTGTGGGCCTTGCAAATTCAGTCAAAATCCAGAAAAACTGACAGGAGCGAAGGGGGTTGCTTCAGTGAAAATGGCTGCGAGTGAATGAGTTAAACAGGAAGTCAGCCATTTTGGTTTGAAGCGGACATTTCAGGGCTTGATGGACTACTATGGAATTTGCCCAAAATAGACATTCGCCACGTTTTTTTTTTATCAGAAAAATATTGTATATAACATATTGTCCATGTTTTCCCGAGAAAAGATGACAATTTGTATGCTTCATGTTAAATAGCGGTCGTCATCTATTTATTCCGACCACTTGGAAGCTGATTTTGGACATTTGTGGGACTTCACGGGAGCGTATTAATTCTTGAAGTTCCTAGCAAAGCTGCATCGAATCAACAACTTAATACCGTCGATCCTCCAGACCTGTAAATGTTATCAAAACAAAAACTCTGGACCTCCTTGAGGCAAAGCCAGCCACTCTCGTCTCCATCAGCGGAGCTCGGCGGGAGGTGGAAAACACTCGAGAAGATAAAAGGAAATCACCAATCCAAAGCTAAGTGGAGGAGGTCGGACTTTTAGAAAAAGCTATCAGACGTAAAGAAGTCATCTTGGCTGCCAGCGGGGACGCCCGGCGGCTTGTTGGCATTCCAGCTACCACCGGGCGCCACTCATGCCGCCATGCATATAGAATTATGGCTGGCAAAGCGTGCTTATCGGCATGTGTCGTGGCGGCAAAGCGTGGAAAGCAGTTGAATGTGTCGACAAGCATATTGTGGGGTTCCACATGGTCCACTCCCACTACCATGCTGCTTCCTGCTAGCAGATGCTTTATGTTACCATTAGACATTGGATTGTTGAATTTTTGTATTCAGAATTAGGCATAATCAATGACTTGATTTATTGATTCGGCAGGTTAATGGATGACAATTTTCCACATATGCGGTTTCCGGGTATTTTGAGGCTTTGCTTACCCCTTCAAACGCTTTAAAATGGACACAAAGCCACCATCCCTTCATCACAAATCATTAACACAATAACAAGTAATACAACATGTAGCCAGACACAGTAACGTGTGTGCGTGTGCGCGTGTGTGTTGCTGCACAGCCTTTTGGTTGTCATTGATTTCCCTGTAGCCTGTTGTCTTTTTGTCGTATATTCTAGTGTTGAGACTGCTTGCTTATGTTTGTTATTTGTTTTCTTCCCCTCCCTCTCCCTCCTTCCCCGTTTCTCCTTTATTTGCATGCCGTTTCTCCTGTTCCGCACCTCCCTCCACCTCCTCCTCCTCCTCCACCATGTGCTCTCCTTGTGTGCTCGCTCAGACACTGCGCCCAGCACTGAACCTGCAGCTCATGGTTGGTATCTCTACTTTATTATCGATACATTTTATTTTATTTTGGGGGGGGGGGTTCCTCCTGCATGTTTATTCAAGTATGTCACCATGCAAATGATCAGAGCCGTACGCCACCTCCTCATCCTCTCCAGTTTATTTCTGTGATGCTAAATAAGTGGCTAATTGTTTTCATGACGAGACTGTGACTTTCTTTGGGCAAAGTCAGTCAAAATTGAACAATTACTACAAACTATTTAGGCCTCTCCGGTTGAGGGGGCGGTCCTGTCACATGCAAATGAGCCAAAGATCACCCCGCCCCCTGCTGGACTAATGCAGAGTAGTAGAAGTCAGCACTTCACTTCAAGTTCTGAATTGTGCTTGCTCAAATGTTTGCATCGATTTATTTAACGTGGTCTGTAATAAAACAGACTTAAAAAATAATAATACATCTAGCATGTACGCAGTCTTGAACCCATGTTACATGGACAACTGTAGTCAATAATTCAATTATTCATCATAAACAAACCACCATCACATGAGGCTCATAAATAGTCTTAGTTAGCATATTAGCCTAAATATGCTAGCAGAAACTAACATGGCATCACTGGGCAAACAAAAATGTATACTTAACTTATATGACCACCGACAAAAACAACTTTTAGCAAGATTGCGCCTAAGTAAGACTTGTATTAGCTCATAAGCAGCGAATAATGGCGCATCGGTTCCCCCAAAAATGTGTGTATACTGAACCACAAATTGGCAAATAACCATAATTGATATTGAATATGCATAATTGATGCCGAAGGAGTTTAAACACCAGACTGAGCAGTTCTCGATTTCCTTTTTCCCTCTGCGTGTTATTTTGAGCTGAAGGCTTCCATTAAGCCAATGAATCACCTCGCCGTGTTGAGCGGAGGCTGCGCGTGTCACACATTTGCACCCGTGACTGACACGCCATCGCAGCAACGTTGACCGCTGAGCCGCAGGAAATCTTGTTGCCATGGCGATGCCCAGCTTGTTGTGATTTGCGGAACGAGGCGGCTGCCACGAAACGGCCACATTGTCCATTTCGTTCCGTGGCGGGGAGGGATAGGAGGGTCGAGCTCGCCACTTTCAAATAGAGCCAACGCGGATTAAATGCAACACATTTTATCCAAGAAGAGACTGAGGGCCGGAAGAATACAGATAGTAGAGACTGTGGAGTATTATACTCCACAGAATGTAATTTGCTAACCTTTAGCATGGGCTTATTTTTGCTCATTTTCAACCATGTATCCTAAAATGCTACAATGCAGCAACATGGAGACTGTGGAGAATATTACTGCCATAGAACTGGATACTCTAACGGTAGCATGTGTTTTAATTTTTGGTTATTTCTACTTGTTTATCCACAACTGCTACAGTGGTACAAGAAAGTGTTGAGTAATGTACTTTTATCCAAGAGGAGACTGAGAGTAGGAAAAAAAATGGAGCGTTGCAGCAAAGTGGAGACTGTGGAGTATAATACTGCCACAGAACCAGAATCGTGACTGTTAGCGTAAGTTGTTATTTTTTAAGGTAATTTCTATGTGGGTGTCTTCAATAACTACAATTGTGCAGCAAAGTGGAGACTTTGTTTATATCCAAGAGGAGACTGCGGGCAACAAGAATAGAGACAGCTAGAGGAAAGGGGACACTGGTGTGTGATAACACAAAACTTGCATGCTAATGTTAGCATTGGTGTTTGTCATTTCTAGTTGTCTTTTCTCAAATGTTAAAATAGTGCAGCCAAGTTGAGACTGTGGAGTGTAATACTGCCGCAAAACCAGCTACGCTAATGTTAGCTTGTGTATTTGGTTTGATGATTTTTGTCGGTGTTATCAAATGTTATAACATATAAGTATAAGACATTTATCCAAGGGGAGACTGTGGACGCACTGCTGGAAAGAGGAGACTGTGGAGTATAAAACTGCCACAGAACCAGACACACTAGCATTAGTATTGGTGTTTTGTTTTTTTGCTTTTGTTTTTTTAGCGAAACTAGACTCCACAGTCTCTAGTTTTGCTAATATTGCTGCACAACCAGTCACACGGCTGTTTATTTTGGTCGTTTGTAGTCGTGTATGCTGAAATGTTCTAATGACATTCGACGCTCTCGACTTTTCCGTCTTCGATCCGCTCGCTCTTAAACAAAAGGGCACGTTAGCGCAAGATGTCAGCCGCTAGCGTAGCTGACGGCTAGCTGCAAGCCGATTAATTTCCTGTCTGGAGAGGTGAGCACATCTGCAAGGGTTGGGGGCGGGTGGTGGGGAGATGCCTGTCAACAGGGCTGTCAGCAAGCGGGAGAAAGTAGCCGGGATAATTGAGCGGCGCCGCGAGATCCGCAAGCGGCAGACTTCGGAAGAGACTGCGCCCTAATGGGACTCACAGGAAGACATTTTGAACATTCGGACGCCGCTACCAACAGCAGCAAAGACTACATGGAGGATGAGCCGAATAGCGTCCCCCCTCATCGCCACACTTATCGTCAATGATGTCACCCGTTTGCTTCTACAGCGTCAAGAAGTTTGCCGCCTTTTAAAGAAACCATCAAGTGAAGGCGATGTAATGCTACTTTGTCACTTGAGAAAGTTTTGTGCACATTTTTACTCCATTTATAGCACATTAATAAAATGGAGTTCCATTAAAGAAGTTCCATTCAAAGAACTTTAACAATAAGTTAGGAAAGTGATTAGTTTTTTAAGTTTCATTTTTGTTTTTCATTGTTATCTTACATGATTATTATTATTAATATGCTTTATTGTGACATAAGTGTAAAAGTTTTGTTTTTATATCTTACATTAAAATCATATCCTTTTTGCGCTTATAAGTTTAAAAAAAAAAGTTAACCACTATTAATTTTTTTTTACTAAAAACTTAAATAGTTTAAAAAGAAAAATGTAATCTGAATGACATTTTTTTGTAATTCTAAAAAACTGTTCTGTTTTTGAACAACTTTACTGTCATACAATTGAAATATAAGTATAACAGCAGCAATGAAAATTCTTAATTTTCACAATAGATGACTCTTTCCTGTCATCCATGACTAGAAATGAATGATATTTTTTTTCTTCCAAAACAGCAAACACATAACTCCCTTTAAGTCCTCTAGCTTGATGCTTACGCATAATGGGAAACACCATAAACAGGCTAACATCTATAGCATCTACGTAGCATTGTTATAACGCTTAAAGCATTGAACACAAATGGTGCAGCAACAACACATGCAGACAGACAATTTGACAATACTCACAGGCATATATTCTTTATCCTCTGCAGTGACTGACTAATCTTCCTGCAACTTAGAGTACTTACAAAAATCGTATTGGTTTTGAGGATGGCCTCGGAATAAATTAACTCCAGCGGTACGAGGAAGAGGGAAAACAGCTCATTTTGTGCCGGTCGTCACTTTTTATCATTTCAGCAAGCAGACGCGCGTGCGAATTTGCCATCCGCTGTCGATCATGCCCATCTGTCGCCCCGCTTCTGCTACCTGCCGCAAATGAGACACCTGCGGGCACGCTCGCCAACTGTTTTGGCGCCGTTGAATGCGCTTTTGGGTGGCGGCGGGAGAACGTTCCTGACGAGTCATTATGCCACAAAATCGTAAAAACAATCATCTATGCAACATCTACACAATTACATTTTATATATATATATATATATTTATTTATTTTAAAAAAAATCCTCCTATTAAAGTATAAATAAACTTTGCTTGGTCCACTTTTCAATGGAGTAAATAAATAGCCGATGGCGCTCTGTGAGTAAACGGAGTATGTGACAAATGTATTACCCGAATGCATTTGTGTTGTGATGTGTCAATAATCGAGCTACGCCTTTTACCTGCGTACACAATGACACGCGGCGAGTGCTAATAATAGCGCTCCTATCTTGATTCTGTCTTGTTTACACCCTCTTCCCCCAAAGTCTCATTTCTGAGGCATTACGCGCCTTCCTTCCTCTCAGCTGGCGCGTAATGCTCCAGTAGGCCGCATTACCTGGGAAATTACTTGGAGCCGCTGTCCTGCACGCCAAGGAAGGAGCTCATTTATCATCGGATCTGCGTCCGGGGTTGCCAGTCGGTGACGTCAACGCTTTGAACGCCTCACGCTGGCAGCCAGATGTTTTCTTTTGTTCTTAGGGTTGACACGGGCAAAGTTGTTAGCATTAAAGTTTATGTCTCTGGAGAAAATACAGTTCAGTCAAAATAAACAACCAAGTCATTTCCTTTGTAGCTACTTTTTGGGGAAATCAAACCTAAACGAGCAACTGACTGAAAGCCTATCATACAGACATGCTTGGCCCCTACGATCATGTCAAAGCCAAAAGGTAAGCAGAGCTGCGTTGGGTTTTCTCGTATCTACCGATTTGAGTTTCACAAGTGAGTCGTCAGTTTTCATTTTCCGTTATATTTGCTCAACAAAAAATATAAAACACAACACTTTTGTTTTTGCTTCCATTTTTTATGAGATGAACTCAAAGATCTAAAACTTCTTCCACAATCACTATATTAACATTTCTCTCAAATATTGTTCACAAAGCTAAGTCTAAATCTGTGGTAGTGAACACGTCTCGAGATAATCCATCCCACCTCACAGGTGCAGTTTTGTTTTATTTGGGGGGTCTGGGGAGTCAGAAAACCAGTCACTTAGTCACTGGTTTTCTGAGTCCCCAGGAAATTTAACAAAACTGCACCTTTTAGAGTGGACTTTTATAATGAGCAGTCTAAGATACACCTGTGCACTAATGATGTGTCTAATCAGCATTTGGATATGGTACACCTGTGAGGTAGAATGGATTATCGCGGCAAAGGAGAAATGCTCACTTATCACAGATTTTAGACTGCTTTGTGAACAATATTTGAGAGAAATGGTGATATTAGTCGGGTTTCCATCCAGCCATTTTTATTTGAATTTTCAAGAAATGCAAAATTAAAACTGAATGGAAACGCTAGAAATTTGAAAAAGGGCCCAAAATTCGCACACACAAAAAAAAAAACGCTTAGGGGGGGGGGGTGGATTTTGAACCAGATCGAAAAAAGGAAATTGCAAATTTTGGCTATGGAAACAGTTTTTGCAAATAAACCGGATATTACGCCACACGTACATTTGCAAGGTAAGGTATGTTTGGGGGGGGGGGGGACGAAGCAGAAATCTTTCTGGAAATAATAAAAAAAAAATATATATATATATGAATGCAATTTTAGATGGAAAACAGCAAAGAAACGCTCCTGGTTTATTAAGAATTACAAAGAAAACTCATACGATGTCATCGCACGGTGCAGTCTTCTTCTTTTAAATTACTGGTGGATCACATCTCTATGGTGTATAGCGCCACCTACAGCGGCGGAGTCCCCTCTCAATATTCACAAAAGAAGAACAGATGGAAAAGGGCATAAGTCGCATGTCCGTTTTGCGCATGTTCAGTAAATTCGCTTCAAAAATTCAAAACAATTGGATAGAAACCCATCTATTCTGTATGTGGAAGAAGTTTTAGATCTTTGAGTTCATCACATGACAAATGGGAGCAAAAACAAGTGTCGCGTTTATATTTTTGTTGAGTATATGTGGGTATTCGCTCGTATTGTAATTTGAAATTTAAGTTGACAATTTGTTCTCTCAGTTGTTTATTCATTTAAATTGGCAGGAAAAAAGCATGAAAAGTTGATGAGAAAACTCACCCGAGAGGTGGAGAGTAGATTTGCCACGGGCTGTTTGCCGCACATATTCCGATGCGGCCGTTTTTTTGTTCGCTCTTTCATTCAGGGGGCTTGGCACCTTTCCCGTACCCGGGCACAGCAAGTGTCTGCCAGGCACACGTTAACGCAAAGCCCCTGATGTCATTTTGCCAGGCACCAAAATAAACACAGCCCTGAGAGTGCACGAGGGCGCTTCATTGAGGACGTCCTCAATACTTTTTTTTTTTTTTTTTACTTGAACCGTCTTGTGATTGCCACCTTTGAATCACTTCCTTACTCACTCCCATCGTTTGATATTTAGCCATACCTTGTGTACTACAGCTCAATTTGTTCCGTGACCAAGTTCGGAACTTAGAAAATGTTCAATTTAGTAAAAAAAAAAAAATAGTTGCCTGAGTTGGATAAATCAAACAAAAAAAAGAAACTTTTGCCCCGGAGCTTCGCTGGCACCATGTTACTGCATCGAGACATTTCCCATCCTCATTAAACTCCATTGGACTGTATGCTAATGACTCATGACCATTTCAGGGTCTAATAGCACCCTCTCTTGGTGGAAAGTTGACACTGCAGTCAAGCGATGAGATTTCCCCAGTAAGGACAGTAAGATGTTTTGACAGCAGATGAAAAAAATGTGACGTGACATTTTCGCTTTTGTAACTTTCTCTCATGGATATTCTCTTTGCAGTTGACTTTCATGCAGCTCGGTAACAACGGGATGAAAGGGAAGGTTGTGTTGTTGCGGGGGTTGATAATCATAGCCCCTCCCCCTACCCACCCACCGCCATTAACAGGCCCGATGCACATCATCGCAATGAGCCACAAACTCATTTGGCCTCGGGAGCTACGGCGAGTCCTCAATGCGTTGGAATAAGTCACTCCCGAGACCACTAAAAGCCATTATTAGAAGGTGTTTATCGAGCTGGCCGCGGCCTAGATTCAGCGCAATATCCCGAGAACGCTTATAGCACATAATTATATTACATTTTGGATGAAGACTGGCCCTGATTAGATAAATGATGAATGAGTCCATTAGGGAAAAGATACACAGTTCCTCGAGAGCTAATAGACTGTTGGTTTATTCCTGGAATGACTTTGAATGTTTGCTTGGCTTGTCATCACGAAAGATGGAAGGAAACCGGCAATTTGCTGTCTTCTTTACTTATTGTTGCTGGCCAGTTATTATTTTTTTAATATTCAAAACCCAGAAAAAAAATGTTTTGTTCTACACCGGTGGAATTGCTCTTTATTGTTATTCCGTACATTTTGGGTTTCAGGAAAGCCGCCATTTTGGTTTCAAGCGGACTTTTTGAGTGAATTCCAGGTCCCGTATTTTCAACGAACTCCGTTCACGTCTTTACAAATCCCAAAATGTCACCAAACACAGCTTCGTTCAAGTTGCTTTTGTGCCTTACATCGATACCATATACCGCGCACAAGCAGTAAAATGCTTCAAGCAGTTTATCGCTGGCATTGGGCAGAATTCTTGGACCTCCAAAATCATCACTTTTCAGCAACCCCCCAAAAACGGCATGTTCGTTCATCCATTAACATTACATTGTCAGAGTGCAAGTAATGTTCAGCACTTGGTCAACAAATTGTAAAAATAACACCCATGTGTGGACTGACCAAAAGTATAGATTTGTTAAAAATAAATCAAATCAAATAAATGGATCATCCATCATCTTCCCAAAATGCTTTTCCAAAGGTCTTAGAGCACAGGTGTCAAAACTCCGGTCCTTGAGGTTTTGGATGTTTCCCTTCTCCAACACAGCTGATATATGATCAGCTCATCAGCAAGCACTGCATAAGCCTGATAACGATCCCGTTGATTGGAATCAGCTTGTGTTGGAAGAGGGAAACCTCCAAAACCTGCAGGACCTTCGAGGACCGGAGTTTGACCCATAATAAATAAATAAATAAATAAAATGTGTGCAAGGATGAAATGAGCTAAGGAGTATGAGTAGTTAAAAATATGATCCATTTTTAGCTGAACATTATTGCTATTGTCCAAAAACAAAACCGAATGGAAGTCGTCGGGTCAATGCCGGAGTCAAAATGTTAAACAATCGATTTTAATCGTCTCACTTTTTTTGCTTTCGTTGACTCCTTCCACTCTTGCCAGTGTTTTAATAGGACTGCCGTCATTCTTTCATAATTAAAACACTTTCCGACATGGTGAGAAAGTCACTCTATATGAGAGCGACGTTCGTACCTGACAAGGAGAAGCTCGAGCTGACATTTTCAAATAGGTTCAATGAATAGGTTACCGGCGACTTTAATTACATTTACTCTTTAGGCGAGAGCGTCGCGGGCGGATCTTGACAAGCCAACGTGCTCTTATGACACCCCGCCCACTCGCCGCTGATTGCTCCTCTATCTGGCGACGGCAGCGCCGGGCTACACCGGCCAAATCGCAAATGCTTAATTAGCAGATTAGCAGATCCAATTAGGAGATCCCCTCCGTCTCAAATCAAGGCCGCTGTCAACGCGTGCTATGAAAAATGAGATACTCCACCTTGGCACTCGCGGTCGGTCTGTTTATCCCCGTGGACACCTTGCTTGAAGAACATCCGCGGTTAATCGTTTGTCTTTCGGGCTCATATTAAATTGAGACCAAGCAAGTTCGTCACATTCCAGATGGCGACTATTTATTTCGTATGCCTTTAACGCAGTGACCAGTTGTGCAGTATTTGCTTCCTGGGCCTTACCTGACTTCTCTTGAAACCCATTGGCTGACTTTCTACCATGTGCGACCTCATTCAGATGACATCAAATCTGAAATAAAGGAAGTCATTTGTATGTAGTGGTGTCACAAAAAAAAATGATAAAAAGAAAAATAACTCAAGGATTGTACGCCATTAAAGAGAAGATAAATGAAAAATCATGATAATTCAATGGACATTGTACTGCTCATTCCGGTTAATGTGCCATGGCCACCAGGGGGCAGTGCAATACTTACTGTAGACATACAACAGGAAGATTGACAGAGCACACAAAAAAACATCCAACTAAGCTGAAATATGAGTTGTTGTTTTTTTAAGTTTAGATGCCACAGAGTTTGCGAATGTTGATTTCCCGTCAGGCTTCGTAAAGCGTGCATTCAAGGTCGCAAACATTCGCTAGACACTCACCAGCACTTGAAATGCTTTTTCTTGTCGCGTGTGTTGACAGGAAAAACTGTTAAAACAGTTGGTTCGACGCTTGCCCCGGAGTGCGATCTGGGCTTAAATGAAACTTCAAGTAGGAACTGTTGACTTTTTGTCAATCTTCTGCCTGTTGCGAAATTTGCTGCCACCACCGCAGCTCATGCTTGTAACCGAGCGACGGCTCTTTGGAAATGAGCAAAGCAAAACAAAAATGTCTGACTTGAATTATCCCTCAAGCCCGAAATCGATATGTTAATGACCGTCTGTCTTATTCGCCTCAGCTGTCTAAACGGCACTACGGGGAAATTGCACCTTCAACTGCAGTTAAAGGAAACAGCAATCTCCTGTCATTCTGTCCCAAAAAAAAAGATTTCCAAGAAACAACAATAAATACATTTCCCCAAATGCTGGAAACAATGACCCGTACAATTTCAAGTTTGACTCCCCCACGTGAGCGAGTTCCACAAACGTGCTGTCTTGTGTCTTCCGGCGGGGGACAGTAATTGCTCATAAGTGACGCTCACTTGATATCACATGCAAATTGCGATTTCGAGGGGGGGGGGGGGGAGTGCTTTCAGGACATGGCAGCAGATGTTTTCCAGCTGCCGCCTGCGTAGTTATTAAACAAGAGTTCTTCAAACGTGACATTCAGCCCAATTTTATTTTGAAGGCTTTTTAAAACAATCAAGTGGCGCGAAGAACGTGTGCCCGCGCGTGTTAGAAACGTACGCAACCGTGGCAGGATTCCGTAGTCAAGCTGAGAAGAGGAAAGACGGAAAGAAATTGTGTCTTTACATTTCCTTAACCGCGCCGCACGCGCGCGCGGGCGTTCCGTCCCTCGGGGCCAGAATGCGCATTTACATCGTAATGGGAAACAATGTCAACGCGGAGATGTCGCAGGCGGCCTCAGAGCAATCAAATGTCAAGACGGGTTTTTTTGCTGGCTTGAACTGAAGCTGCTGTTTCCGCTGCCGCTGGAAGCGAAATCTGAAGTCAAAATAACCCCTTTGGATTCATCGGGGGAACAATTTTGTGGAGTGTGGCTGGCACTTCTGCTCCTGCATTATTCCTCCATATTGGCTGATGTTGTCCATAATTTCTCTCGCTTCCGTTTCTGGCATTCATTAGTCAAATGTGGCCTGATCTTTGTGCTTCCTGGACCCCGCTCAGCAAATCCCTTAGTGAGAGAGTTGGCGGGGGGGGGGGGGGGTAGCGAGCTACTACAGCTAATGGATGATGGGCCACTCCGCGTGAACAGATTGCTAAGAACCGATGGCGAGCATCCCTGATGCGCTTTTTTTTTTTTTTCTCTGGCTTTCTACTCTGCCTGCAAAGTAAGTCTTTTGAAAACCCATAGCCAGGAAGTGATGCTTCCTAACAAGCCCTAAAAGTTCAGTAATGCATTTTACCAAGAAAACATAGAATTGAGTGGTTGTTTGCTGAAATGTACCCTGGGATGGACTCCACAAGTTGGGTTGGTCTTTTGAGTCGGCACGTGGTTTTCCACTCCAATCAAACTCCGACTTGTTGGGATCTGACTATGCTGTCATTTATCCGTTTTTTCAATTCCATCGATCAGTCAGGATCGCAATAATTTCTGTAATCGGGATCTTCAGCTCTACCCAATCTGTATCCACGGATCTCAATTAGCTAAGGACTAAATATTTTGGGTTGTTCGCTTATGGTGGACGGTCACAAAGACGGATTAGCGGAGATGTGGATTAGATCATCAAGTCATTATCAGGTAAAGCCATTTGTCTCGCCACCAAAGCCACCGCGAGCAGCGATTAAGTGACTGGCTTTTGTTCCTCCAAACCTGGAAAATGTCCTTTCTATTCATCGGGGCACGATATTCTTCCGATTGTGTGCGATAGCGTACTGACAGCTCTCTGTCCGAATAGATTGAACGGATTTCTTTGATACGGTTAATTGTGGTCAGTCCAGAGGTGACAAAAGTACTAAGAAAGAAGCACACCATGAAAATCTGAACTGCAGTTGACTTCGCCATCTTTTTTGACGTTGTCACAAATCATCCGGACGAGCGTCCCGCGTGAAAGATACCAGATCACTACAAAAACGTAATCGTATTTTCTCGTTGCAGATTCCCGAGCCGGCGAGGGAGCCCCCAGAACGGTGGACCACGCGGTGATCGGGGGAGTCGTGGCCGTGGTGGTCTTCGCCTTGCTCTGTCTACTCATCGTCTTGGGACGCTACTTCGCCAGGCACAAAGGTAACGGGTGCCGATCGGCTCATCGATGCGCGGTGGACGGCGATTGGTCCCTCCTTCTTGACCGAGAATATGAATTGGAGAGACTCGATAAAAAGTCAGTTAGCAAGATTCAAGATAGAAAACTGAAAAACTTTGAGAAGCTCTCTTCTATGCGGGTTTCTCGCACCTGCTTAAATGTAGGTCACGAAGATGTGTGGTTTATGTGAAGATGGTACGAGCTCGCAGTCCCCTAATGGGTTGGGAGGGTGGCGGGTCGCGTGTACATGACAATGAAAAAAAAAAAGAGTCATTGAAGGTATAAAGCATTCCTTATTGCCACTCCCCGTCAACACTAAAGGTCAAAGGGTAACATCAGCAACTTCAAGTGGCGTCATTCCTCGTTTTGGAAACTCAACTGTGACAGGATGAGAGTAAATCTCATCCCGCCACTTCATTTCCCGCTGACCTCGGCAAGGTCAATTTGGAGGCCCCGGATGAGTCGCCGCCGCACGCGGAACTCGGAAGAGGAGGGGGCGGTTCAGGCGCAGGCTCGCCGGTGTGCCACATGGCGGGAGATTAGCATGATTAAGTGGCGCAGGATGTCGCGGCTCATTTTAATCTTTGGTGTCATCTGAGCAGCAGGCTGTTATCCAGTTGGTGACTACGGGTGCAAAGGGGAGGACCATTTCGGGCAAATTTCCAGGAGGAGCCCAAGAAATTTAAATGGCTGCTAGATTAGGCCTTCTTATGAT
Organism: Leptonotus elevatus; assembly: GCF_054856555.1. Classification (NCBI taxonomy): domain Eukaryota; kingdom Metazoa; phylum Chordata; class Actinopteri; order Syngnathiformes; family Syngnathidae; genus Leptonotus; species Leptonotus elevatus. Next base: position 10,315,442 of record NC_141254.1, read on the forward strand.
TAGATAGGCGACTTGAGCTCGGCTGTCGTCACCGTGACCTGCCCTGGCTTGGCGTCTTCTTATCTATCTGCACTCTGGCGTACGTATCCAGTTGAAACCAGTTAAGACCATCAGGTCGCACATTGTCACACGGGCTAAAAGTAGAAACCATATTGGACAGATTAGACCTTCTTCCGCATCGAGCGGAAAAGGCTTCCACAGCTGTGTACTCGATCTTTCTGCCGTCCGGTAAAGAGTCCAACCGAGAATACGCGGTCGTCTGCGTGTTATTATTATATAGCGAGCGTTCAAGATTTTTGCTTTTTGAGTTTTTTTTTTTTTTTTGGGTATTTCTGGTGAAGAAAATCGACTTGGAAAACTTGCAATGTTGTCAATTCCTGGTTTGCTCTCATCCGTCATTTTGCACTTTTTCTGCCGGTGACGTCTTCCCTGGTCGTCCTCAGGTACATACTTCACGCACGAAGCCAAAGGGGCGGACGACGCGGCGGACGCCGACACGGCCATCATCAACGCCGAGGGCGGCCACACCAACTCCGACGAAAAGAAGGAGTACTACATCTAATCAAAGCAGGACCCCGACACCTTTAGTGTCCTGTTTGGGATGCAGCTGTTGCTGGGAGGGGGGGGGGGGGGGGGGGGGGGACTCGGGGATGGGAGGGGGAGCCGGTTTGTGGAGATGGTTCAAGGTTCGCCTTTAGTGGGGCTTAGGTGGAAGGTGCAAAAGAAAAGCCGTTTGTCTAGTCTAGTCCGCAGATGTAGGTTGGAATGTTTATGTGTTCCCCAAAAAAAATAAAAAGGATTGTTTTTAGGATGCGGACAAAGGGGGGGACGGGTGGGTTTTTTTGGGGGTGTCAGAAAATCGCCGTAGAGAGCTTCACCATTCAGCACCTACCTAACTACACCTTTATTTTCTTCTTGTTGTTGTCGAGTCCCGACCGTTTGCAGAAAATTCTGTGCCTTGTTCGGATTTTTTTGTCGCATTCACATCCCCCCCCCCCCCCCCCCCCCCGTTGCAGCGTCGGCTTTTGTAGCCGTAGACAGTACACACACAAAAAAAAAAGACAAAAGCCACCCCCTCCCTCCCGCTAGTCCTCAACGACCACCGCCACTTAATGTTGAAACAATCCAGTATACTGTGATATAGCGACCACCATTGGGAAAAATGCATGGAATGCTTTACCATATCATTGTACATAAGGAGAAACTGTTGTGGCCCGTCGATGACCCCCCCCCCCTCTCTTTCCCCCAACCTCCTCACTCCTTCCCAAACACGACCTCCTTCAGAGTATAATCAAAAAGAAGGCAGCAAAAAAAACAAGAGGAAACAATCTTTTTGTTTGTTGAAGAAATTCACGTTCGTAACCTCGCTCCTTTTTCGACGCCCCCCCGCACGACGCCAACCGTGTCATTATTTTGATTGCATACTCGGCGCCGTTATTTCCGTTGCTTTCCCGCCGTTTCCTCAGCAGGTCTAATTGAGTCGTGATACTCAATTGAATACCACTCGAACCTATAGCGTTGCAAGAAAATGTGGAATTGGAAAACACTCTTCTTTTTTTGTTGTGGCGGTTTTGATTAGGATGGAGGGCGAGAAAAACAAAAACATTTCACGATTTATCGTCATCAATTGTACGTGCTTTGGATTGATTCAAAACTTAGCGGTTGACTAGAAACGTGTCGACCAAGCAGCTCTGGAAACGGCCATTGGCTGGCTTCCGCCCTGGCCGGCTCGCAATTGTGTCGTCAATATAGTCGACCATCCGTGGTCGCAAAAATCTCTGGTTCAAGTTTGTCTTTGAAGGACCCGAGGAAAAAGATGAGACATTTAAAAGCGAATGAATTATCCACATCATTTTTTGGGGAGAGAAAAAAAAAACTCCCACAAATTCCCAACAAGCTCAAAACATCAGTAAAACATATCGTTCGTTATATCTTCAAATCAACAGCCAGGAAAATGGGATGCACTGTGATTGGCCAGTCAGCATTCAGGGGGTGTGGCTTGGTGAAACGTCACTACATTCCAAAGTAAACAGCTGCATTTCATGCAAATCCTGACTTGCAAATCATTTGGTTTTTTTCATTTGGGGGGGTGGGGGGTTTGCTCCCATTACACATTTTTTTTAGTTTGAACATACAGAATTTATTCTCACTCAAGTGAGCCAAAGCAAAAATGTAAGTTTGTTTTTTTCAATGGTGGCCGGTGAAGTGCGGAGGCATGTCAAAAGTCTTCTGTCGTTTTGGGGACGGATGTGGATTGGCGCGTGTGGGGGAATTTTGCATGAAGGCGCTTGCCGTTGCGACGAAGAAGCGTTTGGACGTCGTTATTTCTTTGTCAATCTTTTTGTTCACACAGAAAGCAGCATGCCGAACACGTCTTGACTAAAACGCTCCCATTCCATGCAAACATTTTGTTACTATTGAACACATTTGTCGTATTCGCTCATTAAATGTACTTTGCCATGACATTTCGTCATCACAACTTGGAAGCGGTTTATTTATTTTTATTTGAAATAAATTGCAACGTCGTCGTGTAAATACATCGTACTTAAATAAAACGACTTTAAAATCGGAAATATTTTCATCGTTTAAAATGATTTAAGAAGTCAGAAGAAGAAACAACTTTAGAATTTTGACATACAATACATTTGACTGTTCATTACAACAATATTGTAGCAATATTTAATGTGAAAATTTGTCCACAATTGATAAAAAAATTAAAATTTAAAGCTTATATGTTCAGACTTTTTGTCCCAAAATGTGGACATGCTTGCTTTTCGTTGGACATTGGCAACAGTCATAAGTTTTGTGGCCAAAAAAGAAAAAGTAGCAACATTAGTATCGATAAATAACCCGAAAGTATATAATTCAGTCGGACATATACGACCAATTTTTTGGGCAATTTTGACAAATACATTTTTATGTGCCCATTACAATAACACAGAGTGCAATTTTCCCACTAAAACAATACACTTTAACATACTTGCTTTTCTTTGGACAGCATTCTTACAACAACAAAAAATGCTCGCGTAGCAACATTAACGTCTACGACGAACCCTTTCCACAAAACGTCACTTCTTCTCGACTCCTACAATTCGCTCAAACCGAGACCCGGGCCGAGACTGTATTACTTTAAATTCATTAGAAGAAAAACACAAAATAAATATTTAAAAGTAAAAGTTTGGAAAGTGTCATTTGCTTTCCTGGCATGTTTGGGAACGCAAAATTGGGAAGCATCCTCATGACGTATGATAGCTTTAATATCATCACCACGCACACACAAAAAAAATTCCAAATTGACTCCAGTCACAAGAGCTTTCAAACCTGGGCGGACGTTTTGGGCCTTTTTTTTTCCTTCTTTCACTGGAAGTATTCCGTATAAATGGGGGCAAGTGAACGTGCGCACACGATTCAACTCCCGTCGGATTTTTGTTGTTGATTGCACTCACGAAAGAGTTAAACACTGTACGTTGATGACACTGTTTGTTGTTTGTTACGTGGTCGGGTCGGGAACGGGTTTAAATTTGAGCTTTGATGTTTTATGCTCAGTTGTTCTTAATGTTGCTTTTTGAGAATTTGCCTTTTTGAACACAATACATGTTCTTCCCAATAAATGACAAAAAATGCTTATATTGTATTCCACACTTTTCACCTCACCGAGGTCGATGACTTTGATTTGCACACATTACTTTTTTTTCCCTCGTGAAAATTTTTTTTGCAAATTATTCACAATGAATCAGAAATATATTGAGTTAACCCGGTTGTACAAATTCTGAGTCTGTTTGGAAACGAGCTGATAAAAATGTATTTAATTCTAAATTTATGATAGATTTATGTTAGAGAAACATTAGAAATTGTAGTACAGTGGACCGTAACCCGCACCCCGCCACCCCCGCCCAAATTTGTGGGTTGATCGGCACCGGCCCTGATCATGAATAGTGAAAATCTGTTAACAGTTCAAGCTCATTTTTATTATGCCATGTTTTTTTTTTAACCCAATAAAAAAAATGCAAGTGAAAAAATAAAAAATAACATAAGTGGTTATTTCCACTACTCGTTGAATTCCACAAAATTGTGGTCCACTGTAAAGATATATGGAAATATTTGGGAACAAACATAAAAAGGGTTTTGTTTTGTTTCCATTTCTCGAATGCAAACAAAAAAACAACTGACTAAATTTGAGCGTTGTTTTGAATAAAAAGCAAGACACTACAAACATTTGGAGATAACATGCGTTTTATTTATGATGGGGGTTTTTTTCATTCCATAATAAGTGATTCCATGCATCTCTGTGAACATAAATGGCTTTTAAATTTAAGGATTCGGTTGTAGGTGATTAGCTGAATAAATACGTGAAGTGTATTTTCTACTAAATGTCCATTCAAGTTACAAAAAATTGTGTTGAAGACGTAATTTTTTAGTACCTTTTTTTAACTAATGCCCTCAGGTTGGTGTGTGACTTCACTTCAGTGACATCAAAACAAAAAACGTCCAACTGGAAATTGACGGCAAATTGGTGAGCTACAGTATTTAGCATCTGTGTTGTACATGCTTTTCTGTATTTTCTTAATTAATATTTGGTGCACTGTAAAAGTTGTGCAAGTACTGCTTTGTGTTGACATCAAGTGTACAGGGATCCGAGAAGTTGTCGTATTAACTGTCCACCTCGAACACACCGCCGATGTTACTTTTTGTTTTGTTCTTTGGATTCTTTTCGTCTCTCTGCTGTTCCTGGGAAATGTTTGTGTCGTACCGGAGGAGAGGAGATCCGCATTCCCATACACATTTTGTATTGGTTCATAAATAGACATTTTTACAAAAAAACAAAAACAATAAAGAGTTCTTGTCTTAATAAAAAAAAAAAAAGAAATATCAATGTCCAAAATAACCAGCGTTGTTATTTTTCTTTCATCTTTCAATGTTGAGTTTGCTTTAGAAAAATTGTATTTAAAAAAAAATTACCCCAAAAACAAAAAATATATCTCAAAAATCAGTGTTCAAAGAGTGAAACCGGTTTTTAAAAAAAAAAAAAATAAATCACCAAAGTTGAAGATACGTTTTGAATTTAGGGTAAGAAAAGACATTTTAAAAATAATTTGGAGATATTTTATCGATAAAATGTACACATTTTTGGGAGATTTATTTATTTATGTATTTTTGGAGATGCTTGTTATTAATTTTTCAAATAAAAAGTTTTTCCATTTTCATGTGAAAAAATTGGAGCCCCCAAAATTTAGCGACAGGATAGTTTCCACTTTTGAGGGGAAAAAAAGATAAACAAATGCTTTAAAAAAAAAAAAGAAGTAAATTTTCCACAAATAAGTAGACCCCGAGAAAAAAACTTGTTCATTCCCAGCCATAACAGTCATGGTCAGAAAAAAATCAAAGGGGGTGTACTCAAAAAAAGCTAACTTTGGGGTTGGGGGAGTAAAAAAACACTCCCAAAATTTTAAGAAAATTATTAGTTCGAAAGGGAAGGGGAAAAAATGACACATTTTGTTTTAATTTTTCAATATAAAAAAAAAACCATCCAAACTTTACATATATTTTTTCCAGAGGTGGGTGGCGGTTGACAAATGCTTCAGATAAATAAATAAAAAATTCAACTGCCAAAATGTCTTTGGAATGTTTTTCATTTTTCCAAATAATAGAAAATGTGTCAAAAGTTGGAAATGTTTTACATTTAAAAAATATATAATTTAAAGAGGGTGTTTTAATTTTGGGGCTAAAATGGAAAATGTAGAGATAGATACGTTTTCTTGGTGGTTTTTTTTTTGTGGTGTGGGGGATAAATAAAGGGAGAAAACACTGGACACATCATGTACTATTCGTATCTTTTCCAAATTCTCATCAAACTTTCCAGCTTTGCCAAAGATTTCTTGGTTGACCTGAAATAAACGCAAGCAGACGTGTTATTGATTGCAGCTCCCGTGCATGGCGAACATTGCCAAGCGAATTTGAACCCTTCTAAAAAAAAAACCGCATACCTCCGTTCTTATTGAATGTCGGCGGTGGTCATATTAAGAATTCCGCTGACGTGTGGCGCGGACGAAGATATGATCTTTTTAATTACATTTTCACCTCAGGCTGCGCCCGCGCCGCGGCGTAATGAGCCAACATCTTAAATAAGTAAAGGTGATACTGCCATTGATTAGAAAGTGAGAGCCGGTGGCCAGCTATCACTCATTGCAAATGAACTTGTGAGTGCATGTTTCGTGCGCACGCACGCCAATTGCTCTCTTAAAGAGCCATTACTCAATATCCTCCAACCAGTCTGATGGAAATCCCTTTTTATGAAGAGACAGAGCAAATGTCGGGCCACAATGTCATCGGCATCATCGAGGTTTTTTGCTGGTGCTAATTTGGAGAAATGTTGACGTCAGTAAACGAGTTGTCAGGCATTTAGGGTGGCTTATCATATAACACGAATGAAATACTCTCATACATACTATTTAAACACTCTCACACAATTAATCTCACATGTACTGAAAGACGAGTATAATAGTACAGTAAAATGTTTCAATAGTGTGAGCGAAAACATTTCTGTATGAGTTTTAGTAATGTTTGTGTTTCTGGGGTGTGTATGTGTGAGAGCAATAAAGAGTTCAGTAGTGTGTGTCAGTATAGTGCATGAGCATGTTTTAGTATTGTGTTTTAGCAGTGTTTGTGAGGTTATTTTTAGCGTGAGAGTAGCAATAGTGTGTGTGAGTGGGAAAAAATCAGGTTGGGAGAGGACGTTTCAGTAGTAGAACATTTCAGTATAGCGAATAAGTGCATTTTCCTGAGTTTTAGTAGTGTGTGTGAGAGTGTTGTAATAGTGTGTGAATGAAAACAAATGTAGTTTGTAGGTTATGTAAGAGTTTCATTAATGTGAAAAGATTATTTCAGTTAAGGTTATGAAACGTAATGAGTGTGAGAGCATTTTAGTCATGTATGACACAATTTCAGTTTCAGTAGTGAGTATGAGTGTTTCAGTCATGTTTGCGGGAACTTAATTTTAGTTCTGTATGCAGTGTTTCAGTAGTGAGTGTGAGAGCTATTCATTTGTGTGTATGAGTCAGTGATGTGTGTAACAGTGTTTTTGCAGTATGTATGAGAGTGTTAACTTTTTGTAGTGGATGTGAGAGCTTTCTTGTCATGTGGGAGAGTTTTGGTTAAAAAAAAAAAAATTGGTATGAGAGCCTTTCAATTTTAATAGTGTGCAAGAGTGCTTCAGTAATGGTTGTGAGAGCTCTTTAGTAGTGTGTTGCGTTGCCGTTTTAGTAGTGTATATGAGTCAGTGGTGTGTTTTAGTAGTGAGAGCTTCTTAGTATTGTGTGAGAGTGTTTCGATTTTAGTAGTGTGTATGACTGTTTCATTAGTGTGTGAGACTTTCTGTACTGTCTTTGAGAGCATTTTAGTAGTGTTCATGTGAGTCTTTCAGTAAAGTATGTTTCAGTAGAGTGTATGAGAGTGATGCAGTCATAGGTGTGAGAGCTTCACTTGTGTGTATGAGTGAGTTTTAGTAGTGTGTATGAGGGCTTTTTAGTAATGTGTATGAGTGTGCGAAAGAGTGTCAAGGAGAGCGTTTTAGAAGTGTATGTGTGAGAGTTTTCCAGCATTGTGTAAGAGTTTCAGGTTCAATAGTGTGAATGAGTCTTTCAATTTTACTAGCGTGTGTGAGTGTTTCTTGTGAGTTTCAGTAGTTTTGCACGTGAGAGTGAGATTGTTTCAGCGTTTCACACATATGTGTGAGATACAGTATGTTTCTGATAGTTCCTCGCCGCCGTCTTCACCTTGCTAGCGTGAAAGGTTAAAGCTGCGGCGGTGTGAGATGAACTCTCGATTTATCCAATTTCGATTTGCAACAGCCACCAATTATTATTTGGCCCGTGATGAAAAATGAAGAAATGGTCCTCGTTAGCGCGACGCTCGGTTGAAGTGCGAGCAATTTAGCGGCGGCGCCAGAGGTCGCGGGGACGAGGGGGCGCAATGAAGAGGTTCTGGAACCAAGCCGCCAGCGCCGGGCGGCCATCATTTATTGATTGTGCAAAGGCTCGTTATGCCAACGAGGATCGCCACAATTACGCAATCAGACGTTTGGAGAGTCGTGATTGCACCGAGCGCATCCGCAACGTTTTGAGACGAGCGCTGATAAAACCCAGACTGCGCCGTAGCTTTGGCTTGTGTGGAAAAGCGTCGGCGGTCACTTGATGTCAGTCGTGACTGACGGCGGCTGCGTAGTCTAAATAAATCGGAAGGGTCAGTGAGGAGGTCATTCATCTTCAAGCGTCAAGCCTCGGTGACATTTGCGGCCTCGCCGTGTTTTATCCACCGTCAGCCTGTAAGTGGAGTACCTTCGCACCCGGCTATAAATTCTGCGACCCCTGGAGGCCACTGGAAATCCTGCGCATTGGAACTTTGCCCAGGTTTTGGCCCCGGGAAAACCTTCTGATGTGGTCGGTTACGTTAACGGCACATTCGCCTCGAGGGCCAAACTTCACACGTTGCCCCGGCGTGGTCTCGGGTCAAACGTAATCTTCATCCTGAGAGCGGGTCAGCCTGCTGGAGGGCTGGCGAGCTTGGAGACGGGACTGCTGCACTTATAATAAAAGAAAATAATAAAAATAGTTGAAATGAATTTTTGACGTTTATAGCCGTCAATGGCAGTGAATGAGTTAAGGAAGCCTGCCCGACAGTGACAGGACCTGAAATTTGTTTTGACGTTTCTGGGCGGAGACGGTTTTCAACGGTTTCCTTCCAGCCAAGCCGCAGAGACAAGCTCCTATCAGTGGCATATGCAAATGTTGCCGTGCGAACGCCCGCTCCTGATTGGTGGACTGTTTGTGGTTTCACTTCATGCCTTTCCGCGTCCCCCCGAGGGTCATTGGAGGTCCTCCTGGATTTTCTGAGCATCGGAGTATTTAGCCCTGAGGTCCAAAAGCCAGTTTATTTTAGTCTTGAAGCACAGAGGCCAGCATGATTGGGCCACAACTTCCTGACTGTTGGCCGGGACCGCCTCCTCATTGGTTTATGGGCTGAGGTCAGAAAATCTGAGGTGGGGGGGCGAAGGCTCGGTCTGCACTGTGAATGTTTTGTTTACACTCAGCTTGCAATTTTCATGAAAACAATCCATTTCCTGGATTGTTCCTTGGCCCGCGTCACGAAAGCGTTTCTCCGCTGCCGTAGACGACCCGCTGTCATGAAAAAAACATCTCTCGTGGCCGCAATTTTTTTTTTCTTTTAACAGCTCATTTATATTCGAAAGGGCAAATGTAACCTGTCAGGCACAGCCCAAGATTAATGAGTGGCCTTTGGTTGAACCGCACACGGATGCTTAATGCGCAAATCCATATTTGATGTCGTTCCATTATGTAGATGCCGCCTTTTGATATTCATTCTCGTCGTTTCTATTAAGTCCTCCAGCTGTGATTTACATTTATGCAAAGCTGACTTTCATTTGTTTGCTCGGTTGCTTCGCGGGCTGCTGAAAATTAGGAGAGCCCGAGTTCTTTGTTTGAAAGTTTGGAGGATTGTTTGCAAAGTCGTCCCCCTTGTCACCTCCCGGCCAATCACGTCATTTGTTCTGCCTTGTTCATTCTCCTATGATGATGAAATCCACATACTGACCGTCCGACTGCTGACCCCCTAAGACTAGGTTTAAAAGTTAGGTTGATTTAAGGGGTTAGGGTTTCAGTTTTATGTTTTCAGGTCTTGGGTAGAATTAAAAAATTTAGGGCAGTGAAAATTTCGTCATTTTTTGTCACAAAAAAAAAATGTTTTCAGGCGAAACTAAAATAGAAGCCATTTAATTGAGACGGTAACAAAAATCGACTGACAATTTCGTCGATGACTAAAATGAAAATTCACACAATCCAATCAGAAGGAATGAAATACGGATGGGAGAAAAGAACCACTCAGAAACTGTTCAGGGTTTACTGCACTTCATAAATGTTCAAACATGTTTACGTTCATTGTGCAGCTGTAAGAATTAATCTCAAGCAATTATGCACTTTTTTTTTTTTTTTTTTTTAGGTGAAAACTAAGTTATAAGATTGTCAGGTCAAAATTAAAATAGAAACTGTTGTTAAATCTATCTTGCATGTTAAACTACAGTTACAAATAGGTGTGTTATAATTTTCTGGACAAAAGTTGAAATGTACGCTGAGGACAAAAATTGCGATTTTTTTTTTTTTTTGGTCCACTAAAATTGGATTAAAACTCAAATACAATCAGTAAATTATGACTAAAACTTTAATTAATTGTTAAATTAAAATTTCTTGTTAAAATTAACACTGGTTCAGGGTTAGTAAAATTAGTGGTTTTAGGGATGCAAGGTGAGAATTTAGGGTTATAATTTGGGTTGCAGGTTCATTTGGGGTTAGGATTAAGAAATCAAAATTCGGATTCAAGGATTAGGGGGTTGATTTAGGATTCGGGGTTCAAGGATTATGGTTCGGAGGGGGGTTAGTGTTATAATAAAACAGCATGGCATGCAATTTACATTTCATTCTGGAATCCCTATTCAAATACATGAATGCTTAGGCAGCTATAGGTCGTGAACAGTATGCATATATATCGGCGATATCTTTTATTTAATAGTTGTTATTTTCCAGAGGAAATTTAAAAGATGCATTCCACTGTGATTGTTGGTCCTTATTGGTATGTAGCGCTATGGCGTTCATCTTATTAATATGCATACACAATGTGTCCTCTAAAACCTTGTGAGCTTTCTTCTGGAGGAACAAAAAAAAAAAAAACTTCGTTGTTTGGGAAATAAACTGGCACGAATCAAACTGGTGCTTGCGAAGTAGAGTGCCCTCTTGTGGCAAGGAAGTGTACTACAGGAATAATTTCGAGCAGCTCGTGGCATTTTAAGTGAGGGTTATTCTGTATTGTTTAATAATTAAGCCATTTTTTAAATAATATTCATAATTCATTCATAGTTTTTCCTCTCGTGAAGCATCACATTAAATATGCTGCCTGTTATTGTGGGATAGAATTTGACTGGCCTCGTATTAGCATTTTGGGGCCAAAGAAGCCACGTTATTGGCAGCCTGGGTGACGACGCAGTGAGAATCCCAAATCTCCAGCTGATTGATCCTATTTGCCACGTCCTCTGTATAGCAAGGTGAATTCATCAAAGCGCACTTGATTTATAGGCCCCGCCCCCTTCCCTTTCTCCTTCCACTCTGGTTTCCTCTTTGCCTCACACTGGTGGGAATTCATTTGTCTTGCTGATTAATGATGAGCAGCATATCCTCCAACCGCCGCCGGTAAATGAAAAGCGATTGGGGACAGAGAAAGAACATCCAGGTCCATTCATCCCCATCGCATTCCGCGCCGTGTCCCATTCATCCAACACTTTATTTGCATTATAGTCTTTGAGGTTTGCTCTTTTTTTCTTTTTCTTTTTTTAATTCTCAACAAGTAGTCGCCACTACCTCCGTCATTGGTTGCCACGGTAACAAAAGCCATACTTGACGTTGATTGAGGGGTGGTCAGGTGGGTGGCTGGGTTATCAGGAGATAGGACAAAATGTTCTTAAGACCCCTGGGAACTTCTTTTTTTTTTAAGTAGGTGGTGGAATTCCATTCCGTACTACCTTTTATATCCATAAAATAAAAACTAAATAAAAATCTTGAAATATGCAAGGGGTCGAGGAACAAAATGGGAAAGGAATCTGCTACCCTTGGTGCCCTGAGGTATGAGGTACCACACCTACTTTAGCTGCACTTTAGCAGATAGTGAACAATTTTTTAAAAAAATCTCTATATAAAAAATAATAATAATAATAAAAAATATATATATTAAAAAAATACAAGTTTCAGTTTAATGGCAATTACTATTAGCCAGGGCTTTGGCGACATCGCCTGGCATCTTAGGGCATTAAAATTCACGGAAACGTGAAACTGCCAATGCGGAGTAAACATTTTTGACTGACGAGTACGTTTGAATAAACTTGTAGGCTAAATGCTACAAACATAGCATATTTTCCCATAATGCCACGGTGTATTGACTTGCACATGCGCAAGTGAAAATAAAAAATAAAAAAAGCATTCAGCCCATATTATACTGGTAACATTTAGTACAAATTTACTTTTATGATTTATTATGTCTGCAGTGCATGATTTACATTTGTCGTTTTTAACCCCCCCCCAAAATGCCACAGATGTTGGTAAATAGCTAACCACAAATAGGAAGGGGGTGCACTGTACTGTACACGCAATTAAAAAAGTCAATTGAATCCAAAATGTCACCTTTTAATATATGAGCAGATTTTCAGCTCCTCGAAGGAGATTTTCCGCAAGCAAAACCACCTGAAACGTTGCGTCCTTTATTGAGGCGCGCATGGCCAGACGTTGCGATTTGGACAGATGGAGACTGACGGGTGCGCTGATGCGGAAAGGAAGGTTTTGCTTTAAAGTGCAAGTCAAATCTCGGAAAGAAAACAAGGTGAAGAGTAATGGAGGAATGGCATCAGAGGACATTTTATGGACGGGTTCTCCGGGTCATCTTGCGAAACTTTGATTTGAATTTCAGTCTTGTTTTTGATGCCACAGATGGATAAACAGCCCTTGAACCGCTCTTCGACCTTTTTTTTTCTTCTTTTTTTAAGCGCTTCAGATAGCTTGCTTGTAAGCAAAGTGTCCCTGGTCACTGCTGAATGAGATCCACCTTTGGATCACGCCGGCGTTTTTTCTCATCCTGCATGCGAGACCTCGGAGCACCTCCACGCTTGCATTGTTGCCATGTCGATGCCACCTCGGCTGGCCTCCAATTTCAATGCGGTGAATGAAATGTGTGAGATGCCAAGGAGGAAAAAATATTCCAACAGCTTCAGATAAAGGCTGCCCTCTCACCTTTTGCCCATCAGGGTATTTCTGCTTTAAAAAAAAAAATGGAGGTTCTTCTGAGATGGCTTCTTTTTTTTTTTCTCCAAAAACATCAGTTTGGTTGCATTATCTGATGATTTGACTTCAAGGTTATCACACAAATATGTGGATTCTTAAATAGGCGGTCCCTGAACGGTCAAGCAAAACTCAATATCCTCGATAACGAAACAAGACAACTTTCCACTTTACTTGGTTTGAAATCCAAACAAAACTTACAGAGCCTGAATTACGACATGTCTCCCTAATTCTGCATCATTTCATGCTTCCTTGAATTTTATTTTCTGAGCAGATTTGCTTAAGCAAATTGTAATCCGCAACCTAGAAAGAACGCCTCTTGCTTTGGACTAGACCAGGCGTACCCAAGTCCTCGAGAGCCCCTATCAGCCTGTTTTCGACGTTTTTCTCCTCCAACCAGAAATGGCAAATCCAGGTCCAGAAAGTTAAAAACCCGGCCACCGTTTGACTTTAGCCCCTCGTGCTAGCTAGCTAGCTAGCTCCCTAGCAGGTGTTAGAGTAGACAATATTAATTATTGTACTCTTTGCGTGTTCAATTAACTGAATGGTGAGATCCTTGTGAAGAAGTCCCTTTGCAAAGGTATTTATTAATTATCAGAAGCTTCTGAGGACAAAAAGCTGATGACACTGAAGCCGTGTTCTATCAGGTTGTCTGTCTCTCCAACGTGGTACATCAATACTTATTCAGAATAGTGGGAGACTAGAAGTCTCCTCCCATCAGCCCACAACACAGTATAAACAAGAAAATCCCTCTCTCCTCCCTTCTGCAAGTTCAGCAAGTTCCCATAGCTATAAATCAGATTAGAGAAAAACAATCAGCCTGTCTCTTCCGAAAGAGACAGATACCAGACACACACTCCCTTATTTTCTCAGGAGTGTGAGACACATAAAAATGCTATTCATTTAGCCATACTGAGTTAACTAAATCTAAAACGGCTAAAATATAATTTAAAACTGAAAAACAATGTTAATAACTTAACACAGGTAAAGAAGCACCCGAGAAGGTAGCTAGCGAGCTAGCTAGCACCTGGTTCTAAAGCCAAACTGTGGCCGGGTTTTTACTTTCTGGACCTGGATTTGCCACCTCTGCCTCCAACACACCTGATTCATTATCAGGCTTCTGCAAATCTTGCTGGTGAGCTGATCATTTGATTCAGTTGTGTTAGAGGAGGGAGACATCTGAAACTGGCTGGGCAAGGGCTTTTCGAGGACTGGGCTCGGGCACAGCTAGACTGGATGGGTTTTATCACCCTGTAATTCTCCATCTTACTGTCCTTTCAACTTTTTGGAAGGTCTCTTCTATTGGCGAGTGCACAAAGCGAGGTCCACAAAGACTCACTTGGACAAGTCGAGCCCATCAGACACAAGAAATGAAACGATGGTAAGCCCATCATGACTCCATTTTGGGAATGTATTCCAAGAATCCTGGAAGCTGTGTTAGCTGCCAGTGTTCTTCCTCTGACACCGTGTCCCAATACTTTTGCCCATGTTGTTTCTCTTTAGCCAATGATGCGTCGGTATGCTTACAAATAAATAAATCGTAACATGATTTGAGACTATCCTATTTGCCTGACTGCTTTGTTTATATATTTTCTGCATCTCCCCCCCCCCCCCCCCCATTATTATTTTTACAGCAGGCTGCAGCAACTGTGCCGCAGTGATAAGAACGGCGGTGCAGCGCTGGGACTGCAACAAGCAGTCGGAGGCAGCCGCCTCAAAGACATCAAGTGCAATAAGGCAGAGAGCAGCTCGGAACGGAGTCTGTCCCTTTGGCCTGTCTGCTTTGTTAGCCATATAGCGTTTATCATGCGACTCTTTAGCCCGCTGACCTCTCGCCAGTTTTACTTTCTGGATTTATATGAGCAAAAAATACAACCGCTACAACTGCTTTTGTGGGCAACTTACAGGAGAACTACTCCCTTGTTGATCGTTAAATTTCAGTTAAGTCTTCCGATGGGTAGATTAAGACTGGAAAAAAAATATTTGTTTCTTCATGAAACCTCACTTCTTAAATTAAACGATAGATGCAGCAGCATCTTTTAGGTCTACGAATGCGAGAAAACTGTTACACAAAAATCAAACCCTTTTCCAGGACTCTTTTTCAGCCATTTTTTCAGGCTGGCAGTTGTCACAAAATCTCATTTCTTTCATGACAGCCAAATCCAAGTGTACAAGTGAACGCAAGTGCCACCAAGTGTTAGACCAGGAAAGCTTCCACACCTAAAAATTTAACCCCACCCGGACCTGGAAATTGCCAAAAAAATATAAATCCTTTGGGGGTTCTATTATCTGGTATTTTGACAGGTGCAAAATCTGGCTGTCGCAAAATCGCTATTTCATCAAGGTGCTAGAAAAAAAAAATACATTTCCAACGGTAAGTCTTTTCTTTTATAAATGAGTTTCTTTGGAAGTCGTTGTTATTATTTATGGAGAAAGAAAATAAGTTATAGAATTGAATGTCTGTTTATTTGTTTTTGACACAATTGTGAAATTATGCTCTTTTTTATTATTGTCATTATAAATGTTCAAAATAAATCAAATAAACTTTTGTTTTGGTTTGACATTATTTCATTCTCTGCCATTGACGGCTATAGACATCAATAATTCATTAGAACTATTACTATTAGTTTTAAAAAAAATACACTTTTGTTAAGTTTTTTTTTTGTTGAGTATGAAAACCTAGAAAAAATATATTGTACATTTAGTGAAGTCAATCAAAAAAAGAAAAATTTTAATCGTCTGACGCCCTTAATTTTTAATAATCTTTTCTTTTTTAAGTATTTTTTTTACATCTTTTAATCATAATTAATCGCGTGACTTCACTAGTTAACTCACAATTAATCACCCATTTTATTTTAAACATCTTTTAATCTTAATTAATCGCATGACTTCACTAGTTAACTCACAATTAATCACAAATTTTATATCTGTTCTAAATGTACAATAAAAAAAATTCTAGGTTTTCATACTCTTGTCAACAAAAGTGGGAAAAAATGTTAAACTAATAGAAATAGTTCAAATGAATTTTTGACGTCTATAGTCGTCAATGGCAGTGAATGAGCTAAAACAAAGAAATGTGTTTCCAGTTTTCATTGAACTTTTCAAGACGTACTGATAACCTTGGGAGCTCACTGAACTTTTAAAAAAATATATTTATTTAAAATGAAGTATGAAGTAAAAAATATTCAATAAGCATTTTTTAATTCAATTATTTATTTATTTTTTTATGCCAATGCAGCATTCTTGTGATGAGACGCTGCACCGTACATTTGAATACACTAGTTTCCCGAGTGAATCAACGCTCTGGAATTAAACATTATAAGAAAGAAGGTCTGATGCACCTTTGAGTGTCAGAATTGTGTAGAAATGTCTCATTTCTTCAGCCTAAAGTTGATTCGTGTATTTTCTGGAGTTGCGTATCATGATTATGCATTAGTATATTACTGTCTGCCACTTGGGGGTTGGGTGATGTGACTGCCACTTACACATTAACGTGGCTTGATTTATGCCATCTACCTCGCGGCATTCACACGGCTGACTTATCTGCAGTTGTCTCGTGTATTTAGTCACAGCGTGACATTTTTGACGCTCGCATTCATCAACATCCGTCGCCTTGCAAGCGCCGGCGATATCCTCAGCATCAATTCTAATTCTGGCTGGACCCAATGATGACATTTGGTTTGGGGGCAGAGGAACTGGCGTGTGGCGCTTGTCACAGAGATTTAGCGATGAATCGCTTCACACCAGTTCTACTTTCTGGAGTTGCTGCTGAATCCAAGTCCAAGAGTCCCAGACAATTTTCCGGAAGCGGAACAGGGATGGACTTAGAAAATGTTAGGTCCACAGTTGTTGCAAAACCTTAAACTACTATCCATTTTCTACCGCGCATCCGGAGTCGGGTCACGAGGGCAGTCGTTTTAGCAGGGAAGCCCAGACTTCCCGCTCCCCAGCTACTTCATCTGGCTCCTCCCAAGTCGTTCTCAGGCCAGCAAGAGACAGTCTCTCCAGCGTGTCCTGGGTCGTCTCCTCCCGTTGGGGCTTTCCCAAAGCACCTCACCAGGAAGGTGTCCAGGAGGCATCCAAACCAGATGCCCGAGCCACTTCAGCTGGCTCTTCTCAACGCGGAGCAGTAGCAGCAGCTTGATGAGCGAGCTTCTCACCCTATCTCTGAATGAGAGCCCGGGCACTTGTATACGGGATTGTGTCCTTTAGGTCATGACACACAGCTCGTGATCTTAGGTATGGGTAGGAACGTAGACCGGGCAAAAGCTTTGCATTTTTACCACAACAGATGGACCTCAAACTAAGGCCAGTAAAACCTCCACAAGAAAACCAGAGCCTCTTGATTAAGAACGGCTACTTTTACGGGGCCGATTTCCTGTTCGGAGCGCCCGGTACGTGGCCGTTGTTGCCGCACTGATTTAGCAAGGTGAAGCAAACGTTAACGTGCTAACACTGTAGCACTTTTTATCACTGAAGTTACTGCGGAGGATGACGGCACAGCAGTACACAATCGTGTCAGGGTTGCAAGCTCTGCTAACATTGGCATCCCCCCCCCCGGCAAGAGGGCAAGTAGAGGCAAGTGTACACGGTTCAAAGAGGTTCTTTGCTAATGTGAAGCAGTTCATTAAAATCAAGACACAACGCCTCTATCAGCGGGGTGGACGCTTCTAATCAGTGCCCATGGTTAGTCCGGCACGATGCAAAATGGAGAGGGCGCTCTCCTCAAGTGCAATCTTGTCTAGGGGAGGGGTTGGTTGCTGTTTAAGAAGGCCACGCGGATGATTGGTTTTCCAGGGGGATGCTTTGGGGAGCGCTCTTTGGTCCGCCATCCGATTAGCATCTGCAGCATTATTCATGTCATGAATACACAACGAGGCATGGAACAAATAAAGGCCGCCACGCATCCAGGAAGCTGATAAATATCACATGGAAGCGCACAAGGCTTCAGATTTGAACATTTGGACAAGTTCAAGATTGATGTGTTCGGAGCCCCAGGCAATGATGGTTAATTTCAGGTTCAAACAGCGCGAGTGGCCACATGATGAGAACCAAGGTTCTCTGGCAAACATCACATTTACTCGTGTGTTCTCCCTTTTTCTGGATAATCGCGTTTAACGTTTGCTCACATTGTTTATTCAGTTCCATAAAAGTAAAACCACTTTGAATTGAGTCCATTTATACAACAATGTACAACAAATGTTGGATGAATAAATTGAGGGTTGAATAAATTGTGAATTTCGATATTTGAACATGGTTTTGCTGTCGTATGGTCAGAGTTGGGGAATCTTGGTCCAGAAAGTCAAAACCCTGCCACAGATTGTCTTTAGCCTAAGTTTTGACTTTCTGGACCTGGATTCACGAACCCTGAGTATGTCTGTCAGTGCTAGTACCCAAACTGAATGTTGTCTTCCTCACTGCAAGATTCACAATCCAATGGACTGAGCGGTGTTGCATTTCTTAACTTATTTGTCGATAAAACCTCCATTGCCGTGTCATCTGTAAACTTGATGACCAAGCATATCTTTGGTGATGAGGGAGTAGAGAACGGGGATTAAGCACAGATCGCTGTGGTCATTGTGAGATTGGGTCAGGCGTCCCCAATCCTGGTCCTCGAGGGCCGCAGTCCTTCAGATTTTAGATGTTCCCGTACTTTTAAAATTGCACGACGTTTAAAGCTTCAAAGAATAAATCAATATCAATTGTATTAAAATATTTACTTAGCAGTGACATTCCAACAATGCACATTGCATACATACATATATTTTTTCCTTTTTTTTAAATAAAGGCAGCAGTCCCCCAAACTTTTTGGTGCCGCTGGCCATTTTTATGGTAAAACATATTTTCAAGGACAGAAATAAAAAATAATAATAATTAAAAATATCACTCACCATTCAACAAGCCACGGCCATTTGGCATATCCCAACAAGTATTATGACAGTAACGGCGTTGGTTACGCTATGGTGAATAAAGTTGTTGTTAGCACACAGTTGTGGTCTGCGCATTACTGGACAAAATAATCTGGTGATGAAGCTTCACTTTGTGCCACTGCTCTTGTTTCTCGCTGCTGATAGGAATCTATTAAGGCTCGTGGCGATCGGGGTTAGCCTCAAGTAGCTTTCGGCTAATTTTTTGACTCATCTGCTAACTGCTAGCTTCCGCTGCCCATGAAGGTGCGGTGACGCACCATTTCACCGCAATGGGTTGTCAAACATGTCTCAATGATCTACCGAGTATTTTTGCTTGTTTTCAACCAGTCTGAGCAATTTTAAAAAAATATCTAGAACAGTCAGTGTTACGGGCGCAACGAGGTAACATCCAGTGATTTCCATGACAAAATACAGAACTGTTTTTTTTTTTTATGTTGAGGAAAGAAGCAATGCGGATTTCAGGATTGGTGCTCCAGAGTTGGGAGGGTGATGTGCATCATCACAGCGGCATAGGAATGGAGGTTTGTTATGTAAGGTGTAAAGATTTGTCGGGAAAAGTTCGGGACATACTTGAACCTCTCCGGCGTCTCTGCGGCAAAGTCTGGAAATGTTTTTTTCGGGTTTTAAAGGCTTGACAAAGTGGTGATGTACTGCTCGGCATATTAGTGAAGAGTCTTCCATGTTGGCATAGTCTAGCGAAGCGGTATCGTATAGATTGTGAAGGGGAGGAGTCTAAGTTCAGAGCCTGGTGATGTGCCTTGATGAACTGTTCTGTTGGGCAGGTGCGAGTGACAGCAGGAAGGAGCAGTACCGGATGGAAAACGAGAGCGGTTGAGGGCAATTAGGATACCTAGATCTGGTTTTGAGGCTCGGCGAGTTGGGTGAATTTGTAATTTGGCCCAAATACCCTGAGGACCAAGTCCAGTCAACTCTTAAATCCACAGTGATGAATGCCATGGTAATCAAAATCCAAATGTTTTATTCAAGGCAACTGGACTCAAGACACAGAGGGTATTAGCGGATCCGGGTAGCCGAAAGTCTAAGACTGTTGCCTTGGATCATTATTGCTCAAACGTTTGGCGCTTCTTGGAATAATGACCACTGGCAATGCTGGGAGTTGAACGCAAACGGTCCATTGTTGAAAGAGTTCCTTCTGCCACAGCACCAAATGGAGAAAGAGAAATCAGCCAGCTGTGTTTCATCGAATTTCAATCAGTGTACAACCTGTCTTTGAAATTGGTTATATAAGGTAATGGCTTCACGAGTTAATTACCTCATTGTCATTTTTTTTCCCCCCCTCCTCCGAGCGGATTGGAAAGTGATTATAGATGACTAAAGGAAGACTCCAACTTTTGTCAAATCTGGGCGTGGGACAGCAACGTCTGTCTCATAGAAGTGTGAAGTAGAGAAAGGACATACAATGGTCCTCTAAGATGCCCCGTCTTTACCACGCTTGCTTTTCTTCTCGTTTGCGCTACCCAACCTCCTTTTCCTTGTCATTCTTCTCCTATTTTTGGCTTTCCTTTGATTTCCTCTCCTCCCTCTCTCTGGCCTCCTCTTCCTTCCTTTCTTTCCTCCTCCTCTTCTCCTCTCGCCTCTCCTCTTCCCTCCTTGCCCGTTCCCTCTTTTCCTGCTCTATCCGCTCCACCTCTCGCCTCACCCGATCCCGCCTCTCCTCCCGGTCTTTCTTGGTGAGGCGGCTAATCATTCTTTCAAAGTAGCTCTCTCTTCTCTCGCACTCTTTCCCCGTCTCATCGGCAGCGAGCCCCTCTTGTTCCTTTCTGTCCTCTGCCACGCTGCGCTCGCTCCTCTCTTCCTTTACACCGCCTCTCGCCTCCTCCGTCGTGGCGGGCTCCTGCTTATCTTCCTCCGCCGTATCACTCCTTAAGTGCTCAGGCACACTTTCTTCCTCGACTCCTTTGGCACTCTCTTTCTCCCCTTCCTCCCTCATGTCACTCTCTTTCCCCTCAGCATCAGCAGCCGCTTCTGTCTTGGCACTTTCTTCCTTCGCCTCCTGCCCCTCATCTTCTTTGGCACTGTCTTCTTTCCCCGCCGCCTTTTGGTCGCTCTCTTCCCCCTCTTTCACGGCATCAGCAGCACTCTCGCCATCCTCCTTGGCACTCTCTTCTATCACCTCCTTTTGGTCACTCTCTTCCACCTTAACACTTTCCTCTCCCTCAACAAGACCCTCCTCCTCTTTGGCGGCACTCTCCTTCCCCTCTTCCTCCTTGGAACTTCCGTCTTCCGCCACCTGCTTTTCACTCTCCCCGACAACACTCCCTGCCTCCGCTTCCTTGGCACCTTCCCCACTCTCTTCCTCAACCCCCTCCTTCGCTTTGCTCTCTTCCCCCTCCGTGCGACCCTCCTCACCTCCCTTGAGACTCTCTTCCTCACCTGCTTCGCTCTCTTTGGCATCACTAGTGACACTTTCCTCCCCTTCTGTCTTCTCTGTGACACTCCCCTCGTCTGCCTTGACGGACTCTTCCTCCCCCTCTCTCGTTTCCTCTGGGACACTCCCCCCTTCTTCCTTTGCACTCTCTTTCTCACCCTCCTCGCTCTCTTTCCTGTCTTCCTCCCCCTCTGTCTTTGTGTCACTCTCTTTTTCCTCTGCCGCACTCCCGTCCTCGGCCTCGGCACTCTTTTCGCTACCCTCCTCCCTTGTGACACTCTCTTGCCCACTGTTACTAGCATTTTCTTCCTCTTTCTCACCCTCTTCCACCTTAGCACTCTCTTCACCGCCCGCCTCCTTAGTAGCACTTGCTTCCCCGTCTTCATTAGGACTCTCTTCCCTTTCCTGCCCCTCACCGACGCTTTCCTCTCCCTCTGTCTTGTCACCCTCTTTCCCGTCTTCCACTTTGGCACTGTCTTCGTCCTCGTTACGCTCCTCACCCTGGCTTTCATTTTCTTTCACCTCCTCCGTGGCACCCTCTTCCTCCACCTTCTCTTCAACTGGTTTGTCGTCATTGTCTTGATCCTCTTCTTTCCTCTCCTCTGCGTCACCGTTTTCATCTTGGTCACCCTCATCTCCTTCCTCCTGGTCACCATCTTCACCTTCCTCCCCTCTGTCCTCTTGATCATCCTCTTCTTCCCCATCTTCTTCCTGGTCACCTTCGTCGTCCCCTTCCTCCCGGTCACCATCTTCCCCTTCCTCTCCCTCCTCCTCTTGCTCCTCCTCCTCCTGGTAATCCTCCCTCTCGTCCTCGCCGCACTCTTCCCACTCCTCGTCGTCGTCGCAGTCTTCCCACTCTCCATCATCGGCTTCGTAGTCCTGCCCTTCCTCAGTATCCGCCTCATCGTCGCTCTCTTCTTCCTCATCACTCTCTTCTTCCAAATCACTCTCTTCTTCGTAACTCTCTTCATCCTCATCACTCTCTTCTTCCTCGCCACTCTCTTCTTCCTCGCCACTCTCTTCCACTCTCTCTGTGCACATGGCTACTTCCCCATCTCCTTCATCGTTCATCCCTCGCTCCTCTTCATTTACCTCGTGCTTGTCCTCTTCATAACTGGCCTCGCAATTGCTGTTGTCGCTCTCTTCCAGCTTGTCGTCGCCTCCTTCTATCGCTTCCTCCTGCTGCCTGATACACTCTTTGTCCTCAGTGTTGGCTTTGTTGTCCCCCTGTTTCAGCTTTGTCCATTCCTCCATCGCTATGACAGCAATTTCCTGAAAAGAGACAGTACAGAGTCAGGCACTTTCCTATTGTGGTGGGCAAAGTATCTCACACATAAAGCGGATCTATAAAGTTTACACACCCCTACTTAAATACCAGATTTTGCAATTATAAAAAAAATTGACAAAGATGTGTGATTTAAAAACTTTTTTCACCATTAATCAGACCTATATAACCTGTAGGACTTAATTTAAAAAAATATATTTTGAAGAGGTAAGTAAAAAATAACTGGGGTAATGTGTATGACTATTGCCCTGAGTGTTATCAGCAATCATTCAGTCAGGCGTGTGTCTTGACCTCCGGCGAACCCCTGGGGTTCCATCTAACCCAGGTTAAGGACTCATGGTTTGTAGTGATGTCGGCCTTCTCATTATTAAGCAGAATTCACCAAAAACTGGATTGTTCACCCACAAATAGTGAAAAAGAGCATCCTGAGACAGGGTTATGCCGCCTTCGTGTGGTATCGAAATTATGGTAAAGTAGGTCGAGTAGAAAATTGCACGTGAACGACCCCTCATGCCGTTTTTTTTCCACTGGACAACTGGGAACTTATTTTGTATACCCGAGTTTCCGAGCTGAGAGAACTTTTCAAGTTTCAACATGGCGGATAGTGCCGCAGGATTCGTGAATGGCAAGCAATATTTACACTTATAAGAGCGCTGTCGTCTGCTAGCAGGTTGTTTTAAAACGTACACAACTACGTAGCGTACACAACTCAATATAGATTTTGATGGGCATGGGACCTTTAATATCCTGTACTGTTGAGTACATTAAATAAAAATGGAATGTATACGTACCACACGCAGGATCAAGTGCTCAAACTGCTTGACGTGGTCAAGAAACTCTTGTCGTTCCTTGAGCAGTTTATGTTTCTCTCGTTTCCAGCTCACCTCCTTTTCAGTCATTTCCAATGAGAGAGAGTCTTTGGAAGCTCTTAATTTTTGCAGCTCTAAGCTGGTTTTGTACAGTTCGGCCTTAGTTTTCAAGAACATCTTTTCGTTGGCCTTCATCCGGTGAGACAGCTCGGCTTTTTCCATGGCCAGTATTCTGTAGTCCGCCTCCAGATATCTGACTTGGGAGGCTATGCTTTTCTCCCGTTTAAGCCAGCGGGTTTGCCACACATCGTTGAGTTGCACGTAGTATTGCTTAAGCTCTAAATTAAACTTGTGTAAGTCGGCATTGGTTTTGAGTAAAATCCTCTCCTTGGCCTCCCGCGCGTTGTACAGTTTGGCATATTCCTCTAGCAATTTGATGTAGTCCAACTCCAGGTGCCTCAGGTATGATGCTATGTTTTCCTCCCTATTCACCCACTGGGTTTGCCACTCTTCATTGAGCTGGTTGTAGTAATGCTTGAGCTCTTCGAAACACTCACTTCCCTTAGTCCACAGCTGTCTAAACTTCTCTGTCTGATACTGTAGGAGTTGCACATTTTGCTTGAGGGAGTAATTGTCCATGGAATCCATTTTCTTCTCCATTTGCTTGGTTCAGTGCCACATTGGCGCTGACAAGCTTATAGTTCCCACTTAATTCAAGCACTGGTTAAGATCCTGGCAGTTGTGCCCCTCTTACATAGTCGTATGACTACAATATGATATCGGCAGAGCAAAATGACTCTAGCCCACAGTCATATTTGGCCATGATGACACCCAGAAAAAGGAATATTGCTCTACATCACAGTCATATGGCTAATAAGCTTTGTGATGACGTCAGCGTGATGACATTCAGGTTAATGGCTTGACCTCCTGGCCGCTTGCCTACTGTACTGCATTTGTTCTGGCATTTCGAGAGTAAAATGATTCTGCCTGGAACAATGGCGCCATCTGGTGGATGCTTTTTTACATTTATGAATTCTTCTTTTTTAAGACATTGAAAGTTCTTGAGCAAATGCTATTAATATACACACAATGAATGAGACGTTAAATAACACCGAATTGAGTGGAAGACGTAAACCCTTGCAAGCATTTATGAGTTTATATTTCACCGTGTGATATGTTTGGATTTTAAACGAAGTCACGTTTAAATTGCTTTGTTTGTGCACGATGCTCAGTTTTTTGTTTTTGTTTTTAAGAGCTTTGTGGACGATGTCACGATGTCCCGTTTTTACCGCTCATTTGACGGGTTAAAATATCTTGTACCTGTATTGTCCCTTTTCCAAGCGGAGCGTTTAAGGTGATTTTTTTTTTTTTAACATTTTGTGGGGCGTTTGAGCTGATTCTGACCAGCGGAAGTCTTGTGCCATGAGCAGATCGTCCAATTGGCCAATGACGAAAGGCAACAGATGTGATGTGACCAACATCTGCGTGTTCATTGGACAACCTGATGGTGACGTCACCAAGTACTCCTCACTCATTGGTTACTGTCTGGCTATAGCACGCAGAGCTTGTACCTTTCAATGTTGATCCTGTCCTGAGTCGAGTAACACCAGGTAGGCTACAGTGTTTTATGTCCATTAAATTACTTGTATTTTTTTTATGTTACAAAATTATTATAATTCAAGCTTTTATCGTATTTGGGCTTGTGTGTGTGGAGTCTGTGGACCGAGTAGGAGAGCTTTGTTGTTTTCTCAAGAAGTGGGTCATGACGAATACTCTACATATATAAATAATTATGAGTGTTATTTTGTCTCATGTGCAGTACATGAGATAAATGAGCTGGGTTTGATAACGTAATAATAGAAAATGCCTGCCATTTCCTTTTGAAAAATAAAAATAGTAAGTCATTGCTATTTTTTTCTGAGTTGTAAATAAGGCGGATCAAAGTTATAAAATATATGTAAATACTGTAAACGTCAAATTAGAAAATATTATTCAATTCCTGTTCTTAAGTAAAAGTTACAGACCCTGAAATGTGCCCTAGGTACAAGTTTGGTTATTTTCTGTCAATTATATAAAATAAAGTTATTTGATAATTTGGCACAGTAGGAAAAAAACCTGCACATGAACTAGTTTCCCTTTTTTATTAACTTGCATTACGCTCGTGCTGTAAGGAAAACAATGAGTGAAAAAAATACATCTTACCTGTATGTTTTTACTCATTATTAATGCTCTCTAGTTTGCCTTTGTCTATTTCGCTGTTATCCCTGTTTCTCTCCCCCTCCCCACTTAAGACCAGTCAGTCAGTCACTCAATCAATCTCAAGCAGAGTTGACTTTTTGTCGCTAAGTTTTTCACATCATGTTGTCATCTGCGCTGGTTGAAAAAAGTAGCAAGCCCATTTTTTTTTTTTAGAAAGTATGGAGTAGAGGCCTGTTTTCAAATGTGTGATGTAAAACTAAAAAGTCATCAGAGAAATAAATAATAAAGTGCAGATACTGCACCTGTCGCGCACTGTCATGCTGTTCACAAACATATTTGTACATTACAGGTTCAGCCATGGATCTCGTGCTGAACGTGGCCGACTACTACGTCTTCACGCCGTACGTGTACCCGGCGTCGTGGGCAGAGGACGGCGCCCTGCGACAGATCTTAAGTCTGCTGGTGGTAACCAACCTCGGGGCAGCGGTCCTCTACCTGGGCCTGGGGGCCCTCAGCTACTACTTCATCTTTGACCATGACCTCATGAAACATCCACACTTCTTAGAGGTACTTTCATGATCCTTTTCTGCGGGCGCTTGTTTAGTTTAACCCATTTGTACAATTGATACACGGAGCTGTACTTTTTGACGCGGGTCCAACGTTATCCTTAAGTCCATAAAATTTTACCTTTTTAGGGGTGTAATCCTTGTGACTAGAGTAGTAACCTCAAATGTTTGCTAATTCTACCACTGGTACTCGAAAACGATTCAAAATCTCTTATCTTGTTGGACTAGGACAAGGTCAAACCGTTGTTCCTGGCTTGGAACTGGAATGGTAACCTCAAAAGTAAAGGCTCAATTTATAGCATTTGGGACCTGGACAAGGTACAATATTGCCTAAGAGTCTGTAGCTTAGTACCTTAAGGAATATAATGTGAATTACTTAAGGGTGTGTATCACGTAAAAGATTCTGTTTTTGTACCATTGACACTGGATTTTTAACGCTTGGGAAGAAACCTGTACTTGTTTGGACGACAGTTACCTTGGAGTCCGGTAATTATGCCTTTGGGAACAGTTTAGCACCAAAGTGGTAAAAAAAAAAAAAAATCCTGTTTTTATCCTTTTTACTTTTTTGTTCAACCTTGGAGTAAAATATTAGCCTGAGGTAATACTAGACTGTACCTTTCGTAGCATAATGGTCTGTCACTGGGAGATACGCTTGATGTTTGACTTTTACAGCTTGAGGACATACCCAAACCTTCTTTACTGTACTCTCAAAGAGGTACAAGCCTTGGAATCCAATAATTTGTCTTTTGTTGTTGTAGACAAGTTCGTTACTGGGGTGAAAGCATAAGGTTCACCTTTTCTACCCTTCGTAGTTGCTAGCAACTGATAGATTTTTATTGACAGAATTAAGGACCTCCATTTCTGACACGTTCACTCCATGGACATTTCACATTGGTCTTAAAACAAACAAACAATTTCCTCCCCCAGAATCAGGTGCGCAGGGAGATCAAATACGCGCTGACCTCTCTGCCGTGCATCAGCGTTCCCACCGTCGCCTTGTTCTTCGCCGAAGTTCGAGGATACAGCAAAGTGTACGACAATGTCCACGACTCTCCGTTGGGTACGCTCATATGTTGTTCCTGGCTTAAATCTCTCGAATGTTCATCGCCGCTGACGGATCTTATGCACTTGCAGGCTGGACTGGGCTCTTCCTGAGTATGATCTCGTTCCTGCTTTTCACCGACATGTGCATCTATTGGATTCATCGCTTCCTACATCATAAGCTTATTTATAAGGTGAGTGCAATCCCAGCCATTCCTACTGTACGGATCTTTTATTATTATTATTATTATTATTATTATTATTATTATTAACAAAGGTGGGAAATGTTCCAAGGCAAAGGGATTGGTATGACAATGTTTGTTGCAAATGATGTTATGATAGATTTGCTCCATTCTGAAATAAAGGAAGCATAATGTATGTATCTCACCAGCTGGGGGCGCAATAAACTTTGCTTAAGACTGCCTTTAGACAGGCCGCCATAATCAAAAGTTGACCAATCAAGTTTTAAGTGATTAAGTATTCAACTAAATTGAGGCGATAATGCTAATATTTGTGATGACGTATGAATCATTTATCCACCATGTGAGTTGTGTGTGTTTTAAACCAGGCCTAGTTTAAATTTGTAAGTTGGTCAAAGAACTTTGGTTCGAACCGTTCATGTTGCATAGAACTTCCGAAAACCAATGTGCTGTGTTGACCGCAGCTCTTCCACAAGCCGCATCACGTGTGGAAGATCCCGACGCCGTTCGCCAGCCACGCCTTCCACCCGGTTGACGGCTTCATGCAGGGGCTCCCGTACCACATCTACCCGTTCCTCTTCCCGCTCCACAAGGTGCTCTACTTGGCGCTGTACGTCTTTGTCAACATCTGGACCATCTCCATCCACGACGGCGACTACCGCGTTCCCAGCGCCATGACGGGCGCCATCAATTGCTCGGCGCATCACACCGACCACCACCTGTTCTTCGACTACAACTACGGCCAGTACTTCACGCTGTGGGACCGTCTGGGGGGCTCTTACCGACACCCGTCAGCCCTGATGGGGAAGGGTCCACTAGACCAGATCCGCAGGCTTCGGGCGGAGGGCAAGTTAGATGGCGGCAAAGCGAATGGACAGAGTGGCGTCATGTGCAAAGAGGAGTGACAATTGCTTTTTCTCATCACAATCACTAAAGACAATCAGTAATCTGGAATCCATACAATGATTCAGCTTCTTGTACTTGCTAAATAAGGAGTTGCTGAGCACCAATTGTTGCCACCTTGAAGTGGATTTTGGCTTGTTTTAAGGCCTTCTTTGGCTTTCAGGGTTTGAAAAGACTCGCGTAGGACGCACACAATTGAGCAGACTTCAACTTTAATCCTCATTCTAGGTTTTGAAGATGTATTGTGCAAAAGTTAGTCCACCACAAGCTTTGCTCTTCAAATGACCTTTTCGTAGGACTGTTATTACACCAAAAACACACATTTCATAACACTTTGTGTATCCTATTATTTTTATCCAATTTTATGTCATTTGATGAAATTTTGAACTTTCCAGATGATGCCACTAAGTGAATGGAATCTGTTTAAAAAATTTTAAAAAACTTCAGCCTTGGCGGAGGTTTGTGGCCTTCCGAGTTCTATAGCACTGCCAAACCAACTCTAATGGTGGTCTAAGACTTTTGAAGGGTGACTGCTTAACAGCCTTGAATCAAAGATGTTTTTGACATCATTACTAATAAATCAATTACTTTAGTCCATGTGGTTCATGTTTTGTACTTTTAAACACAAGCCGGAAAAAAAAAGAATAACAAAAGAGCAGCTGAAGGTGCAAATTGACTTGACAAAATAAGCGTCTTATCTCATATGTTAGGCTCGAGGTGCGTGGTCTCAGCAGAAGAACATGGGCGCCCAGAGGAAAGACCTCATGGCTGCTCCTGCCGCCATGCCTGCCAGTAATCCCATGGCGAGGTGGTCAAACACCCCGTCAAACGGGTCCCTCTGAACAATCACCTGATGGCTGCCTGAGGAGGAAACGGATGGCGATGATAATCGCGTTAATGGGCAAAACTGGGGGCTTTGATGCTGTATTTGGGACTGCTTGGAAGTGGGGAAATTGGAACTTTGGAGCGCTTGAGTTCAAAGTAAACAACATGGCTGCCGTGCAGACCTTGTTGAGTGTTAAAAAGCTTGTCGCAGTTCAACATACGTCCTTGACCGACACATTGCCAAATACGTGCTTACTTGACATTCCAAATCGCAAATTGTTTGGATCCATCAACAAAAACTCTCAATTTACAAGTTCTGACTCTCAAATATTGCAAGAGAGCCGACTGTACCTGGTCCTGCTCCAGGCGTCACGTAGATGGTGTGATAGTGGTTGAGGGGTATGGCCTGATAGGAATCATCGTTGGGATCGTACGTGAAAACCTGCGGATGAAAAAAAAAACAAAAAAAACAGTCTTATATTGGACTTTTTATACGCCCCAAAAATAAAAAAACCTTAGAATGTGGATCTTACCGGGTTCCTCCTGATCTCCAGCATGGTTAATTTCCACGCACTGAAAGGAAGGGACAAGAATTCATAATGGACAACATGGTGCTTTTACAATGCACTGGTTTTAGAGCTGCTTGCTGTTCTGTTCAACTACAATTTTCTTGATCTAACATTGTGGAGCCACCCCTAATCGTAGCGCCAATCGGTGTTTTCTTTTCGAGGAGCAACCACATCAGTGAGTCTACAGCTATGCTAAGTAATATTTTTAATACTACTCAGGAAGTTATTTACCATCTGCTAAAAGTTTATATATATATATATATATATATATATATATAGGTACTGCTGTTTTGGTTAGCAACAGGTTTCAAATGAGCAATTACGTATTTTGTGTCTGTGTTTGCACAGAATTACAATGATTGCTTGTTTTTTCCCCCCTCTATCTAAAATACTTTATTTTTCCATAGACGCTGCTGTTTTGGGTAGCAACAGAGGTCAAATGCGGTTAGCTCGACAACACCTACATGGACTCGTCCTCACTGTTGGCGCACAGGTTCATCGTTGAGCTGTCCTTGAACTGCACGACGATGATATTCGGCTGGGGGTTAGTCTCGGGAGGCGTCACCCCTACGAGCAAACCCCGCAGAAACATTTTTTATCACCATGCATGCTGCCATTAAGGACGGCTAAACGACAACAATGCCGTACCTCGACATTCTAGGCCGCAGCGCACATCTATGCACGTGAGTTTGAGGTTGACGCGGTGCTCCAGGTCTCGCCGGCTGTCACTCTTGTAGAAGCAAAGGGTGCCGTCCACCCAGAGGTCACACCAGTTCAACTTCCAGCGCTTTAGCACAGACGCTATCGGGTGGGAAACATGGTCGATCATTCCAATAATAAGTAACACTTGGCGTGTTATCATCAACACTCAAATGTACTCACTCTGTCTCCAAAGCCACCCTGACCTCATGAGCGCCATGTTTGTCACCTGTGGTCCAAATACAGGTAAAGGAACAGGAACAATATGTTTCTTCTTGGTCACCTAGAATACAACAGACCGTGTTCCTGTGCTTGTTTATTTTGCGTCTGACAGTTTATTCTTTCTCCTGTCACGTCTGAGTCACAGGATAATTCAGGATTAGGCGAGCGCTTGCTCGGACACCCCACCCCACCCCCACCCCTTTTCTTCCGATTTCACCTGGACTAATTTTTTCTCTGGACCCACATATAAACTTGGATGAAATGTTAGACAACTGGTCATGCTATTTCTTAGGTTTTATTGTGTATTGTAAAAAAATAAAATAAAATACAGTCAATGAACTGTGACATAACCACATACGGATTAGCCCATTTCTAACTGTCCCTGTGCAGGTTAGTTACATGAGTCTTCCAACTTCCAAGTACTGTATGAACACAAGGCTTCCTTGTAACACAAGGCATTCTTGGCCATAACATTAGGCAAAAAAAAAAAACACTAAAAAAAGTCAAAATGCTCAGTTGTGATTGACACACTCAGAGAGATAAGCAACGACAATGCAAACTACAGCAATGTATCAAATATATAATGAATAATATTAATTTTACTGACTTTAACTTTAATGTATATTATTGTATCTTGCGCAAGAACCACTTCTTATGTTTTGAAATTGCGCAATGAGGAGTGCGACCGAATTTAAATCTGTTTAAAATTCGTCATTTCCGGAATAGTAGGCGTGGTTTACACTGACACTTCGCCAGCGAAAACAAACCACCGTCTCAGATTTTTCGAAATATTTTTTTATTCAATTTTTTTTTTCCACCTGTAATCCAACCTTTTTTTTTAAACTACGCGAAGTTTGAAGCCAATCAAACGTCAATATTTCAGTGGGCGCGGCTTAACGCCGACACGCTTCTCGACACGCTGCCAGTGAAAAGAAAAACACATTTAATTTTTCTATATATATATATTTTTTCTTCCATTTTATCTATTTAGCTTCACGTTCAGTGTGATAATCTTTTTTTAATGTTTTGTTTCAAAGATGCGCAAGGAGGAGCCCCGTTCAAGTTTAAAGCCATTTAAACAACGTCACTTCCGGCATCCACTGACAGTCCACCAGCGAAAAGAAAAACACAAACATAACACAGCGAGTGGCTTCCGGATGGTACACGGTGAGTGCAGTCAATAATGTCCACAAAAATAACCATGTCGCTTTCAAAGGACGAAGCTAAGAAGTTGACATCGTTGACTCAACAGCAGACGCCGAGGATGAAGTTATTGCAGTACATGTCACGACGGGACAAGTTAGTTTAAGCGCTACATTTGTAACACAGCTGTACACATTTCCTTTACGTCCTTGTCTTGACTGGCAAAGCAGCTACATTAAACACTGATAAACTGTCTTATCTCTTGGCCAAATTTATCAACGCCGTACAGACCTCGTTGTTGGGTTATCGCCCTTTCAATTGGACTTCTGCCGAAACCCGTTCAAATGTTAGTATTTTTATCGCGACTAAGATGTTTTTCGAGCGTATTCGATGACTGAAGCAACAATTTTGGCTTTTTTCTCAAACGCCATGGCTTGTGTCTCAATTCGGCATAAATAGTGATTTTGAAAAAAACCGTTTAATTAATTGTTTCCCCTTGAGTCTTTGTTCTTAAAAACACAGGCAGTCCTCGATTTACGACATCGATGACGTTACCCGAGTGCGTACGGAGATGCCGTCGTTGTTAACCAACCTTCTAAGCAGAGGTGTCAACTCCAGGTCTAGAAAGTAAAAAAAAAAAAAAAAAACTCTGGTAATAAGTCATCATTTAAATTAATATTTTGTATGAAACACCTTTCTAGACCATAAAATGAAACCTCGAACCTCATGACTACCATTCATTATTTGTTAGAAAAATACCTCTCGGCCATATTAATAATAAATGAAAAACATTAACAGCGATAACTGAACATGACTTTTCTTGGACTACATATTCTGCGCAAACTGGTTAATTTTATTTATTTATTTTTACCCGAAATGTCACTATTTTGGTAAATATTAGTATGGAAAAACACTTTCAAGCCATAAAAATTGGAAAACTGCTAGTATGGCAGTAGTTGAGCGTGCCTTGGGACAATTCTTAGGTTGTCCATCTCTAACCTATGCTAAGCCTAGTAATGACAAACACTTCAAGGCCATACAGCAATCCAATTATATAAAATAGAAATAAAAACACTCAAGAGTGTGCCTTCTTGTGCCGTGCGATTATATATTCTTATGACACACTGTAGCCTCGCTAAGTTAACATATGCTAACTTAGTAGTAGGTCATGATAATGTACAGTTTAAAACACACTGAATTGTCATAAAAAATCTAATGATAAACAGTAAAATTCTCTTGTGCTGTGTAACCACGTGTTCTGACGCCTGTGCAGTTCATAAGTCCCCGTGGTCTATTCCTGAAAAGAAGTAATTGCTTCGTATGCTACTTGACAAAGTGCAAGGTGGATGTCTGTGTCTTCACAAGACTGTGACATATGTTCACCAGGCATAAAGGATCTTCCTTCCTTGCTCTATTGTCTGCAACATAATACATGCTGTTACCGTAATAACCGCCCGTGAGGAAGAAAGAATGTTTTCCTCCGCGTGTGTTTCTGTCTTCCTTTTACTCACAATGGCATCCATACTATAAAATTCGCAGAAGCATGCCATCTATTGTACACATTTTCCCATTCCCTGCTCTCAGACGTTTTTCTTCATTTTCGCATGTCTTTTCTCAGCAGGGGAATGTGATCGGACGCGCTGCTGAAAAGCGGCTTTGCTTTGCTCTGCCCACATCAAAGGTAAGATTTGGCGGATCTGTGAGAAACTCTTACGACAGCAACATCAAACTCGAGCTGTTGGGTCGTTGCGAGATGATTTGTCTGAAAGCGATAGTCCTGATCACGATAGATAAGAGAGAGGGACTGTCCTCACCGGGACAGACACAGGGATAAGGTCTACTTTGAGTGATGTCATCGCAGTGCCAAAAGGATATTAATGTTCACACAGTGAGCGAGTAGCACAAATGAACACTGACTGACAGGCAGTTTATTTTTGCTGTCTTCACCGCCTATTTTTATTGCAGGTCAGTGGCAAGTTTTAAAATTGGTTTGCTTTGGAAGGTCACCGGTCGTCCGCTGGTGTTGGTTTCCAAAAGTCACTTTGAAAAGATGTTTAAAAAAAAAATGCTGTGTCTGTTAGTAGTCACGTAAAGCATATACTCCAGAGTTTGTAAGTTAAAAAAATAAAATAAAATGGTGAATGATTTTTCATAGCATATTATTAACAACTATATTGATAATATGTCAATCATGGAAACAATTATCTTCATCATGCATTTAGACTTGAATAACGCGTTTAACTCAAATGCGTTTAACTCAAATACGTACTATTTTAAATATTACCGTGGTACCAAAAACGTATGTACGGTTTTTAATGTTTTTTTTTTATGTTAGCGCATCCAGAAGGCTTTGATGCAGCCTCTGAACTAAAGAGAACACTTGAAGCAATGGTAGTTATTACAAAAACGGCCAGCAGGTGGCAGCATAGTATAAGAGATCAACTAGGGCCATTTGCAAAAAGCTCTTTCCCTCACTGTTTTAAACAGATGTGTGAATAATGATGAAACTTCGCTATATTCTAATGCTAATTGCTGCAAAACGGAAACAGATGCAAATATACTTTTTTTCCTGATGAAAGAAGAGACTTTTATCTTTCTTTTGGTAGGTTCCGTGTTTTTATAGCAATAGAACACAATATTTTGTGGGCCTTGCAAAATCAGTCAAAATCCAGTAAAACAGCCGGGAGTGAAGGGGGTTGCTTCAGTGAAAATGGCTGTGAGTGAATGAGTTAATAGTAAAAAAAAATTTTTAAAAAAATCACAAAAAGCCCCACTATAAATGTGAACATTTCATACAAGTTTTTTATTTGGCAGCAACTTGTTAAATATTTTTGGTGACACATGCGTTAATGTTTTTGACTGTCAATGTTAACTTTGTTAGCCACGCAATGACATTTTTCATTGTGTGTTAGCATTATGCTAGTGGGCATGTCTAAATTCTGTTGTTTGGTTAAATACACAATGTGTGATGTTCCTGTTGATTACTTCCAAAATGTAGACAAGATCCCAAAGAATGATTGTGGAATTGTTATTGTGGAATTGTTATCATTCAAGAGTCATGGTTTGAAAAAATGTCTTTGCTGATTTGGGAAAGGGCGCAGAGGGCTTCGGTGAGTGGACAGGTGGCTGGTGGAGGGTCATCCGGCGACGTCAGCGCGGCCCGCTCGTGTCGCCTCACGTTTTGGCTTTCTTGTCACTGATGTGATCGCGCTGACGGGCTATTTTTAGACCTCTTCTCCCGGCCGGCGTTGACGCCGACGTGAGCTCGGTTTGCGTGCTCAAGGCGCCCCTCGCAAACCCCCACCCTCTTTTTAGTAACATGAGCTACATAACTGATGTAGTGAAAGTTCAAATAAAGTTTTCCAATAGGAAATCTATGGTTTTCATTACTGTCATACAAGTTTAAATAAAGAAGCGCAAACCATGAATCACATAATAAAAAAGAGTCACCATCTTTTTAGGGCTGAGACAATGGATCAGTCTTACGATGAAGAGGAGGCTCGCACCTTCGTGCAGGTCATCAGCGACAAGTACAACACGGAGAACTTCCCGTACGGCCAAGGCGTGGGCGTCGTGGTGCTGCCTACGCCTCCTGGTTCGCCGATCAAAGGTTATCGGCGGTTGCCGGTGCGATTCTGTGGCACTTTTCATCCTTATGCCGACGTTCCCTGTCGACAGGTCGCCTTTTCTTGCCCAGCGTGCTGGTTCTGAACGACTGCGGCATTAAAAAGGCGGGCGACAAGTCCGACATCGCTGCTTTCTGTGCCCACGTGGTGGAGCTGGACCTGTCCTACAATGAGATCCGCGAATGGGCAGAGGTGAGCTGAACTGCTGCTGTTCTTACATCAGCCATGAGTAATAAGTTCATTGAGTGACAACTTGCTTGATAAACTGAACATCCTTCACAAATGCACATATATAAACTTAGCCCCGTTTAAAATGGCAACCTATGACATGCGAGAACATGAATTCAAAAATAATAGCGTTTATGTGTTTCATCTCCTCAATTCAGCCTAATTTAAAATGCCCTTTTAATAGGCATCTATTTAAAATATATATATATATATTAAATCTCCCAGCAAACCCCTTATTTAAAAAAATTAATACAACTAAACCACTGAATATTTTAATGTCCTCGAGTAGTGGTTCTTGACTTTTTTACACACCCTCGCGTCATGTTGCGGGTCAAATTGACACTTGTTTTTTTGATGATTAAGCATTACAGCGGGTCACATTAACCCATGAACATTTATGTTAAAGGATCTTTGTGCAGTTTGAAACTTTTTTTTTTTTAACTCATGGCTGCCACCTGTGGCCCAAAGCGTAATTGCAGCATCTGTGTCAGGCTCGTTCATGGTACACGTGCGAGTATGTATGTATGATCTTAAAGCGACAGCCTCAGTTGACAAACGGACACATGACTTCAAATAAGGTAAGAAAAATTCCGCCCTTCCCCTCCCTAAGGAAACTGGAGTGTCCGCACTATATAAAAGGGAAGATAAAAGCTGATAGGTGCAGTAGATTAAAACAGTCAGGGCTCTTCGTACTCATCTGGGCATTGGTGGCGCATGCATGATGTAGAAAAAGCTTTAATATTACCTTTTTTAAACAGCACAATGCACCTTTAATTAAGAAACAAACACAACAGCATTGTCGATAATCTATTCCTAAAAATATTTATCAGTGTTATTGTAAGCCAGCGTAAAAACACAGTGCTTGCTTAGAAAAGTTAAAAACTCTTCCCCACATAATGATTCAATTAAAATGTTTTGCAAATAAAAAGTGTACCGAAATAAATATTTGAAAAAGCAGTTATTTATTTTCTATATATATATATGGATTAAATTCAGAGGTATTCTACTTAAAAGTTAAACAGAACATTGCTTAACAATTGTAATATGTAAGTGATTATTTCACGTACCACTAGAGGGAGTTTG
Source organism: Leptonotus elevatus (assembly GCF_054856555.1). Lineage (NCBI taxonomy): Eukaryota > Metazoa > Chordata > Actinopteri > Syngnathiformes > Syngnathidae > Leptonotus > Leptonotus elevatus. The sequence continues at coordinate 10,352,046 of NC_141254.1, forward strand.
CGTACTACAAGTGTTACACGTACCATACTTTAGAATCACTGTCCTAGCGACCGTCTACTCTCAACATATTTATTCGTTTTTATTCAACAGTGGTTTACATATTTGGCTGCTTTATGACTGCCTAGAAGAGGAAAAAAAACCTGACAAAACCTGAATGTGATTTTTCGCATGTTTGCCAGATCAGCACCATTGTTTCCAACGTCCCTCGTCTGGACTTCCTCAACCTGAGCATGAACCCGCTGAGCGGCGCCACGCTGGAGCCGTGCATGGCCGAAGTCTTCGCTCGGGTCCGCCGGCTCGTCCTCATCAACACGCACGTCAGCTGGGACACCGTGCACACGCTCACGCAAAACACGCCCGAGTATGTCCACCGACCATTAACCATGTCGTAGGTTCGCCTCAATCAACAAATATTTGTGCTTTTGGTTTACCCTCAGGCTGACGGAGCTCTTCCTGTGCCTGAACGACTACCAGCACGTGTCCCAGTCCCGCACGTCCTGCCCGTCCCTGCGCCTGCTGCAGATCACCGACAACCACCTGCGCGACTGGGCAGAGGTGCGCAAGTTCGGACTGATGTACCCCAGCCTCAGCGAGCTGGTGCTGGCCAACAACAGCGTGGAGAGCGTGGCCGACACCCACCAAACGCTGCAGCGACTCTTCCCCAACTTGCGCTGCATCAGCCTCAACAACTCGGGTCAGGAGAGATGCGATTGTGTGCTGTTGTGATGTTCTCGAAACGTAAACATAATTGAGTAAATCATAATTGAGATTCCAACAGTAATGCAAGCAAATCTGTCTAAATCACTACAATGTTCTATCAAATAGCGCTGAGTAAGTGGGAGGACATCGAGAGGCTGAATTTCTTCCCCAAGCTGCAAGAACTGAAAGTGATGGGGATTCCGCTCTTGCAACCGTACAACACACAAGAGCGCCGCAGCCTCCTTTTAGCACAGTAAGGTCGAACACACGCCGTGCACCCCGGGAACTCTTTCCCTTTGAGAATCCTCATAACATTTATGTTGCATGTGTGAGTCAAAATACCTCAAAGGATAAAAAGTACCGTGCCTTTACGTTGACTGTTTTAAGCTGTCGCATCTTTCATAATCCCAAGTGGCAAAGTTACTGCCTCTGCTACACAGGTTGCCAAACATCTCGGTGCTGAACGGAGGCGCGGTGTTCGCCAACGACAGGGAAGCTGCTGAGAGGTTCTTCATCCGCTACTACCAGGACTGTCCGGAGCAGGAACGCCCATACAGGTGTGAAAATGAAATCTAAATCACAGCAGTTTGAGAAAAGGCATAGTCACAACCTCGGAAAGTTGACATAATGGCCAACTCCTGCTCTACGCACAATTAAACATAAATGGAAAAAAAACTACGTAAAACCAAACTGAAATATTCTCATCCAAAAGAAGTAGCATTATTATTTAATTTCACATTTCCGCGGTTACACCTGTTGCATATTTTGCTGTTCAGAGTGGCTCTATTGTGCCATAAGATGCTAATGCTAGCTTAGCACGTGCGACAAAAGACCTAAATGAAGAACTGAGCTTTGCCACGGCTGATGACTGAAGAATGAACAGCCGAGTATAATGTGACACAATTCAGCAGAAGCTGACCTTTACAGTGACGAGAATGAGCTATCTTGGCTTTCAATGGGTACAACCAGTGACGACTCCATATTCTCACTTGCTGTTGGTGGAACGGCCCAGTGTCTATCGACATCACTTTTTGCCCAGTTGTTATTTTGACTATTGATCACATGATCACCCATGCACTTTATTGCAGACATTCCATGTAACTCAGTGAGAGAACGTGTAGTTTGTAACTGGTTGGGGGGGAGTAACCTTTGGTGAGGGGACAATGGCACCACTCTCTCCCTGCTCAATGACTTCTTTGTGCTGGGAATTCTCTGATTGGGAAAACGGATACACAAGGTACCAGCAAGATTTCAAATCTATATTTTAAGAGCATGCATCTGCTTTGTTTGCTTATAACCTAAAGTGAGGCGACTGATTTTTGATGTCACTGGAGATGACGCTGGTCTTAAAAAAAGAAGTCATTTGGCGGATGATGATCTCGTGTATTAATTGTCCAATTGAATGACTTAGTCCGAAGAATAAACATTTATTTTAAGACGAGTTTGAAAAGTGGATAGCGAGGGGGATTGCCTAATATTTAATGGAATGTGGTTCCAAAGGGAGGGACCGGCCAGTTTAAAGGCTTGGTCCCCTCCAAGCCTCCGCTTAGTCCTTTGCACCTCCGGTCATGTCTGCTCCGCTGATCTGAGGCACCGGGTAGGTGCGTAAGGGTGGAGGAGATCAGAGAGGTAAGGTGGGGCAAGACCAATTAAAGATTGGAAGATAAATGAAAGAATCTTAAAACAAATTCTAAAAAGGCAGTAGGTAGAGAGAGACCAGAATTGGACTTATGTGCTCCCTTTTACGTTTTAGTTTCAAATCACTGTCAAATTTCAAATCTAAGTTTGTGTCTGTTGCTAGGCAGATTACATGGGGATCAATTAGAACCGCCCCATCAAAGGATAAGAAAAATTGGCATATGCCAGTCATTGCTTAAATACAAAAGTAGAGAATGATGAACATCTCAACATCTCTGCTTGCTCTGTGTTAAATATAAAATACAGATGAGAAATAAATAAAACAGCACCATCTGGTGGATTACCGACACTGAGTTCGGAGTTTGGTGGTGGTGGTGGTGGTGGTGGTGGTGGTTGGGGGGTGTCATAGAATTTGAGTTTATCTGTCCATCAGGGGTTTAGCGCTGCTTAAATGTCTTGTGTGACATTGCAAGTCATTGAGAAACAGGCGTAGCATGAAAAGAGCCCAGCGAGCTGGACAGGAAGGATTAGTTGCAAGAGGAGTGACCAGACTGAAAATGAAATGCGAGTCTGCACTCAAGTAAGCAGAGGGACTGAAAGGGGATTGAAAGGAGACGGGACCTCATGGCAGAGAGGGAATATTGAGTGTTGCACTCAGATAAGATGAGGCGGCAAGTTCGACATTTTTAACCTTTGACGCTAATATAGTGCAAACTAGTCAATATAGGCAGTTTTCACAATTTCAAAGCCATCCTATGTCTTCTGCATGCCGGAAAGACGTATTCCTTTAGTTTTTCTAGCTAGCTAGTCGTGCTGGACTAGAATTGCTCAACTTGGCCTAGCAAATCATGCAGTTAGGACGCTGGCTCCCATTTTAAACAACCAGCGCTGTTTTCTTCAGATGGAATCCAATGAAAACAGCAGAGGCCCCAGAATTGTCCCCTGTGGAACACCATACGTTCCGTTCTACATGTGAATACATATTCATAGGACGTACGGTTCAATCAAACCCAAGTTAAGAACCGCATAAATGAATATAAATAATTTAGAAAGCTGGTTGGCAACCCTTCGCACTAATCTGTATCCAAGAAGTAGCTCTCAGTTTGAAACAATTTAAGAGCTTCAGTGATCTTACTCCAGCGGTCGTCATCCTACAGATACAACGAGCTGATATCCAAGTACGGTCAGCTGGCCCCGTTAGCCGACGTGGACCTGAGCCCCCGTTGCACGACGGTGGACGTCCGCTGGGGCGACAGGGTGGAGACGGTCAGCCTCCGCCTGGAGCAGACGGTAAGCGACCTGAGGAAGCAGCTGAGGGCGCTTCTTCAGCTGCCCAGCAACGGGACCCGGCTCTTCTACATCGACCGGGAAATGTCTTCGGTTTTGGGACCGGAGGAGCTGAAGTGCGGCTTCCGGGCCCTTCACTCGTACAGCATTCGAGATGGAGACGAGATCCTCGTAGTGCCCAAGGTGAAAAGCCGCTGTAGCTCCTCACATCTTTGAGGTAGGACTCTCTTGTCTTTTTGTTTTGTTTTTTTGGGAGACACTCACAGGACTCGCTGGATTTGTTTTTTCTTGAATTTGTCGTATTTTGCAAAAAATGTTGGCGCTAGTTCAAGGGTCAGTGGTTCATTAACCCCAACATCTTGGGCTAACAGGCAGCCTTATCTCAGGACATATGTCCTGTTTCTCACAGAATTAACCAATAACTGCAGAGTCTGAAAAGTGTTGGTTCATCAAGTCCAACCATGATGGAGGACGTTTGGATCGAAGACGGATGGATGACTACCAGAGACTTGTTTGTAGTTTCGGCTTAGATGGCTTTTCAACTTGTTTACCGCAAATTGTTTTCGCTCGGATGCGTACAATTTTACGTGTCATTCTTAAAAAGTTACTGATTGCAAAACACTTAACCTCTCGTATGCTTAAGTGATCGCAGCCATCATCGCCCCCCCCCCCCCCCCAAAAAAAAAACCCCGTCCAAAATTTGCGTGACCCAGACTAGATGGTAACCAAACACCTGATGTGGTGTCAGGTCACTTCCTCTGTATCTACTGGGCCGGTTCCACCGATAGGGTGGCGGGAGGGATGGCGACCACCCACCCCACCCCCTCCGCCTGAATGCCACCCTTCTTACATCGCCCTCACAAACCTGACACCTCCAGTGTCCGCTCTTTCACAGGATGTGGGGGGTCATGACCTCTCCCACTAGCTTACCTTGGCGTTGATTGAGAAAATGAATTCCCACCAGCACGAGGGAGGTGGATTCTTCCGAACCTCGGGAGATGTTTGTTTTCCACGGCACGGTATCTACTGGTCTCACTATTGATGATCAAAATTATTTAAATGATGGGCCACAGGTCAGGAGAAACGGACAGTGGTGGTAAATCTGGGTCCACAGGTGCATCTACTCAATTGGCAGGTAAACGAACCTGGAGAGTTTCAAACGCTCTTACTTGAACCTCGCAAAATTTGGGGGTGTTGGATTCTCTTCAGAGATAACAGCACACCTATAAAAAAAATAGGCTAGACATGCCTATGGTTCAATGCAGGTGGAAAAAGTAACAGCATATAGTCTGGAAAAATGGTCATTGGCTTGGTTTTTGGAGTTTTAAAGTGAAAAACAAAACAAAAGGCCACCCAAAGAGGTGAGTCCGAGCTGAGAAAAGGTTCGTACATGTTAGTTGAAATGATCACATATCCATCATGAAATTGCAAAATCTGAAACTTACAACTGTCGACAATGTCCTTTTTGAAATGCCAAGTTTACACAAACCCAGCGAGAACCTGGGAAAGCCCACACAGAACAAATGCTTGCGGTTTCTGGACTAAAGACCAGGACCTTTCTGGGAAACTTGCCTCATATTTAAACTTGGTGTTTTTGGTGTATTTGTGCAGAAAAGTGACTCACTTCGCAAGTTTACTTTTGAGTTTGAAGACATCCTGAAATGTCAAGAAACTGAAAATTTGGGTGAGGTTTTGGTGGACATTTTTGTCTGATATTTGGTGAACACTATCATGGGATTTAACGTGAATTGTTATATGGTGTAATATTCTGAGATTTGCTTTTAGTCGTGTATAAAATGTGTCACTCTCAACAATATGAGTGCAATTTTGTATAAATCTTAATACATAATGTGCTTGAAATATATATAATATATATATATATATTATTTATAATATATATATATATATATATATATATATATATATATATATACTTGACAGATATTTGTAGTATTTTGAGGGTTTCAATGAATTATATGATAAAAAGCCGTAACTGCTGTGGATTGTGAGCAAAATTTCACTTTGCTACCCTTTTTAGTGCAAAATTCTACTCTATTTTCACAAGAAAAAGTTTGAGGAAAATCTCAAATATAGTAAAGTGCCAATGTCGAATGTTTTGCCTTGTGCCGTCACAGTGTATTAATTTATAACTTTTGGATCGGTGCCATAGGTGACGTTGTTTTGTGTTTAATTTCTCAATATGATTTTCACAGCTGTACTTTTGCGAATAATTTTGCTTTGACTTCTCTTGAAGAAATAAATTATGATCCTATCCTTGAATTGTGTGTGAGTTTTTGGGGGGAGGGGGGGGGGGCATCTTTTGGGACAAACTCATCCATCGTCTTTAAGACCAAGAAGAAGTCGCTCAGATTTGACAGGATTCTGGACATTTCTGTCTGGTCTATGAAGACTTTTGGCAAAGCATCAATGTAGCCTATTCCATGCATTTCATATTGGCTCAAGTTTCTGGGCTCGTCCTTTCCATTATGAACAGATCTTCTTTGAGAAGTTCAAAAGTAAGTTGGACTTCCAAGTCAGGGTTCCTCATAAAGAGTTGCAGGATGTCCGTAATGTAGCGTCACAAGACTTTGTTCAAGTGACACGATTCCAATGTTTTGGCTCAGATACCTTCATAAAAAAATCCAAGCAGGTGCAGTTGCTACGTCCTGTATTATGAAGTGCATTGGTGTGAGGAGGGATTTAAGTTTATTGTGCTCTTCAAAGGACTCATAGAAGGTTTGGGTTTCTGGAAGAAGGTTCAGTTTGTCTTGAATGGGAGCACTAAGAGGCAAGGGCAGGGGTAACTGCCAGGATCAGGGGTGGCTTGCTCCCCCACTCTGTGTATTTTGTGACTCCCATCGGGGTATCCAGCCGTGGACCTGCTTTGTGAAGGTCAGGCTTGATGGGTTCTTCAGAAGTCGTGATGATGCATATACCTTGACCGGCACTGCATCAGGTAACGAAGTTGAAAGAGAGACCTATCGCCTATATATAGAAAGTTTGTTTCCAATCCAGCTGGACTCCTGGAGGGATCTAACCATTTGCCTAAGTTAGTCTGTTAGATGGTTGCGAAATCAATCATTCTCGTTTGGAACATTCCTCCAATGACAGTCTTTTATAGATTCGGACGCTGCCGTCAAAGATGGAAAAATTGCCTTGACGACCTGGTTCTGATACTACCGGCAAATACAGAAAAGTAGCCAAGGCAACTTTCCCAATTGCATTGCAATTTTTTCAAGCCAATTGTTGCATCAATGAATAGCAACTTTACTGCCAGGTCCGATCAAGACACCGCAATCTCTTCCACCGTATTCATACACAGCGTTTCCCAAAACACACACCCAAATCAAGGCCCTCTCCTCCTCTGCCACCTGCCCATCGCCAACTCTTGATATCCTCAGCCTTTGTGTGATTCCGCCTTTCACTGATCAGTATGCGTCCATTTCTACTCTGTCTTGAGGGGCTTCCTAAAAGAAACCTCAGCTGAGAGCGCATCAGTGTGTCTTAATGGTAGTAAGGGTCCTGGCCTCACTCTTGAAGCCTTTCACATGTCTTGCTTCCCCCTCACTCACCTCTCCAGTTACTCCCCACTGTCCTCCCGCAACAAAGCCCCGACTCAGCGCCCTTCCAAACTCCTTTCCCAGACCCCAGCAGCACACATCCACCTGAGATTTCACCCACTCGCTATCGGGCAAACATCTCCGCAAGCTACGCGTCTTGCATATCCTCGCAAATTACGCTTTTCCTCCATTTAAAAAGGAAGCCAGCACCCAAAGTGACTCAGGTTAATTTCGGAACTTTACCTTCCACACGGCTTGAAAAGTCATGTAATGTACATGATGATGTAAAGACCGCTGATCCAAATCAACTGATGAAATCTTGTCCTTGATTTTAGCCGTGTAAAAGAAAGCATTTATCTCCCCAAAATATTTTCTTTTTGCCAGAAAAATAACACATTTGGTTAACTCACAAAGACACTTTTGTATTGTTATGGCTTATCAAACACTTAATATACAGTACGAGTTCCTCTGGAGATATGACATTTTCGTAAGGGTATTTTCAAGCCAAAAAATCTGGAGGTACATCATTTCCATGTAACGTTTTGTGTTGTTTTTGCTTTTTTCTCAGGCACAAAGCAAACAAAAACCCTGCAACATTTGGCGGTATCTGTATAATAAATGTCTCGAAATGAATAAAAGGACATGTTGGACATACCTTCTTTTTTTTAACAGACAAAAAATACTGTTGCAAAATTTGGAGATACCTGATCTCAGAAATCAGAGATTAAATTTTTACAAGAAAACAAAAACAAGCTTGTTTTTTCTTCTTCTTTTTCGGCACAAAAACAAATGGTTTTCCTAAAACATTTATTTCTGAATTGTTTTGTCTTTTCAAATTGAAAACAAAGAAGGCCAATAAATAGTGTGTTTGTTTTCCAGATTAAAACAACAACAAAATATTTGGAGTAAATTGTTTTCTCTATCTAAAGATAGTTTCTCCAATCAGGCCAAGTTGGTTGTAATTGCAGCAACGGTTTTCTGTAAACAGCACTTTTCCCAATTTATCCTAACTTGACTTCTCTCCATCGTTCTTCCACATCTCCACCCTCCCTCCACTCCCTTACTTCCTGACATTCCTACTCCGCCCCTCCCCTGTCCCCCCCACCCACATCTCCTCCCCTCTTGCACAAACTCTCATCTCCTGTTAAATTGAAGTCAATTCTGCAAAAGTTGCCTCATGCACACAAACGCACACGTACACACGGCCGACCTCATTCCAAGGATTCGGATGGACTGTGCTTGATTTTAAGTAAGAAATCGGACCCGATCGCCCTGTTTGAGTCTTTGATGCTCGTCTGCTGGATGGGGCTGTGCTGCGTGGAGGTTGCCAAATTGGATTGGAGAGGCGCTTCATGTTCATCTCATAAAAGCAGGTCAGTACATTGTTTACTTTACGCCCCCCAAAAATAGGCTTTTATTACATCACTGTATGAGAGCAAGTACTCCCTGAACAACTTCAAAATCTGGAATGCTTTAAGTTGTATAGTCATATTTGCAAATCACCTTTAGACCAGCTCAGCTGAGAGCGCATCAGTGTGTCGTCTTTTTTTTTTTTTGAGAGAGCGCTCAGTGTGTCTTAATGGTAGTAAGCAGTATAATGCTTTAATAATTATTAAAAAAAACATTTGAGAAATGTGAACTGAATAAATATATAAATATGGCCATATATTTAAGTTTTATATTTCATCTAGAGTTGACCACCGGCATTTGCGGTGGATAGGGACCAGCCCAGCCCATCCCACCAATAGAAAAAAACTCGTATAATTCATGCCAATTGAAATGCGTTGGGAAGAAATGTTTTACCTAAACAATTCTTCAAAATAAAACCGACAAACGTTGAGTACAACATGTAATGTCTTAGTTTGCAGAGCCGATCCATGATATAATTGATCGATCGGGCAAATTAAGACATCTTACTTGATCACCAATTGTGCATAAAATGTGAAATATCCACACACATAATAAATAAATAAATAAAAAATATTCATATAAATACAGTATGGAAAAATGCTAAAAGATCGCTGCACATTTAAAAATAAAAATTACATTTTATTGCATGAAATAAGAATTTAATGCAAGGTGAAAATAGACCAGCAATGACAGAAATTAAACCTTTCTTGTTCTTGACCAGGTTTTGCACACACTACAACAGTGATTTTTGCCCCACTCCCCGTTACAAATAGAATCCAGATCTTATCCAGAATTCCACCCCCTAAACTCTCCCTTTCAAACACTTTAAATTCGGTTCAGGTTTGGAGACTGGCAAGGCTACTCCTGATCCTTTGGAGATCCTTGAGATTGTACAGGTTGTCTGATTCTGGTCATTGTCTTGCGGGAATGCCCGGACGCAACTCATCTTCAATCTTAGAACGCCTAAAGCATGTTGTTTACATCAACATTCTTCAAAGTTGGGATGGCATGATGGCATTTTTGGAATTGTACTCTTCCAACTTTGTCTTTTAAACACCGGGAGGAGTTGATACAAAAAAAAATTGGTCACCTCTGACCTCAGGGCCTTTCCCCATACTTCCTAGCTTCAGAGAGACCTGGACACATGCTAGCTTGAGCAGAAGGACTTTGTAGTTCCATTTGAATTATTGAAAAATAACTGAAAAATGTCCATTGTATCAGTGCCAATGCGAAGTGCAGTTTGCCAAGCTGCTGCCACCCTGCTTTGACCTTGGCAAGCCAAACATCCCTCCAAGCCATTAGTGCCCCCCCCCCCCCCCCCCCAGCCTCCTCAATGGTAAGGCAGCCTTGTGGCAGTCGAGTCGGCGAGGTAGAGAACAAGCCTGTAATCCACCGGTGCCTCCTCACATGGGACCGTAAGGCTAATGTGATCCTGACACATTGTCCTGGCACGCATAATGGCTTCTTTTCAGGTGTTCCTCGGAGAGACCTGGGAGCCTGCATGTGCTTTAAGTAGTAGTAGCAAGAATTCAAAGGGCCAAAACCTGATTTAGGATTAAAGAGAATGTGACGTGGACAGTCCATGATGTTGTGTGTGATGATTAAGTTCCAGTAGACTCTTGCCATGTGGTTGCTATGCAATGTTGATCTGGTCAATCTTTTTCTTTAGGATGATGAGGCCAGTCATTACAGTGCTTCTGCTCTTCATCGTCAGCGTACCCGCCCGCACGAGAGGTATGAGATCGCACGACACAGCCTTGGGCAAACCGGCACATTCTAATGCGGTGCATCCATCGCTTTTGATTTTTGTCCTGCATTGTAGTTGGTACTCGGGATGCCTTGTATCCGTTTGGACCAGCCCACATGGATTTGGAGACGACCAAGATGGATGACGGGAGCTCGCCGGAGATTCCTCTGCTTTTGCCCTTTGTTTTCTTCAGTACCCCCTACCGGACCATCTACGTAAGAAGTGACCACGAACCGTTTAGTTTGAATTTTTAAACCTATTTTTCCAAATATGCTTAATGTCAAACGTTTTCCATAATACTGGTTATACCCACACGCAAATTGTCTTCTCAGGTCAACAACAATGGCGTGATATCATTCAACGAGCATGTGAGCCAGTTCACGCCGGAAGCGTTTCCCCTGAGTGACAGCCGGTCCTTCATTGCCCCCCTCTGGGCCGACGTGCACAACGGGATCCGTGGCGACATCTACTACAGGGAGACCACCCTGCCGCAGATACTGGACAGGGCGACGCATGACGTCCGCAGGCATTTCAAGAACTTCCCCAACTTCGCGGCCAGCTGGGTCTTCGTCGCCACGTGGCACCAGGTCACCTTCTACGGCGGGAGCCAGACCACCCCGGTAAAGTTCAAAAACCGACATTGTGAAATTGATTGTTGTGGAAGTTCTTGGAACTTTATAACCATTAGATGTGGGGGCCAATGTCTGCATTTGGTTCTGGGCATGTTTACCTGAGAAGGGAAGATTATTTATCTGTGAAGACCCAATTGGAAGGGTAATACACTTGAAAGATCCAGGAATTTCAAAAAGTCCCAGAAACCTTTGTGCTGGGGTGTACATTTGGGTTTACCCGTCACCTAAAAGAGGTGGGAATGCTTTATTCTAGAACTTGAAACGTTCAGAGGACTGCAGAAACTGATATCCAAATATAGATCTGGGCTCATTTATCAAGATCAAAACAGACCTCACTGAAGTGTAGAACTCTCAAAGGTCCAGGAAGTTAACTGGATGACTCATTGCATCAATTCCAGACTCGTATACCATTTTGTTTGTTTTAGTTGATGCATAGTGTTTGTTCTGTTTCTCTCTTTTGTAAAACTGTTTCACTCCTCTTGTTTGATTAAAAGGTGAACACATTCCAAACTGTGCTAATCTCAGATGGTGCAGTGTCCTTCGCCTTGTTCAACTACGGCGAAATAAATTGGAGCACAGGCACGGCCAGTGGCGGAGATCCTCTAACCGGACTGGGTGGCACCACAGCTCAGGTACACAAGATTTGATTGGACACCATATGGAGGGTCCTCAGTTTCTGACAGTCCCAACATCCAGTTTACGGCACTGTGATAGGAACGGAACTCTGTCATAAACCGAGGATCCCGTGTATGCAACCAGATGACGAAGTCTGTCTGACAGTCATCCCGCCTTTCCAGTCAGGTTTTAATGGCGGGGAAATTGGACACTTCTTGAATCTGCCGGGTTCGCGCTCCAATGATATGGTCAACATTGAACACACTACCAATGTGAACATTCCTGGACGCTGGTTGTTCCGCGTTGACCCGGAGCTGATCGATCCCGCCAATGGCTGCAGCTACAACGGCAAGTTGGATCTTCTCTGCTGGCCAAAACACTGATCTCTATTCACAATCTTTAAAAAGGTTTTTGTTCTACATCTTCTCTAGGTCGTTTTTACAGACGAGGAGAAGTGTTTTGGTTGTCGGAGCGCTGCTCGCAACGATGCCGCTGTCTCGACGTCGATAACGAGGTGCTCTGCCAAGATGCACCATGCGGCCAGCTGGAGACCTGCGAGCAGCAGGAAGGGGCCTTCTACTGCCAGCCCACCCGCACCAGCACCTGCGTGGTGTTCGGAGACCCCCACTACCACACCTTCGACGGTCTGCTCTACCACTTTCAAGGAACCTGTACCTACCTTCTGGCTCGACCATGTTGGGAAGCGGCAGGGCTGCCCTTCTTCAGCGTGGAAGCCAAAAACGAGGACCGTGGTGTGCCTGCAGTCTCCTGGTTGAGAGATGTAACCGTGGAGGTCTACAGTCACCGAGTCACATTGCAGAAAGGAAGTTTGGGAACTGTTAAAGTGAGTAATCGATAGTCCTATTCCATTCTCTCTGGAGTCCTAATCCTAATTTGATCTAATCTATGACATCGATTTGAGTTTTGTGGATTGCAATTTCCTCATTCAGTTCAGGTTCTGGCTTGAAATCGCAACTTGGTTTCCTCATGTTCCAATATTTGGTCAGCTAAAGACTTTCAATTGTCGTGAAGGCAACATACCCCGGGTGACTGAGAATCTTATGTCCTGATCTCTCTAGCTGGATGGCTTGGTGAAGACTTTACCGGTCCAGCTTGAGCTCGGTGCTGTCAGAGTCTACAAGTCCGGAGTGGCTGTTGCTTTGGAAACAGACTTTGGACTCCTGGTGACGTACGACGGCCAGCACTACGCTTCCATCTCCCTGCCGAGCTCTTACTTCAACAACACGTGCGGCCTCTGCGGGAACTACAATGATGACCCCGCCGACGATCCCGTCCTTCCTGACGGCACCCTTGCAGAAACTGTGGCCGAGCTTGGCGGCGGCTGGCGAGCAGAGGGCGCCGACTGGCATTGCACTGACGGTTGTGTGGACAATTGCAGCGTGTGCGACGCGCTAACGGAGGCATTCTTCTTCGGTCCAGACTACTGCGGACTCATAAACAAAACAGACGGGCCATTCAGGGACTGCAGAGCTGTGGTGGATCCTACCGCTTTTGTGTTTAGTTGCATCTACGATATGTGTAGCAACAAGGACAACATCACCACACTGTGCCAAGCCATCCAGGCCTACGCTCTGGCCTGCCAGGCACTGGGCGTCACCATCCGTCCCTGGAGGACTCGCACTTTCTGTGGTGAGTTACAGATATTTTCTACATTTACTTCTTTCCACATTTGTCAACCGATTCCAAGCAACACATTTAAAAAAATTCTGACCATTTCAGTTCATTGTGAACTCTAGCATTGACATGCACTTTTGACAGAAATTCCATTCTCTCGCCATCATATTTTTTTTCTTTCTGTGCCATGAGAATGACCCGGTTTCTCCGCTCTTGTTGTATCTCAGCCCTGACGTGTCCACCGTTCAGCCACTACCAAGTGTGCACCAGCGCCTGTCCAGCCTCCTGCTCGGATATCACCGCTCCCTTGTACTGCGCCCACCCTTGCACCGAGGGCTGCCAGTGTGACCAAGACTACGTCCTTAGCGGCAGCTATTGCGTACAGCGTGACGACTGCGGCTGTGAGCACAATGGCCTCTATTATCCCCTCAATGACACTTTTTGGGCCGGCCCCGACGGCAAAGAAGGCGAATGTAGCCTCCGCTGCACCTGCGCGGCTGCGGGCGAAATCTCTTGCTTCAACGATTCTTGCAAGGAGGGCGAGGTGTGCATGGCGGAGGTGGGCGCGCTGGGTTGCTACCCTCGCCGGGAGGGGCTGTGTTCAATCGCTCCGAACGCTGTGACATCATCCTTTGACGGCGCCTTCCTGCTGTTCCCAGATGACAGCTCCTACTACCTGCTGAGGCTGTGTGGCGCTGTGCCAGCTAATGGCTCAATGCTGGAGGTGAAGATAGGCAGACGGCTGGTGAATAAAGGCCCTGCTTGGAAAAGACCTGTGGTAGTTACGGTTGCTAGCCTGGAGGTTCAAGTGGGAGGGCTGGATTTAGAAACGGTAAAGGTGAGTAAAGTGTTTGGCCGTATATAAATATGCAATTGTGCTGCATTATTCAGTTTTTTCTTTGTGGAGCAGTTTTGTGGATCAATAACTTACTTGAGGGAACACATTTCTAACTTTGTGGGGTGTTTTTTTTCTCTCAGTTTAATAGAAGTCGCAGCTCTTTTCCCCATTAACAAACGATGAATATTAATCTGTGAAAGTCAGCCAGCCGGTGTCCCGTTCGTCCAACAGAGGGAGACAGAACAGGAAGCTTGACAAAGAAACATAAAGAAGGGGAAGGGGAAAAAACAAGCCCCAAACTATGCTTTTATAAGGGAGCGGCACAGTGGGGGAAAAAAAACCTCAGCAAACATAGCGATACACGGAAAAAACAAACATCTAGATTCTAGAAGACTTGTGGGAGGGAGCGGGTATTGGTGGTGGAAGACGTAACAGCCCAGACACACTGAGCCGGTGACTGTTATATATTATGAGGACATAGGACATTGTACCTTCCTGGACCCAAATACTTTGAGATCCCCACTCCCAACCATCAATGTCCGCCTGATGATCTGTTTTTGTGTCCCAGGTCAACGGTGAACTCATCTCCCTCCCTTACGTCCATCCGACGCAGGCCGTAAAGGTCTACAGAGCGTCGGGTAATGCCACCGTGGTCGAGTCTCGTGGCCATCTTCGCGTTCACTACACACAACGGGGATACATCAACATTTCCCTCTCCACCGCATTCTATAATGTGACCTGCGGCCTGTGCGGAGTGTTTAACGACGATCCCGCCGATGACTTCCGCCTCCCAAACGGACGCCTGGCGGAGTCTGCCTCGCAGTTCTCTGAAGGCTGGCGTTCCATCGCAGACGACATCACCTGCAATGGAGACTGCGATGACTTGTACCGTATGTGCACGGATTTGCGCCTCTTCCAGAGTCCGTGGATTTGCGGCAACATCAACGACCCAGGCAACAGTTCTTTCGTGGCGTGTCACAGTGTGGTCAACCCGTCGCCATTTTTCCGAAACTGCTTGTACAACATGTGCGTGAAGGACGGTAACCGCTCGGCGTTGTGCTCCTCGCTGCAAGCTTACGCCGCCGCCTGCCAGGATGCTCAGGTGGTCCTCACTTCCTGGAGGACAGCCACCAACTGCCGTAAGTAGAGAATCGGCAAAGCCGCTTGAATGTTTTGGTTAAGCACTCTTTTGTTTTGTGGGTACGGTGTATAGATAGTATTCGTTGACGTCACAGGATTGCGAGTCGGCCCCTCATGGTGGGTCAACTTTCCAGCGAACTCAGCTGTGTTTCTATTGTGTTTACATCGAATGTTCTTTTGTTATTGACAACTCCAGCTTCCTTTAACGTTACTTGTGTAAGCAAGACGTATACGGAAGGTTTAGCTCAATTCAATACTCCTTGCATTGGTACTTGTTGAAACGTTTGATTAGGGGAATCGATTGGATTACAAACATTTGCCAATGTTACTAGCCAGCCATGGCAACATCACGTATGCTATGAGGTAGGATGGCTCGATCCCAAAACATGGACATTCTTGCGTCTTCGATACTTTCAGCTTTTATTGGTTACTATGTGCATTTATCATTTGTGAATTTGAGGTGAAGAAGGGTTATTTTTAAACCACTTGACCACCAGTTCACCACTTGACCACCAGATCTATTTTTAGCCAAAGCGAGTCACGGCTAGCGGATCACATACATCTCGATCGCATTATGTTTAAAGCATTTTTACCATTTTACAATGTCACTTACCTCAATCCAAATGGTCATAACACACTTTGGTAGACTTCGTCAGTTGGAAATCCTTTCGATTGATCTTTTTAATTCCGGACACTTCTTTTTCCGTTTCCATTCGACATTCCATGGACCAGTGAACGGCAAACAATGTGGGGCACATGACGTCATGTAAATACTATCTATACCTTTCAATTGACTGTGATAAACTGCGGACTCAAGACTTGAATGTTGAAAACCCATGGCACACTTCGTTTCTGGCAAATAGGGTTGCCATGGCATCGAGAACGTAGTGCAAACGTACCTTTAGTGAATTCCAGGTTTTAATACACAAAATCCGTAATGTGACTGCTCATCTCTCAGCATTCGCTCAAGGAATAATTGGCTTCTCTCTTCCTGTCATGTCCCAGCTCTTCCTTGTCCAGCCAACAGTGATTTTGAAGAATGTGTCAGCGCTTGCCCGCTGACGTGCGCCAGCCTGGACGAGTCTGACGTGCTGTGCCCTTTGCCGTGCGGCGAGGGATGCCGCTGCAAGGACGGCTTTGCCCTGCGGGACGGCTTGTGCGTGGCCCGCGCCGACTGTGGCTGCGCCAGCCCCGACCTTGACCGCCGGCTGCCCGCCAACCACACTTTCTGGACAGACCGGGACTGTCTGGAGCGCTGTTACTGCAACAGTTCGGACAACAGTGTGTATTGCATGGCGGCGCCGTGCCACCCCGAGGAGTACTGTCAGGAGGACGGCGGGTTGTACTATTGCAGGCCTCGTACCGATGCCCTTTGCGTGGCGGCCGGTTATGGCCACTTCCTGCCGTTCAGCGGCGTCCCTTTTGAACTGCAGAGCTCTTGTAGCCTGAGCTTGGCCACCACCCACTGTGGGAGCAGGGACAGCGCAAGCATGACTGGAAGCTTGCCTCCGTTTAAATTATTAGTTCTTAATGAGGAGAGGGACACAGGCCAAGCAGTTTGGGTGAGAGGCTTCATGCTGGAAGTATTTGACTTTGAGATCGAGGTATCGCGAGGCTACAAGAACACCGCCATGGTGAGTCGATAATGAAAGATCATGGTACAGAGAGTGCATATTGAACCCCTGTCACTATCGAGCAGGAATCCTTGTCTCAAAATTGCTTGCGTTGCTATCATATAACATTGCACATTAACATCAACACCTTCCCAAATGTTAAGTCATCTTCCCAAACTCTTTTCCAAGGGTCTTGTAGCCATGAGTGAGCTAATGAATAACAATGAGATGATGAAGAAGCTCAATAGGTGGAAATGAATGGGCATGCACTTAGCTTTCTTTCTTATGTGCTTCCTTACACACTAATCATTACCGCTATTCATTTTTCCATCCATCCATTGTCTACTGCTTAATCCGGGATCGGGTCGCCGGGGCAGCAGCTTTGGCAGGGAAGCCCAGACATCCCTCTCCCCAGCCCCTTCAACCAGCTCTTCCAGCGTGTTCTGGGTCGTCCCCAGGGCCTCCCGCTGGTGGGATATGCCTGGAGCACTTCTCCAGGGAAGCGTCCAGGAGGCATCTGAACCAGATGCCCAAGCCACCTCAACTTGCTATTAATTTTTAACCAAATGAATAACCCTGGGCTCTCTAACCCTCAACTGACCAATATAATCAATTTGTGGAAAAACATCATAATGTAGCATGTTTGAACATTGGTCTTTGTTCATTCAGGTAAATCAGGAGCGCTTGCACGTTCCTGTGAAACTCGGTCTGGGGAAGGTCGCCATATATACTTTGGGCTCGCTACTCATCTTGGAGACGGACTTCGGCCTCAAGGTGGCCTTCGACTGGAACACGCTACTTCTGTTGACTTTACCTCGTCAACTCTACAGCGCATCTTGCGGCCTCTGTGGGGTCTTGCCCTCATCCCCGGCCACCCACAGCGCCGATGACTGGGGCGCAACCTGGGCTGTGAGGGAAGCTTTCTGCCAGGTGGGCTGCGGCAACTCATGTCCGAGGTGCGGCCCAGAGGATAAAAACCCGCCGGACGATGCCGCTATTGCTTTGACCGACGACAACGGCGACACGGACGACGACCGCACTAGTGAACTCCGCTTGCATCTGCGAGACGGTCTCTATGTGTTCCCGGAGCCCGAAGCGGCGAGGCTGTGCGGCCTGATGGCTGATCGAGAGGGTGCGTTTGCACGCTGCCACAGCAAGGTGTCGCCAGAGTTCTTTTACCAAGGCTGCCTGCGGGATATCTGCTTGGATGGTGGTGCTCAAGAAACCGTTTGCAGCTGGCTACAGGCCTACGCTACCACCTGTCAGACGCAACGGGTACCTATAATCAGCTGGAGGCACGACGCGCCGTGTGGTGAGTACGATCGACAGCAACACTCTCGTTTATTCTCATCTGGAGTATGAATTGTGGAAAAATGTGCTAAATATGTCACCTTGAAATGAGTCTGTATGATACTATATATTGAACCCGCCTGATCGCAGTCCAGAGGTGTCCGCCGAACAGCCACTACTCCGGATGCGTGCCGGCCTGCCCGCCCCAATGTGCCCCCGCCCGCGGCCAGAGGGATTGCAGCCAGGACTGCGTTGAGGGCTGCCACTGTGACCAGGGCTACGTCCTCAACGGCAAGAGCTGCATCCTGCCTCAAGACTGCGGCTGCTACACTGACGGCAAATACTACGAGGTCGGTGTGACACCCCGTGTTGTAACATCGTTTGTGTCAGTCCCAAGTCAATTTGGATATGCAGTATTTCAAGTATGCTGTATTTACTGATTTCTTGCTATTGTTCTGACATGTTATGATTTTTTTAGTTTTCTTTTGCAAAAGCTTTGCAGGGTTTTACTTTTGCATTTTTTACATTTTTAAAAAAATAACTTTGTAAAAACTTCAGTGTATTTAAAAAAATTATAATCTTGAATCATTTGCTGAAATGTGGTTTTTGTGCCGTTTTTTTTCTCAATTTTTGCAATATATTTTGATGATGGTGATTTTTAGTGATTGTTTTCCTGAATTTAAATTGTTTTCAAAAGTACACATTTTTGAAGGGAGATTACATTTTAGTGACTTTTTGGCAACACTATTTGGGTGTATTCAGACCTGCACTGTTTGATCCGCTTTAAACGGACCAGAGTTCGTTGCCACGCTGATCCGGACCTTTTGAGCAGGTCTGAATACACACAAACGAATCCTGATGTGGACCAAACAAGCGGACCGAGACCCACTTTTTTAGGTGGTCTCGGTCCGATTTCAAACGCACTCGGTGCGCTTCGCTTCGCAGTCTGAATACAAACTCCGACGGCTGATCTGCTCCAACTGCAGGATATATGCGCCTTTTTGGGCTTAACCAAGCCACCATAGCCAAGCATCGCAGGGTGCATATTGCCCGGTAGTGAATATTGTGCTCTATTCATTCATAATCATCCGTATTCTGTTTAGCCACGGTGTTGTCAGCATGTTGTGGTGGGCACGCGGAGCGCAACTGCTCCTCCAGTTACTGCACGCAATCGACGACACGTTCCAATATTAGAAACAGCGTCCCGGACCCTCCGTTGAATGAGCTGCCAGCGACGCTCACAAATATCTTGCAACTAATAACGCCACAAATATGCAGGGCATATGCAGCACGTCGGAATTTCATGTTTTCCTCTATTTTTGGGTTTAGTTATGCGTTCAGCCCTCGTCATTTTTGTCCAATGGGAGCACAGATCGTCACGCGGTCGACGTGATTATGCAATATAGTCCACTTGCAAAAAGCACTGTGTGAATATGAACCGCACCAAACAAAAAAAATAAAGTCCACTTTTGGTTCGGACCAAACAAGCGGACTAAATGACTTTTCTGGTCTGAATACGCCCTTTGACTTCTTGAAAATTTATCGCACGTTATTTGCAGAAGCCTTTACATTACAGCCATTACAGAATGTGTACAGCAACAAATTAAAGGTGTTGAATCCGATATTTTGATTATTATTATTTATTTTTTTTGTAGCCCAAACAGCTGTTCTGGAACAACGATTGCAGCAAGCGTTGCCAGTGCATCGGCCGCAACCTGGTCCAGTGCGACCCGCGGCGCTGCAAGGCGGACGAGGAGTGCGGCCTGCGCCACGGCGTGCGCGGCTGCTTCGCTCGACGCTCCCAGCAGTGCGTGGCGTCGGGCGGCGGCGTGTTCAAGACCTTCGACGGCGCTTCGCTGCGCCTTCCCGCCTCCTGCTCCTTCGTGCTGTCCACCAACTGCCACAAGCTGCCCGACCTCTCCTTCCAGCTCATCGCCAACTTCGACAAGTGGAGCGCGCCCAACCTCACCACCATCTCCCACGTCTACCTCTACATCAACGAGGAGAACATCCTCGTCTCGGGCAACACGGTCAAGGTGGGTAGCTGAGCGCCGTATTTCCTCACGTATAGCGACGCTGCTTACAATCAACGGGGTCGGCGCAGGTGAACGGCACCCCGGTGTCGGTGCCGTTCGTGACTGGTCTGATGACGCGCCTGTCGGCGTCGGAGGGCTTCATCGACATCGACTCGCCGCAGGACATCCGGGTGCGCTACAACCGCTTCAACACGCTGAGCGTCAGCATGGGCGCGAGGCTGCAGGACAAGCTGTGCGGACTGTGCGGCAACTTCAACGGCGACCCCGGCGACGACTACATCACCTCCACAGGCAGGGCAGCCACCAGCGCTCTGGAGCTCGCCCAGAGCTGGAAGACCAACGGCATGCAAGACAGGTGGGTGATGAGCATTGACGATACAAAGTCCTCGCACTGAGAAAAGACTCCCCTTACAGTTTTTGTTAAATTTGAGCAAGAATTCAAGTTTTTTTTTTGTGTTTTGTTTTGCAAAATGTTAACATTTTAGCAAAAATATTTAGATTTTTCAAGGATGATATTTCTTGTGATTTTTTCATCTTGACTTCATTTTTTGTCTTAAGTTTAAAAAAAAATAGAAGTACTGTTTAGACTTCTTTACTTAAGTAAAAGTAAAACAAAGTACAGACAATGTTTGAAATTGCAGCCATATTTTTGCTATTTATGTGTTGTTGAGTTTTTGTGTGTGTGGATTTTTTGTTATTATTAGGGGTGATTTTTTGTGAACTTATGCATGGTTTTGTGAATTTCTAGCATTTACTAGTATCATTTTGTATATTTTTTTGGGGTGAATGTTGTGAAATTTTGGCCGATTTTTTTCATTTTATTTTATGCCAGATTTTGGTGTTTTTTTTGTGTGTGAAATATTTCAATATTTTCTTTAAAAAGACTGATTAAAGACATACTGATTCAACTCCTTTACTAAACTACAAACTTTTTTTTCAATTTGTTTTTGCTAATTTTGTGAAATTGTCATTGTCATTTTTGTGTATGACATAATTATGACATTTGAACTAGGATGTGTAGACTTTTTAGTAATGTATCTTTCTATGGCTCTATCTAGTGGCGATTTGGGGAATAACACCCTGCTAACAGTAAACAGTAGTGTGTTGTTACTAAGAGGGTCAGAACATTGGAATTTACTCTGGTAACAGACATTTTGTTGTATTGTCATAATTGCCCTCCAGGTGCGACGAGACCCAGTACGTGGCGCTGGCCCAGTCGTGCGACAATGCAGCCGTGCTGGCGCTGCAGCGCGAGGACATGTGCCTGAAGCTGACCGAACCCAAAGGTTTCTTCCAGCCGTGCCACGGCCTGCTGGACCCGCGGCCCTTCTACCGGTCCTGCTACCTGGACGGCTGCTACAACCGGCGCGGTGCCCAAGTATGTGGCTCGCTTGCCGCTTACGCCGAGGCCTGCCGCTCCATGGGCGCCCTCACCACCAAGTGGATCGCACAAGAGAACTGCTGTAAGAAGCCATGCGTGTGCACGTGTGTATGTGTTTGGGTACATGTGGCAGCTCACGTTGCGCGTCGGACCGTGTTTTTAGCAGAATGGATCTACGACCCCTGCGCGACAGAGACCTGCACAAACTTCACGTGCGAGCTGGAGAATGGTGGCGACCTGTGTGGGTGTCCCGAGTTACCTGTCAGACATGAAGGTGAGCTCATTCTAGAAACTGTTGGGTCAAAAAGAGAATGATCCACTACTTGGGTCTATTTCACCCACTTTTCTGGATGGTTTGGGTTGCATCATATCAGCTGCTAGTTAGTATTGAGCAAACCTAGGTATTTTGAACGGAATCTCCATGCCTGTATCTCCAAGCAGAATTAACCCCGCCCGTGGCGTCGTGCCATAGAATATGATGCAGGCCACTGCCATGTGACCTGATGGTTGTGTCTCTCTCAAATGTGTTTGTCAGGTGATGACGACGTCATCGAGGCGGAGGTGACGTGCAAGCCCGCCGTGATGGAGGTGTCCATCTCCAAGTGCAAGCTCTTCCAACTGGGCTTCCAGCGCGGCGACGTCCGCGTCAACGACCAACGCTGCGCCGGCGTGGAGGGAGAGGACTACATCTCCTTCCACATCAACAACACGAAAGGACACTGCGGCGCCATTGTGCACGTCAGTTCACAATTATTCAAAATGAGTGTTCTTTGATGATGTTATAGTGACTTTTACCAATTACTTTATGTCTTAAATATTTTGCACTTTGTCCTATGAAAACCTTATATGTGCTATTTAGTACATTTGCTGGCTCGTTCCACAAGTATTTATGAGTTAGTAGCCAATAGTCATTTGTTTATTATTTTGTTAGTTAGCCGAAATAGGCAAAAACTATTATCTACATATTTTCAAATCCTAAATTTCATTAGGTTTTTCTTTTCTTTTTCTTTTTAAGCATCGACTGACTGCTGTTTTCATTTTGTTTTTCTTTCAGTTTACATTGTATATAGTAGAGTAATTAGCCAAATACTTAATTAGCTAGTTGTAAAGCTAACAAGTTATTAGGGAAAAAATAGCAAAATTAGTAAGCCACCCTAACTACTTAGCTAGCTAGTTAGTACTTAGCTAGCTACTTATGTCATTAGTAGGTTGGTTTGTAGATCAGTTAACTTGAAAGTACCGGTTAGTTTGATAGTTACCTACCTCCATATCGTAGGTTCGCTAGGTGGCTAATACGATTTTTAGATAGTTAGATAGCGATAATGTGGCTAGCAAGCTGAACAGGCAGTTTGCTATGTAGTGTTAGAGTAGAATCAATATTTGTATTCTACTCTTTGCGTGTTCAATTAACTGAATGGTGAGATTCTGGTGAAGAAGTCCCTTTGCAAAGGTAATTAGTCAGAAGCTTCTGATCACACAATTGAAGTCACCCAAGCAGTGGTCTGTTCAAAAGTGTGCTCCTCCTCCTCCTGCACATCATTATTTATTGAAAAGTGGGTGAATACGAAAAGTCTCCTCCCATCAGCAAGTTCAGCAAGTTCCCATAGGTATAAATCAGATTAGAGAAAAACAATAATACATCAGCCTGTCCTTGGATTCTTCAACCGACCGAGACCGGCACTAGGCTATACTCCCTTGTAGATAATAGTGGAAGAGAAACCCGTTGCCCTTTTCTTCTCAGGCCTGAGACAGATAAGAATACAATAGACAATCCTATTCATTGAGCTACACAGCTATAACTAAATCCAAAACGGCTAAAATATAAATTGAAACTGAAAAACAATGTTAATAATTCAACAGTAGCTAGATAGATGCTAGCTAGCTTGGTATCTTGCTAGGTATTGAGATAGATCACTGCTGTTAGTTGACTTGTATTTGTAGCTATAATATACACTATATAGCTACATAGTGAGATTGGGTGGTTGTTTTGTTCGGTCTGTCAGTCAGGTAGTTAGCAAGTTTCTTAGTTAGCAATCTAGTTACCTAGCCTGTAACTTAGTTTGTTAACTATTTAGATAGCTAGTTAATTAGTAAGGTTAGTTCTATCGCTGTCTAGTTAGCATGTGAGGTAGCGTTAGTTAGCAGGTTTACACACAATTATTCGTTGGTTAGTAGTGGTGATTGACTGTGTCTCGTGAGACAAGCCAAAAAGTTAGGACAACAACATTGACTGCTATTCATTTATCATTCTGTGTTGCCTCTGGAGGTTCCATGTGGTATTGCAAGACACTGAATTGACTTTTGTTTTGACAGTCAAACGGCTCGCACATCACGTACAAAAACACGGTGTGGATCGAGAGCGTCAACAACACAGGCAACGTCATCACTCGGGACAAAACCATCAACGTGGAGTTCTCGTGCGCCTACGAGCTGGACCTGAAGATCTCGCTGGAGACAGTCCTCAAACCCATACTCAGGTTAGCTCGTAGACGTAAATCCTGTATCCAGACGGGTTGGATGACTTTGCCTTTCCTCCCCTAGCGTGATTAACCTCACCCTGGCCACCCAAGCGGGCAACTTCATTACCAAGATGGCGTTGTACAAGAACGCCTCGTACCGTCAGCCATACAGGGAGGGCGAGGTGGTCCTCAGCACGAGGGACGTCCTCTACGTGGGTGTCTTCGTGGAGGGCGCGGACGAAAACCAGCTCATCCTGGTCGTCAACATGTGTTGGGCCACGCCGTCACGCAACAGCAGCGATCGACTGCGCTACGTCATCATCGAGCGAGGGTAAATAAATGATGATCCCAAAACTATTTTTTTAAATCCTCAACCTCTTGCTCATCCTCCTCAGGTGTCCCAACATCAAGGACAACACCATCGGCATGGCGGAGAACGGCGTGTCGCTCACCTGCCGCTTCCACGTCACCGTCTTCAAATTCATCGGCGACTACGACGAGGTGCACCTGCACTGCGACGTTTCGCTGTGCGACTCCGAAAGGCACACCTGCAAAGTGGTGAGGGGGGATACGTTTGCCTCAAGCATCCAGCGCACCGCCCCGCAAGTTGTCAAGTGTTAAAAAGAAAGTTTGTACGTGCAGAATTGTCCGCCCAAGAGGAGGATGTCGTCCAAGGAGAGGATGCTCAAAGATCACATACTCAGTGTTGGGCCCATTCGAAGACAAGGTATTTTTTATTCCATTATTTGGGCCTATTTTCTGTGCATTTTATGCTTGCCCATTTTGTACCTGTTCAAATTTGCGATTGTGAAATTGCGTCAGCGGCGGACCGGTGCGAGGAGGACAACGGCGGATGTGAGCAGATGTGCACCAGTAAGGCGAGCGGTGCGGTTTGCAGCTGCATCACGGGAACGCTGCAAGCGGACAGGAAGACCTGTCGTAGTAAGTGCGACCTTGATTTACGAGCCCAATTCGTTCCGTGATCGTGCTTATAACTCAAATCATCAACAAATCTGTTACAGCCCTCCCTAAAAAGCTAAGTCACGCGTACCTTGCTAATGTTTCTCAAGGTTTTCAAGCCCGAATTTAAAGGATAGAGTGCGCTTTTTCATCTCTGCGCTCATTTTCTAACTGTAGTTAGAAAACTGAAATTTGGCTAAATAAAAATAATTGTGCAAAAAAATTAATAAAAAAAGAGCAAAAAAAACGGGACAGTTTTGTTAGTTTAGCACTTGCTAACATGCTAGCGCCCTAAAGATTGACACCGAACTGCCCAATAATTTTTAAACTTATCATACTTGCGGTTTCTGATTATTATTTTTTGCCCCTTGAACTGATGGTGGCCGCCGAATGTTGTGAAGCTCACTCATACCCGATTTTGCTCGCAACTCAAAAGCAGGAAAAAATAAAATAAAACTACCTAGCGATGGCTCTTAACTTGTAAGCTAGGGGGCACTCTTTGTTTAATCAAGGTAACCACACAGTAAAATTGCATACATGGAGAAAAAAACTGCAGCATCATTTCTTCATGTTGTTGTTGTTGTTTTAATGTCCTAGCTTCGAGTTCCAGCTGCAGACTCGCATCTGCGCGCCTCCTGCTGAGCGCCGCAATTCCCGCGCACCTGCTTCTCCTTCGCTGACGCAGAACTGCACACAGAAAAGACTTGAACACACAAAAGAATGTCAGTTTGATTCATTACTTTCACCTCATTCTGTCCTTTAAAGTCATCGTATGTTCCAAGGTGTGTTTTCTGTCATCATCATTTGGTGGCGCTATAGGACGAGCGTTTTAGTCTTCATATGTCCTCCAAATCAGGGGTGGGGAACCTATGGGTGGCGGCATCTCATTTTCAGGGAATAGAATAAAAGAAAAAAAAATGTGTCAATACGTTTGTAAAATTACAACCAAAAATCCTCACGATTTTTCGTGAATCATTTTTTTTACATTACAGAACCTAAAATAAAAAAAGTACAAGGGAAAATGTTCTGGCAATTAAGTTGTAATATTAAAACTCACAGTCATTTTAACTGAAGCAACCCCCTTCACTCCCGACTGTTTTACTGGATTTTGACTGATTTTGCAATGACCCACAGAATATTGTGTTTTATTGCTATAAAAACACGGAATTTACCAAAAGAAAGTACCGGTAAATGTGGTAGAGTAGGAATTTTCCAAGGATTAAGTTTTATTATTACAAGGAAATAAATCGTACATTATTTTATGCGAAAAAGTGGTATTGTGTAATAAACTCGTAATATTAATTCATTCACTGCCATTGACGGCTATAGACGTCAAAAAATTCATTTGAACTATTTCTATTAGTTTAACATTTTTTCCCATTTTTGTTAAGAGTATGAATTTTTTTTTATTGTATTAAAACAGATATAAAATTTGTGATTAATCGTGAGGTAACTAGTCATAAGATTAATTACGATTAAAAAAATGTATCGCCTGGCGCCCCCAATTTTTTATAATCTTGTCTTAAAAAAATATATATTATTAAATGATTAAACAATTTAAAAAAACATTTTTTTTTTGTTTAAAAGAAAAGGTAAAAAATTAGGAGCATCAGGCGATTAACATTTGTCATCTTAATTAATTGCATGACTTTACTAGTTAACTCACGATTAATCACAAATTTTATATCTGTTCTAAATGTACAAAAGAAATTCTAGGTTTTCATACTCGTGTTAACAAAAATGGAAAAAAAATGTTCAACTAATAGAAATAGTAAAAATGAAATTTTTAAAGTCTATAGCTGTCAATGGCACATATTTTGTGAAAATAAAATTGTAATATTTGAGAAGAAAATTATCATTCTCAAGTATGAAGTCATAACACAAAGTGGTAATTTTCCAAGAATTAATTTGTCATATTACGACCAAAAAAAGAAACATTTATGAGAAAAAAAGTGTAATTTCATTGTAATTTCACACAAATAATGTATTATTGAGATTTTTTTAGTAAGAAAAAAAAAGATCGTTTTTCAAGCATAAACACATAATAGCACAAAAACAATTTTCCAAGAATAGCCATAAATTTATGATAGAGAAAAAAATAAATGTTTGTAATTTAGTGAGCATGAAGTCGTAATATTAAGAAAAGGTTCCCCAGCCCTGATTTGCTCGAGGGATTGTACAGACGTCAGTCTAGTAACACGGCACCGTACCTCAGGATTTTCCGTCATGCGTGACGTTCCCGTGTTGTCTAAACACGGCGCGTGACGACGTCTTGTCTGCTTTCTCTTCAGCTGCTTTGTTTTCACTTTGAAAGTTTTTGTGAAGGAATAATTATGTGTGATCTTAAAATCATCTTTCCTCTTGATTTGAAAATGATGGTAACAATGTTAACTTTCAGTATTTTATCCGGAATCTTCCATTTTTCAGTCCCTATGTACGGCAAACAGTGTTAGGGTCATACTAAAACTGAATTTGTCATAGAATTACAAGAATAAAGTCTGGTTTTATGACAAGAATTGTGATTATGATACGACTTTATTCTGGATATAGCCTGCTATTCTCAACATTTTACACAACTCTATCTTTCCCATGACAATGTGACTTTATTCTTGAAATGTTACAATTTTATTAGTAGTATGTTCACCCCCCCCCCCCCGATATATCTCAAATGCATTTTTATTTCTTACTTTCGAACTTTATTTGTAAAATCGTACCACTTTATTCATATAGCATTAGAAAGGTTTTATTCTTGAAATTGTGCAACCTTTTTTCTTAGTTTATAGCAAATGCATTATTTTAACATTTCATTTATTTATTGTATTAGTATGACTTTATTCTGACATCACAAAATTGGATGTCTCATAAAACTATGGCTTCTCTTTTCTCTAAATTTTCTTCAACATTTGTCTTGAAATATTACAACTCATTGTGACTTTATTCGTGAAATGTTAGGACTTTGTTCTCATCACATAAGACTTTAATCTCAAGTTCGTACGAATTTCCCCCCCCAAAACATTATTCTCGAAATTGTGCTACTTTTTATAACATTTCTCATAAATTTTCGCGAGTTTTCTTTGTCAGAATTGTATTCAAGTTTTACCTTACAATATTGACTTTATTCTTTTAACTTTGTGATTTCATTTTTTTTTTTATAGTACAACTGTATTCTCACATCAACTTCTTTGTCGCTACATTACTACATTTATCAAAATTGTGAGAAAAATTTCATAACATCATTTTTTTGTCTCGAAATTGTCTTTTTTTTCTCAAAATAACAGTAAAGGTGTATGACTTAACTCTCATAATTTTTTTCACCAAATTATTATTAAGCTTTTTTTTCCTTGTAATATTACGAATTGTGTTACTTAATTCTCAAAACATGATTTTATTTTAAATTTTTTGTTGTGCTCTAATGATGTAATGTTTTTTTCTTCTCCCTAACAATCAATTCCCCTACTGTATGTGTGTTGTGAAACAATGAAAGAAATATTTTATGCAACTTTTGAATAAAAAGTTCTCATTGACCGTGCGAGCGACTAACAGTTTGTTGTTCCACACCAAACTCATCTGGCATTAAAAGTGTCGACTGGCCCTGACCGACCAGTCAAACGTATGTCCCGATTCTTTTGTCCGTATATAAACAGTAAGAAAACAAGCATACCAGCTGAGTTGTGTCATCGCCTCAACAAAGCCTCTTACATAAGTCAAGTGGATTTCCACCCGGCCTGCTGGCCAACGAGGGACGTTTCGGGCCCCCACGTCAAAAATTCATTTGTACTATTTCTATTAGTTTTAAAAAAAAATCCCCACTTTTGTTAACAAGAGTATGAAAACCTAGATTATTTTTTTTTATTGTATTAGAACAGATATAAAATTTGTGATTAATCGTGAGTTAACTAGTAAGGTCATGAGATAAATTACGATAAAAAAAATTAATTGCCTGATGCCCCTAATTTTTAATAATATTTTCCTTATATAAAAAAAGATTATTGAAAATAAAATAAAAATATTAAAAAAGAAAATATTATAAAAAATTAGGGGCATCAGGCAATTAAAATTTGTCATCGTAATTAATCGCATGACTTCACTAATTAACTCACGATTAATCACAATTTTTATATCTGTTCTAAATGTTCAAAAAAAATCCAGGTTTTCATACTCTTGTTAACAAAAATGGAAAAAAATGTTAAACTAATAAGAAATAGTTCAAATGAAATTAAACGTCCATAGCTATCAATGGCAGTGAATGAGTTAAAGGGTTCTTGGCATACCTGGACCTGGTAAGGTGTATTTTAGAAACGTCAAAAAAAGTTTCGGACATTGACCCCCGGAAAAAAATGCCGTATTTTGCCATTTCCAGATTTTTTAATAGTTACAGTGGGCCTCGCATTCCCAAAAGTTTCACCTTGTATAATCTTACAACTTTCTTCTCATAACATTACGTTTGTTCTCATTACGTCGCATTTTTATTTTTGTAACATTACGTTTTTTTGCCATCGTAATATCTAAAAAAAAAAAAGATATCCTAATATGACAACTCATAATATTGCGATTCTATTGAAACAATTTTGTGACGACATGAATAGCGGTATGCTAGTTGTTGGCTAGCTCACGCAACTCTCCCTATTGGTCGACTGTATTCCAATTTCTAATGTACTGTCACAATGGTAAAATAAATGTAACAGTGTACATTTCTTAAACATATCAATCATTGTTTTGTCGGCTTGACTTGAGTTAGTGCCTTGATTGTCAGTCAAATTATTTTCTGCTTACTAACACGTATGGTATGGAGGAGGGAGTGTCCGGGCGGAGGTGCGGGTGGGCGGCCGGACTTGTCTTGCTTACAAGTTAATAAAACACTCAAAACGTTATCGTGCCAACACTGCATTCAAGGACTGACCTTTGTTGGTCATTGTTGAGCTTGATCTGGTTATGTATCCGTGGTTACATAACATTGTCTCGCGCGTGAGTTTAGGAATGCCTTTCACTTTGCTTACTTTGAGTGTGTAACTATTTGTGTGTTAGCACTTTTTTCTCATAATATTACGACTTGTCTTCTTGTAATATTAACATAACATACATCCCTATTTTTTTGCCACATGATATCGCTCATCATTTTATAGTCATAACATTACTACTTGTTTGATTTGTACGCACAATATTAGGACTTTTTCAGGTAAAAAATACAGTTTGTATGCCTTTTTTTGTTTTCACAATATATTCTTCTAGTAAAATAACTTTCTTATACCAATATGACTTTTTTCTCAAAATTAGAAATGTCCTTTTATAATAATTATTTTTGTGCCCTCGTAATGTTATGACTTTTTTTGTTTTCCTTGTAGCATTACGGTTCTATTCTAACTATTTTAAATTTTAATCGCCTGATGCCCCGAATTTTTAATAATCTTTTCTTTTTTTTTATTCATTCACTGTCATTGACGGCTATAGACGTCAAAAATTCATTTTAAGTATTTTTATTAGTAAAACGTTTTTTCCCACTTTTGTTAACAAGAGTTTGAAAACCTAGACTTTTTTTATTGTATTAGAACAGATATAAAAATTGGGATTAATTGTGAGTTAACTAGTGAAGGCATGCGATTAATTACGATTTACAATTTAAAAAAATATATATTTTCTCTAAAAAATATATATATTTTCTCTAAAAAATATATATATTTTCTCTAAAAAAATATATATATATTTTCTCTAAAAAAATATATATATTCTTAAAAAAAAATCATAAATTAGGGCCATCAGGCGTTTAAAATTTGTAATCGTAATTAATCGCATGACTTTACTAGTTACCTCACGATTAATCACAAATTTCACATCTGTTCTAAATGTACAAAAAAAATCCTAGGTTTTCATACTCTTGTTAACAAAAATGGAAACAAATGTTACATAGAAATAGTTTAAATGAATTTTTGACGTCTATAGCCATCAATGGCAGACGAATAAGTTAATGTTGCCCCCCCACACACACACACACACAAATGTATTATTCTCACCACATTGTAAATATTTCTCTAAGAATATGACAAGTTCAAATTTTTCCTGCAACTTTCACCGCTCAATTCGTATAACATTTCGGGTGTTTGCATTTCAAACTGACAGTTGAGCTATAGCAAACATAAAAATTTGCATATATTTATCTGCCCGCTTTAGCCATTTATGTTGCGACTCATCTCAACTTCATACTGTATAGTGCTTTCGCAAACAGTTGCAACTATAACTAAGCACTTTCCTTTCAGTCAATATGCAAAGAAGACAAAAAGCGGAACATTTGCTTTGCAGCTTTCAAGATTGATATCAGGCTCTCAGGGCGACTGTTCACACACAAGGAAAACATTTGCGAGATCTCCCAAGCCGAAGGTCACAAACTCTGCACACGAGACGCTGAGGTTTCAAAAAGTAAAAGCTGATAAGCTTTTTATTTCCTTGCATTCTGACAACACGAAAATATTTTTTTAATGTAAAAGTGAGATTGTTTTTTTTTTTTTGCTCATGGTTGCTATGCTTCAGATCCAAACAACTTCCTGTGAGCAGCTTCTATTACTGCCACTACTGCCTACATGCTTCTTTGATCCAAGGGTCCAAGGCAGCACCCCCCCCCCTTTTTTTTAGCTTACAGTTTTGTTTTGTTTTTCCATTTTGTGCCAATCAGGTGTCTTCTAAAGATGATAAGTAGCCTATGACTTCATTTGGCTTTTATTAACTTATTTTTGTGGGGAAACTATAGCTAAAAACTAATCAAGTCTCTAAAAAAATTTGATTAAATGTTCACCAAAAATGGCAAAATTAACATCCACCTGCCAAGAGAAAATACAAGAACTGTCATTTGGGCTGTTATGAACAATGCATTCTGAACAATGTTATGTAAGAGCACCTGCTGATATTTATAATAGTTAATTTTATGACTTGCTCTGATTTGTATGGATTCCAAAGCAGTTGTCGTATATGCAAAATGTGTGTATCTCCAAATTGCGTTTTAAAGAAAAATCAACCAAAAAATATTAATCCAGATTTTTTTTTTTACTGTTTTTATTTTTATTTTTAACAATAATGTCAGAAGAAATTCACAACATTTGGAAACATCGTCATGGTTGATCTACTTCATGGTTATTGAGTCATCATTTTGCAAGATTACAATGTGAATTTGCAAGATTAAAGCCAAAAGGCTTAATATTGCAAGAATTAAGTGATATGTTTTCGAGAATTAAGTCGTAATGCAATCGCAATCACTACTACTACTACTATACACACCAGCTACTTTTTTAGTAGGTTTTATGTTGTTGTTTTTTTGGTTGGTTGGTTTGTGACTGTGTTGTGATGTTTTTTAAAATAAAGAAAGAGATGAAAGAGATGAAAGAGATGGAAAACGTGCGGCATTCATGTACTGTTCTTTTTTTGGTGGGCCGGGGGGTAGTGTGGCAGTAGTCTAGTAAAATACCATTTCAACACAAATTTTGAGCTTATTACAGTGTACACTTTTTGTTATGATTTTTTTGTAATAACAAATTATAAACAATGTCCCCCCAAAAAAAGACGAGGCAATTATTATTTTCGGATTGGTCATGTTTCCTACGACCCCTGAAGGCAGCACTGCGCCGTCCGTCTGGTCAGGAGAGGAGGAGGACGAGGCGGAGGAGGGGGCGTTCATGTCCGCAGTAAAAACCAACACACTCGCAAGATACTCGGCCGTTTGTCTTCTGCTGGGCTCTTTACATTCACTACGACCCTCACACGACACGGCTGCCTTTTCTTCTACACTGCTTCGTCTTGCACGTAGCTTTAAAATCCCTGGATTTGGGATTTTTTTTGTTGTTTGTTTTTGTTTTTGGAGCGTTGCAACCGGCGTCAAGCAGCATGCCGTCCCCGCGATACTCGTACACTGTGACTGCAACGGAGGAGCCGGCCGCGGCTCTCCCGGCGGCCAAGTCCAACGTGCGACGTGCGCCGTCCTTGTCCCGCTCCAAGCTCATGTCCCGCTTCATGGGACTCATCATCAACCAGGCCAAGGTGAGCGCTTCTCAATGTAAACATCCAAACAAAAAAAAGAGCATTTTGTTAGCATTACTAACTGCATTGTTTTTGACAATTACAAGTATGTTGCGTAATAATGTGAAAACATGAACATGCTGTGAATTTTGTAAGTTATCACATGTATACATTTGACAGCACCCTTAAATGCCTGTAAGAGCAACTAAGCGTTGTTTATTAAATGTAAAACAACTTTGAAACTCCTTAGCTTAGCACTGGCTAACTAACATGCTATAGGTACATAAACCAAAGGACACATTTGTTTAATATACAAATTTTCTACTGAATTTACTAATCTATTTACTATACATATAAATCTTTACAGTTTTTGAACGAAGGGTGGAAATTTAAACATTTATCACCAAAATAATTGATGTATCTATCCATTATTAAAGATTAATTAGTTGCAGATTTAAAGCGAAATATATGAAATGGGAAATGACAAATTTGTATATTATGTTGATAAACTTCTATATATCTTATAAATATATCTTCTGCATTTATGACATCGATGCCACAGACTTCCGACTTCCGGGTTTTGCACATCAGCGCCGTTTCCGGCCACTTCTGACCGCGTTCCAACACTCGCACCCCCAACAGCGCGCAGGGCGTCTCAGCTCTCTGAAATTCTTCGGACAACTGAGACAGACACACTACACACTCGCATCCGTTGACGGGAACGCGCAACCGAGATGCACAAAGACGGAAGCGCAAGTACTGGGACGCGGCCCACATGTCGCAAACCTGAACCAGAAACAAAGCTGATATGTGAAAACCCGGAAGTCCCGCCTCCTCCGTGGCATATACCCCATTTAATTTTACTTGGATTTAGAGCCCTATTAGCAAAGCAGAGCGTGCTAGCACACAAAGAAGTAAACGCACGACAAGATGTTACAACTAGTCATTTGTATGCTAATTTTTGTGGTTTGTTTTTGTAATAATTTTCCACTTGGATTTTTCAATTTACAGTATATATAAATGTAATGTACACATTTTGTTACAGAAAATTCTGGCAAAAAAAGTTAGCCACATGCTGACGATGCAGTCACTAATCCACAAATTTGTAACACTTAAATGTATCAATTTGAATTGAATTTCAATGTAATTTTGACTTTGGGAATTTTACCAAACGGTAGCCTCAGCCTTGTTAGCTTAAACTTGCTAACATGCTAGAAAATGAAAAAGAAGCTAAATGGCTAATTTGTAAATGTTGCGTTTTCACCGGCTTTTTCTATAAAGTTGATTATCTTATTTGTGGTTTATCACCATTTTTTTTACCCTTTTCCAACCAAGAACTTTGCCTTAGTTTTGCTACTTTAGTGCTTGCTAGCATGCTAAAGCTACAGCCACAAATCAGGACATTTGTTTAAATAGATTATAGATTTTTCACTTGTTTTTCTTGTTCTTCTAAAAACTTGTAGTTATGATTCATGAGCTCTTGTTTTGAACTTTTCCCAGCCCGGCAGTCCAATAACCAAGCGGGGTTTATAAGCCTTAATCTCTGTCTAGTTTTGCCTTTCCTAGCTTGCTAAAGATACAGACACAAACCAAATAAATTGATTCACCTTTTTTCCCTATCGTTTATAAAAGTTTCTATTTCTGATTTTTGTTGTTACGTAGCAGTTGTCTTAATCTGCTATAGTAAAAGGAGTGCTTGCTAACTTGCTAGCACACTAAAGATACAAACACTATACTGCTAAAAAAATTAAATCATTTGATCTCATTGGCCTTATATTTAAGATTGATGTTGTGGCCACCAAAGCTTTGTTAGCATTTGCTAACATGCCCGCACGTTAAAGTTAGCCAACAATAAACAGCTCGTTTGTAAGTCAAGCTGTGCAGTTTGTTTAT
Source organism: Leptonotus elevatus (assembly GCF_054856555.1). Taxonomy (NCBI): domain Eukaryota; kingdom Metazoa; phylum Chordata; class Actinopteri; order Syngnathiformes; family Syngnathidae; genus Leptonotus; species Leptonotus elevatus. Next base: position 10,386,877 of record NC_141254.1, read on the forward strand.
CCAGTCCCATGTTGACACGGCCTTGAGCGGCCTTTACATGCTCGCCGCTTTACGACACTCCCCGCACAACCTCGTGCTGTGTTTGCCAACAAGTACAAAATGTCCATGGTGTCACCTAAATGCGACACACTCTCGGTTTTCCTTTTTTCGGGTCGGGGCGTGTGTGTGTTGGGATTAGGGGTCATTTCAAGTGGTCACCTGCTGAGCGGAACGAGCCAGTGACCATCTGGTGGAGAAGAATTGGAACAGAGCGTCCTGTATCCTCACTACGTAAAACCCAAGAAAACAACGATTCACAACATGACCTGATAACTCCCGATACGAAGTGCGAGCTAATCTTATCAGCCACACTAGTAAAAAAAAGAACGAAGAATAAGAAGACGCCCTGCGCTATACTATAACAAGACAAACAGAAGAATAAACAGCTTGTGTTGCTGAGTTTGAAGCAAGTTGGCAAACTCGAAATGTGATGCAACTTGACACCGCGTCATGTTCCTGGACGAGCCTGTGTCCCGTGTTTTTGGTGATGTCACGGGCGACGGGTCAGCGTGTACCCAGACGCTTTAAACCAAGCGTGAGGAACGCTGCTACAGACAGCGTGACCGACTGCATTTCTCTCAGGGCAACACTGGAAAATTGGACTGAGCTTTTACGTCCAGTGAAAATTTGCTAAAATTGCAGGTGGTGGAAAGCCTCAATACAGTGAGTGAAGTGAAGTTTCATCAGAAGCGTTCTAAAAATATTTTATTAAGGTTGAAAAGTTCCTTAGTGCTACTTTAAGGCATACTTTATAATCATTCCGATAACTTCCCGTTTGAAACTTTGTAAGTTTTCACCAAATAGCCTTAATGACTTCTCTTTCTCTGGGAGCAGAAGCAGAGTCCACAAGGCCTGGTGGGACTCAAGAACCTGGGAAACACGGTGAGTGTCCTGGCCTGGCATGCAGCTGACACCCAACCCCTCCACAAGAGTCTTCATTTTTCTGCTCTTTGTTTTTCTGTGTTGCAGTGTTTCATGAATTCCATCCTCCAGTGTTTGAGTAACACTCCCGAGTTGAGGGACTACTGCCTGAGGGAGGTCCATCAAACAGACCTGAACAACAACGGGACCAGTTCGGCCCTCGTCGAAGGTAGCATGCTGAATTGAGTTTCGGGACATTTTGTGAGGGAGTCCCGCAGGGATTACAGCTAGGTCCCATGTCATTCACTCATCCTGCCATTGCAAAACATGGCAATGTTTTCCAAGACCTTTGTCCTACAGCTAGGGAGTCCCACAGAGGTCATAGCTAGGCCCGGTGTCTTTCAGCCGAGCCTATCATTAGAAAACATCCCAACGTTATCCATCCACGTCAGCTAAGTAGGGTTTTTGTTTCCTGCACAGCCAAGAAGATAAGATTGCCTGCGATACTTTGGTCTTATCTATATGCAACAAGCCATGATGCTGGCCAAGCATATATCGCGTTAGTTGCATAAGGACGTTGAGACCTTTTTATGAGGCACAAGTACAGTAGGCCACATCAAGTTTTTGTTCTTCTATTTGACTTACAGGAGATTAGATGGCCTCTATTGAGTGTGTTTTTGTTAGTCATTGAAGGCAAATACGACTTTTGTCACGCTTTGTTCACATTTTTTTTCCTCGAGAGTTCGCACAGCTTTTTTTGGGGTCTTTTTTTATGGGGCGTCATCAAAAAAGTTTGACTTTTTTTCCCCTTAGGCTTCACCAAGAATTTTTTTGGGGGGGGGTCTTATCGCTGGATACGTGATTTTTTATTTTTTTATTTTTAATAGCATCATCAATAAATAAAAAATTACTTGGTTTGCCAAGATTTTTTTCCCAGGTCTTACCGCTGGGTAAGTGATAAAAAAACAAAAAACAATTTTATATATATTTATTTGTTTTAACATTTTTTTGAATGGCATTATCAAAAAAGTGTTTTACTTTTTTTCCCCTTAGAGTTTGCCAAGCTTTTTTTTCCTGGCCTTATCACTGGATACGCGATTTGTTGTTTTGTTTATTTTTTATTATTATTTTATTTTAATGGCATCATCAAAAAAATGTTTTACTTTTTTCTCTCTTTAAAGCTTTTTTTCTCCAGGTCTTATTGCTGGATAAGTGATTTTTTTTGTATACAATTTTTGTTAAAAACATTTTTTTTTTTAAATATATATAAATTGTAAAAAAAATAATCAAATTTAAGATAACAAAAACACAAACACTGTCAGTGCTAAAAAAAAAGACATTTTTAAAAAAATATATTATTATTTTTTTTTAATGGCATAATCAAAAAAGGGTTTTACTTTTTTTCTTTAGAGTTTGCCAATCTTTTTTTTTTTTGTCTTATCGCTGGATCAGGGATTTATTTATTTTTTGAATAGCATCATCAGCACATCGTTATACTTTTTTCCCCCCTAACGTACGCTTAGCTTTTTTTGTCTGGTCTTATCGCTCCAAAAATGTTATTTCTTAAAGTCTCAATTATTTTTCCTTAGAGTTCGCCAAGCTAATCCAGAATTTGTGGACGTCGGTCACCAACGAGACATTCATCCCATCTGATTTTCGGAGCCAGGTTCAGATTTGCGCTCCCAAATTTGCCGGTTGCAAGTAAGTCCCGTCCGTCTTGGCCTGACTTTTCCCTCCTTTCGCCAAACGGCTGACCCAACCGGCCGTTCTTCATCTTTGCAGTCAGCAGGACGCTCAGGAGTTTCTGCGTTTCCTGCTGGACGCCCTCCACAACGAGGTGAACCGAGCGACGGCGTGCCCCTCGACGTTCGTCGAGGACTTTGACCACCTCTCGTAAGTCTGCTCCCAATAAGTCACTCAATGACCATAAAGCCACAAGAGAATTTTACGATGGCTGTCATTGACGTCATGTCAACCGTTTTAAACATGACCTGCTGCCTCAGCTTTTTATTTTTTCTGTACTCGTATATAAATTCCCATGGAAATATGCTATGCAGTAGAGATAGACCAATATGTTTTTGTCTGATACCAAAGTCAAGGAGGGCGATAATCGATATTTGGAGCCGATATTCATTTTTCAGGGAAGATATTTGCATCAAAATGAAAAAATAAAAAGCAAATTTCAACTCTTAACTTAGTTGAAATTTTAAAGCATATCTTTATTGAAGAAATTTGAAGAGTTACAAATTAATGTGAGTTTTTTCCCCTTTTTTTCTTATCTAAGTGAATAGAGCGTATTGCATTCACCTCGGAAAAAAATCCTGTTTTTCTCACGCTTTGTTTTTTTGAGTCGTTTTTTTAAATTTTCTGTTTTATTAAAAAAAAATTACCTGTTTTTCTGAATATTTTTTTTTCGGTTTTTCTGAGTATTATGTCCTTGTTTTATAAAATAATTAGGCTCTTCTGTTTTTCTGAATATATATATATATATATATTTTTTTTTTTTTTTTCAAACTTGCTCTGTTTCAAAATTCTAATAAAAAAGCTCACGGACCTGCCAGGGCTATTAGCATATCTTAAAAAGTCAAATAAAAACTTAAACAAGGAAATAGCTTCCTGTTGTATTCTGCAGTATATAAAGTGCTCTAAAATGTCAAAATATCTGAAATGTTCAATTAATTCTGTTATAAATTAATCTATTATTGGCCCGTAATGATTCTTCAAAAAGGCTGACACCGATAATCGGGCCGGCCGATAATCGGTCAACCCTTACTAACCGGGAACAGTACAGTGAACTAGTTGTTGGTCTGCCATACAGTTTTGAGGTTTGCCACATTCCTCTTAGAATGTGCCGCCCATTTTATACAATGGCAGTAAAGGCAATTCTGATTCTGTCAGTTGATCAGTCAAATTTCTCTACGCAGCAATTTCTACCTTGACGTCAATTTTCCTAACAAAACTCCATCTATACTTTTATATTAGACATGGCGGACTCATGTTTAAAAAAAAAAATGGCGGTTAAACTTGACTTGTAAATGTTGTCTTCCCAGTGACGAGGACAAAGCCAAACGGATGTGGAATATGTATTTGGAGCGTGAGGACAGCAAAGTCGTAGGTAAGAGTTTATCCGGCGTCCGCCTGGCAAATATCGTCCCGAGGACCGCATGGTTCGAAAACGGTTAAAACAACGTTGTCTGTTGTAGATCTGTTTGTCGGGCAGCTGAAAAGCTCCTTGACCTGCACCGGATGCGGCTTCCGCTCCAACGTCTTCGAGCCATTCTGGGATCTCTCCATCCCCATCGCACCGGTCAGAACCGCACCAAATTTGAAACGTTCTCGCATGGTTAAGCCCTCGGCTGTGTTGACTCAAATGCTTTGCGTCCGCAGATGTCGTCCGGCGAGGTGACTCTAAAAGATTGCCTGAGGGTCTTCACCAAGGAGGATGTGTTGGACGGAGACGAGAGGCCGGTAAGACCTTCAGCCGCCTCATTTCTGCCGTTTGAAAATGAAGAACGGTCGCCCTCACTGCCAAGGATATTTTAGTTAGCGAAAACTAATGAAAAAAGTCAAACTAAAATTTCAAAAAACAATTTCTCTAACAAAATAACATAAAAACGAAAATACTTTTTTAACTCATTCACTGCCATAAGTTCATTAAAAAAAAGGTTATTAAAAATTAGGGGCGACAGGCAATTACATTTTTAATAGGAATTAATCGCATGACTTCACTAGTTATTTATTTTTTATTTTTTTTAAAGAAAAGATTAAAAAAAGAAAAGATTATTAAAAATTAAATTGTAATTAATCACATCACTTCACTAGTTAACTCACGATTAATCCCAAAAATGTATATTTGTTCTAAATGTACAATAAAAATTTGTTTCTAGGTTTTCATACTATTGTTAACAAAAGTGGAAAAAAAATTTTTAACTAATAGAAATAGTTCTAATGAATTTTTGACGTTAAGCGCCGTCAATGGCAGTGAATGAATAAAAAAAAAAGATTATTAAAAATTCGGGGCATCAGGCGATTAAAATTTGTAATCGTAATTAATCGCAAGACTTCACTAGTTAACTCACGATTAATCACACATTTTTATATCTGTTCTAAATGTACACAATTTTTTTCAATAGGTTTTCATACTCTTGTTAACAACAGTGGGGAAAAAAATGTTAAACTAATAGAAATAGTGCAAATGAATTTTTGACGTTTATAGCCGTCAGTAGCAGTGAATGAGTTAAAAACCGAAAACTAAGTGAAACTACATTTTATGTTTACAAAACTAACTAAAACTACCTATAATTATAGCGAAAATGTCCTTCGTTTTAGTCTTTGGTAATTAATTTAATACATGAGCCTTTGGGGATGATTTTAAGTATATTTCGATATAAACCGGAATAAAGACGAGGTGACGCCATCTGGCAGCAGCCAATAGAAAAGCACCTTCAGATGACGGAGCGACAATTTTGCGTGCTTGACTTTTGGCTCCAATGGCTCAACTCAGCCGAAATGCAACGCTAAGTAAAAAATGTGCTACTTTTTTCATTTTTACAATAGTGTTTATTAAATATTGTGCACAAGTATTTTTTTTTTGTTTTAATGAAAACTAATACTGATACTAACTCAAATTAAGCATTTTTTACATAACTAAAACAAAACAAAAACTGAAAACTAATTAAAACTAAATCAATTCAAAAAACTCAAAACGAAATAAAAACTAACTCAAATGAACATTCCAAAACTATTATAACCCTGCTCACTGCTTTGTTGTTTCTCCCACGCAGACTTGCAACCGATGCAAAACGAGGCAGAAATGCACCAAACGATTCAGCATTCAGAAGTTCCCTCAGATACTTGTGCTTCGTATCCTTTTAAAAAAAAAAAAGAAGAAGAAAAAAAAAGAAAAAGAAATTCAAAATGAACGACAGCCTCCTTGACTCGGCCCTCCAGACCTGAAGCGTTTCTCCGACTCCAACGTCCGAGCCAGCAAGCTGTCCACGTACGTCAACTTCCCACTCAAAGAACTGGACCTCAGAGAGTTCGCCTCCGAGAGCAGCGGTACGGCCCACGGCCTCCTCGAGAACCTTCCGGCGACTTCTGTTTTTTGATTGTTTGTCTCGGCCCCGCAGACCGCGCCGTGTATAACCTTTACGCTGTGTCCAACCACTGGGGCAACACGCTGGGCGGCCATTACACAGCCTACTGCAAGAACGCCGGCGTGGGCGAGTGGTACAACTTCAACGACGGCAGGTGGGTTTGCCATCCTAAAATTTTTTGGGCAGAAATAAAATTTAAAAAATACATACAAAATGTTCAACAAAAAAGAATTGCATCAAAATGGTGGCGTTTTAACCACAGCGGTCTTTTTGTGTGTGTGTGTGTGTGTAGGGTTAGCCACATGTCATCCAGCCAGGTGCGCAGCAGCAACGCCTACATCCTCTTCTACGAGCTTGCCAAAAATCCGACCTTTCACCTTTAGACGCCTTCAGGTTACAACAAAAAATAACCCAGCAAGAGACATTTCAGACCACTGCTGGATGAGAGCGCCACCCTGTGGCTCAGACTGACAAAACAGGTCATGGGATGAACAGGAATCCATCAACCGTGACTCTCTTCTTGTTTTTTTTTTGTTTTTTTTTAATCTTTTTGGAGGATTTTTTCCCCTCTTTTTCTATGCACTTTAAACACAGGCGACATCACCATTTGTAGACACAAAAACTGGTGTCAAACTTGACTACTTGACTAGCGTGTTGTAATTTATTCTATCAGATACAAGAGGGAAGATAGATTTCCAGTCATTTGTAAAGTTAACCACACCGAACTAGCGAGAGATGACGCTTTATTTTTGTACCGCACGGTTGAATGTACAACAGCTAAAGCAGCGCAAACAGGGAAAAAAAGGTGCTTAGTGTATATGTGTTTGTTTGTATTAACCATTAAAAGTCATTGCCAATTTACATGCCTTTGCTTTTCATTGCTGAAAATTCAAATTAACACCCCAAAAATGCATAATACTACTTTTTTTTTTTTAAACGCTTATTAAGATCATCACACAAATTTAAGGATTTTTTTTTTTGTTACATAATGCTGAAAGATATTTATTTGACTTGATTAAGGCATGGTTAATTAACATTTGTTGTTTTGTTTTTTTAACCATCCTTGAATTTCTGTGTTCATGGGTAAATGTGACCCGATGCGTTTTTAGTCCATTTGACATGTGAATACACACACGAACCGAGTTAATTCATTAATGTGACGGGAAGTCTCGCAAAACCGCTCGAGATTCAACGTGACTTCTGAGTCAACAAACATGGAGGACCAGTCGTGATACTTCATGGTTTGTTTTCAGCCGGGGGGAAAAGCAGCATAAAGTGCCTTTATTGTTTGTATTTTAAATTATGAATTTAAAAAAGCGGGATAAAAAGAAAAATGCGTTTTTTTTAAGGAGTGTAAGTGGGCTTTAGTAAACCTTGTGACCCTCATACAGAAGAGCAAAATAACTCTTAAGACATTTATTTTTAGTAGAACCTATGGTCCACCCCCCCCCCCCCCCAGATGTTTTTATAACAAAAAATTGCACGTCGTTTTTCTTCTCTACTTATAGCCCTTTGAGATACTGCAAACTGTAAAGGGCATTATAAATTAAATCCATTATTATTTATTATTAAAAGCACAAGCATTATGACGCATGCAGCGGAACTGCCACTAGAGAGCGCTATTGTGTATACGGCTCTGGTTGTCCCACTTGGTGTTGGCCTGCCATTCATATTTGTACCCTATCGTAAAATCAATGGGGTTGATGCCACGGACTTTGACCTCCTGTCCCCTTGGCAGTTATTGTTGATTTATATGAAAAAATTATTGCGGATTGTTGCCAAGTTTGTATGTCTTATAAATTCATTCAAATAAAAAAAATTAAAAAAGATGCCACGGACTTCCGGGTTTCACACATTAGCTTTGTTTCCAGCCAATAATGGCCGCGTTCTAACACTCCCACCCCCACCCCTGCTCCCCCCCCCCCCAAATGCAAGAGCGTCTCAACTCTCTGAAATGCTTCGGGCAACTGAGACAGACTCACTACACACTCGCACTAGTTGATGGGAACGCTCAAGCAAGTGGCACAAAGGCGGAAGCGCAAGAACTGGAACGCGACCCACACGTCGCAAACAGGAAACAGAAACAAAGCTAATGCGTGAAAACCAGGAAGTCGGAAGTCCCGCCTCCTCAGTGGCATATACCCCGTTTAATTTGTGTGAAACAACTCAAATGTTCTTTTGATCCAGTGCTTGTATTAAATGTCATTAGATTGTGCGTGCGTGCGGCATTAATGCCAGAGGTACAAATTACTGCCCGAGATCACAATGAACATGAAAACAGCTGAATTTTAGGGTTTAACTAATGTACCACCCTACAAGCATACCATGGGAATCAAATGCATTTTTACTAATTGAGCACACTTAGAATGTTTTCAAGTTTTAACTCATGTCTGTAATTGTATCCCAGCATGGAAACATCATTAGATTGTGCAGGGCTACCTCATGATGGAAATTTAATAAATGGCATGTTTTCTGCTCGAGTGTGCCTAGAACAAGGACTAGGGTGTGTATCTACACACTTACACTTGAACTAATTTCTGTGTTTTCTCCCAGTAGGAAAACACACCATTCGATTGTGCCACTGCTTTAAAGATTTAAAGGACGTTTCCTGCTCGAGAGCGCCTAGAACAAGGAAATGGGAGCAAGTCGACTCTCTCAGGTATGAACTTTTATGTATTTCTATTCCACATACAAACACCATATGGGCTTTGGCGGTGGTAATAGCAATTTGTTTTTGTTACGTAGCGACTTAAGTGCAGCTGTGTTGACACACGGGCTAATGGCCTTAGCAACCATGAAGGGCTTCTTCATGTGGTATGAAGTCCACCTAGACATCGACACAGGTGGCCTGCGCTAACCTTACATATTATTGTACTAGGAAGATAATTTGTCACATCATAGAGAATGCAGAAATATGTATTTTTAGTAACTAGAAATGATACATTTTCTAGAATGCAGAGTTACAACTAGCTTTTTTTTTTTTTTTTAATCCCTATTTATGTTTTTAACACACACCATAAATAATGATGATATCAATAATAACGCCACTTTGGTTAACTTGATAATTATCACGGTCATTGAGGTAAGCGAGCTAGTTAGATATTAGCTGGTTAGCGATTAGCGAGTTAACTGAGGAAAATTGGGTTCCAGAAAGTCAATTTGGGAAAGAGTGGAAAAAATAGTGACAAATACAATAACACATGAATTATTTCTTTCTGCTAGCTAAGAATGGCTAATATTGTTACTGTGCTAATTTATTATTGATTATGGTTCAAAAGGTAGTTTCATTTGCTTTACTGTAACATTTTTCTACCAGGTTTAAACACAGATCCAGAAATAATGATCATATTTCATCAATCTTGGTTATTGAGCTTCCAGCAGGCTAGTTAGATATTAGCTAGCCAGCTATTTCGCAATTAGCTAGTTACCCAAGGAAAAATACTCAAAAGGGAATTCTTTAAGACGGTGTTAGAGTGGACAATATTAAGTATTGTACTCTTTGCGTGTTCAATTAACTGAATGGTGAGATCCTGGTGAAGAAGTCCCTTTGCAAAGGTATCAAAAGCTTTTGATTGACAACAATTGAACTCTCAAGCGGTTTGTTCAGAATTGTGTGCTCGGCTCCCCGTCACGTCATCATTTATTGAGAAAGTGGGAGACTCGAAATCTCCTCCCATCAGCCCACAGTACACTTGGTTACAACTCAGTGAATACAAGAGAATCTGTTCCCATGGGTATAAATCAGATTAAAAGAAAACAATAATAATAAGCCTGACTCCCTTCCGACCGGCAGAGACCTGGCCCTCCGATTAGAGATAGCGAATGAATAGACAAACCCGTTGTCCTTTCTCATGAAAGTAACACAGATAAGAATACAATTCTATTCATTGAGCCATACTGAGTTAACATAATTATACCTACATCTACACAGCTATAACTAAATACAAAATGGTTAAAATATAAAGTAAAACAGTAAAAATGTTAACAAAGTTAACAACGGCCATGCCCGTGCTGCAACTAATGATTATTTCAATAATTGATAAATCGTTCAGCAATTTATTTGAAAAATTGCGGAATGGGATTTTGAATTATATATTAATATTTTAATTTCCATTCCATTCCATTTTGTTATATTGCAAACACTGTGTTTAATATTGTTTCGATATGCGTGCTAATACTGTACGATATTTGACTACAGTATAACCACACCTAGCTCACATGATGAATTGAAGCAGCTCTTTGTTTTCACAGGGAAGTTGTTACACTATGTACACCTGGACTTTAGCCTGCTAGCTCGGTTTTGTGATGAAGAATATTAAACAAAATGTCATGCTTAATAATATGAGGCAAACAAGATTTTAAGAAATATTTATCTACAAAAATCCCACATTCACATAAATGAGCCCTTTTTATTCAAATCTCGGTGCAAATAAATGTCTCCAACACGTCCCCAAAAAAACTGTAAATAATGGAATTCAAAGTGTTCTCTTATTAGCAAATAATTTGAACAAAATTAAATAGTGACTCCATCATAGAAGCAGTCTTGCTTCTCACACTCTGCCAGTGTACTTGAGTACTCCAAAGATACCGCCACCTGAAAGGAAAACATTTATAATGACATTGTTTTGACCACAAGTATCATCAGTTTGTTAAGTTTTAACCTGGAATAAGCAACAAATTTTAATTTTAATTTTAATTTTAATTTTAATTTTAATTTTAATTTTAATTTTAATTTTAATTTTAATTTTAATTTTAATTTTAACTTTAACTTTAACTTTAACTTTAACTTTAACTTTAACTTTAACTTTAACTTTAACTTTAACTTTAACTTTTAAACAGTGACTTTCTGGCGCAATTTTCCGATTTATCAGATTTTTTTCGACCAACTCTGGAGATCTGCAAGGGCACAGTGATGGAGCCCTCCATTTTCTGTGTAAAAGGCATCACTGTGAACCACAATACCATCAATGTCCCTTCAAGACTTGACTAGATAGGAATAGAAATTGGAATTGGTTGATGCAGGACTCTTGGGACTAAACTACGTAGTCAAGTTATGAGATTGATCGTGAGTGTCCCTTGCCAAATGGTAGTTAATTTTGTACTTTTGGACCAACTCTGGAGATATCCTTGGAGTCCGTGTTGGGATATTGAGCCAGAGTCATTACGTGAAAGGCCACAGCGTGAACCACTACACTACAAGTGCACCTTCAAGGCTTGCATTGGGTCACATCATAGAAATTAGTTAGTTTATGGATGGCAGGTGTATTTAGGACTAAAATATGTGTATGTAACCCTACTGAAACAGTTTGGCTTTAGCCTCAGATACTTCAACTCAATTGGCAGGTAAACAAGCTCGTCTCCACCTGTTGAGCAGAAGCTAAACTGTTTCAGGGGTTTTACTTTCTGAACCTGGATTTCTCAACCCAAGTGGTCAAGGTACAAGATAACTTCTGAATGTTCCTTGCCTAAATCTAGTTAATTTTGTACCCTCCAATGTACTAACTGCAATTACCTTATGGTAAACCTTTCTGATGTCATGTACGGAGGACCAAAACTGCCAAAATTAAAAATAAATAAATGAATAAATAAAGGAATACAAGTGAAAATATAAACGGATATAAAAATATAATTCAAAAATTAAATACACAAAATAAATATAAATGGAAATAAAAACAAAAACAAAATATATCCATAAATAAATAAAATAAAAAAATAAAAATAAAAAACGAGATTAAAAAATATATAAAATAAATACAAAAATAAATAGAATTTAAATATCAATCAATCAATAAAAACGCTCTGTTCTCACGTTGTCCAACCCAAGACACAGTTAGGATCGCCCCCTCATTTGAATAACATTCGTCCTGACATAGAGCGTTTTTATTTATTTCCACATTTACTTTTATATGTATTTTTTGAATCTTGTTTTTTATTTGTGTGTTTATTTTTACTTTTATGCATTTATTTATATATATATATATATATATATATATATATATATATATATATATATATATATATATATATATATAGTTGTTTTTATTTCCATTTATATATATTTTTTTAATTTTGTATTTTTTGTATCCGTTATTTATTTTCACTTTTATTTATTTATTTATTCATTTTTAATGTGGGCAGTTTCAGTCACACATGAACCAGTTCCAAGTTCTATCTTTTGGCCCTGATCTCAATAAATGTTCACAGTTCTCCAGACCTGGTCTGAAGGTACACAATAACCTTACCTTTGGCCGAGACACTCAGGATTGACCTTAGCTGAACCGCCAATGTCATAAATGTTAATGGCTCAAACAAAGAAAGAGGAGCAGTTCAAACCAAACTCACCAATAGCGGCCACGCCGGCAATAGAACCGATGGTAATGCCCGCGATGGCCCCATCTGTGAGCCCTTCAGACCCGCCGCCTCCCCCTTGACCTTCAGTACCGCTAGTGGTCTCTTCTGGTGTGATAGCTGAATTGGTTGGAGATGAGCCCGTTTCTGCTGAGCTGGATGGCGCTGACGTATCTGGATCAGGCGTGGCGGATGCTGGACTTGGTGTCGCTGAATCCCGATTAGTTGTCGTGCCTGGACGAGGTGTGGTTGGTTTAGATGGCAGTGGACTTGGCGTCGTCTTGGTTGGACTTGTGGGCGTTGGGGTTGTCTGCCCTCGACACAGCATGACTGTTAAAAACACACACAAACCCTTAAAGGGACATTCAGTGATCCCTCGTGCCATCTACTGTTTATGCTAATAGTATGCAAACAAACAAGTTGTATTGCATACTATTTTTTTTTTATATAATCATAGGTCTAGTAATCTTAATGATATTACATGGCTGTAGTCTCCTCCCGTTAGCCACTCGTTAGCCACTCCAGCCTATGGCTCCGACTAATTCCCGCTAGCCGCTCTTGTTAGCTGCTCCGACTAATTCCGGCTCGCTCGGTCTTTCGGCGTCGCTCGCCGGGCTTCACAATGGCTGCCAAGTCGCCGTTGCGCAAGTCGCCGTTGCGCTCACGCAAAATAAGAATTGGTGGTAGGCTTGCAAAATGTGATCTCTTTGAGCCACCGTAGCATGCGTGCTCCTGCGTGCTTCTAATGCTATTGTTTGACCACTAGATGGTGCTAGGGAAAACCTCACGCACAACCTGCCTGACTACCTCAAGGCGTGGGAACAAATGTGCCATTAGTCCATGGATCTCGTACATCTGACACTGGTGATTATCTCTCTTAGAGGCTGCACAAATACTAAAATGTTGAGTACTTGTGTATGACTCCTGAGGCACGCCACACTTACAAGTATCGTGTGTCACTCATTTGCCTTTACGTGTTGTATTTGGTGTTGACTTTTTGCAAACGAACCGCACAATTTGCATATCCAGCACCAACAGCTTTGATGACCTTTTACTAAAAGTATTAATCCCATGCGCCCACTGAAAGACACTCCCTGCGACTCATACGTGAAGAAAGGATAATCAGATTAATCTTTGACTATTATTGTTTTTTTTAAAGAGGACGTTCCCTCTTTGACAAACAATCTTAATATTTACAACATGATAACCTTTGGCTGTTTATGATCCAGCTTGAGGAAGTGCTACCAATTTTTGTTCTTGATGTTACCTTGGAATGCAGGTTTTTTTTTATTACATGGTATAAAACAACTACAGGAAATATCTCCAATCTGAAGATCAAGAAATGTTCTTGAGATTTCCAAACATGTGTTTCTGTATGACCGTACCTGTACCAAGGAGGCATACGGTCAGGGCAAGTAGATCCACTTTCATCCTGTTCAGAGTTAAGGCTCAGAGGAACAAAAACCAGAGGAGAAGGAAGAGAGGCTGCAAACAACAAACGACACAATTATTCAGGGAAAGAGTAATGCCATTGCCCTTGCAATTTTTTATGCAAGAACATATAATAATAATAATCACTATTCAGGTAATACTGGAAACTTTTTAGGTCGCTGTAGAATACTTAACCCTATTCATCTAACCTATCCGATTCTCACAATTTTAGACATTATATTTGTATTTTCAGATTTTACAAAATGATCAAATCCTAACCCTTCTGATATAGTACCATGTTCTAGATAATCCACCCCCCCCCCATTAAAAAAAATCTCCAATGGAAGTTTAGCTCACCTGAGACTCTTGGACTTGACACCAGGATGACCACGGTTGCAATTGTTTGCAATCCTCTTTTTATCAGCTACCACCATCCGGGACCCTCCCTTCGTGATCCGTCATTACGTCTCTCTCTCTCTCTCTCTCTCTCTCTCACGCCTTACAAATACATTGCCCACCACAAGTGCTATATCTGGATTTTTATGGCTTCCTCGTCAGTGCTGCGCAATAGCGCAACGTAGTTACGAACCGTTGTCTACTGCCTATAAAGTTGGTGATACCATAAAAAAAGCAAAACACAAAACCAATGGAATCCATTTTATTCTAACCACCATCCCAAACTTTTCCACTTTTTTTTTTCTAACTCTAATCAAGTTAACTTGGTTGTGTGGTTGGGTTGTAATATTTTGACACCTTGAATGATAATATTCAATATAGCAATATATTAGGGTGAAAAACATCTACAGTATACACTATAATCACTATTTATATGCAGAAAACAGTCTTGCTCAAGAAACTTACATGCCAATTAAGTAATTAGAATCATTTGAGATTTTTTAATCAGATTAATCACATTTTAGAATTTTAATGAATGAATTAATTAAAAAGGTTTTTCTATCCCAAACATTTTTTGCCCGCCAAATTTGAAGAGCACCTGTTATGTGTTAATTCTTTCGACATTCAATGTTATGAGGACGTCTTCAACATTTTTTGATCCGCGCCCTCATCCTTCTCTTTTTCTAATCAGTTAATTACTTGCATAATTTAAAATGGGAAAAAAATGACCCCAGTAGTTTGACATGAACAAATATTCTGAATATCATACACAAACATTTATTAAACGCTTTACTTTAATGCATGTAGTCTTATGTTTATTGCTCAAACACAACCTGTGCTGTCTTTAACGTAAAACGAAGGATAATCGGTGGTCAAAATTAATAGTATGATTAATCTGCGTTGATATATGATTAATGTGATAATTTTTTGTCATGAATTAATCAGTTAATGCTTTAACTTTGACAGCATTAATAATACAAAAACAACTTTTTCTCTTTCAATACCATGAAAACTTTTATTAATTTCTGATCTTAGAGTTATCCGAATTATTGTAATGTTGATATTTTGTAATACAGATTAGTGTCCAATACCTGCAGTACTTTAGACGTGCTTTCTGCAAAGCATTTTTTTTTTAAAAACAATATCTATGAGTACTTTTCCTTTAGAGCAGTGGTTCTTAATCTGGGTTCATTCGAATCCCAGGGGTTAAGTGACGAGTCAGTCTCAGGGGTTTGGCCTTTCTGGTAATACTGATAAAAATACAGATTAAGTTCATGTTCTCGTAGGATGGGTGCCTCATAAGCTATAAAGATGTCATAAATGTTTTTTTGATGAAATGAAACTTACTGTGGACTCAGTGGACACTTCATTAGGTACACATGCACACGCTATCCAATAAAAGAGCTGTATCAAATCGGATTTAAAAATAATAAAGTTCACGTTATTATAAAACTGTTAGTTGAGGATCCCATCCCACTATGGCAATATATTTAAATGTACATTCATACACAATTACATTTTCTTTTTTCTTTTTTTAAATTTACATATCATGGTATGAGTACTGTGTTGAAAAAGTAAACAATACAAAATAATGAAAATATCCTAAAATCTCAGATCAGATCTCAGAGTATTGATAAGAGTACCATTGCAGTTCATGATGCAAATTAGCACGCTGTTATAATATGTTAATTAGAAAAAATATAAAAGAGCACTGTTTGTTGCCCTCATTCATGCTTCTGTTAGTTTTTGTTATTTTCATAATGAATGTGAAATCTGCTTTCAGTGTTGATAAGTTATTTGTAATTAAATGTTCGTGTCAATTATTTAATACAAGACATCTGCTTATCCATCGTTTTATTTTTAAAATTAAAATTGTTTTAGTTGAATGTCCCACTGTACTCTGAAACGAAAGTACAATACGAGTAAACATGTCATCATGGAATCAATTATAAACCTGTTCTGAACTTTTGACTTATTAAACGAGTATACGACTCTGCAACTGCTTTATGCTAAATGCATGCAAACGGGGTGTGGGGTCGTCTATATTTTAATTAGAAACAAGTACGGTATTTTATTTACTCATTTGTTATGTTATTATAATTTTAATTGTTGCCGTCTTTATTTTGGCAACAGCACTTTGTTACAGTTGCTGCTCTAGAAATAACTAGAAATAAAGCTGAGTTGAGTTGCATGGTGCAGGCCCACAGTTTTTAAACGACCTCTGTGCTTTCTGTACTTTGGGCGATATCTAGTGGCCGTTTGAAAGAATGCAAATTCAGCTGTCTTTATTAACCCACCTTTCAAAACACAGATGCGAAATAAAGTGAAACATTGTATTATTTGTGGTTCAAATTTACGAAGGAAAAAAATAATCCCCAAATCGCTGGGAAACTCTTTAAATCGGAAATTAATACTTTTATTCAGAAATTCACTCTTATTTCGACAATCCCCGGGAGGAAGCATGATGTACTTCCGTCCGTTAGCTTCACCGTAGCGGTGCTGCTGCTGCTGCTGGCTGCTGAGGACCGACGCCGAGTAGGAAAACCTCGTCCCGGATGGTAGTGGACCGATCCCGGTCGGCCAAAACTCGCCACCAGCACCAGGTCGGGACACGCGACACAATGTCACAACGACGTGTGATGTGAAGCGTCGACGAAGCAGGAGGGCTTCGAGTCTGGATTTTATTTTATTTTTGAAAGCGGCGGAAAAAAAATCAAAATAAAAAAGGGTCATGATGTTGCAAGTGTTAGCTTGTGGCGCCGTAGTTTTCCCTGGCTTGTTCTTCGCCTTCAGGAAAATCCTGCCCCGTGTGTTCAAGCATTGGAGCGATGCCGACGTGGTGCTCGTTAGCGAAAGGTAAGAAAAAAGAACAGCAAGTGTTTATGATGTCGCTCGGTGTTTTCTCGTTCCATTCATTGCGAGGGGGGACGTCGCTGTCCAACCAGCCTTCTCAGCTAGCTTGTTTCTCCTCCATTGTTTTGGGTTCAACTCGGTGCCGTTTATTAACGTTGGCTTTTAAGTACATTTCCACGCTTCATAATAAGCTTTAGTTATTATGTTAACGAAAAGTTATTTCTGTGACGTGTCTTTGACTTACGTCAAAGACTTCAAAGAGGTGCAATGAAAAACTGTGGCCCGTGGGTCGTATGGGGCCCTCGTGTGCACGTCAATGTGGCCCATTATGTAATACTGATCCAATGCAACTAAAAGTCAAAAATATCGTACACAATCTCATATTGCCCAAAAATTCTAATCATCCATTTTCTATACATCCTGTCTTCCATTATGTTTGAATTGAACATATTCTAGCTAACCCTGGGTGACAAGTGGGCCACACACGAGACCAGTCGCCAAACGCTCAGACACACAAAGTCCAACAACCATTCAAACTTAATTTATCTAAACAGTGCCAGTCCTAACTTGAATGGCGCCTTGTGACCCCCCCCAACACACACACACACACACACACACACACACACACACACACACACACACACACACACACACACACACACACACACACACACACACACACACACACACACACACACACACACACACACACACACACACACACACACACACACACACACACACACACACACACACACACACACACAAGCTATATTTACTTAATTACAGGTATCTAAGTAATGTTTGGATAGGTTGTGTACTTGTATATAACCCTTAGAATAGTTGTAATGCAACATACTTTTTACTTAAGTATTTTTGTCAAGAAGAAACAGACAATGAGGTACATTCCACTACTTTTTTTTTTTTTTGATATTTATCTACAATATAAGATTGACACGAACAATTGCTTTGATAACTATAATTTTTTTTGAATCAATGAAAAGCATTTTATAGTCCATTGCTTTATGAAAAAAACAGGACACAATTTTAAATTGAACATGCAAAATAATTGATTACGATTCATGCCACCCTATGTGGCTGCACATATTGCACATACCAGAAATCACCACTTAGAACTGGTTTAATGTGATGCCGGATGTATGCAATTAAACCCGAGCTTGTCACTATGGCTACTTTAAAGAATAATCATCGAATGACAGGCTCTCATATTGCACAGTAGTGCACTTCAGTGCTCATTGGTTCACTGTCACCCTGCTTTAATCCTCTTCCGAGCCAAGCCTGGGCTGACTGCTGCTGAGTTAGCTGTGCTCTCCTCCTCCCCGAATAATGCCTCCCTATTTCCACTAATGCTCATCTGACGGGAAAACGCTCTCTCGCCGAGCGTCCGCGCCGCGGGCCATGTCAGGCTGCTTGTTTTCTCAAACGAGAAACAAAAAAATAGAAAATGTTACCCCTCGCAAGCCCCCACGCTGAACATCACGTGCTTTGCTACAACTTGCGGATGAAAAGGACTGATAAAAATTCCCCAGAGTCGTGATAAATGTTAACCCTCGCAACATTGCCCTGGACTCATCATGTGCTTTGCTACAAATTCAACTGATGGCCCCAAAGTTTTGCTGACTTCACAGACTGAATAAACCAGAAGTGGTTCTTGTGTAATCCTTGAACAAATAAGCACAAATGTGGTCTACTGATCTTTTTAGAGTATGTGATAAACATCTACTATATACCACAGGCTTTTACATCTCATATGGCACCATAGTATTATGGAATAACTCAAGTAATTGGATTAAAAATAAAAATTTGATGCAAAAGGTGCCTCAAAATTTTACAGGGGTCATTATTCCCACACTAATGTTAATGCTGACACAAGCACTACGTGGGTCCAAAGTTTGGGATCATTTCACATTTAGAAAAGAAAATGACTAAGTCTCAACTCCAAAATAGAACTAACTAATGTACTACAAGTTAACAAGGTTAGCTAATTTTATATAGCTTACCACCGCTAGTTAGAACATAAAAAATGCCTAGACACAGCTGCCGATGCACTTTCAATCACTTTGGTAAAGAAATGGTAAAAAAAAAAAAACCGGACTAATAAGCACATTCATATGCAAGCTACTTTGGCTAGGGCTGTGTATCGATTCTAATTTCCTGAATCGATTTGATTTCAATTCACAAGAGTTCAGTTCGATTTGATTGAGATTTTTCCTGATTCAATTCACTTCACTTCAATCCGATATTGATTAATTATGGAACATCAACTGTTGTTAATATCAAGGACATGATATAAACATCACAAACAAAATCAAGTTACATTTGGCAGAGGCAGTAACTGGTTAAATGATTTAGTTTATTAATGAAAGTAACATCAGCAAGGCTGAGATGAAAATATTTTCATTATTCTAATTCAATAATTTGTAAATATAAATGAATACGATTCTGAATTGTCTTAAAGTGCAATAAGTCAGGTGTTTCATAAATGTAAGAAAATAATTTTAAATTCATGTGAATAGTAAATTTCAAGAAAACAATAAGATACAAAAAAATTGGCGTTTAAAATTCTATTATCTAATGAATTTATGGGAAAAAGAGATTAAAAATAATTGATTCATGGTTTTATGAATCGATATCCGGCTCAAAAAGGAAAGGAAAATCGATTCAATATCAATTATTAATTTTTTTTAAACCCAGCCCAACTTTGGCCACAATTGAGAGTCGACATGCAGACTGGTGAACAGTTAACAAGTTAACATCCAGCTGCTAAATTAAGATCAACAACCAACTAACTTAACACTGCTATCCACGGGCACCCATGTCATTCACCAGTCTATATATTTATTAGAATTTATTAGCAACACACATTTTTTCGTGGAAAACACTTTGAACACTTGTCAGTGTTAATCAATATTTTTTTTTGTGTTAAAAAAAAGGCATCTAGAATGGGAGTCAAATATATGCTGATTTTTGCTACAAGCTGGCCTGGTTTTTGTCCCCCACATTTGCCAGGGTCAACTGTACTCCCATTTACTACACTGCCCGTGCAAAAGCGGCAGTGACGTAGCTCGCCGCTGTCAGACATTGTGAGTGTGACGGCACGTGAAAGAGCAAGCGGCCTGCAGTGCGTAAACGCGCCGCGAGTGAACGCCAAGTTGAGGTTTGCGTGACAGGAAAGCGCAAATTACCCGACAAGGCAGCGAGGAGGAATTCCCCCCCCCCCCCTTTTCCTGTTCCCCTCCACTCTCCCTCTTTCTGGTCACGCCGGCGGCCTGTCAGCGGCAGCAGCAGGGAGAGGAGGCTGGGGGGTGTTACTGGCGGACACACAATGAATGGGCTGTGCAGAAATCTGGGTCTTGTGACACTCCTGGAAATGCTTGTGGCAATAAGGGTTAAATGTATACAAATGCGTGTTAAGTTGAGGTGGAGTTAGTGTGACGGGATAGTCTAGTCTCAGATCAGGCTTGCGGTTTTGTAGACGGCCATCATGTGGTACAGATTAGCACCAGGTGACTGCAGGTTCAGCTCGTTGCCACATAATAAACGCGACCATTGTTTCACCATCCTGCCCTAATTTTCCAAATTTTGGGAGCTGCTTTGGTGTTGAAACAGAACTAGAGTTTTAAGGGCAGCAGTGTTGCACAGGAATCATTGAAGGGGGAAATCAAGTCAAAAATGTTCATGAGAATAACGCTGGTATGTTTTATGCAGCCCCACTTATCTAAACACGGTATTCTTATTAATCCTATGTTTGTAGAATATGAATTAAGTAGCAAAATCCACCTGTTTTGATCCATCTCGGGGGCGGCCATTTTGCCACTTGCCGTTGACTGAAAATGACATCACAGTGCTGAAGGGCTCAGCTTTCAAATGTCACATAACCAAACCCAGAAAACAGGTGAGCCGTGATTGGTCACTAGCCCTTCGGCACTGTGATGTCATTTTCAGTGACGGCAAGTGGCAAAATGGCCGCCCCCGAGATGGACAAAAACATCTGCTTAATTCATATTCCGCTAATGCAATATTCATCAGAATGCCGCGTTGAGACTAGTGGGGAGCGCTTATTATTAAAGAAAATGTTCGACTTTACTTCCCCATTAACTTAACTTAACAACATTGTCTAAAATCACCTTAGCATGACTGCTAAGACTCTCAATAATGTTGAGGTTATTTTTTTAATCATTTCATTATTCTGCTTGTGTCTTTTTCGCAGAGTGGTATCCTCCATCCATGCCGTCATGGCAACCACAGCAGGAGTCGTCATCGTGATGTCGTGCCGGGGCAACGTCATCTATAGCAGGTTAGTTGTTGAGTTAGTTGTTGAGTTAACACGTCCCTGTCACAAAACGTCTGTAATGTGATGTAACTCCTGTAACATTAATATGTTGGAACCCGTTCTCTTAGTAACCGTACCGGAATGTGTTAGCATTGCAGCATTCAAGATAGCCGGCAAGTTGCAAATAGAAGGGGGCAAATAACAAAATGTTCCAAAAACAAGTATTTACCTAGTATAACCAATACAGTTTATACAGTCTAATACTGTCCTTGTGTTGTGTACTCACATTGACATAAACATACAGAGTTGTTCTGTCTTTTTTGTAAACTAGATGACATTTGTCAACTAACTGTTGCCATTCAAGGCTGGAAGTTGGCATCACACTAGTCTTCCCGTGTGTGTGAGTGTTTTTTTTGTTTTTAGGAAAGTGTGAATGTAAGATAATGCTAGCCTCGTAATCCTACCGAGTCAGCGGCCAGACCCGGGCAGTCCCAGTTTCAGGCTTCTAATCTCCACAGGGCCCTCCCCTCTCCTCCCCTTCCCTCCCCTGTGGGCTTAATTCCTTCACAACGCTGCTCAGTTCTGCTGTCCTGTGACGTGCACAAGGCCGGGAGGGTTTATCAGACACATGCTCTGCAGTCAGACTCATGAATACGCTTAATACCCTATCACAATCTGTCGCTGCCTCCGGCCTTCGGCGTAACACTTTACTCCACATCACAGTGACCTCAAGAAGAAAAAAAAATAGAGACTGGAAACACAAATAGACCAAAAGGATGATTGTAAAAAGCCCAGAAGATGCATTTAGCTTGAAGAAATTGGTAACGGCACTTTTATGCTAAGTTTAGAACAGTAAAAGCTGTTTGGGCCTGTGAAGCCGGGATAGTGTTAGCGTAGTTAGCTACGTAAATAGCATGAATTGAGATTACTGGGGCACGTAAGAAGACGCCACGCTTTGTCTGAGAGAATATGTGGTATGTCTTGTATGAATTCCGTTCTTGATGTTAACACTTGATCGAAATGGGATTCAACTTGAAAGGTACAGAGGTGAACAAAATAGATACAAATTGAGTAATTTGGCGGCAGTCTTTTCCTAGCCGTGTTGTTTGTTGTGCCTGACTGCGCTCTTAATCTCCACCCAATGACCATAAGTGATAAAGAACCCTGGTGGAGGTCAGAGGTCACTAGCCCGGCTCAGCCCCTGCGGCTTTACTCCACTCAGTCCACGTAATTAACCGGCGCCTTTATCAGCGCTCATTAGGTCATCTGAGCTGTTTATTATGCCAGGCTTACGTAAGGTTGCCTTTAAATCCGTGGCAAGGGCACAAGATTGCACACTCGAACCCCCAATCAAATGTCAACTCGGCAGCCAAGCAGTCCACAACGTTTGTCAGTGAATACAACTCTCAGAATGACCGTTGCACTGCCGTGTGTTGATAACATCCTCGACATAGATTATTTTTTTTGATTTTGATTGAAAGTCAATATACTCTTTTGAGCTTTTAAAGGGGAAGTAACCTTAAACATTTCTTGGCAATATTATGTTATATGTGACCTCATTAGGCTAAACATGACATTCTGGTTAATATTTATTTTTGTGGAATTTGAGTTATGAAGCAAAATCCAGCCGTTTTACATCTATGTCGGGGCGGCCATTTTGCCACTTGCTGTCGACTGAAGATGACATCACAGTCGCTCAGTGCTAAGGCTACGACAAGACCAATCACAGCTCCTCCACTTTCTGATGCTGAGCTGTGATTGGTTGTTACCTGAGACCTGAGCAACTTGTAATGTCACTCGACAGCAAGTAGCAAAATGGCCGCCTTCTGATATTGATTAAAAACTGATGGATTTTGCTGCTTTACTTATCCTATTCCACCAACACAATATTAACCAGATTACAGAATACCACATTTAGACTTGTGGGGAAGCATAGAACATACTATTGTCAAGAAATTTTGGGGGGTTGACTTAAAGTGGGGTTTTCCCAAAGAGCACAGATCCTACCGAATTTCGGAGCTGTAACTGAAGACCGCAGGAAGATTTTTTTTTTTCCTATTCCACAAAACCCAGCAACTGCAAAGTTGAGCACTTCCATACAGCAAGCAACACAGATACAGTAGTTAGATGGCATCTGGTGTGACTTTTAAAAGACTTGAGACAACAGCATTCAACACAACAGGGCCAGGCTACAGACCTCTGGTTTAAAATAGAATTCCGCTCTTACAGCAACCACGTAACTTGAATTTGTATGCAAGTCAGAATGCACTGAAGCCTAGTTAAGCGACCACTCCAGGGTGTGCGCCGCATCTCACTTAGTCAGTTGAAATAGGTTCAGTCAAATTTATGTATATATTCCATGATAACTTTCAAGAATTTTCACAATAAAATAGGAGATTTAATACCTAGAACTACAGCGCCTCCCTGGGTCAAGGTTGGGTCACTTATGTAGGGGGGGGGGTGTAATAAGATGGAAGGCTCTAAAATTATTAGCAATTCTTTAACGAGTTTGCCATTAAGCAGATCAAGCAACCGTTGTCTGTTTCGCCGCACTAACCGGTTGTATAAGTCTGTCAAAGAATATTTATTCAAATATGAGGCTGTCCTAACACCATTATTGTTATTAACATGGGTAAATATGGAATTTGACTTTTTTTTTTTAGGGACATTATCCTGAATCGTGTATTTTTGCTTCCTCCTCCCACCTCCCTCCCTTCAGGCACTGGTTGGCCACTCACTTTATCATCTGGTTCGGCGTCCCGTACATGACGTATGACCTCCTGGCCATGTACCTCAGCCACTACCACCGCTTCCGCGTCAAAGGGCACGAGGAGTACAAGCGGCATTCCCTGGAGACGGTGAAGGCCTTCGTCGGTCGGGAATCCCTGCTGGTGCTGCATCACATCGCCCTGCTCACCATCCTGTTGCCCATCACGCTGGTGAGGAAGGGGGTCACAATTATTATTAGTATTATTATGATCAAAGCTTCTGGCTTTTTTTCTTGTGGAAAACCCTAATGCACGAATGGGCCACCAACAGAAATGGACGGTGCGCGCATTCCGAATTAGTTCGAAAACAGGAAATTAACTACAACAGAGGACTCATAATTATTGATGACATTCTTTCAGATAACAAAAACACCGGCCCACAATTGTAAGCCTCCGGAGATAGATGTACTAAGAATGGACAGGAAGTCGATCGTCCTGAGAAAAAGTGATGCCATTCAAGGGTCTGAATGCGGTTACCGCGAATGAATCAAAGCTCAGGAAAAAACACTGGATTGCGACAATCGAATGAGCATTGACTCATTTCGCGGAGGGAAGCGTCAGGCCGATGGAAACGCGGCTGTTTGTTTGACTGGGAAACAATTGCAGATCACATTACGCTACATAATTTAGTTGCAGCTGCAGTCCTACTCTCTTAACTCATCTCTCGTCTGCTTGTCTTGCCGATTAAAACTGGTAAAACTCGCTACGGCATCATTTGAAAAGTAAAATGAAAGGGTAAAAAAAGTTGGGCATCTGCATGAAAATTTAACAGGTTCTTTCTAGATAAACACTAATGTTTGCTTTGGCAGTTTTTGAGTCAGCCGGCTAACTGAGCAACTGCATTTTTGCACAGAATGTTGTTTCATTAAAAAGAAAAAAATGACTTTTGTGAAGTCTGAAGTACAAATAAGGTGCAAGAACTCAATGTCAGGATTTAAACATCATAGCACGATCTTGGTGTCACGGAATACCCAAACAAACAGACATGTTATGACTGTGATGCTACTTCAGAAGGTGGGAAATTGCCAGGTTGTCCCCCCAATCCAAGGATGTGGGAAAACAACAAAACTACTGCCTACAGGCAGTGTGAAAGGAGCTACATAAACGTTTAATTACTTGATGATGTAGAAATGATTTAAAAGTGTCAACTTTATAAAACCGCAAAGAATGCCTTGCCCAGAAAAGGTCATACAGAATTTTCTTAGATAAAATGGCATCTTTCTGGTTTATTTTGGGTTACCTTGAGTTAAAGTCATGCAACCGAGGGATTTACCGATCATACCCTTAAAAGGAGACCGATATAAAAATAGGTGTGTGTTTCAGGCTCTCTCTGCCAGAGGATTAAGCATGTCACGCATCCTACTGGCACACAGGTTAACAAGCATGGCGGACAGATGGCAAGCGTCAATCCGCAAATATCCTTTTCTTCTCTCAAGACCGGAGGCAAACCAGCTCATAATTACGGGCGGCGTGTGAGTTTGACCGGTTTTCCCGAGGGTTGGACTGCTTGTGACTGGTCGTGGGGTGGGGGATGAGGTAGTGCGGCCAGGTAGTTGCGGTGTTAAGTTCCCGGCAGTCTTTTCACGGGCAGATGGCCGAGTAAGCTCATCCTTTATTCATCATCGGCGAGCTAGCTAGCTCACCAAACTGGGGCTTTTGTCCCGCGTCTCCGTATCCATCTCGTTTGTTGTCTGATGGCGTCTCTAACCGCACTGGTCAATATTTGAAAAGCTTCGTTCATGACTGCCCACTCTACTGGATTTGGCAGTAGTTTGAGCCTTGTTGAGGTCTTTATTTAAAGCCACTTTTTACAAGTATCGCCTGTTCTCACACTCTTGCTCACGCTACAAAAGTATGCAGGCTTAATGTGAAACATCATAGATGTGCTAAAGAAGATTAGCAAAAAATGTTACAGCAATTGTAGACTTTCCAACAGGCGCTACTTGAACACATACAGAGCAGCAGCACATACGAACGTAGCATAAAACAATAGACAGGCTCCCCGATTATTTCTAAAGGTTAATTTGGGGACTTTATTTAGTCTGAATTTATTTAGACTTGAACCCATAAAAATTGATCACTTCAAAATAGTGGGGTAAGGAGAACGCTGTACACAGATTAACAGCTATTTAGTGGAGCCCGCTGACATGGATAGGCAAAGAACCATTAATAATTTTAGGACCGGCACACCCGATAATGTTTCAGGGCACACCAGCAAAAAACAAAACCACATTTGTTGGGTGCGGCACACATTTACTATCGCTAATTACTTCTAAGCAGCCCTTATGCATAAAAGCAAGTTTGGCTTCTCGCAATAGTTCCCGGTATAAAGTCTTAGATGGCGTCCTAGTGGCGCAAGAAAGGTTATAAACCTGAGCAAGTACTACCGTCGTTAGAAACTGAACAATCTTAATGGAGCCGAGATTTATTTGCTGGGACGTTGTGTTAAACGATTCAATCGAACAGTGTTCCGCAATCCTAATGGAGAGATTTATTTGCAGCCTTGTAGTGTTTTATTATTTCTTCTATGAACGGTTCAATTCAGAATCAACCTTTTCAGTATCCATGACCAACTCTTACATTCCCTTCCAGAGTTTGTCCTTGGATGCCAGCTGTGTTTATTTCCCACCAAGCTTGTGTTTGTTTTCCCTGATCTGCGTGTGCTCTACTTATTTTTCTTTCCATTCCTCAGTTCTTCCGTAAGGATCAAGGTGATTTCTTCATCGGCTGCTTGTTTCTAACCGAGCTCAGCACGCCCTTCGTCTCCCTGGGGAAGATACTAATTCAGGTGAGGCGGCCCGGACACACCCCGGGAACGGCCTTTGTCTGCTTTATCCTCTTGGAGACAAAAGTCTCCTGATGTGGACGGTACATTCTGAATGATTTACACCAAAAGATTGACCATGAGGATTTTTGAGTGAATGGGTGCCACTGCTGAATCCCTTGTCTTAATAATCATCATTATTCAAGATGTTGAATTAGGGTTGGGGATTTGGGTTAGGAGTGAGGTTAGGGGTACATTTAGGAGGTTAACAAGGCAAACCAGCATCATGGCCTTTGCTGACATCTACTGTCCGTTTCTTTCACTGCTTTTTGAGACAGCTAAAATGGCATCCACTTGTACAGAATTAAAAACATGAACACATGAATTTTTCAGGATGGGTTCCACAGGAACAAAAAGTGAATTTATTACATTTGTGAATAGTGTCCTACTTTTGACATGGGGGGAAAAAATGTATGACCCTCTTGTGTCCTCCACCAGCTGGGCCTCCAGGAAGGCTGGCTGCACAAGTACAACGGCGGCATGGTGCTGCTGACTTTCTTTGCGTGCCGCATCGCCCTCTTCCCCTACATGTACTGGGCATACGGCCGACACTACGGCATCCCGCTCTACGCCGTGCCCTTCCACCTGTCGCTCGCCGCCAACCTGGGCAACTCGTGCATTCTGGCGCCGCAGGTCTACTGGTTCGTCCTGCTGTGCCGGAAAGGCTACCGCCTGTACCAGCGCAGTCGGCGGCCGCCCTCATCACCGGCTAAGGGCCAGTGATCTGCGGTCACCTTCTCATATCCGACCTCCCACCATTGTACTGTAGTCCAGGAGGACCGCCGTGTTTAACCCCCCCCCCCCCCCCCCCCCTGCACAATTTCACCCTTCCAGTTTGGAATCTGCTGCTAACAGCGGACCTCTCCCAAGAAACTACTACTGATGTTTGGCATTTTGAGCCTGGTCCGGCTGTGGATCTTATCGGCGAAAAGGAAGTGGAGCAAACGCATGATGGACACAATCATTCTCCATTTGCTGTGAAGGTCTGTTAGGGTGCGAGCGAGCGGCCGCTGCGACAGGTATTTATTTGTATTATTTTGTTTTTAAGAGTAGCGGTTCTCTGTCTTGTTCCTGCTGACTTTCTTTATCAATATTTGTATCAGTCGTTTCATTTTTCAATTGGCTTTCCAAAACTGAGAAAAAGTGACTCATTTGTTGTTTTTTAACCTGATATTAAATAAGAAATTGCTTAGAAAATTAATAATACATATGAAATATAGTAAACAAGAAGTTTTTCTGTGCACAATGGCAGACATGCTCATTAGAAACATTGGAAGTCACTGAGTGTGAATGGTACGTTAGCTTGTTCACCGCCACAATCAAGTCAACCAAGACGTTTAGACGCAGTTTGTGTATTATTAAAGAACCATTTTGTTCCTCTAATGTTATAATATTGTTGGTGGATCGTGGTTTTGTTCCTGACTGATTGCGGTGGCTAAAATGTTAACGCAAACTAACATATCTTGTAATGTTCGTTACCATCAAATTCAGTCATGTAGCCCGATTTTCATATTTATGATCTGAGCTTCAAAGTCACTTGTCAACAATTAATATTTTTTCATTTTTGGGATTTATTTTTTCTAATTGATGAATGAAAAAGTCGAGTAGATACACAAATTTTAATCGCACATGTCAAGAGATGTTCTCTGAACAGTGATAGGCAGGCAGTATTAACCGGAGATGACGACGTGCTAGCAACCGGAGTGCAGTATTAGCTCTGTATGCTAGGTGCTTAGTCATCCATCGATTGTTACATGAAGGCTAGTCGGTTTTAACGTGAATGATCCACTGGAAAGCTAATATATATGAAGTTTTCTCTCCACGGTCAGCCGGTGCCTCAGAGACGAGCAATAAGGTGAGCTAGCATTAGCCGGTTAGCACAAGCTACCGGCAAGGCTTTGAGGGCTTTATACACTTTCAGGTTTTTTGGAGATTTACATCATCACAAATATATCTTAACCTTTAAACTACTTGACACATGGAATCTATTATTCACTTAATCATTATCTTCTTTTATCCGGCCAGTAAAAGTTGGCATTTTCCCGCCCTTTTCCCCGACATGTCGCTGTTCTGGATTTGCGTGGGATGAAGTCGACTCGGCAAAATTCCACCTATGAGGTGCAGTCGGAGCCATAACAGAGCACAAAAGCTACATTCAGTTCTGGCTCAGATGCGGGATATCCATGTAAAAGAGGCTAGTAGCGACTGCTAACCATATCATCGTAGATAACAACTTTTCTTTTCAGAAGAAATGCTGCACTGTTTGTTACACGACCAATACACTCAGTCGTACACTGTAAAGCTTTATAGACGACAAACTGACTCCGAATGCATTAAAGCGCGCTTTGTGTTTCACTTTAACCCCCGGAAAATGAGAATCTATGCAAAAAGACGGCCACGTTGCATGTTTACAAGACCGACATCAAGTTAAATTGATTTAAGTCTTGCTGGTTTATATAGTTTAGAAATTTATTTGTTGCTGTATTTCCGTTCATCTTGTCAAGTTGCATTCCAGGCGAACTATTGTGGGAAATTCCTTATTAATTCTTTGAGCGCTGGTGACGGAAGATGGCCGTCAAGTAGCACTAGCCTTATTAGTCGTTAAGATATTTGTTTTCGTTATTATAAATATCACTTAACAACCATTTTTGCTTTGTGCTTTTTTTGTCGGTTTTTTGAGCACGTGGAAAAACCTAGCTGGATTAGTCAGGCATGAAGTGGTGCTAACAAACAAATTTTCAGTAGATACAATTTCAAATAAGGCCGGTTTTTTTCCTTCTCTTCCTGTGTGTTTATAATGGCGCACTGCAGTTTGACAGTTTTTTTTAACACATCAGGCCCTTTGCTTGGATTAGCTGTGCTAGGTGGGTATGACATTTCTATACTGCTCTGCACATTTTTAATGCTGCTTGCAGTTCTAATACCATTTCTTGAGCTGAAGTTGCTTTAGCAGCATAGTTTGAGTTTAATTAATTTTTTTAACCCTCTTTTTGTCTGGATTCACACTGCAGGGCCAATTTCCAATTTAATGCTAATGCCTGATTATTATTTTTTCTTTGTACGTTTCAAGTTACACATCCGAATGGTCTGAATTCCCCCCCCCCCCCGCACAGATTCCAAAATTCCTATAGAGCTGAGAACAACTGATAAAACTAATAAATTAGAACAAACGAAGAAACACTTGCCCTGCAGCTAAATCCAGCCTTTTGCCAAGCTTGTCCGAAAGGCCCTCAAACCTTAAATTTGTCTAACATAATACACTCAGATATTTGTATAATGTAGTCTAATCACTGAAAGGCTTTCTAAGCTTATCGTTTCATTTTGATCGTTTTAAGTTGATCCTATTTGCTCAGGGTTTGACGAAGATAATTTAATTAGAACATTGATGGTGTACATCATCCCACTATGACAACACTATGACAATTGGAAACTATCATTACACAATCAATCTTGTACTGCTTCCTGATATCTTTCTTCTGGTTGGCAAACCAAAGACTGTCGGGCACTTTAGTTCGTCCTAGCACGTTAGTAATATGGAGAACATGGTCATATTTATAACAAATGTATTTTTTTTGTATAATACCAGTAAACCATCTCTTACAAAGGCTGCTACCCACACATAAATAATGATATTCCCAAATTTGTTAGTTTTTGATTTTACGGATCCTTCCATTAATATTTTGTATAATCTGTTATTTGTGTCAAAATGATCAGAAAAATGATGTCATTGGCTTTAGGGCAGCTATAACACAACAATGTGGGATGGCAGCGCTAGGTGTTAGCATTATCATGTAGTGAAAAAAAATTCAATAATCTTCAGTAATGACAAGCTAATTACAAGTAACTCACCGTTAGCTGATGCTATACTAGCTAACTAGAGGCCTTTGCTGTGCTTGTCAACTACGTATCGACTAATACTAACAAACACCCTGATTCTGGGGATTTTAATAGTCAAGCGCTTCATTTTCTCAACTACACACGATCTTAGTCGCCTCAGCGCAAACATATTAGTATTGATAGCGTCTTTTCTGGCAGCAGCGTTAACATAAACGGTGGAATGTGTTCATTTTGGGATGTCGAGCACTTTGTCGTCGAGTGAGGACCAGATAGACGCACGGAAATGTTGCTACATGCTCACGCTCAAAACACTCACAAGGGAGGGCTTGGTTGTGTGACTCTGTGGCCGAAGAATTTCTTTCTGATTATGAAAAGGTTTTATTTCATTTTTTTGTCTTCATACAAATTTACCAACCAGGGTAACAGTTCTGCCTATTTTTAGAGTCTTATGTTAAAAGTGAAAATGAGTCAAAGCGCATTTCATTGAAATTGAAGTTCCAAATCTGAGGAAAAAATGATCCATTTCATTTCACACATTTTAAAAACATTGCTTTTTATTTTACTGATACGATGTGAATGCAGATGTGTTCTGACAAAAATGCACAAATATTTGAGCTGTGATGTGATGCTAGGGGGATTTTAATCCATGGACAGAGAACCAAATTTGGTTCCCGGTGCCTTGAGAAAAAAAGGAATTAAGTTGGCAGGCGGCGTTTACAGGTTGTAGCTCTGTTTATCATCACCAGCATATCCTGAATTACGCATGAAGTTAGTTGGCAATCATTTTGAAAACATATTTTGAAAATATATGTGTAATTAACATTTGATTTGATTTTTGTTGCTTTACATTTAGAGCTCGAGGTAATCCCGGTTAATTTATTCACATTTAAGTTAAAATGGTAGGATTTAAAATCATTTGAATCAGCTAGTGTTTATTTTAAATTATATTTATGTTCTCAATATGTATATCAAAGTCTTACATTTGGTTGCTGTGCTCCTGTTGTTTGTTTTGATTACTTGCAGCTTTCTCAGATTTAACAGTTGTTTCCCAGACACACTTTGGGTCAGTGAACGCACCGCCGGCGCAACCTTTTTATCACTTCCTGCCCCCACCCCCTGCTTTATTTTTGATAACGTTCTAATGTTTTCATTATTTCTCACGGGTAAATAGCAGATTTTTTTTTTGATGGCTTGGACCTTGATTTGTTGCTTGATTATTTTGGGGGACTGGATAGTTTTATGACAAAATTTGAAGAAAAAAACTGATGTGAAAGATAACGTTTGAACTTGGGCACCCCTTTAAAAAAAATCAATAAAGTTGATTTGATAGTCTTTTGACCTGGTGTGGCTGTCATTTTGTCATCTACTGTAAATATCAATCCAGTAGTCCTAAAAATGGAGGAAAGACAGTATTCTCCATATATCTGTCATTTGAAATTATATATTTTTTAGATGTTTTTTGCTTTGCTCTCTGGCTTCATAAATTGTAATTTGACATCCCGGCCACTCTGAGGCACTGTTCATTCAAACTGAAGCTGTTGAATGTTCCTCTTAGCACCATAAATGGTCAACCAATGTCCCATTTATTGAATTATTTAAATTAATACACATAATGTTATTTCTTTATTTTGGAAAATTGTATGTTTTTTTGGAGAGGGTCTTTCTTCTGTTCCTAAAACAAAATCCAGGAATGCATCTGAACTACTATTGGAGATGGTGATCAATCATCAATCATGGTGAGCAGAAAGAAAATCCAGGAAAATGGTCTACTGTAAGTATAACCACTACTAAAATCCAAATACTTTTGTCCATCGTGTCTTATCATCGGTTGCCAAGAGGACCCACACACAAATAATACAAGCCCCTCCTAACCATTCCGTTTCCCCCCTCCACCTCCGTTACGTCCCAAAATACATAGTCAAACCAGATGGCACACTGAGTGTCCGGGGGAACGGAGAGGAAGACTCACCGGCAAAGACTGGAAGAGGATGGGACAAGAACCAGATCCTTTCGGAAGGTTTGTTTGATGCCTAACCCCCGTTTGCAAACCTGATCTGATTGCCTGACCTTGTCCCCCTGCCAACGACATGTATTTATGTGCACATTTTCCATTAGATGAACGGAGACGGAAGATCAAGTTAGAAGGGAAAGAGAACACGCATGTTGAGAGAAGTCCAAAGTCCTTGATGGGACTTTGAGTAGTTGGTAAGGACTCTTTGCGACCCTTTTAAAGTGTCCTTGCTGGATTATTAGTATGGACACTGGAGGTATCTGTTGAGGCTTTCGACTGGTACAGAAAACACGACAGAGACCTCTTATTTCTGGACTCCAACCTGGTACTACTAGACAGCCATGGACCAAAGCGCAAAGGGTGCCGAGGAGAAAATGGTCAGCAAGGCGCTGATTGAATTCAACGCCACCTTGCAGGCGGCTGTGAGGGAGGTCCACGTGGACATGAGCGCGTTCAAGCAGCGCATCGAGCAGCGCATCGAGGAGATGAGCGCCTCCAGCAGGCCCCTGGCTCAGGCGGTGGGCAGGCTGCAGGAGGAGAACCTGCACCTCCGCTCCAAGTTGGAGGCCCTCAGCCGCCTGGTAGAGTCTCTCACTGGGGAGCAGATCGACAGGAACTCCCCCACTGCCTTGTCGAAAGGGAAGAATAAAGACCAGGGCGTGGAGAACGGGCTCGCCGAGATGAAGTCTCGGAACCAGGAAGGCCAGAGTGGCCTGGTGGGTCTAGCTACATCCGGAACCCTACCACCATGGAGAACAAAGGAAATTAATGTAAGTATCCGTGGGAGATCCCTCTCAATCATTCATATAACCCGGAAATAAACCAAAACTTTTGAATTCTTGAGGATTTTGATGCTAAAAAAAATAAACCTACCAGTTGCTCTGAGGTGTGTTTTTAGTTATGGTTCAGCAAAACCAGGAGTTTGCTACTGCTGTGAGAGGTTGTGAGAAGATATGATTATTAGGGTTGTGAGGGAAGGAAAACTATTGGCCTCAACAGACAAATAAGAGATCAAGAACTTTGTAGGTCTAGCAGGGAACTGGTACAAGGTGCCTAAGATCCAAACGGGTATGTAAAATGTCCAGTTTTGTGTGAACGGGTTTAGAACCTATAGTCAAGTGAAAGTTCATCATTTGCCTTGAGCAGTTTCTGCTTTAAGTGTGGTTTTAGGTGTATTTAAAACTTGGGGACAAGATGCAAAAGCATACCAACAGTTGCAAGGACCTGAGCAGACTAAAATAAACCAAATTACTTTTTTTTCTTCTTCATTTTTGTGGGTTCTAGTATTAGTTCTGTAAGGTTCAACGGATATCTAAAATATCTCGTTTTGTACAAATAAAATGACTGATGAATGTTTATTAGCTGAGATGATATCAAAGTATCTCATTGATGCTAAAGCGCTTGCAGAGTCATAGATATTTCAGTCCGCAGTTGAAAGTTCTGATAATTTACCCTTACAGGTTTCTCCCTAAACTGCGTTTTTAGGTATGGGTCCACAAAACAAGGGGTAACTATGAGGGTGCAGTAATTTTCTCAGGTTGGGAACCACTGGACCTGAACAGAAGTATCCCAAATAATTAAACTTTTTAGTTCAGTGGGTAAGCAAAATGTCTGGTTTTGTGCAAATACCCCAAAATCAAAATCCCATGACTACCAATCATGAAGCAGAAAGCCAAAGTGACAATGTGGAAACAAACTAACCTCTCTCAAAAATAATCATTAGTGTAAACAGTTTGGGCTAAACCAGGTCCAAGGCCATTGGTGTCAAATTTATCAACAGTTGAACTGAACTGAAAATCCACCCCCTTGAATTGTCATTCTTCCAACGATAGTAACATCTCATCAATAATATCATTTCACGCGATTATATCCTCACACACTCACTCCCTTCCCTAACGTCCACTCGTGGCCCGCAATTTATTGTCGCCGCCAAAAGGTCACGGCTATTTTTGACTCCACGCTTTGCAGTCCAGAGCGACCTCATTGGGCCGGGCATGTGCTCCGTATCGCCTTTCGTCATTTTCCTTCTTGAACGCAGCCCATACGTATGAATGCAAGGCAAGCGGGACTAGCATAATAATCGATAACCTGATCGTCAAAGAGCTCTTAAAGGAACATGCATAATGTAGAACAGCTCTCATATTATCATGTTAGGATGTAGTCACATGGCAAAAATAGGAATCGTGCCTCGCAGCCTACCCAACTCTCAAATCTCTTAATGCAAAGTTGAGTTATGTTTATCGACCTGTCAACAATAAATAACCCCAGGAAGAAGTGTGATGATAACCAGAGACAAAAATAGAACGTCCTGCGACATAGGAAAGTGTCTTAACTGCCAGGGTTATAATAGTTTTACATTTTTCATTGGAGTTGTTGTTTGATTTCATCTTTAGTGTTTTAAATTCTAGATCTGGGCTCCTGTCCCGTTGTCACGCCCCTGACAGCACACACACAAAGGCTGAACTTGAACCCAGCCGCTTTGCATCTGTCAATCTTGGTCATCAACCAATTGGAGGTTCCACTGCATAAATCTTTTTGCCGATCTGTAAGAGGTGGCATGCTGGCGTTTACGTGGTTTCAAGAAGTTGACAGAGGTGGACCGGGCTCAGGTTTTAAATGGATTACGGGTGTCAGACGGAGTCAGACTGCGATATCCTATCGCAGCTATCGCGGAGCCCACAGATCACAGAGGCGCTAATCTCCCATCGGTGGCGAGTTGACAGATTGGGGCTCTGGCAACTCTCGTACCCACATCCCCACTGCCTGTTGGTCGAAAGCAAACGGCCTGCGGTGTTTGGAGCAGGATGGGGGGATGCAAATAAAGGCCACGTTTCAGGGTGATATACTTAGGCGCTCCCCATGATTTTGCAAAGCATCCATTTTGGGTCTATATTGGGACCCAAGAACAGAAAGGAAACTCTTGCAAACGGGGCCGATTGCATCTGAAATAGCCTCTCAGTGGGAACATACTTGGCCTCAGCTGTCAACGTCGAGAATCTTTCAGCTGCTGGAGATGTTCACAAAATGCCTGTAATTTAATTGGACATATATTCCATCATTCACATTCAAATCGGTGGACTAATCATTTATTTATGACAAAATGTTTAAGATATAAAACCGAGTTCGTATATACTGCATACAAGTTTGAAAATATACACAAATTTGATAACGTATAATATTACAGATTCCGATCCTTGACCGAATACCGTGGCTTCTTCCTTGACCCTTGATGATAGCAACTAGGGCCCCAACAGAAAAAAATCTTCTTTTTTCCCCCATAATATATGACGAGTTCGGCCAGCAAATTTTGCATTTCCAAAATTCCTTTCCTATTCTCAGTTTGTACGTTAAACCTGAGAAGCATATGTAAAAGAAAAAAAGTATTTTGGAGCCATATCCTTAACCAAACAGGAAGTCCGCCATTTTGCATTTATTTGGGGATTGGATTTCATTTTTGGCCTTTTATAGAGGTCATATTTTAACAAACTCCTCCCACAGAATTTATCCAATCGTCTTCAAACTTTGGATTTCTAAGGTGGATGTTTAAGGTATTGAAAACTTAAAATTTCGTTGCACGTAGTTGCCGTGGCGATGTACTGTTTGCAGAGGAAATTATGCTCTTTTTGAGGATCAAAACCTGGGTGAAAACTTTGCACACACACAAGGCCAGGCATCACCTATATTTTAAAGGCTTTTTGTCCTATGTGCCAGTACCCCAACGTGCAAA
The DNA here is from genome assembly GCF_054856555.1 of Leptonotus elevatus. Taxonomy (NCBI): domain Eukaryota; kingdom Metazoa; phylum Chordata; class Actinopteri; order Syngnathiformes; family Syngnathidae; genus Leptonotus; species Leptonotus elevatus. The sequence continues at coordinate 10,423,362 of NC_141254.1, forward strand.
TACCCCAGGGTGGCGAGGGCCCTTTATGGCTTCTCACAGCTTTAGTTTTACGTACTAGTTACCATCATGCTGATAAATACCAATAAACAACACACTATAGATCACTATATCGCGATAGACAATTTCAGGATGTCCGTTGGGCTACATTGCTTCCATCTATGAGTTTATTTTAGCGCAAGTGGGCTTAAAATGCCACTGTGGAATGGTCCACGATGTCAGGGGATACACCCTGGAACGTAAACAGTCAACAAGAGTCGCGTTGTCGCGTTGCTAAGGCCGACACGCAAATAGAAAGGACGACAGCTGCGTGGGTTACATCACATAAGCCAGCTAGTTGTAATATCGATCATGATCGTCACTCCCGTAATTTGACCTGTTTTGACCCTACAGCATTATGTGAAACAAAATTTGGGATTTTTTGTACTATGCCAAAAATAGGGGATGGAGGCCCAGGCAGAGAAGCACATTGGCTCCGTGGAACAACAGAAGAAGAAGCAAGGTAAGCGACCGTACTTTATTTTTTTTTTTACAGTTTTATCTGTCACGTTAACATCCTAAACTTCAGCTTGGTTGGTGTTTGTCAGAAAGTGTAGTCCTTGAAACTTGAACTTGAAATTACACAAAGGACAAGACAATTTAAAGGCATTAGATGACCTCTGCCATGATTTTTAACTTACTCGTTGATTAAATCTGTGTTTTGATGCATTCAGTCCAGGAGACGTTTGACAGTCCCACCGCACCTCATCTTCCCATCACCGCAATGGCCAGAGTCAGCGCGGAAGCTCCAGTTGTTGCCCATTCTGCAGCTCTTGTCGTAAAAGCGACAACAGAAAGCACAGTAAAATCATTCAAAAATATAAATGGTGAGAAGAAAAATTGCATTATTTTCTAATACAAATAGTTTGTAAATCTAAAAGTTCACAACCATAGTGAAAATGTAACCGATCTAGAAGTTGTTCTGTTTGCAATGGATGATTTATTTTTGGTTTAGTATTTAATGAAATAATGAAAGATGGGAAAATTGTGCCATCTGGTGGGCCAGTGACATCTGCTCAGAATCTTCTGCATTTTTCCAGATGCAGAACCCCAACCGCATCTTCCCATTAGTGCCTTGACTTCCAAAGCCAATCCGGAAGTAGCAGCCAAACCTGCTCACTCAGCACACAAAGTACAGGATCCGTCCGGGGAATATCATCCGAAAAAAGGTCAGTTTACACTGCAGTTACAGGCATTGGAGAGTTGAGACTTGAGAGAAAGACTTTGAACTAGTTCAAACTGAGTCAAGACTTTCACTTTTTTTTTTAAATCAAGCCAAGACCAATGCTTAAGGAATTGAAACTGAGTAATAGACTGCCGAGTTGAGACTGAATAAAGAACCAAGCCTTTTAGGAGTTGAGACTAAGTCTAGACCGAGTTTTTGCAGAGTTAATGGCCAAGACTTTGAGAGGTTGAGACCAAGACTTAAAGTATTTGAAACCAATACTTTGAAGGCCAAGACTGACTCAAAATCTAGACTTTGCTCCGTTCACACCAAGACTTGAAGCAGTCGAGATTAATTCATGACGGAAACTTTGAGTTGTGGCCAAGTCAGGAACAGTATTTCCTCTCTCAGGTGTACCTGGATCCAAGGACCTTGCATCCCAGGATCAGTCAGGCTCTCCATCCTTGGCTTCTTTGCCACATCTTCCCCTCACAGCTGTGAACAGAAGCAACCCCGACACTTCTCCAGCACCTAAACCTGTTCAGACTCCATCTTTGCCGGAATCCCAGAATGTAAAACCAGGAGAGTATCCATTTCGACGCGGTGAGTCCTTAATACCAAATCAATGGCCGTATCAGTTTTTTGGGTTTCCTTCTGAAATGGATTTTATGATTAGACGTCAGTGAGGCCAAGCCGCAATCAGGTCTCTCGACCTTGGTCAAAACCACTACCGAGTCATCAATAATTGCTACATCGGCATCCCAGGAGTCAGCTGTTAAATCTGCGGAATACCCGTTTAAGAGAGGTAGGTCCCATCCAAGGTACGAGGATATTGTGAGTCTTGAAAGAAGATCTTCTATCATGTATGCTTAAAAAACGTTTTGGTTCCTCAATGCAGCTCCAGTTCTTAAGACGCCGAGTCCGAGTCTGAAGAGAAGCGTCAGCTTCCCTCAACCGGCAGGTAAAAACGAGTAAATACCATTATACAGTCAGTATGTGTGGCTCGGCTCCAATTTTTCCAATTTTAATTATTTCCAAATTTCTTGGCCCCGATTCAAGTGAACTGCAAGAAGTTCAAACCAATCTTTTTATCTTCAGCATTATTTGCATTTTCACCAAAATCTAATTAATTCTTACTCAGTCTATGTGTGACCGATTGCCAAGACTTTGAGGAGTTGAGGCCAAGTCAAGATCAAGACGTGAAGGGGCTAAAACTGAGTCAAAACCAAGATTTCAGACTAAGACTGTGAGGGGTTGAGACAGTCGTCCATGTTATTTTATTTTTGCGTGACTGTTACTAGCATGCTAGCTTATAATGCCAACCAGTAACAAATACATTTTTCTCTCCACAGAAAAGTTGCTTCCTTCCAAATCAATCATAAAAGCAGGTTTCACACCTAATTTGGAAAAGTAAGTCAAGTCTGGACCGTATGCTGACGTATGTAACTTCAAATTAATTGAGCTGTTTTTTTTTCTCCAGGAAGGCCAACTCCCCTGCGGTGGAGTTGAAGCAAAATCCGACCAAGTCCAACACTCTTCCTCGCGCTGGCGGAGCTCAGGCCAAACGCGCCCTATTCGAGAGGATGAACTCCGAGCCGATAAAGTTTGTACCATTTGAAACAATTCCTTTTACTGTAAACCGGGTACACATAAATTTGGGGATTTTTTTTATACCCCAGCCAAGGGCCCAATTATGGAAAGAATTTGCTGACCAATTGATTTCCAGATGCTAATTTACTTTTCGACTCTACAGGCCTAAAGATTCGAAGCCCAAACTGAAGCGCTCGCAGAGTTTTGGCGTTTCCAGCGCCAGTGGTATAAAAAACATCCTGTTGGAGTGGTGTCGTTCAAAAACCATCGGCTACCAGGTACACAATAAACAGCCAATTACCATACGTCTTTTTGTGTTTACTTCAGAGATCATCCAGCATCACAAAATTCTTTAATGCAGACACATTGGATTTCGGCGTTTCTCCACATTTGACTAATATTAGCAGGAATGAGGAATTTCACAAATGAAGAATTTGGAAAAACATTCCAGCACTACAACAAAGTCAATAACAGTCTTGATTGGAGGTGTCGATATTTGACATTTTGACAAATATCAGCAAAAGCTGGTTTAACTGAGCGGTGAATGCTTGCGAACGTAGCAAATTTCAGCTTTTCATCAGGATTTGTAAGATGTTCACAGACAATTTTTACTTTACTTTTTACTTGTCGACATTTTGAACATATTCACACAATTGTTCACTGTCTGAAACTTTTTACGAACTCTGACGGAAAATCCAAATTAGCTACATTCACATGCATTTGTCGCTCAGTGAGATTTAAATTTCTACTTTATAAAAAAAAATATACGCTGACACTGGGAACTCGATACACTTTTTATTTCTAAGAATAAAAAGTTAAAATTAAGAAATGATGTTGACATTTTGGAAAACTTTTTTTTAAGGTAGAGAACCATTTACTTGCTTAGTTTTTAATTTAGCTTAACACATGTTGACAACCTGGAAGCTCCCTGCAATTTTTGTTATAATTTTTCAACAAAGCTGTTAATTCTTTATATGTTTCAAATTAAAATATATTTTTTATTTTGACGCTAATATTTTTTCTAACTGCAAATGAATATAGTCTTGAAATATCGGTTATCGCCTCCTTGACTACTACTAATCGGTGTCTTGCTTGAAAAAAACCCATATCGGTCTATCACTAGTCTTGATCAAGAAATAGTATTTGAATTTATCAGGAGCTATAAACAATCTTAACAACTTCTTACCATTAACAACGTTAATAAAAACCCGTAGCTGTGACCCAATTTGGAGCCCCCAAAACTCAGCGTTTGGGAAACTGAATTCATTTCTTTCTGAAACTGATCAAATATTCCTGCCGCAGAACATCGACATCCAGAACTTCTCCTCGAGTTGGAGTGACGGTATGGCCTTCTGCGCCCTGGTCCATTCCTTCTTCCCGCTGGAGTTCGAATACCACACGCTGAACCCCGCTAACCGCAAACAAAACCTGCAGCTGGCCTTCACTACGGCCGAGTAAGTTCTTTCATCGCCGAGTGGCGTTTTGGTTTGGATTTACGAACACGACTGCAACCATTCGAACCAGTGGAGGCCTGGTCTTTACTCAATGACAGATTAACATTTTGTTTTTTTCTTATGGAGAATAGAAAGGTGTGTCTACCTGTATTTTGAGGGAGGCGTTTATTCATTTGTTTATTTTTTTTACTGGATACTGTCTCATCTTTTAAAGGGATGGACATTATTTCAGGAAATGTAGTCTCACATAATGGGGAAAGAGCATTTTCCTATTTTTCCAGGCAGGTGTTAATATGAGGGAGGCATTTATTTTTTTTCAATGGGGGACTCACTAGGGTGCAGCATCTATCAGAGGGATTGTCACTATTTCAGGAAGTATTTCATGGGAAGATAACTTTTACTAGTTTTCTTGATGCATAATTGGAAGGTGTCTACATGAGGGAGGTGTTTATTCTTCTGAAGTGTATGGCAACTATTAGGAAAATATGGTCTCGCATCAGAGTGGAGAACTTTTTCCTACCAGGATCCATTTCCGTTGTTATCTGGAGTTCTCTGTTTGACACAATAACCACATTTTCCCCGGTTCCCTTCCTGTGTCAGAACCCAGGCCGACTGCCTCCGTCTGATCGAGGTGAACGACATGCTTGAGATGGGCGACAAACCGGACCCCATGTGCGTGTTCACCTATGTCCAGTCCCTCTACAGCCACCTGAAGACATTTGAGTAATTACTGTCACTCTGTATCAGAGAAGACTGCGAAGATGCACATTTTTGTTCTCAAATAACCACAATTTGAAGAAGAGTTGCGGAGCAAGTGGTCGTGTTGTGTGTGTTTCTTATGCTGTTGCAGTGTTTACAGAAGGGACTTATGAAGCTAAGCCCCACTATTTAACAATACAATTGTCACTACTGCTGATGTGAATGTCAGGTTGTGCAAATACAATGTGGACATGCTCCAGAATAGCATGAGAGGCATTGTGCAATGTGTCAAAGTAAAGTCATTTTCTAATGTTCTTCATTCTAGCAAATTCTTTCAATATCTTTAAAATACACTGGATAGGCTACTCGTGGAAGGTCGGATCAGAGATTCAAACCCAGAACTTCATTCCTGTGTAATGAGGCAGACTTGCTGCCAGATGAGAAAATACAGTATGTGACCGATTACATTGCATACATCGCCACCTTCTGGCCAAATGAAAACATTGCAATTACAAGAGCGCGTACACTCAGCTCACTTAGGCGCACATGCCCTTCTTTGACCTCAAATTATGCATTTAGAAAGATAATATTCATACACACACCTCTTCCCATTGTTACTAGGGTGTTGCAAAATATAAAATCAGTTATGAAAATTCTGGCTATTGTTTGGATATTTGTTGATTGCCTGAATGGGGAAATAACATGCTAATGTTTATTTTACATACTAGTAAATTGTTCATTTTTATGAAAAAAATATAACTACTTGCAGTCAAATATCAAGTCAAAGTTGTTTGTTGTTGTTTCTCGAGGGTCACAAAGACACCTCATCCCACTGTTACCAATAAATATGAAATTGGTTTATTATCTCTTCATGAACATGTGATTGTTTACATCTTTCATGGTTGCGTGAATTAGAAAATATAATTTATTTAAACAAATATTTTAAACAATTCAAACACATTGCTGGTACAAATACTGTATATAATTATGCATACTTAAACAATCAAATGTGAAAAAGGTTTTTCCGATATTCCGTGAGGGTCCTGAACGCACCTCTTCCGAGTTGCCCAAAGTATCAAAAATTTGAATTACATATTTTTGTAACGAAAATATTTATGCTTAGTTATGTCAACTATAAAATGCTATTACTAAAAATGCGTTACATATTTATTTATTATATATATTTTGGTCCATACAGTATTGTGCAAAAGGTGAATTTCAACCACAGTTGTGTTGTTTCCGACGTTTCTCGAGGCCCGCGAACGCACCTCTTCCCATTGACCAGGCATCCCTTCCGGTAGATGAGGTCAACTTTTCCCTAGATCCGCCATTTCAGTCTGGGAGTTTTCTTGTTGCACATTAGTTTGGGCGCTTCTAGGGTCATTTTATCACACAAAACACTCGTCTACAAGCCTTTAGTCTCTCTCCGATAACGTAGAAAGCCTCCGCGTGGCTCCGTTGCTCGCGAAAACCCGCCTCAAGTCGTGATAGCGCACCATTTTTTCCCCCTTTCAATGCCGGGGGAGCGTCCCTGACCCAAAGTTTTTTGTATGAGTTGCGGATAATAAAAGAGAGGAGAAGGGGGGGATTAGGGCCTCGAGCTTCGGGGTGTTCATAGTTCAGTCATGGCCGGTAATTTTGACGCCGAAGACCGCGCGAGTTGGTACTGGGGCAGGCTGAGCCGCCAGGAAGCCGTTTCTCTCTTGCAGGGACAGAGGCACGGCGTTTTCCTGGTGAGGGACTCCATAACCAGCCCGGGGGACTACGTGCTGTCCGTGTCCGAGAACTCCAAAGTGTCCCATTATATCATCAACAGCATCAGTAACAACCGACTCTCCGGCTCAGGTAACGCTTCTTCCTTCTGTTTTGTGCCCCCAACTCCTCGTTTTCCTCATCTAGTGGAACTATTTCAAAAATGCCGTCCGACTTGCTAAGGCTGTGGCCCCCGTTGCTCCGCCTTCGGAACGAAACCGCCATAGTGGAAAGTCCAATTTAACGCGTTTGGCGACGTAATACCACCGGACCTTCACTGTACCCCCGAGGCATACTTATATTATGTTTTTGGAGTGTGTGTTTTAGAATTCGGCTCTTGTAAAAAAACACGCTACAGCTACTTTAGTTTAATATAAATGAGAAGTTGTAGGGGCGGTGTTAAGGCTGTGGTGCGTTTAGGACCTAGCAAGTAGCCTACATCGCATGAGTGAAAAGAAGTGTTAATTGTACAAATGTAGGAAGAAAAATCAACATTGTGACCACCCGTACACTTGAATTCAACATGACAAAATTAAATCATGTGTCTCATCTGTGGAATTGTGTTTTGAGTTGTATTTAAAGTTAGACTTGATGCTAAAGTAGTACATTTCTAAATGCAGTTTGGTTACGCTGGGCTAAACACCCCAGCAAAACAAAAAAATACTTTATTTTAAAATTGGGTCTAGCCATACACTTAAATTGAAGCTGAAAAAGTGAGTCCAATTTCTGAAATTATGTATTAGTTAGACTATGCACTAAAGTGGGACATAAGTGCACATGAATGCAGTTTGGTTGCTCTGGACTCAACACCTCACCCGACAACCAGCTACAATTAAGACTTTATTTTCTAATTATGAACACCTGTACTTTTGAAATAAACCTGATAAAAGTTAGACTATTTTCAAAGTGTGGTCGCCGTGCCCTGAAATTGAACCTGGAATTTTTTTTAAGTCATACTTTTGAAATTGATTTCAATTGTAATAAAGTTGGACATTGGATACATGAAGTTTGGTCGCACTGCTACCGTAATTTAAGATGCTAAATTATCCATAGGTTTAAATGCCCTGTGATTGGCTGGCAACCAGACCAGGGTGTAGCCAGTTTCTCACTATAAAAATGAATGAATGAATCTTTCCACTGCTGATGTGGGCTGGGTTGCCCGCTTTGCTAACTCCTGGATGCTTCTTCCTTTTTTTTGAATGGGACTGGGCAGTCTGTGCTGTCACAACCGGGGGAGGAGTGTCGGGGGATGACTGCTCACTTCGGCCTCCGTGGAATGTCTGTCATCCGGCCTGGTCGCGCACTCGCACAGCCTGGCTTCTGAATCTTACAGCTTTTTTATTGCACATCATTTGCCCTTTTTCTTGGTCGTCTTCCGCTTTGCAATGATTTAACCATCTTGTGTTCCCTGTATGGTGTTAATGTAACAGGGAGAGTGAGTGGATGGGTGTTCCCAAAATGTCTTTATTTGCTTGTTCTGCCTCCCTATTTTTTATTTTATGTTAGCACATTGTAACATAAGACAAAGAGAAAAACGAGTGCTGTCAAAGTTAAAGCATTAACTAATTAATTCATCACCAAAAATCATCACATTAATCATGTATTAACGCAGATTAATCAATCATTTTTTTCCCCATTTTTTAATTATGCAAGTAATTAACTGATTGGAAAGAGGATGAGCGTGTGCAGTGTATCAAAAATGTTGAAGGCGTCCTCATAACGTTAAATGTCGAAAGAATCAACATAACAGGTGCTCTTTAAATTTGGTGGGCGAAAAATATGGACAAAAAGCCTTTTTAATTAAGCGATTAATCAAATTCTAAGATGTGATTAATCTGATTTTAAAAAATGTAATCGTTTGACAGCTCTAATAAAAACATTATTTATAAAAAAAAATTAAACGGCCCCCTTGGTTTCATTTTTCTGTACTGTGTGCATAATTAACCAAGCTGTCATTCTTTCGCCAGGCATGGCTCCGCCGCAGTTTCGTATTGGGGATCAGGAGTTCGAGGCCCTGCCGGCCCTGCTGGAGTTCTACAAGATCCACTACCTGGACACCACCACTCTCATCGAGCCCATCACCAAATCCAAGCACATGGGATTCATCAGCTCCTCTGCCGGCGGACCCCCGCAGCAGACGGAGGAGGCGGAGTTCGTCCGGGCGCTTTTCGACTTCCTCGGCAATGACGATGAGGACCTCCCGTTCCGCAAGGGTGACATCCTGCGTGTGCTGGAGAAGCCTGAGGAGCAGTGGTGGAACGCCGCCAACCAGGAGGGGCGCGCCGGGATGATCCCCGTCCCCTACGTGGAGAAGTACCGGCCCGCCTCGCCCACGTCGGCCGGCCCGGGAGCCCCTGTGGCGGGCACGGGACAAGGGGGTCAGGTCGGGAGCGTTGCTGCCGGCGCCGATGGAACTGGTCAGCCCCAGGCCCCCGGGGACCCGGGCCAGTACGCCCAACCGGTGGTCGCCACCCAGCTCCCTAACCTACAGAACGGGCCGGTGTACGCACGGGCTATTCAGAAGAGGGTGCCCAACGCCTACGACAAGACGGCACTGGCTTTGGAGGTAGCATTTTTTTGTTTTTGTTTTTTGTTTCCCGTTTCCCCCTTCTACCCGGGCCATCCCCGACATTCACCGTTGTCCTCCTTTGCCTCAGCCGAGAACGCGTTGTCCGCTAAATGGCCTCGTCACGCCTGTGCACACTTGCACAAAAGTGGCTTTACAAATGCGAGCTGACGAGCGCATGAATGCAACACTCTGTACATTGTGACGGGAGCAAAGCATTCTGGGAGCTGGTAGTTCAGCATGTCGACAAGTGATTCCCAACCTGTGTTAATGTGCCGCGGGAGATTGTCCAATTTCACTTCATATTCCCCAAATCGCTTGTTACAGATAATTTGGTCATGGAATTATGGTGACATGCAGAAAAATGAAATGTTCTTTCACTAGATGGCACAAGGTACAATTAATCCGTCTATCCACCTGTTGCCATTCATTCGGCATATCTATCTATGACTTATCTTTTTGGGTCTTAAAGATTTTTGTTTTGTTTCCCCATACAAACGTTTACTATAACTCCAATTTGACTAAACAAATCCAGAGATTGTCATAAAACCCTGGACCCGCTCCCTGCTCCTGCTTTGCATACAGCCACCTCTCAATTCCTCATTTCTCACCGTGTCATTATGAGCTCTGCAGTTAAAATGATTTGAGGTACTGTCGCAGTCCTGACAAGCCAGATCATTAAGTTGCCATTCAGTGACGTATACCGAGGATTAAAGTGGACGCGGCCCGAGAGCATAACTCACTCGGGTGGCGTAATGGTGAAATCAAACACTGCTAAGCGTGCGTGGTCTGCAACTTGAACATATTTTGGCTGCCGGCGACATGACACCGTGATGGTGATGATGTAGATTTACGGATGATTAGACAGACTTATTATTTGTGAAGAGTAGCATCAGCACTAAAGCAGGTATTTAGCCAACTGCCTTGCAATCATGTTACATGATGCACGTTTTGCTTACAGTATTTTGAAAACGATTAGCCGGTACACTATGAGAATAATCGTAATATTACCATAATAGTCATGCTCAAGAAAAAGGTCAAGACTCTTAGGAGAATAAAAGTGGATTTTGAGGGGGGTAAAACAAATCTTAGAATGACACTGAAGTCTAAATATTACTAAACTAGAGATACAATTTTATCAAAAGTCATAATTATGAAAATTAAGTAAAAACTCAAGAGTAAAATAATAAAATGACATTCATGGTCATTTATTTTCACAGGGGGGAATGTTTTAGTGAATTGAAGTATATGTTTAGAAAAGGGTGTAGTTTAAATAAGTTTTATGAGAACAAAAGTCAAAATATTACAAAATACATTATTTTATGAAGAAAAAAGCTTCAGAATAAAGTCTAATATTTTTAAAACGAAATACTGCTTTGCAAGAAAACAGTCTGGTTTTACAGGAACAAAAGTCAACATACTAAAAAACAATCATCATTTTACAAAGAAAAGTTTATGTAAAATAAAGTAAACAATGTTACAAACATAATTTTACTAGTAAAAAAAAGGTTTATGAAAATTAAGTAAAAAAATTTTTTTATCCAAAATAGAGATTTGCAAAAAAAGGTTAAAATATGTTTAAAATTTTTAATTAATAAATAATAAATAAAAAAATTGCAAAAAAGTTTACAAAACGTCCCAAAATTATGAAAACAAAAACATAATTTTATAAGTAACATATGAGAGAAATACAGATTTCAGAAAAAATCAGTCATTAGTCTGAACCATTAAGTAAAACTGCGGCAGATTACGTCTTATTTCTTAATTCTTTATTTTTTGTTTTTTTCACAGTGTGACCCTATATGTTAGTGATGGGGAAATGAAGCTTCGTGAAGCACTTGCATTTGTTTTACTTCTCTAGATTTAACCACTTTCCATCGCACAAGCCTATATCTTTAAACCGAGAGCACAATCTAGAGGAGAAATACCTCAAGGGCTTCATGAAGCTTCATTTTCCCATCAGTACTACACTTGGCCCAAACCGACAGTTTTTTATTTAATTTTTTTATGATCTGTGTGTGTATTCCTGTCTATCGTTCATGAATTTTTTTGCTGTGGTTTCCCCAGGTGGGCGACATGGTGAAAGTGACCAAGATCAACGTGAACGGCCAGTGGGAGGGCGAGTGCAAAGGCAAGCACGGCCACTTCCCCTTCACCCACGTGCGACTGCTGGAACAAACCCACCCGGACGACGAGAGCTGAGAAATGCTCGACGCCTGCGTTCCACCTCTTGCGCATTTTTGGTCTGGGTGGGGAACGAAAGAAAAAAAAAAAAACTACAGAAGCACACGCCGACAAAGCAAACCTACGAGCTAAACAGGTCGCAGGCCCTCGAGGCCAACGTGGACGAGCTTAGATTGAACGCCGCCTTTTTCCCATGGACGCCCGAGCTCAGCAGAACGACAAGGAAAATATTCCTGATTATTCTGCTTGTCGTGTTTTAAAAGTCAAAACGAGACAATAACACTTTAATTTTTGTACATGTTTTTTTTATTTTTTATTAATAAGGTATATGAATGAAACTATTTTTTATTTTTAGGTTGCGTTTCCCCCTTGATGAATAGTGAATCCAAACAGCAACTTGGTTGTGCCTGTTATTTCCTATTAATCCTTCATTACATGTGCAAACCAAAAAGTGAATGTTTACAAGTTAATCTTAGGGATGGGTGATCCATTATTGATAGTCAATTGTCTTGAATTGATTAATGCTAACTGGATGGCTACTTAGCTTCAGGTCTGAAGAATAGGCCGCGCTACATCCATGCTAACAAACAGCTATTATTTCCTTAAAACCACAATAGCATGGAAAGAGGAGTTCACAGCATTTATTAAGAGTTACTAAATTATTTTGGTCAATCAAGGTAAAGTAATCAAATGCCCATGTTTAGTGAGACCAGAGCCCCAAAAAGTCTTATCTGTTTTAGCTGCCTAGCATTAGCTCACTATGCTAACATAAACAGAAATGATCAGAACATTTTCTAAATTTCTTCTTTGTGACACCAAATATAAAACTAGCCAAACTTTAGTCTTGTGTTTAACAATTTTGTGGCCACGAGTGACTTGTTAGCAAAGATGAAAGCTGTGCAAAATGCCAAACAAATACAGTATAGTTAGTTTCCTAGCGTTACCTCTCTACGCTAAATTTAAAGAAAAAAAATGTCAATGCCAAATACGAAAAATGGTTTGCCAAATTTCAGGTGAAGACAAGAGATGCGCGAACTGGACCTTTTGCATCTCCTGGCTTTCCCTCATATTTGATCAATAAAATGTAGTTAAATAACCTACCCTAGTCCGGAAGACCCAAACAAGTTGGGTTAACTAGCCAATTGTTTGTCTCGCTACTTTAAAATAAGTGTTATTGGTTGACGCCTTGAGATGTAAGAATTTAGAACTTACCCACATGTCAGTCTTCTGTGTTTTATTACCTGCCGTCTTCCATAATATTTGATCATGGAAATGGCCATGCTTACATACACCTATGCTAGCATTAGCTTGCTACGCTAAACAATCTGGAAAGTATTGGCAGTTCACTGATGGATATTGGTGAAGATTTCTTTGTGACTCTATAGTGTTCCCTCGTTTTCTGCTGGGGTTAGGTTTAAAAATAAAAATAAAAAATACCCGCAATAAATGAAGTCCGCGAAGTAGTGAGCTTCATGATTTACATTTATTATAAATGTTTTAAGGCTCTAAAACCCCTCACCACACAGTTAATATACTTTTCTCATCGCGACATTTTCTCACAGTTCTTTTGTTGAAAAATTCTCAACCATCATAAATTTGATAAAATAGTTACATTACTGTAAAAAAAAAGAAAAAGGAATGGATGCAAAATTGCACCCAAAAAAATCTGCGATACATTGAGGCCACAAAAAGTGAACCGCCTTATAGCGAGGGAACACTATATACGAAACCCAACGTCAGTCTTCTGTCAACTTGTATTAGCACCCACATGACCGCCAAGAACTTGCTAGCGCTAATGAGACGCGGGATTCCAAATTTAGCGTAGATTGTCTTCCTCCATTTAAATCAAGGAAATGTAGTCAAATGTCAATCCCTCATTTGGCCAGAACCCAAACAAGTCTAGTTACGGTAACTATCCTAGCTAGCCAGTGTTAGCTCGCTATGCTAAAATGAACAAAAGTCATGGCTCGGTAGCAACTTTGAAACAAGAAAACTTGACCTCAGCTTCTGAGGCTACCTTTGTGTGTGTGTGTGTGTGTGTGTGTTTGTAATTTAAACTCCACAATTGAATCTGTAAATGTTAATACAACGTTAAGACTGTGAACCACAAACCTTCTGAGACATTTCAGACCCAAATACGAGCTGCACTAAAAATGAGCGGGAAGTTATGCTACATTCAAATCATACATGTCAATTGCAGTTTTGCAGAATTGTCCTATTAAGCTGTTCCTAAAAAAAATTGTCAGCGTAAAATCCACTCACAACCTGCATGCTGCTACATTTTTACACCCCTTTGTAGTGTCTTGAGTTATTTTTAAATCGCTCACGTCTTATGAAAGTCGCGCCGAAAACAAAGTGGAAGACGGTTTCTATGTCGGTGGAACAATGCGATGCATTACAGCAAACTGGTTTGTTAGCATGTCTGGCATTGTAAGACGTTGAGATAATTTGCATAAGAGCAGACTAAACGAGCGAGCGGCCTGAATAACTAGCCAGTCAGTATTGCTTTTAGAGCAAATCAGTTTGTGTTTAAATGAATGTTCAGCCAACCTCTTAAAAACAAACCTTTTTCTGAATTAATTTTAAATGAGTGCCAATTACCGAAAATCGTTTTTAAGCAGGCTAATGTCCTTTGTATTACTTCTGAATACATGCCAGTGGCGCGAATATTTACTCTAAGGTTGGTTAATTGTTCAAAGGAGTGTTAGGGCAGTAGCAACAACACCAAAAGTATTACAAGTCATTAAGAAGTCATTGAGGAAAAAAAATATTAAACAAAAGTATTTCCAAATACAAGATACTTTGTTACTGGATGTGGGGAAAAGACTGCATTTCGCAAGGAAAACAATTTCAAGAATTAGTCACAATTTTGATAATAGTCATAATTACGGAAGTCAAAATACCTGTATTACAAAAACTGTGTGTGCGTGTGGCGTTGAAGTTGTAAAAAAAAAAAATTCCTAAAAACAATCTTATCAAGTTAAAATATTACAAAAACTGTTTTAGAAGGAAAAAAAATCGGAGAAAAAAAAGATTGAAATAAAATTACAATCTGTTGTTTTTTCAAAGGAAAAATCTAAATATTACTCAAATGTTTTAAGAAAATGAGATTACACAATTTTAGGAGAAACTAAACTAACCCGGGTGCGGCCTTTATACTGCTTTGTATATTTTAGACCAGAGATAAACATGCTGCTAAATGCTGTCTGTTTTGGGGTTTAAATGTGTCTTTTTTACCCATGTAAAAAACAACAACCAAACTCTTATTGTAGCCTTGCGTCAAACATCTTAAATGGGATTGTTGCATTATCGTAACTCACATGTGAATGCTGAAGAAACCACTTATGAATCTGGTAACATGCACCTTAATCCCTTCACTCCTTCCGAAAGTCTTTACGCCCCCCCTCAAAAAAGAAAGTAAAAAACATTTCTGCAGAGCTAAATATTTCGTGCCATTCCACACCACTGTTAAAGGACCATTAAACAAGCAAAATGTAAGATTTTCCATTTTATTTTGTACATTATGTCAAAGTGTTATGAAAATATATTTCAAGTTATGTTTTATTTTTCTGTATGATGTTATGTGTTAATATCCTAGTCAATAAAAATGTACCAAGATATGAACAGTTTGACCTTTTTTTTCTCCCTGGTGGTGTCCCCTCCATTTTCATGCTGGCTTGAATATCTACTTTTATTCCCTAACACTGTCATCAAGTCGTGATTTAAAACTTCGACAGACACTAACCAAGGCTTGAACCCCTAACTATGGCTTAAATACCCTATTTGAGACCCTGACCCGTGCTATAAATTTTTTGGGTGACGTCAAAACTAAACAGCATTCATGACGTCACGAAAACGTTTTCGACTTGACTTATGAAACGTCGCCTCGCTATTTATTTATTTTTTACACATACGTTCACATTTTACCCTTAATTAACCATAAAAACAAAAGTCACGCATTTTACAGCCACTTTAATGCCCGGTACCTCGATTAGAGTTGGCACAATGTCGTCAATAATTACCAACTTCTTCCATTGAACCCCTATATATCTGTGAATTACGAAAGCCAAATTGTAGTTTCTTTGAATTCATATGGCGTATTCACTCGTTGCGGCGTTGCGTCATTAAAACGACATTTATCGCTTGCTTTAGCACTTTCATAGTCTGGTCATGTGCATGGCGGGGAGTGTCGCACTCGTTTCATGCCGAGGAGGGTGGAGACGCGCCGGGTTCCCGGATGCTGCTCCGACGCCATATTTATCGTGGGACCGCGGTGCTTGTTGCTACTCCGCCGCCAGGAATCACCGAGTGGCCCGTCAAGTCCTCCCTTTTCTCTCTCTCCCCCCCACCCCGGGACTTTTCCTTTTTTTCGAATAGCACCCCCCTCCACCACCACCACCACCACCGCATTAGCCCAGCACCATGGCGGACAGACAGGACGCAGTATACCAGGCGAAGCTCGCCGAGCAAGCGGAGCGATATGACGGTAAGTTGTTGTTTTTTCAGGGATGGGGGTCCGACCTCGCTCGAGGTACGAACTCGCCGGCTTCCCTCCTCCGTGGCCGGGTCGCCCCCTCCGCGTTGGTGCCGCTTCACATGGATCTGCAGGGCTCTGTGGAAACAAAATGGCGGACATATATTCATTGGAATGGACTATTAAAATGGTACAAATGAATCATTCGTGACCAGGGGAAGAACAGCGACGCTATCATATAAGCAACCCACTCTTCCGTGGCCATTTTGCATATTTAATAACGTTTTAAAATGGTAATTGAACCACCCCTCCCTCCCCAGTGAGTAGCTAGCTGATTAGCCGCTAACCGAGTGAGCTAATTAGCATGCTAGCCTTTCTTCGCCCTCGTCACGCCGAATTCTGCTCGCGGAAGACGGCTACACGTTTCACCTCCACCTCGTCAAAACACGACATGCGTTATCAAAGGGGGAGGTTTGATGGACTTATTTATTAAAATGTGCACTCTTTGTCAGAACTCACCGTAAAATGCACCGCCCCTCGTCAAGTGGTTTATCGGGGAGGGGAGGCTGCTTTTCGTCCTAATCAAGTACCACATTTGGTGGTTCGACGCTGATTTATTAAAAAAAAAAAAAAATTCTACCAGGCTAATTCAAGTTTCATGAATGGAGTGGGCGTGTTGCAACGTAGACTGGATGAGCTAGCTGGCTACATAGCATCGACATGCTAATTAGTGGCTGAGGATTTTTTTTGGGGGGGGTGTTAACAGCTCCTGATTAGCATTTGATTTGACCCATAAAAGTTTAGTCACACTTACTCATGTGGGACCCCAATAGTGGCCCCAAAACTGGGATACCCCTAACCCATGACTGAAAACCCAAAACCCCAAAACAGACCTTAAAACCTTTATTTTTTTTATTTTTATTTTTTATTTATAACCATAAGGATGGAAACAATGTTTTGAAATCACAACCCGGGATAGAAACACTCATTCGAATCTTGGCTAGAGGCCTCATTTTGAAACCCTATTTTGATGCCCTGCTGTTTAAACCCCATTTTACAACCATTACCATTATTTAGAACATTGACCCTGCCTGGCTTGGAACCTAACTGAGGTTTCAAACCATGATTTGAAACCCACTACAACCCAGACTAAAAAAACTAATGTGAGCACGAAACGTGACCACGTAAAACCCTTGGTAACCTAAAATAAACTATTTGAAACGTTAACCTTTTTTATAACCCCAAACCAAATTATGATTTGAAACTAATCAGCGCCGATATTCAGCATTTAATGAATATCGGCATCGGCTTCTTTTTTTGTTTTGATAGCCGATATATTAAAAACTGTTATTTTTACTCTGACGGGCGCTTTGCTCCTCCGTCTGCTCCGAGTCAGCGGCTGTTGACTCTGATTGGTTGCTCGTGTAGTCAATAAGCCAATAAGCAGCAATTGGCGGCTATTGGCCCACGAGCTAACCGTTAGCCCTTTTTCAGCGTCTCTTTGGGAGTTATCCCGGGGTTAGCGTGTGGGTGAACGGTTAGACGTGAGCTAACAGCTCGCAAATTAGCAGCTATTTGGGAGTTGGTGTGCAGGTGAATGGTTAGCCCAAATTAGCAGCTATTAGCCCATGAGCTAACCGGCTAGCTCGCAAATTGATGGCTGTTAGCTCGCAGGCTAACCCAATAGCTGTTTTTTAGCGGCTATTTGGGAGTTATCCCGGGGTTAGCGTGTGGGTGAATGGTTAGCCCGCGAGCTAACAGCAAATTAGCGTCTGATGGCAAACAAAAAACCTTTAACATGTTATATATCTGCAGAAGCTGTTTAATAAACATGTCCTTGAAGGCATTTAAGCAGTCAAGTGCTGGTGTTTTATTTTATTATTTAAAAAAAATTTACACCAACTTTTTTTTCTTGCAAATGTATATCGGTTATCGTCCTCCCTGACTTCCGATAATCGGTATCGGCCCTGAAAAAAAGCATATTGGTCTATCTCTAACCCTAACACTGCCTTGAAAACGGAAGTCTTACAAGAAACCCGACTTTGATACACTGTTCCTGGAGTCCAAATTTTAAAACCCTAACCGCGTCATGGAAGTCTGATTTGAAAATCTTACTTGAAATTTGAAACTAACCGTTTCTTGAAACCCAACTCTGACTTGGAAACCATGATTTGAAAGCCAAATTACAAACCTCAACCAAGGCTGGAAACCCTTACGTCAAAGTCTAACCAGACCGGCTTAAACTCTTTCTTTGATATAAAAACACTTTTCTCAAAACCGTAAAATTGGTTTCTTTGTTGTTGAAAAAAATACATGTGAAAAGAGCCTTGAAAAAAGAAGTTACCTCGCAGTCGCAATATCAAGGATTTTTTTATTTTTATTTTTCTAAAGCATTCAGTCTGACTTGAAACCCTACTCCTGTCAACTTTCAAATCCTAAACCTTCCACGAAACCCTAAAACCTACTCGAAGTCTAGACCTTCAAAACGTACAATTGTGTATTATAAAATAAGAACGGAAGTTCCTCACCTCAAGTGTCCAAATGTACAGAATAAATGTAATATTGGTGCATTCAGTGGCCGCTGTTATCACAGTCTCCTTCACCCTACCATGTGAAAAAATGAAACCATAAATAAAAAATGTACCTGGATTGAATGTCCGAATTCTTGTAAGTCGTGAAAAAATGTCCGTGGCGTTGAACGAGTGTTTAAAACGAGTGCAGTCATGTGGCGCGGGATGACGAAGTCAATCCATCAAAGAGTTTCTTAAAATAAATGAAACGGCAGGAAAATCTCACAAGACGAGCAGAAGCGTCGCATGTTGTTTTCGGTGCCACTTTCATGTGTGGATGCCGCATCCGTCCATTTTCAGTGAATCACCTTGAGGTGCTGAAAGCAAAACTGGCCCGCTTCCCAGCAGCCCGCCAACTTCGTCGATGGCTCGCCCGCGCGCACGTCGGAACAATTCGCCAGCTCCATTAACAAAATGCCCGCGTCGGCAAAAAAAAACAACCCCAAACTTGCTGCTGTTAACAGGAACACCTCGGGCACGTTTCCAGATCGTCGTTTGCTTGCCGTTCCCGTCATCGAGTGGCCGACGCGGGCGCCAACGGCGACCATCGTACAAACCGGCGCGGCTAGCTTGTGTTAATTGGACTTTGCCCTCCCCCCGCCTTGGCGCCGTCAGAAATGGTGGAGTCGATGAAGCAGGTGGCGAGCTTGGACATGGAGCTGACGGTGGAGGAGCGCAACCTGCTGTCGGTGGCCTACAAGAACGTGATCGGCGCGCGGCGAGCCTCGTGGAGGATCATCAGCAGCCTGGAGCAGAAGGAGGAGAGCAAAGCCAGCGAGGAGAAGCTGACCATGTACAAGGACTACCGCAAGCTGGTCAGAGCGCACGTTTGACTCTTCGGCTTTTGCGCCAGATGACTCATGTCCCGCCCGCTTGCGTGCGTGTGTGCAGGTAGAGAAAGAGCTGAACTCGATCTGCAAAGACATCCTGGAAGTACTGGACCAGCACCTCATCCCGGCCTCCACCTCGGGAGAGTCCAAGGTTTTCTACTACAAAATGTACGTCGTGTTTTTAAATGCCCGATGATGTTGAAAAGAATGCGGCAACAACTAGAGCTGTCAAAATGGATTGATTTAGCAAATTAATTGACAACTATTTTAATCATTGAGTAATCGTTTGGAGCCATTTTTTATTTTTTATTTTATTTTTTTATTGTCCAAATCCTCCGATTTCATGTAGTCCTTCACGGAAGAAGACCTTTGCAAACTTTGGAAAACAATGACCGAACCGGTAACAGAGTGCAACATCAATGAACCCCTCTCCCCTTTTTTAATCACTAAATGAATACAAAGTATGAAATAAACACCAATGACTGAAACTAGTAAAAGTAAAGAAAAATCTTTTTTGCCTTTAAAAAGAAAACAGTGACTACGAATTAGAAGACAAGATGGACATTTGAACTCAAATGAATAAATAAATAAATAATAAAAAAAGAATCGATAGTGACAGCACTACTTGTAACAACTTCCTGACATATGAAGTTGTTCCTTCGAGGTGCGACCTCGACGGAGTTCCTTGGCAACAAGATTGCACCTGAGCCATGTTTAACTACAGCGATACCCTGCGGGGGACGCGGACCGAGCCTTTGAGTCATTGATGGCCACCCAAGGTTTATAATTGTTACAAGATCCCTGGAAATCTACATTCGTCAATTGAAACTCCTTAACTCATGGCAACGTAGTTCCTTTGCAGCAAAATGGCACTGAATGATTATTTGCAAGACATTGCACCCCCCCCCCCCCCAGCCACTCAATTCAACTCACTAATGGATTAACAAAATATATATTTGGGTTGGGGGGGTGATAACTTGATTATTTGATAGGATAATCAATTAAAAAAAAAAAATTATTTGACAGCAACAACCCTAATTGGTTCTCTCCCCCCCCCCCCAATGTATCTGAAAAGTGATAAATAAAAATTGGTCGTGCGTTGCCACCTGCAGGAAGGGAGACTACCACAGGTACCTGGCGGAGTTTGCCACCGGCAACGACAGGAAGGAGGCGGCCGAGAACAGCCTGGTGGCGTACAAAGCGGCCAGCGACATCGCCCTTAACGAGCTGGCGCCCACGCACCCCATCCGCCTCGGCCTGGCGCTCAACTTCTCCGTTTTCTACTACGAAATCCTCAACTCGCCCGACCGCGCATGCAGGTACTTCACATACCTTTCTTCTTTTTTTTTTTGCGTGTGCGTGGCCGTTCTGACCCGCATGCCAAATGTTGCCGCAGGTTGGCGAAGGAAGCGTTCGACAGCGCCATCGCCGAACTGGACACTCTGAGCGAGGAGAGCTACAAGGACTCCACGCTCATCATGCAGCTGCTACGCGACAACTTGACACTTTGGACCTCAGACTTGCAGGGAGATGGTGAGATGCGCTTCCGTTAACCCCCCCCCCCCCCCCCCCACACACACACACACGCGGGATCCGCTTCCTTGTTGGCCCCGCCCCCTTCTAACCTGTAAGTCTTTCCTCCTCCTTTGCGTTGCCTCAACTAACTCGTCCTCGACACCTCGACTGGTGACCTCAACAACACGAACTCGCCTCCTCGTTACCTTCCCTTCTCACATGGCCTCCTCCTCGCTAACTTCACGCCATCCAATGAATCCCTTTTTAAGCGCGCGTTAGGAAGTAGCGACGCCGCCCCCTCCGCTAACTATCGAATCTCCCACCAAACAAATGAAACGGAAAATGTGTTTGCTTTGCTGTCCAATCACCGCGCACCTCATTAACGACAACCTGTCACAAAAATGGCGCTAGCGGGGTGTAAGTGTGTGGCGGACATCGGTGATAATGAGCTCCTGGATTCTCCTTTTGTTAGTGCCGAATGCTCCCCCCCCCCCCCAGTCTCCATGGCAACCCCTCCCAAGCTTGTTGGCATTTTCCTGGTTAATGTCACAGTGAGAAGCGTTCACCAGCGAACACCTCACTCTGCATCGTGTGCGTCTGTCGCACTCTTTGTGTTTTTGAGCCGCGTGT
The DNA here is from genome assembly GCF_054856555.1 of Leptonotus elevatus. Classification (NCBI taxonomy): domain Eukaryota; kingdom Metazoa; phylum Chordata; class Actinopteri; order Syngnathiformes; family Syngnathidae; genus Leptonotus; species Leptonotus elevatus. The sequence goes on from NC_141254.1 coordinate 10,444,827, forward strand.
ATCTGTGCCATTCTTTCAGGTTCGAGCCTTCGTTGCTCTGTGTGTGTTCTTCTCATTTCATTTGTGAATGTGTGTTTTTGTCTCTTGATGAGTTTTTTTTTTTTTGGGTGCGTTTCAGTGTTTTGTCAGTTTGCAATTGTCTCTTGTTGTCTATCTCTGTTTTTCTATCATTTCTCATTTTTGTGTTTCTCTTTCTCTGTTTCTATGTCTGTCAGTCTCTGGTTCTCTTTTTCTCAGGCATGTGATTTTTCCGCTAATTCGCGGAATTCCGCTTTTTTTTATCTCCCCCAAAAAAAAAAAAATCCGATTTCGTCTCTCTACAGCATTCCGTTTTAGTGTTTCCGCAACTGAAATGAAACCGATCTTGCGATTGGCGGAAGTCTCCGTGTTGACCAATAAGAGCGCTTGTTATAAAGGCATAGGCGTATGCCATTGTTTGTTGACCAATAAACGCGCTTGTTATAAAGGCACAGGAGTATGCCATTGTTCATTTCTCAGACGTTTTTGCCGGGTGTTTAAAGAAATGTCCGTGATCGAACGCAAAGATGCTCCGCGAGTTAAGGAAATTGACAAGATCGTAAAAAACAAGTTTCGATGGGACTGGTTAGAGAAGGATATATCTACAAATGTTGGAAAGAAGACTGTGACGAATTTGTTCAGTGACTTTATTCGGAAGATCGATCGTGACTATGGTGGGAGAGGTTTCAAAGCTCTTGAAAGTCACGCAAAGAGCAAAAAACACGTGAAAGAACTCCAGTCAAGAACAACAAATTATTCCATCGCTGGAAGTTTCGGTGCCCGAACGAAAACTCCAAAACTTTACGGCCTCCATCCCTTATTGACATCACAATCGGAAGCGGTAATAGAGAGACGTGATCCACCCCAACAACCTGTACCAGTTGCTGACAGAGTCGTGAATTTTGAGGTCGGTGGTAAACGTTTCAAATTAATCGAAATCAAATTTTCGAAAATATTATAACGTAATAAAAATGGTCATAAATATTTAACATGGTTAATCATTGACACAAACTCAAATGAATGCTGCATGTTTGCACTTTTCAGGTTTCAATATGTTGACTATCTTGATGTATGCAGTTACAGAGATGATCTTAGTCAATCCGAATGCATGATTGTGTTTTTACCAGAGCTTGCTGCATGAGGTATTTTATGTTTTTGTTATGCATTATGTATTAAATTAAGAATGATTGATTAAATGATTTATTGCATGGTAAATATATATGATGATATTCTCAGTGATAGTTTTTAAAAGCAAAGGCAGTCCAATGTTTTTGAATGTGACTGATTTTGAGTTGACTAAAACTGCAATTTTATATGGGATAGTTCAATATACATTGAAAATTTATGCTGTTGTTTTGTCTATTTCTTTGTCATCTGAGTGCATTGAAAGTACTCAAAAACACGGAAAACCCATGAGCTCTGGACCTAGCTGAGTGCCCGCGGCCCCCAGACCCCCGGCTAAATTTTCAGATAATTTCACTTTGGTCAAATCACATGCCTGTTTTTCTGTCTCTTGTGTGTGTGACTCCGTTTTTGTCTCTTATTCTTTTGTACACGTGTTTGTCGTTCTGTCTGTTGTCCGTCAAGTGTTTTTTTTTTTCTTCTTCAACAAGCGAAGTTTGACGTTTTCCTGTTTTTTTTATGTTTTAGGTGACGAACAGACCACAGAAGCACCGCCAGAAGCGGAGGAAGAGGCCCAGTGAGACCCCAAACGGCACGCCACGAGCCCCCAACCCTCCCCCCCCCCACTCTCATCCCAGCACTCCTCCACTTGTCCATCCCACTAGTCTTTCTCCTCCATTTCTCCCCTTCACTCCCTCCGCCCTCATCAAAAGACCCCCACTCTGGGTTCAACCCATCAAGCTGGGGCGATATCCTGATTTTATTTGATTACCCCTTTTTTTTCCTTCTTTTTTTCTGATGACTCTTGTTTGCAAGATTGTGCCCTTTAAAGGTCCACGTCCTCTTTTTGATTTTAGTTTTATGCTTCATGTTGTTGCCAAGTTTGCTTGCCTGTCTTTGTAACACACACACACACGCAAGATTTTATTTAAACGGTGAGTGCGCGGTGTCGCCGAGCGCTTCGGTTTGCAAAGAGACGCAACAAAAGGGAAGCGCAGAACAACTCAAGTGCCCTCTTTATCGAATCACCTCTGACAGGTTTCATTGTTGTTTATTTTTGTTGATTTTTTTTTTTTTTTCTTGGAGTTTGTAATCATGACAAACGGCAGAACTTGGCCTTTCTGCTCTTGTCCGCTCGGACCAACCGTGGCGCTCTAGGCAGGGTTCTGTAGTCGCGCTAACTAGCTGATGATGTCGTGAGTAGTGTGAGGCCCAACACTCTTGATGGATTGTATCATAAAACTGTTTTGCATGGGCACAGAGTCCCAACAGGGACAAAAAAAAAAGTTTGGGAAATGGAGACCTGCTGTATCTTAACTCCCCTCCCCTCCCCCAACCGACTCCTTCAGGTTTACTTGTCTCTTCTTTCGCCTCCTCGCCATTGACCTCCTCCTCCTCTTCCTCCCGGTCGGTGTGTGTGTTACGTGAATCTGATTTGTACTACTGGATGTTGTCACCGGAGCCACAAGTACCATCTGTATTCTTACTGAAAACACGGCATGGAATTAACATTAAACTTCAAACTGAAAAAATGTCCTGCTGGTGTGTGGTCAATAGGGGGCGGCAGTGCTCTCGCTGAGAACGCCTCCGTGCTCGTCTCTTTGGCAGTGCTGGGAACATGACTTAAAAAGTAATTAGTTATAGTTGCTATGATTTTATTTCAAACAATTATTATTTTTTTAATATATATAATATTTTTATACAAGGAATTCAAATTACATCCAGGCTATATAGGGTGTTTTCATTTATTTTTGTACCACTGATTGTCACACCCACCCAAGTGGGGCGAAATTCGTTCTCCGCATTTGACCCCCCCCCCCCCCCCCAATTCCAACACTTAATGCTGAGTCAAGCAGGGCGTCCCATTTTTATGGTCTTTGGTATGACTACTTGGTATCTTGCAAACGGATGAAAAATTAAATGAACAAACATTGCAGGACTAAACATTTCAATAATGTGGCTTCGAGCACTTACCTATAGGCAGCCCTTCTCTATCTTTGAGAAATTGTTTTTTTTTTGTTTTCGAAGCAATAGGAGGACTACAAATCAAAAGTTTGCCCCCGATGACTGTTGGCACTTCACTTATTCTTTTTTCTTCTTCCCGGGACTGACCAGAAGCTTAAAAGCGTTGCTGCCTCCTAGCGGTGGGGAGGTATTATATAGTTGTAAAGACACCATGACAATCTCGTACGCACATATGCGTAGAGTATTTGGCTGCTTTATTCATGAATCGTGCGATCTGGAATTTTGTTTCACACTGATGATCCAGTTATGTAGTTATTTACTATATTGTGCTAATACACGTTATTCAGTGTATTTAATTCAATCGTCCGGATTTGGTCTAAAGAGAGTTGAAATGATAACTTGATTTGAACTACACTGTACATTGATCAATTACTGTTTAAAACGTAGTAATCCAACATTTTGCCATTATTTATATAACGTACAGTTATTTTTATTTATTTAATAGTTAATATTAACTTGATTAATTGTATCATCTAGATTCAGGCTAAAATATAGACCAATTATAGACGGGCTAATTTCGGTCTAAACTTAGACGAGACGTCTATTAATGGCTCAGTGGGTATACATGTTTTATTTTATTTTAAATAAATGCAAGTATTACTATACATGGTCATTTATTTATTTAGATTTTATAATAAAAGCCTTAGTATACATGATGTATTTTTAAAGGGACAGTAATGTGAAAAAATTAACTTTTTGGGAACTTTTAGCCATGTTAAAATGCTAATTCCTCACCCAAGACATCACCAAAAGTGGTATTTTCCTCCATTCGCCGCTTTATGAGAAATTCTAGGTCATTCTGCTCTCCAAGCACCAGCCCCTCCCAACCTGAGAAAATGAGCGTGCTCACTTTATGACGTCATAAAAAATTGGAATATTGAAGGTTTATGCAGGTCAGGTTTTTATAAAAGTGTGATCGGTGCACCCCTATCTAATGCACACAAGTCCAATAACCACAAGACACTGTTTAGAATGATTTGTTTTTACTTAAAAAATATCCAAAATAAAAACGTACAATTGGAACCCGAAGATGTCATCAAGTTTGAAGATGGACGCGAGGACAAAAAGGCAATGAGAGCGAAAATGGGAAACACCGCAGCTGCCCACCTGCTGCAGTTTTTCCCCCCTCGTTAAATGTTCCAACACACACTTTGACAGAAATGTTTCAGACCACATTTAAGAGAGAAAATGGCGGGCGATCTGTTTGCCGTTATTGTTTGGACTCTCCACACACAAACGTGACTAAAAGATCTACAAGATTAATACTTGACTTTTTTTCTTTCCTGCTTATTTTTGGTAGTAAAAAATAAAGAATGAAAAAATAGTTATATTTCCACCTCACAGATAATCTTTTTTGCCTTTGAACTCAACACAGTGCGGGTTTAAGGAGAAAGGGGGGCAGACATTCATCTTTGAAATTGATCAATTAACGATTAACGAGGCAGCTACCTTTTTGTCATTATTATTGCCGTTAGAAATGAAAAAAAAACAAAAACAAACGTGGCCACTACACAATCTTTGTACATGGTTTAAAAAGCAAGCACGGTCGGTCTTATGTACACCCTAACTCAATATACATATTTACTTATGTTCACAGTTTCCTGTATTCAATGTCAATAGATTATTTTTTTTATTTGTAGTATGGATACAAATCTGAAATTGGGCGATGTTTCTCGCCTGTTGATATCAAGAGTCCCTGGAACGTCTCCTCTTGGGAAAACGATCCAAAAAGCAGTTTCCACTTATCATAAATAATGATATCATATCCCAGGTGTCCCCCTCGGAGTGCTTCCGAGCCTCATTGGGATTTCAACAGTGTTGCTGCTCTTTTGAAGCAAAAATCTCGGACAGTGTTCCCGGCTGGTCGTGAGGCCCCCTCCCTCTCCCCCCCCCCCTCCTGCTCCTGGAAATGTAAGGCACTTGAGAGGTTTTTGGCTTTCACGGGAGCTCCGAGGAGACCAGGGCGAGGCCCGAGCTCTGGCGGAGGGGCGGCCCGGCGTGGACGGCTTTGGGGCAGTCGGGCGTCAGCACGCGGCCGTTCTCGCCCACGCTGCCCGTGATGGACAGGCGGGCCTTGTTCCTCATGGCTTCGGTAAATGTCAGCTGGAAGAGAAAAAAAAAAGGTGAAAACATAGAACGTTCATCAGGTGGGGCGAAAGCTATACGGTAAGTGCAGATTGGAGTTTAAAGGAAAAAAACAGACTTATATATATATATATATATATATATATATATATAAAAAAAAAGGAAAATTAGTTTTTATTACTTGGCACACATTTACATAAGAGCCAAGCTATAAACTGGCTAAATTTATTTTTGAGCGGTATTCTACAGTATAACTATTTATGGTTTGCTAGTTATAAAACTTGTTACAACACTCACAGAAATATTTCAAGCCTAACTTAAGATTTATGTAAAAAAAAAATGTACATGACAAATTCCCATGAACTTTTTAAAATTGATTTTTTAGATAATTTTAACACAAACCTACCAAATAAACCTTATATGATACATATTCATTAATCTAATAAAGCCTATTTATTTGAAATGCATAATCCTCAGGTTTATGTATTTAGTATTAATAAAGTGTATGCTGCTATGTGAAAATCATTTATTTCCATTTTTGTGCATTTTCTTTACAGTTTTATGTTTTTGGGATGGAATTAAATGCAGACGTCCCAAAACATTTTGTATTATTATTATTATCATTATTTTTTTTAAGTAGTATACTTTATTAATACTAAATACATAAACCTGAAGATGATGCATTTCAAATAAATAGGCTTTATTAGACTAATGAATAAGTATCATAAAGATTTTATTTGGGAGATTTGTGTTAAAATTATCTAACAAAAAAAAGTAAATGGGAATTTGTTATGTAAAAAAAATTGCATAAATCTTAAATTAAGCTTGAAATATTTCAGTGAGTGAGTTGTAGCATTTATTGCATAAATGTGAAACTATTGTTCATAACATTTATATTTTTACAAGTTAACATATAGCATGTAAAATTATTGTTACATGTTTTGTTTTTTAAATAATGGCTATTTTTTTAAATAAATACCTGACTATATAAACATGGTCATCTTTTTTTAAATGTGTTTCTATATACATGGTAACTTTAAAAAAAATAAAAAAAATAAAAGCATTAAGGACATGGTAATTTATTTATGTATTTATCTAGTACTAAATAAAAGCCTTAGTATACTTATTATTATTTTTAAATAAATGCCAAAGTCATGTTTTTAAAAATGCTTTACTAGGACTACAGGTACATGTAAAAAAATAAACAAATAAATAAATAAATAAAGTTACTATAAATGGTCTTAAAAAGCAATACATGGTCATCAAATAAATAAATAATAAAATAAATGCTTTACTATACATGGCCTTATTTAAATTTAATTTTTTAAATAAAATATTTCATATAAATGGTTGTTTTGCTTTGTTTTTAAACATCTGATAATACATAAAAAAAACCTCTCATTATACATAGTCATTAAAAATAAAAATAAATAATAGCCTTGTCATTGTATTTTTTTTTACTTTTCCTGTTTGTTTGTTTTTAATAAAAGCTTTAGTACTATTCATGATCATTTACAAAAAAGAATAAATAATCAACCTTGTTTTTTGTTTTGTTTTAAAGGAAAACAAAACAAAAAAAAACAAAAAACCTGGGTGCCCCTGCTGGCTAAGGGGCCCCAAACAATTGCCTGCCTTGATTGATGGCAAGCTACGCCTCTGACGACTCTTGTTAGCATTTTAACACGTTTATTTTCATGTCCATTAATAAACGTGTTTAGTCTCCTGCAAGTTTTTAAATATGCCACAAACATAAACAAAAACGTTTTTTTTTTTTTATCTCTTTATAGGTAAAAAGTATATTTTCCCTTCTAAATAATGTATATGTAATGACCAAAATTAGGCAAGATTTGTTTTGTCATGATTGGAATTGACCAACAGGAGGCAGCATATCACTTTGAAAACAAACAACGAAGGCCCTTATAATAAATCGGAGCCGTCTTGCCTGTAATATATATATATATATATATATATATATATATATATATATATATATATATATATATATATATATATATATATATATATATATTTATTTGATATATATATATATATATATATATCAAATAAATGGACCAAAATTGTTATTTTGAAGGAAAAAATGTACATGCAAAACTCCAATCTGCTTTCAAGGTGAAATAAAGGGAATATCTGCAACATTGCAACGCAGGCATGATTGCACAGTTGCAGGCTGGGGAGGCCAAACCGGGAAGCTGACTTGGCCACACTGACGCGAGCTAATGAAGACGCTCTCGGACGCTTGATGGGGGACACAAAGAGACACGCGGGACGAATAGACAGCAGTTGTCGAATGAAAAGCACCCAATTTGTGACCATGTAAACGAGCTTAAACGCCATTAGATAACGAGCCCCCCCACCCCCCCAAATTACGCAACAAAATACATCAAGGATCTAGATCGCTATTTTAGTCGCCTTGCTGAATTCAGCTTTTTTTCTTTCTTTTTTTGTGGGGTCAGTCGAATCCTACATAAAATAACTAGTACTGTGGGGGACAGTTCAAGTAGCGGAAAAGAACATCACTCCTTTAACTAGTGCACAGAAATGCCAGACAGTAGTGGGAAGTGGAGGGGGGGGGGACACACACACTTGTCATACGACAGTCGTTCCTTCGTTGTACTTATTAATGCACTGAACTGTCTGACAATAGTGGGGGGGGGGGGGGGGGCATCACTAGTAAGACAGTCGTTCTACTAGTGCACCCTTGTCTTTTGACTAGTGCGCAGATGTGTTAAAAAAAAAAACATGAGTATGGCAATTTTGTCATTCTACTAATGCACAGAAATTTCACTTAGTAGTAGAAAAAACACTAGCAAGACGTTGGTTCTACTAGTGCGCAAAATACATTAGTGGTAAAAACATGCACTAGTAGTGATTAGTGCACCGTTGTCACAGATGTGTCTTCACAGCAGGCTGTCTCAGACAGTCATTCTACTAGTTCACCCCCATCATTCTACTAGTGCACAGACTACAGTAGTGGAAAAACATCACTAGTAACTTAAGACAATGTTTCTACTAGAAATGTCATACACTAGTGGGAAAACTAGTAAGACATATGCTCTAAATGCACCCTCTACTAGTCTACGAGTGCAAAAGTGTGAAAAAAAACTTGTTCTACTAGTGCACCCTTGTCCTTCGACTAGTGTGGTACTAATGCACTTTTGCATTCTACTAATGCACAGAAATTTCTTTTAGTAATAGAAAAAAATCATGTCATACAGTAGTGTAAAAAAACATGAGTACGGCGCTAGTGCACTTTTGTCACTCTACTATTGCACAGAAATGTCTTATAGTAGTAAAAAAAAATCACTAGTAAGACATTGGTTCTACTAGTGCGCAAAATACATTAGTGGCAAAAACATGCACTAGTAGTGACTAGTGCACCATTGTCACAGAAATGTCTTCACAGCAGTGGAAAAAACATCACTATTTAGACAGTCATTCTACTAGTGCACAGACAAGTCATACAGAAGTGGAAAACATCACTGGTAACTTAAGACAACTAGAAATATCATACACTAGTGGGAAAACTAATAGGACATATGCTCTACTAATCTAGTTTACGAGTGCAAAAGTGTAAAAAAAAACACAACTCATTCTACTAGTGAACCCTCTCCTTCGACTTGTGCGCAGATAAGTCAGAGTAGTGGAAAAAACCTGAGTATAGCACTAATACACTTTTGCATTCTACTAATGCACAGAAATGTATTATAGTAGTAGAAAAAACATCACTAGTAGTAAGACATTCGTTCTACTAGTGCGTAATAACATCACTATTATGACAGTCTTGTAGTGCAACATTGTCACAGAACTGCAGTGGAAAAAAAACAGCATTACTCTACAAAACTAGTAAGACATACTAATGCTGCTGTTCGTCTACTAGTGCAAAAGTGTAAAAGAAAAAAATCTTACTAGTGATAAGAAAGTGGTTCTACTAGTGCTTCCTCATTTTACTAGTGCACAGAAATGAGAGAAGGCATGAGTTGGGAAATACTAGTAAGCACCCTAGTTGGTCTCAAAGTGCGCTAAACTGCATTAATAGTGAAGACAAAGAGTGTACTAGCAGCACATAATAATTTGGTGGACTAGTAGCATATGGAATAAATGACTTTCCACAAGTGGCCATTTCTTGTCCTACAGACAAACGAGAAAAGACCAGGACGCCACAAGAGCACACGGCGGACAAAGCCACTGGTCACCACAGGCACGTAGCATAGCATAGCTAGCGCGGGGTCAAGGGTCAAGTGTGTACGAGCGGGTGTCACTTACAGTCGCCTTGAAAGGGGAGCTAGTCTGGGTCAAATGGGGTGAGGGTGGGGTCGGGGGTCTTGTACGAGAAAGCGGACTACACGTCGTCGGCGTCGTCATTGGCGCCGTAGCCACTGAACGACCCGCTAAGTCGGTCTACGTTAGGGACGCTGGCTCTCGGGGCGGGGGGGCTAGGGGCGGGGCTGTCGGGGGGTCGCGACGGGGGGTCCACCTTCATTCTCTTGGCCTCGTTGCGGGACTTGTAGCAGAACTCGATGAGGGCCACCAGCATGGCCAGGCCCAGGCCCCCCACCAGGATGTAGAAGACCCCGGCCACGTTGCTCAGACTGAGGGCCTGTGACGACTTGTCCTTGTGGGGGGAGGAGGGGGGGGGGGGGAAGAAGAAGCACAAGTGTTAGTGTGGCAGAAGTGGGCGGCCATGTCATGCAAACAAACACAAACATGCACAGACGTGAGAATGTTCACGCTCGTCAACAGGCTAACCGTACTGCGTGTAGCCATGCTAGCTAGAAACATTCAACGCAAACAGAAATACAAAACAACGTACAGTACGTGGTTACGGCATTTTTGTAACTCTTACATTTAGTCGTAATTATTTATTTTTTTTAACAGACGACCGTTTTTAGCATTCAGACAAATGTTAAGACTACCGTTCGTATTGTTTACATATAAACGTTTTAACAGGAGTACTTTTACGGTTATCATTTTCCACGCTTAGCTTTTAGATGCTAATGTTGTTAAATGACAGTTTTTAGCATTTCAAAGTAAATGTTTTAACATACTACGTTTAGCCAAACGTTTTTTTGGACTACTGCTAAAAGTGGTCAAATGTAGCTAGCTACTACATCTTTTTTTTTAAATCAACTACTGTTTTACAGCATGAAGAATGTCAAAGTGCTTTTTTGCAGCTATTAGCATTTAGACGTAAATATGAAGTGTTTTTACAGACTAGTTTTTAGAATTTGACGTTTTTACAGGCTAACTTTTTTTAGCATTTGTTTAGTGAGTATTGATATCGACTAAACAGTCATGTGAGACTGTGGTTTTTAGTGTTTACATGTAAATGTTTTTTCAGACTACTGTTTTCTTAACTGTTATTATAGATGCAAATGTTTCTAGCATTTTGGCTAAATAATCATTTCACACAAGTTGAATTTTTAAATTTTTTAACAAAAAGCCTTTTTTTCTTTTCTTTTTTTTGCACTTTTTACAATTCTGAGCTTTTAAATCTAACTTAAAAACGTAAAAAATGATTACAGACTTCTGCTTTTAGATGTTTTTTACAGATTCCAGTTTTTAGCCTTTGGATGTAAATGTTTTTACAGACTACATTTTTTAAAATCGTTTCAAGCATTTCAATTGACCTGCTTATACAAAGTTTAGTGTTTAGAAAAATACATTGTAGATTACTTTGCTTGAAACTGTTCAGTACCATTTCAACAGTCTATGCAGGAAAGTTTTTAGAAGCTACTTTATTTATTTAATTTTTTTTTTACCAATAGACATTTACAGTTATATTAATATAATACTTAATATCGTAACCATATTTTCCTTAAAATGTCATACTACATCATCATTCTGCTACTTATTTTTCAGACTTTGGTCTACTCTACACTGCTGCCACGCAAACATGGAGCGCTTCAGTTCATTTGAAATTCCGAGTACGACTGAAAATGAAGCAGGAATTCCAAACCGCAGTCTCTTTCTTTCATCTTTTCTTACTCCACCTTATCAAACCAATCCCCTGAACACATCACACCGTGACACAAACATCTGCTGGTCATGCTCGCTCTCACTTTCGTTATGTCGTTTGCATGCGTCGCAAATGTGCGATAAACCAAAATCCAAGCGTGTCAAAAGTGCTCGCATGCCCCCTGCTGGTGCCGTTCAGTCAGCGCGACTCTTCATCTGCTAACGCGGCGCCATGCTTTGAATCCATCATGCTCACAAGTCACGCCGTTGTGATACCATTTTCCTGCCCGTCAATTGAAACGCTTCCGTGCATCACCTTGACACAAACAACTGCCTGTCATGCCGCCTTTTACGACGTAAATTAAATTATTATTTTTAGGCCAAATTTTTCGCATTTTAACATAAATATTATATTATACATATTAACATAATAATTTTAAGTATTAAAATCAACACACCACCACCCCAAAATCATGTTAAATCTAAAAAATCTAAAAGCCTCTAATACAGGGGTGTCAAACTCATTTTAATTCAGGAGTCACTTTCACCTAACTTTGCAAGTTGGCCGAACCAGTTTGCTCGTGGCCGAATAAGCTAACAGGTAAAAAGATTTTTATAATTTTTTTTACATTCGGAAAATATTCCCATTTATTTTTTATTCTAATGCAGAATAATTTGAATTTTCTTAACAAAAATGAGCGCATAATATTTGCATCAAATGCTGAGTAACAGCCACATTTCAGATTGTCATTTAAGTGATTGCCAGTGTGCCCTCCAGTGGACAAAATGAGCAACAACACAATTTGAGTGAAAAACTGCACTTTGTGCTGTGTCCTCATGGGACAAATTGAAACTCTTGACGGGCCGGTTCTGGTCCGTGGGCCGTATGCTTGATAACCCTGCTCTAATACTTCACATTTAGACTATGGTGATGTCATCTTTCCCAACATTTTCCCAAAGGTCTTAGAGCCATGAGTGTTCAAATATCCAAAACAATCGACGGAAATGAATGTGTTTGCATTACGGCAATTCGTTTTGAACAAAACAGCCTCAAACAAATGTTTATCTTCACAGTGTAAAAAAAAATAAAATAAATGTATTTTAATTTTTTGCACTTGTTTCCATTGACAGCAAAGTGCTATTTCAAGGGTCATCCTACAGGCACTTTAAACATTTTTTTAAAATTCAATTTAACATTTTTCCCATGTGATCAGTAATCTGCAACAAAACCCTGATCGAAACACCCCTAATATAAATACAATATAGTGATTGTGTTGTATCTGTGATCTTTTCCTGTTCCCCTTGACACCAAAAATTAGAGGAGACCGGGGCTAGTTGTATCACGGGTAAGTTGTCACATTGCAATTTTCTTCTCCACCAGAGGGCGCAACGAAAAAGTGAAATACTAGTTTTCTTCGTATAAATGGTCAGGGGTTGTGTACTGTCTGAGAAGAGAATAGCACATTGTGAGCTGAGATGAGTGCCAGTTATCTGTTTTGGACAACCCAAATTAAAAATGTTCAACTTCAAATATTTTTGAAAGAGGCGTCGTACATACATAGACAAATGCTAGTAGCAAATCATGTGGACTTGTTAGAGAAGAGATTCAAGCATTTTGTCATGCATTTGTCACTGCGCCGTCTTTAAGCTAACTTTAAATTAAAGCTAGTATTAGCCAACATGGTAGTTTGGGGCAGCTTGTCTCAGTCATTTCGGGGTATGTTGTCACATATGCAAAGAATGGGCTCAATGAAAAATGCACCTATGGCAACTGTTTACATATGCCAGAATTGCCCTTCAGATGATGACTCTGAAGAGTGAGGAAATTAGTTTTGTTTCATTTTTTAAAAATGGATTTTCTAGGAACTACAGTATGCCCACGTGTCAGGACTGGTTTAAGTTTCATGATGAACCATCCATCAATCCATTAACTAAAATGCCTTATTTGATGAAATTCAATTTAAAACTTAAATTTCCAGTTTAAGGGAAGCAAAACAAGCATTTGAGGCTGAGAGCTATGACCTACATGCCAGCAGTTCCTAAGGACTTTAATCTATTTCATAATATTTTAAAGTGAAAGTTTGCTTGGTGAATATGGTACATTTTCAAGATTGATGACAAACAATTGCTCTGGCTGTAAAAAAAGAAAGAAAAAGAAAATGGATAATTTTGTCCTTGTTTTATTGCTGCAAAATCCAGTGTGACATCTTACCCTATTTAGTGTGAAAACTTACCCAATGGTGGGGCAACATGTCACATGTTCACTCCCTCTATTTGATGGCTTATAATTCTGCACTGACAGAAAGTGTGAAAATGACATGAATACAAAAAAATACATCTAAGACTTTGGTCTTTCATCTGGTATTCATTTTGTTTATATACGATGTATTGATTCCGAGAAATATATAAAAGTATAAAAAGTGATACAACTAGCTCGGTCTCCCCTACTTGTCTTTTCTTATTAGTCACCCCCCCCCCCCCCCCCACATGATTGAGTTTCCATGCATCCCGAGTGCGAGAAAAACTGACATCCAAATGTGTCTAAGGTCCGAGCATGCCCCGCAGGTGACATTCCGTCAGCTGTGCCATGCCTTGTACCCGTCATGCCCCGTCGCGCTTCTCATTTTAAGCGTCGTCGTAAACGCAACAGCGCCGCCCGCAGGCGGCGAGTGACAGCGTACACAAAAGACAGACAAAAACATGTGGAGGCTTCCCCTGATGGACTGACCTTACTTCCCGAGTCCTTGGGTCCGCACTCCCCTTTATCGTACCACCATTTGTTTTTCAGTTTGTCTAAGACGCCCGCTTCGCTCAGTTTCAATACGGCAAGGTTTACCGGCGTTCTTCAAACCAAAGGGTCGGGGGGGAGGAGGAGGAAGGGGAAATAACATAAATAACATCATAGGACATGTTATTTTATGTTATTCAATCAAAATGTGGCCCCCGTAAAGAGGGGCAGCTCATGGCGCTGCCGGGAAGGGGCCCCACTTGTGCGACATGTCTGCTATTGAGGCGGCGTAAGTACAACAGACATATTCGTGTATACGTGGGGCCCCGGCCGCATCGCTTATCTGGAACGGGCGTATACTGCTGGGACCCATTTTGGAATGCGATCGTTCAAAATTGCTTGAAGCATGATGAGCATTTGTGGACTTACATCAGAGGTGGGCAACAAATTATTATTATTATTTTTAAACAGACACATGGGACAGGTCATTATAGATCATGTTTAAAAAAAAAGTTTTTTTTTAAAGCAATAATAATAAAGTTGTAAATTATATAAATTGTTTGTTGGATCATTTTTAACCTACTAGCATAACAAATAATAAATAGGATAAAGAAAATATGCCGGTGCGAGGGAATGTGTTGCTACACTTGTAAGTCAAGTCACTCATATCTCAAGGCACCTTTCAAGTAAATTTTTCAAAGGCAGTACATTTGTATTTAACTTTTAAGTAACGTTGAATTTTTAGTTGTTACATATTTACATTTTAAATCAATCATAATCATGAAGTTGATTTTTTAAAATTTAAACTACTGTAAGTGTTAATGTTCAAAAGGTGTATACTGTAAAGGCCCAAAGTCCATCTAAGTCATAAAAAAAAAAAATCACATTTAGATGTAATGTATATGCATATACTATTATATATTTCACATATATAAACATAAGTACATACAATTGTTTGATCAAATACAAATATTTTGCATTATTCTTGTATTTTATCATGTGCGATAAATAAATTTCATTGCAACTCATTATTTAATGAGATAAATGAGCTCAAAATATCGTTTTTATGAACCAATTTGATGGAAATAGCAGCTCAATTAAATTCCTGCATATTTTGCCCAACCCCGACGACCGGGATGTAAATGCTCTTGTGGGCCACGTATGAAAAAAAAAAAAAATGAAAAAAAGATGAGCACTGGTCCCTGCAGATGCGCCCGTTTTGCCAGCACAACACATGACAAGAAAAGACGTGAGCGTGAGCGTGCGGCCCACGTGAGCGGCTAACCTTCTCGCCGCCGCCGCCGCTGCCGCACTCTCCTTTGTCGTACCACCACTTGTTTTTCAATTTGTCCAACAGGCCCTGCTCATTGAGCTTTAACACGGCCAGGTTAACGGCGCTTCTTCACAAGCATACAGAGAAATTGGGTGAAAAGGGTGAGTGTGTACTTCCAATTGGGCAGGAAGAGAGAGAGAGTGAAAGAGAGAGAGAGAGAGAGAGAGAGAGAGAGAGAGAGAGAGAGAGAAAGAGAGGGGAGGGAGGGAAAGCAATAAAGAGCGGAAGACAACAGTGGATACAGTGCAATTATTCCCATTTCCCGACCACAACACACTGAAAGCCAAAGCTCACTTCTTTTTTTTATTTTATTTGTTGCTATGCCATGAGATTTGGCTTATCCAATCCAAAGCAAATTGTTGTGTTTTTTTTCCAGACTTAAAAATATTTTTAAAAATATGTTTATAATGATAAAATAAAGAATTGAAAAAGAATTTTCTAAATTCTAATTTAAAATATTAATAACATCAAAACAGTAACAAATTATTTATAATAAAGTCTAAACATTAGTCT
This sequence comes from Leptonotus elevatus, assembly GCF_054856555.1. Classification (NCBI taxonomy): domain Eukaryota; kingdom Metazoa; phylum Chordata; class Actinopteri; order Syngnathiformes; family Syngnathidae; genus Leptonotus; species Leptonotus elevatus. The sequence goes on from NC_141254.1 coordinate 10,460,627, forward strand.
TAATTTAAGGCATTGATTTCGCCCCTAATTTTTAATACAATTAACACAAGAAAATGTATGTCGACAAAGTTTACCTTGACAAGCTTTAAATAAATTCTTAAAAATAGTAACTTTTAGTCATTTAAAATTGTAATTAATTTAATAATTTGGTCCAAAGTCAAAACAAAATAAATCAGTAAAATGAATATGTTCTAAAAAAAAATTACAGACAGGATGACAATGAAGTCAAATCATTCAGTACATATTTTAAATTAAAAAATATGTAAATTATTCACCATTATTTTTTTATTGAGTTAATGTTTTGCTAATCACACAAATTAGTTTGATAGTTATTTAAAATGTATTATTTTTCAAATGCATGGTATTATTTTAAGTAACTCAAAATGTTAAGAGTTTTAAAATTATTTAATAATAATAAACATTAGGAAAAAAGTACAACAAAGCTTGGATTTTGAATTGTAAAATTAGAGTTACAGTAACAGCTTACCTAAAACCTAAAATTAATCATGTATGCTACATGTTTGCATATTTAGAAATCACTGTTTGCTTATCCGTTGCAATGCAATGGAAGCTACTGCCACCTACAGGACTGGAAGTGAACAGTATTGTATATTTAGCTGGTGTACTTTTGGCTTAGCGTGTGCTTTGATCCAGTCGGTTACGGTTACGGAGACACAAAACAGGTCGATGAAGTCGAAGCCTTGAATGACAACGCCGTCTCCTCGCCAAGTCGCCGTTTGGATTTTGTCACATGAATGGCAGAAGACCGTAATCCCTTGAAATAACAAGATGGAGGCTTGGAGAGGGACTACGGTGATCTGTCAGGGACTCTCTCTCCCCCCTGGCGGAAAACTGTCTGTGCAAAAAACAACAACGCAGCAGCTGCTCCACACCACGTGAGGAATTTCCAGAAGTTGCAAGCAAACAATCACGCAGACGACCGCCAATAAATCGGGATCGTTTTCACCGTGACCCGCTTTGTCTGCGCTGAGCCATTTTACACATCTGGAAATTCCTCTGGGCCTTGGCGAGGAGGCGGCGTTGACGTTGGAGTCAGGCCTTCGCGTTCACGCGACACCCCAGAAAATCTCACTTAATTCAAAGAAATGAAGAAAAGCAAATTATGATAAATGTGTCGCTGATTAATTTAAAGGGGACATAATATGCAAAGTCATTTGGCCAAAAGTGATTTCAACCAGCATGCTGTAATTCTTTATCCTTTAACGTTAGATCTACAAAATCGCATAACATGTCTCCTTTAAAATGCGTTACTAATGAGTGACGCATGCAATGAAAACACACAATTTACCTGAGCAGGATCACCTGTGGAGAAAATACCATATTCCCTCATACAGTGGTTGGAGCATTTTTCGGAATGAGACTTCGGTATGTTACAGAGGCAGGACTGAGTAGTAGAAGCAATGCTGCTGTATTGGTTAGCAACAGCGTTCAAATGGGCGGAACGATTTAACTCGTTCACTCCTAGCCATTTTCACTGAAGCAACCCCCTTCGCTCCCCCGGCTGTTTTACTGGATTTTGACTGATTTTGCAAGGCCCACAGAATATTGTGTTCTATTGCTAAAAAAAACATGGAACCTACCAAAAGAAAGAATAGAGTCTCTTCTTTCATCAAGAAAAAAATGTATATTTGTTTTAGTTTTGCAGCATTTAGCATTAGAATAAAGTTCCGTTTCATCAATATTCACATTCCTGTTGAAAACACAGGCAAAAAGAGCTTATTGCAACATGGCCATGGCTGATCTCTTATACTCTGCTGCCACCTGATAGCCCTTTTTTTGTAATAACTACCATTGCCGCCATTACCATTGCCACCTCTACATGTCAGAAGATACATCAAAGCCTTCTGTGTGCTCTTTCATAAGCCCCCCCCCCCCAAAAAAAAACGTGTAAATAGGATTTTGGGAGTGAAGGACAAAGTATTAAAAAACGTGTTGAGACGAGTTAATGTTAACTGATTCTGTGTGTGTGTGAATAGTTTTCACGCTGAGGCATCTATTATTTGACTGTTGACCAAGTACGGACCACTATTAGAGGGAATACAGTCGATTAGATCACAATGAAAACCCGCATGCAGCAAACACAGATGTAAAAATTGCTTTAAAAAAAACAAACGTCCACACACTAAAGTCCCCGCTTGCCCAAATCAAAGCAGGAAGTGGCGGAAAAAAGGCAGCACACCAGGGAAGGTGGAATACCATAACAACACGTCGGCCATATTGTTACACTATTCCACCCACCTTAACTGTGAACCTTTGGGCGTGGCTACGCCGTAGCCTTTGGAGTCCAGGTTCCCGCCCACTTTCATGGTGTCGCAGGGCTTGCGCTGCTCCGTGTACTCGTTCATGGTAGACTCCAGCAGGAAGGCGTACTTCCCCTTGGACTTGCGCACGCGCGCGACGCCCTCCGCCGTGGTCTTGGTGAACACGGTGGGTTCGGCCGACTTCATGTAGCCCCACATCTTCTCGTAGACGGCGATCTTGGAGCGCTTTGGAGATTCAAAGGAGAGGGAATTCACCGGCAGGTGGAGGAAACACCGGCGTCAAAGTTGAACTTATTTTTGCTTCTGATAAAGTGTGAACTGGTGCAAAGAAAGTTTGTTTACCCCTTAAAAGTTCTGCCTTATTCCTACTGCACAGTACTTACTCAATTTTTTGACGCAAACTGCTGGAACACACCAGTCCTGTATTCAATACCCTTACCCTACTCTAACCCGAACCTGGCGAGGAAAACCACGGCAAGCTGAGTAGTCAGTAGAAAAAGCTATTAGTTTTCTCAAAACAAAAGTTTTCCCCCAAAAAGCCCAAAATATGTTTCAGAAGATAAAGAGATCTATCACCAATCCCTGAGGAACATCCAACTTACCCTGAAGAACTCCTTGGTGGAGCCCGAGTCCAAAGTGCCGTAGGCGATGTCCGTCTGCTTGGCCAGGTCCTCGGCGCTCTCGATGGGCGACACCATCCTCTCCACCGTCAGGAAAGCGGCCAGGTTGGCCGTGTAGGACGAGATGATGATGAGAGTGAAGAACCACCACACCCCGCCCACAATGCGGCCGGATAACGACCTTGGGGAGGAAGACAAGGAGGATGATATAGATCATCGGCAGCCAAATACTTCCTTACTTCATTGTACTCGAGTAGATTCTTCATTATCTGTACAGTTACTCCCTTACATTTGAAGTAGATTTGAAATCTTGCCCCCCCCCCCCCCCCACAACCCAACCCTGGATAAGTGGAAGAAAATGGACAAGTACTTTTACCACCTCAGATAGTCGGACCATTTCCATTCATTATTGGTGATTGGGCTGCACAAACCAATTGGTTTTACCCGATATAAAAGAGCTGCAAGACCCCCACGGCGGCGCTACCCCGCTTTGCACACTCGGGGGAGACAGATAGCAGGCTGCCGAGCGGCGGCGCGTGAGGAGAATCTTAAAGCATAAATGCTGCATTGAGGAGAACAAACAAGACCTCCCCTCGGTGCAAATCAAACAACGGCGGATACAAAAGCCCTACAGGCCCCGCATGTCAGATCGGAGCGAGCGCGGAGAGACAGCCAAGTGAGAGAGAGACATCTGCAAAGAAGTCGCTGCTTTTGCTCCGACTGCACCCTGCAATGGGACTTATTGCCGTCTGGCCTGTAACCAGAACTCCCACTAGGCTCTGAAGCCGGTACCGAATGCCTTGTGATCTGCATGCGTGACCGCACGCGTGTTAAGAAGCGGGTACTTGCACCTCATCGATTGCTTCCTCAGACTTAGAGCCCTTTTTTAACGAGCTCCTCTGTAGCTCAAATGGAGGTGGAAGCAAGGTGTGTTGTTGACAGGTCCTCGATAACAAGCCAGCATGACCACATCCTGACTAAAGTCCTTTTCACACTGCACTTAAAAGGACCGGGCGGCGGAACGGAAAGATAACGGGATCCCGGTACCAGCGTGCCCATATTTAGAAGTGCTGACGTAGCAGCCTACCAGGAAGTAAACAAGAGACTTTTGCTCCAGGCTTAGATGAGAAATAGGCCACATTTTGACTTCATTGTAGCGGCATGTCATCTTTTGTGTCCAAAAGCTCAGGACACTGAGACACCGCATTTTCCGATTCAGCTACCGTTACCTGTAAATAAGTCCGCAAAATTAGCATAAAACTGCTCCCCTACTTTGACGTCACAGCGCCGCCACTCTCTAGTCGATTTTTTTTTTTATTGCAGGTGTCTTGTTACGGCAAGAGTCCCATCTCCCAGCAAAGCTCCATTCCGTGGTGCCAGCCCCTAACCACATACCCAATGAATGGGTTTGTCGACAGTGCATTGCGTGCTGCTAAGTGCAGTGTGAAAAGGCCTTAACAGTCATCTGAGTCCCAAATGGATATTGGCCACTATCATTGGTGGTTAATCCAAGCTCCTAACCCCTAAACTCTAACCCTGAGTAATTTTACCTGGTTGTTAACCCTACTCTAGTCTTACCCCAACTACAAACCTAACCCTAACAAGGCTCTCATCTTACTCTGACTTGACCCTACCAACCTAACCTAACCCAACCCTAACCCAGAGTGACCATTTTGTCCCATTCCAATGTGAAAGAAAGTGGATGATTCTCAGAAGATTTTGTCAATTTCTCAGCTTTCATCACCACACAAGAGATACTGAAAGGTTGGATGCTCTAGATTGGATATTTTTGAACCATGATCTATACTGCTGAGTGTCGGTCTTGCAATTGGCCACAATTGGAACAACCCTCCAACCTAGCAAGCTAACCAATACAGACAAAGGACAGAAGATTCTGGTCTTACAGTTTTAGACATTCTGCGTCACTGAGGTTTTCTGAGCATGTACTGACTGAGGCGGCCCTGAGAGGGGGATGCTGACGTATACAAGCACACGCATGCATCGCAACACACACGCACACACACCGCTTACTTGACGCATTAGCTGTGGATTTGAATACAAATGAATTCCTCCTCTTGTCTCCCCACGCTCTCATTCACACTCATCTATTGAGAAAGTCCATACTTTTAAGAAGAGATAATGAATAAATGGGTGGTGGTGATCGCGGTGGGGTGGGGGGGGTTGATGCAGGCCCATATCCGGCAGTAGGATTTATGAATACTTTTTTAATGTGCTTAAGTCGATTCCTTGGGTTTTTCGGTAATTATTAATTTAAGGTTTTTCGCAGATATCCACACTTTCTACTACTTAGTCAAAATTTTTATTTTTTTCTACGTCGGCGGAATGACGAGCTGATGTATAAAAGATGTAAACAGATCTAGGTGAAGTCAACCTTGGGGACTTAATGGAGCAACATGAAGGAACGTGGGCGGGCCCAGAGTGAATTCACAACAATGACGTCCATCCATGGCCTCGTTTAAGATAAATGTTTGATGTTGGCTACTCTGAGAGGGATTTATGCTGAATGTGTTTTCTTGTGACAACCTAAAAAACAGAAGTTCTCAGTTAAATCTGAAAAAAAAACTCATGCCGATGAGATCTATTTGATCAGTTGTTAATTGTTAATTTGGCATTTTTGGTTGCATGTCCAGTGATCTGCGCAGATAGGAATCAGCTGGACAGACGGTGAGGCAATCGGTATGTAGCAGTTAGACTTTTACACATCATTACCTCTGGTCCCTCAAAAGATTATGATACTCAACCTGAAGTCAGTTGGTGAATCGAGGTCTTCCCGCCTGCTCTAGGAGTTCTGTGTTTTCATTAGTGGCGATAGCAGGCGTGGTTTGTCATGAACAGATCCTGTTTTGAGAATCTTGTCATGATATCTTAAATTGTACTACTACATGTTGGCCATAAAACTCCTCAAAATGACGCTGAACTGCAGTCTGGTACAGAATCTCTGCAGTCCGTCTTTTTGTGAGTTTAACTCGCTATGCCTCCATGAGCATTAACCCGCCGTGCCTTCAATCGTTGACGATGATTCACAGTGAAAGGCATGTGGTAAACACAAGGCGGGGGGGGGGGGGGGGGGATTCAGTGGCGGGAAAGGGTCCACTTCAAGGCGTCGGTCCATTTTTATCTCTCGAGCTGCCTTGGCGGAAATGCAACACTCTCATGGCACAGATACAAATACACAACCTCGCTTGTCCGTTCATTAAATGTTCTTAATGATGTTTTGGTGGCATCTGTTGATCGCAAAGTTAATCAGATTACCGCAAAGTGATTGCAGCGCAATGGGGCCAAATGAGAACATGAGCGTGTGTGTGTTTGCGCAGTTGGTTCAACCTCTTTCAGAGCATCTAAAATGTAACAAAAAATGTTTTGTAGCTGGAGAACTTGAGTGTAATGATGAACCAATTTTGCTTTCCCTTGAGAGGAGAAAGCGAGACAAGTGGAAAGTGACTCTACTCAAATTGATCAGTAACCTATTCGCCAAAATTAAGAGTGTTTTCATTTAGTTTCGGTGTAAAAAAAAATGGCTGTGGGCTATTGGTACTATGTATTTTTTTTAGTGCAACCTTAATGTCCTCTATTTATATTCATTAACTGGGAAGTAGCCTGCTTGCTAACAGATGAAAGAAAACAGCACTTATGTCTGACAAATGTTCTTGTTCTATAATCAATGTTACTGAGTTGAGCTTGAGGTTTATTTGATACATTTGAGGTCATTCTTTGTCATCAGCTCCGTGCTCTGAGCCAAGCACAGCATGAACATCGTGTATGTTGTAAATGTGTGAAATGTACGCTCGTTGTAAATGAAAGGGGTTCTGATTCAAAATTTCTATCAGAGAGATGCTAGATATTAATTTACTTACGATTAGCAGCTAGCGATTAGCATCTAAGCTAGCGATTAGCGCGTTAGCTTGCATGCTAGCTTAGGCTACTGTTCGTCATATGGCAGACAAATGGGGCCCACTGCACTGTATTGTTTTTTTTGATCAACGGCATGTAAGTGTTTTTATGTACGTGTTTGTAGGTACAGCTTTGCAAGAATCATCAACAAGTGTGGTCAAACTAGCAAACTAAAAAGATTTTTACTAACTTATGTAAACAATTAACATGATCTGAAGTCTACTAAATTAAAAACAACGAGGTGCAATATTGCGTCAAAGAAGACTTGCCGGCGGTTAAGTGACAATTATCTTGAGGGCCTAAATAAATGAGCAGGTACTTGTTTGGCCTAGAGGTGACACCTGGGGGCCGATGCCACGCTGCTTGACTTATTTATAACTCATTTTGCAGCATAAACAGCTATCTTTGGAGCCTTTTCAACAATAGCTCAACAATGAATAAAAATCTTTCCGCACCCGCGGCCGCTTGATGAAAAGCATCCCAATTGGCAGACGGCGGCGTCGCCCGCCATCCGACTCGGAATTGCCTCTCGGCTTTAAAGCTGTCGGCAGCTTGTGCGACAAAAAGACTCGAGTACTGTTGATGGGGGCGAAAAAGCGGCACGGGAAGGAACAGCTGTGCGGCGTTCCGGCTGGATGAGAGAGCGAAGTGGCGCAGGGCTCGGGAATAATGGGAAGCCTATAGATGAGCACAATGCTCGACGGCTTCTGGTCGGCCAAGTGGAAACTGGCAAATTTGAACGTTTGCATCCCTGGAGATGCTTTTGCCTGCCTGGCCTTCAAGGCAGACGTTCAATTGGTGCCTTCACTTTTGTCCTCAGTCTGTGAAATGAAACCTCTATAGCAGAGACAGAAAAACAATAATCAAAGAACCAGTTTAAATTGAAATACTAATGACCCCTACTCAATAGGGTTGAGGTTGACCTCTTAAATCCAAGCAGTCCACACCTACACCTTACGCTTCAAATCCATTGTGACCATTTTTTTTTTTTGCTACAAGAAAAAACAAATCCGAAAATCTGTATGACACATCTGTACGCCTTCATAATTGCACGCAATGTTCACAACTGTGACATCTCACCCGAAAAACGTCAACATCCCCTGTTAATGAAAGCGGCTATTGTGTCAGTCGTTTTATTTAATCTCCCTTTTAGCCCGTTTCCACGGAGACACGACCACCAGAGACCGGGACATTAATCACCGAATTCATTATTCGGGCCGCCTTGAGGGAGCGGAAGAATGGCATTAACCCTTATTAAGAGAGAGGAGAAAAAACGGAAGATTACGAGCTATTTCTAACTCCCTAAAATTAGTTAAAAGAAAAAAAAATCAGGAGAGAATGGAAGTGGCCAAAATAGAGGCTGGACTAGCTAAAAATAATCGATGATTTTATCATCTATTGTGAGAAATTTAAATTGGACACGCTGATTTATTTATTTTTAATTCCCATTATAATTTCTATTTGACAGGATTATTATGCCGTGACAATAAATATGATGCTATTTTGCTCGTCTTCATTTTATTGTGATTTTGTAAGTGATCAAATTCAAATGTTGCCAATATGAATATAAAACTGAAAATGATCGTTACATATTTTTAAGTTTTCTTCATGATCTATTTCTCAAAAGAAACCCATCCTTCTTAATTTTTTCCAGATTCTAATGTCATTTACATAATTCCACCCCAGACTGACTTTCTTCGCCCATGACTTGGCAGCTAGGCAGGGTGAAGATCCCCCATTTTCAAGCCTTGTGCTAGTAAATGCTGCCTCCACGAGTTAAAATGTTTTTATTGTTTATAAAAATAAAAAAAATCCGCCATTACTAAGATAACGCATATTTCAATTATTCAGATTATTGCGGTTGTAGGACTGCACTGCATATTTTGACTGCTCATGATCCTCCATCTTGTGTTTCTCATGTAATGTCAGGGTTTGAAAGACTCAATCTAACCAACATTATTACAGTATCTTGAGATCCATACGGGTTTAACGCAGATAAAAGCACAATTAATGGGAAAGACTCACTGCAACTTGAGCGCAGTCTTAAAATAGCTGAAACAATTTATCTCACCAGAACTTTAAGCTGAGCAAAGCCATTCACACGGCTGAGAAAGGCTTAAAAAAAAAAAAAAGGCCAGGCCCCTCGTGCTACAAAGGACACAAGTCAATATGCGATGATGACGCACAAAAAGTGCTCCTCAAAAATAGTGCAACTTTTAGGGGATTTACAGTATTTAAAGATTTGTAACTTTTGGGGGATTGAAAGTAAGTCTTGGTTTAACCCGAGCAACTTTTGCTGGATTTATGATCTTCTAAATGAACTTTTGGTGAATTTACAGTGGTCTTTTTTTAACCCGCGCAACTTTGCAGGGATTTACGCTAAGTCTTATTTGAACCTATACAACATTTTGGGACAATATTTGCAAATTTTATGGCAAGTCTTACTTTAACAAGTGCGATTTTACGGGATTTTCTGTCATTCTTAACTAACTGCAATTTTCAGGGGTTATGATACTCTTATCTAAAACTTATATTGTAGGGGAATTTATGGTAATTCTTATTTCAACCTCCGCAGCTTTTATGAGATTTACCGAAAGTAAACATTATGGGATTTACATATTTACTTTTTTACTTTAATTTTAATTAAACTTGAGCAGTTTGTTGGGGATTTACGGTCAATCTTATTAAAACCTTTGTGGCGTTTATGTTAGTCTGATATTGACCTGTGCAAGTTTTATGGGCATTACGGTAAGTCTTATTTTATACCTCGCACAATTCAACCTATGAAACTATCAGGTGATTTCTGGTCTTATTTTACCATTGACAAGTTACTGGGCAGCTTTTCTGGTTATTACGGAAGTAAAAGTATGGACACTGGAAACTCCTCCCACATCAGCCGGTGAAATTCAGCGCAGCTTAGAGAGTGGCCGTGCAGTAGAAAGCGCGCAGTAAGACGCGCAAAGGTCTTACCTGGGCGAGATGTCGCATCCCTGTTGCATGAAGGCGCCCAGGGAGAACCAGAGGGAGTTGAAGATGCCAAACTCATTGGGGGGCTGGTCGCTGGGCGGACCGTCGGTGCCCTCTTCGGGCTCCTCGGTGTGCCACTCGTACGGGCTGAAGCGGCTGACCAGGAAGAGCACCACGCTCACGCCGATGTAGGCGAACACGATGCACATCCAGATCTCGTAGGCCAACGGGTCCAGGAAGGAGAACACCCCCGGTTTGGATTTTTGGGGCTTTTTGATCATGATGGAAATGCCCAAAGACATAAAGGGCTTGGAGAAGTCGATCACCTCCTCCCGGACCAACGTGATTGTCAAAGGGGCCACAGCGATTTCCGCTTTCTGTGGATGTTGGAAGGAAACCAGAATGGTCAGAAAAGGCAATTGGGATTTACGGTGGCAGTCTTGTAACACGTGAACATTTTCAAGCATTTACGGTAGTCTTATATTAATTTGTGCAACTTTTATGGTCTTTATGGCAGCATCATTTTAACCTGTGCAATTTTCACAAGATTTACAAAAGTCTTATATTCATCTGTACAGATTTTGGAGTCGTCTTACTTCTGCATGAGCAACAATTGGGGGATTTAGAGAAGTCTTATTTTCAACTTTACTCATTTTAATGTGTGCAACTTTTGGGAGATTTTTGGTCATCTTATTTTAACCTATGCAATTTTTCAGAGATTTACAGTTTTGTAACCCGTGAAACCTTTGCGAGATTTACAACAGTTTTACTTTAACCTGCATAACTTTTAGGAGATTTACTGCACTCTTATTTTACCCCATGCAATTTATTGGGGATTTATGGGAATCTTGTTTTGAAATGTGCAACTTTTGGGGGATTTATGATAGTCTTATTTTAACCATTGCAACTTTTCAGGGAATTACGGTAGCCTTATTTAAAATTTTGGGCAATTTACAGTAGACTTGCTTTAACCTCTAAAACCTTTGGCATTTTTATGATGGCCTGTGCAACTTTTAGGGGATTTACGCCTGCAATTTTCCAAATGCTTACGGTAGTCCCATTTTAACATGTGCAACTTTTGGGAGATTTATGGTTATCTCTTTTTTTTAACCAGTACAACTTTTCAGAGATTTATGGTAGTCTTTCTGTAAACTGCACACTTCTTAGAGCAACTGTGAAGTCTTAATTCAACACGTTTTTAACCTATGCATTAATTTCAGAGATTTATTTAAACATTTTTACTTGGCCAATTTCTAATGGATTTATGGTAGTTAAAAATTTATTTTTATTTTTTAACCTGTACAACTTTTAGGGAATTTCCGGCTGTCTTCATTAAATGTGTAAAATTTTTATGGGATTTAGTGGATTCTTATTTTTACCTGTGCAACTCTTGAGTGATTTATGGTCATGTTAATTTAACCTACACTGATTTCCACTTTCTGTTGAAGTTTGAAAGAAAAGAGAATGTGCTGAGAAAACGGATTCACATGTTTCAATCCAATTTGAGACACTGAGAGCAACAACGGTAAGTCAAGGCAAAGAAACTGCCACGAAAGTCTCTCTAATGCCGAGAAGCTAAACAAGTATCATCCAGGGAGGATAAAATAATGTGTTTACAGCGCAGGGAGGCAGAAATTGGACAGAACAAAGTCAGCCGTTTGCTAAAAATCCACACAGCAGATTACAGTTGGAGACTAATGGCGGCATTTCCTGGCCTCATCTGCTCTACTGGGGGAAACAAAGAGCTTTCCGGGCCTTGGTTTGACCACCTGACATTCTGATGAAAGAGATTTAAAGTTCTCTTATCCTCAGGAAAATAGATGACAGCCGGTGTTAAAAGACTCGGCAGGGTAAAAGTCAGTGGAGCGTTTGCGCTCGGCATTTGGGAGAAACGAGACGAAACGGGAAGAAACGGGAGCAATCCCCGAGTAGAATCTTCCTGCTGACAGCTTCCGTGTCCTCAGACCTTCCCGTCGGTGGCCTATGCCTTCAGTTGTAACCTTTGCTGTCAAACACTGGTGCACACTATTTTATATGCAAACTGTTTTCAAACACATTTGCACTTTAACTTCCAGGAATTTATAGTAGATGTTAAACTCTTCTTTGTTTGTCTACATGACAGCATTACACTGCCCCTAGGTGACCAAGGGCGCTCATTTGCATAATACCGCCCCGTCACGGAGTTCCCCAAGCCATGACTTGGTATCTAGGCTGGATGAAGATCCAGAGCCCCTTTTCAAGCGACGCTGTCATTTCAGATGACATTTACACGACCTCAATTTAGTAACATGTAAAATCGAAGATAAACTATGGGCGGGAAAAAGTGTAACTTAATTTCATCTCGTACTATGGATGAGCTTCCTTTAAAGAGAACTTAACTGGACATGTTCGGTTGCACAGTGGCTGTAAAAGTCCAAAGTGCACATAAATCTCCTCCTCGCTGCACTCCAACTCGATTACACTCGGACCTTCCCGTAATTGCGGCCGGCGCCTTGAATTACTGAAACTAATTTGGGGGGTGGTTGGGGGGAGCTCAAAACACACACAAAATGGCCGAGCATGAGCAAACATGGGCGGGGAAGGGGGCCGGAATTTAATGATGGTGCGACGC